>NC_138772.1:383887606-385087606 GCF_965119305.1 Pelophylax lessonae
CATTCGCTAAAAATTGATAGACAAAGACCACGCATGATCAGAAACACGAAAATAAGCTGGAAAAAGCCTGACTGCCATTGTTTTTGTTTTGCACTATCCGATACGTAGCTACACAACCAGGAAGCTTTTCCAGAATCGTACGAAAAAATTATACGTTTAGTACGCATTGTTGAATTCGATATTAGTATCATGCAACAAAATTCGAACGATAAGTCGTCCGATTATCTGATCGTGTGTACAAAGCATTGGATTCAAAGTTTTTCTCTAGTGATGGGCACTTTATAAGGGTTTAAAAGATCCTCTTTAATTCACCTTGACAATTTGTGAACAGAGACAGTTCTGTTTTACTTCATTGGTCGTTTGGAGGAGGAGAGGTTGCTGCTCCCTTGTTTATAACTCAAGTCATACTGATGCATTATTTTCATTAGGCATAATTCTATTCCAGAGGGACAGATATCAAATAGTTAGATTTGGCAAAACATTGCTAAATAGTATGTCAGACTTTGAAATCATTTTCAAATAATAAACACAGCTGAAAATGTTTCTTTGCTCTGCCAGTTTCATCTGTTCAGAAAGACAGTGGCAACAACCCATAAAAAGTGTTTAGCCTTAAAAACAGAGTTAATTTCATGCAAGTGGTATATACTTTATGGCTGATTTACTAAAACTAGAGAATGCAAAATCGGGTGCAGCTCTGCATAGAAACCAATCAGCTTCCAGGTTTTATTGTCAAAACCTAATTGACCAAATTAAAGTTAGAAGCTGATTGGCTACCATGCACAGCTGCACCAGATTTTTCACTCTCCAGTTTTAGTAAATCAACCTCATAGACTTGCCTACCATGTCCTGCAATACATTGCATCCCTACACCAGTTAAAGTGTTACCAAACCCAGGACCCTGCATTCACTATATCTGGTCTCCCAGAGTACACAGAACATGGAAATGCAATTATTTTAGTAAATATAAACTGCTATATATTGCTGATAAGGAAAGGTATTTAGCAGTCTTCTGCTATAGCGATTCTATCAGTGCCTTGTAAAGCGTGTAGGATGCTTTTTCATACTGCAAGCACTGGCTGTCCTATCAGGATGCAGGAACCCTGATGACCCTCTGTCTGGACAGTGCTGATTGGCCCTGTGCTGATCACATGCACTCTCCCAAGAAAAAAAAACTCTCTAGCAATACACACCAAACTGAGCATGTGCTGTCTGACTCCAGTAACTGTCTTATTCGGACATGTTATGGGGACAATGCAAGAAGAGGAGGATCTGTGCAACCAGGATCAAACAGCCTTTTTACACAATGCAGAGGATTACCCCCTTAGACTCCACGGTGAGTATAGCAAGCATGCTTTACTGCAAATACAGGCTGGGTTAACTGTTGTGGGTTTAGTAACACTTTTATGCAGGATCATTTCATAACATTTTAAGTAGATGTAAACTCTAAAGCTGGCCTTTTTGGGTATTGACTCCTTCAGTCTAACTGCAAACTCATACCGGTCCCTCCTTTTTTTTTTCCTATTTCAATACGTTGTTTCAGGTTGCCTGTGTTTGCAATGTAAAATAGAATATTATTCATGACAATATATCAAACGCTATTGCAGATACAGGCAGTCCCCGGGTTACAAACAGGATTCTATAGGTTTGCTGTTAATTTGAATTTGGATCAGGTACATTTTTAAGTCTAGCTCCAGCCAAAAAAATGTTTTTTTATGTGTTTTGGATAGCATAGGGAAGGGTTAGCACCCTTGTAATGTTAGTTTTTTCTTTCTGTGCCCTTGTTTAGAAGATTTCTCTTCCATTTCTGTCCCTGTAACAATTGGATTTTGAAAATTTTGGGTTGTTGTGGAAAAAAGGATTGGTAATAAAGCTTCAGTGGAGACAACTTTTTCCCATGATAACTCTTACAGGAGTGAATTTCCCTTCCTGGGGGTGGATTTCCTCTCAATTCCTGTTGTCTCCTTCCGTTTGTAAGTATAGGTTCTATGTAAGTCTGTAATTATAGAAATGTATATTGTACTGGGAATTTACGTGTTGTACAAACACATTAGTCCTTGCCCTCATGGAGTATACATTCTAAAGTCCTTAACTCACATTCATACATATGCATACTAGGGCCAGTTTAGACAGGAGCCAATTTATCTAACACCATGTCTTTGGAGTGTGGAAGGAAACCCGAGTACCAGGAAGAAACCCATGCAAGCACAAGGGGAGCATGCAAACTTCATGCAGGTAGCATCCTAATTGGGATTCAAACCAAGTGTACTAGTACAGCAAGACAGAAGTGCTAACCACTAAACTGCTATGCTACCCACAACATAACATTGATTCGCTTTTGTATCTATCAAGTTGTTTTTAGATTGTGAGTTCTTTTGCGCAGAATTCTCATTCCTATTTTCCAGGTAGTTATAAATGTTGGAATTCTATTAATATATTAGGAAATATATGAAAAGATGCATAAATTGTTGGCGCTATATAAATATATATATATATATATATATATATATATATATATATATATATATATATAAAATAGCCATTTCCCTCCCCGGTGTCATGTGACTCGTTAGTGTTACAAGGTCTCAGGTGTGAATGGGGAGCAGGTGTGTTAAATTTGGTGTTATCGCTCTCACTCTCTTATACTGGTCACTGGAAGTTAAACATGGCACCTCATGGCAAATAACTCTCTGAGGATCTGAAAAAAAGAATTGTTGCTCTTTTTCATAAAGATAACCTAGGCTATAAAAAGATTGCCAAGACTCTGAAACTGAACTGCAGCACAGTGGCCAAGACCATACAGTGGTTTAACAGGACAGGTTCCACTCAAAACAGTTCTCGCCATGGTAGACCAAAGAGGTTGATTGCACGTGCTCAGCATCATATCCAGAGGTTGTCTTTGGGAAATACATGTATGACAGCTGCCAGCATTGCTGCAGAGGTTGAAGGGGTGGGGGATCAGCCTGTCAGTGCTCAGACCATATGCCATACACTGCATCAAATTGGTCTGCATGACTGTCGTCCCAGAAGGAAGCCTCTTCTAAAGATGATGCATAAGAAAGCCAGCAAACAGTTTGCGGAAGACAAGCAGACTAAGGACAAGAATTACTGGAACCATGTCCTGTGGTTTGATGAGACCAAGATAAACTTATTTGGTTCAGATGGTGTCAAGCGTATGTGGCGGCACCCAGGTGAGGAGTACAAAGACAAGTGTGTCTTACCTACAGTCAAGCATGGTGGTGGGAGTGTCATGATCTGGGGCTGCATGAGTGCTTCTGGCACTTGGGAGCTACAGTTCATTGAGGGAACCATGAATGCCAACATGTACTGTGACATACTGAAACAGAGCATGATCCCCTCCCTTTGAAGACTGAGCCGCAGGGCGGTATTCCTTCATGATAACGACCCCAAACACACCTCAGAGACGACCACTGCCTTGCTAAAGAAGCTGAGGGTAAAGGTGATGGACTGGCCAAGCATGTCTCCAGACCTAAACCCTATTGAGCCTCTGTGGGGCATCCTCAAACAGAAGGCGGAGGAGCGCAAGGTCTCTAACATCCACCAGCTCCGTGATGTCATCATGGAGGAGTGGAAGAGGACTCCAGTGGCAACCTGTGAAGCTCTGGTGAACTCCATGCCCAAGAGGGTTAAGGCAGTTCTGGAAAATAATGGCGGCCACACAAATATTGACAATTTGGGCCCAATTTTGACATTTTCACTTAGAATGTACTCATTTTTGTTGTCAGCAGTTTAGACATTAATGGCTGTGTGTTGAGTTATTTTGAGGGGACAGCAAATTTACACTGTTATGCAAGCTGTACATTCACTACTTTACATTGTAGCAAAGTGTAAATTCTTCAGTGTTGTCAAATGTTAATATATATATATATATATATATATATATATATATATATATATATATATATATATATATATATTAACATTTGTCAAGAATTTACACTTTGCTACAATGTAAAGTAGTGAATGTTTCTCCCCTGATGATTTTCCAGAACTGGCCCTGAGATCCGTGTTACATTTATTTACTTACTGTGAGCTCTTTATAGGGTTTAAATGACTTTAAAGCCCTCATTGCAAAAATTGGGAATATATTTATCAGATATGTATACCCCCTGGGATTGCCACATAGGCGTGGTAAAGTTTTTTCCTGCCTAGTGTTCTACTCCTGTAGGGGGGCAGCATAACCCAATGGTCAAAAAGATCTGAAGCTGTGTCCATCAATGAACGACAGAGAAGTGGGATTTTTGACTTACCGTAAAATCCATTTCTCAGGTGTTCATTGACGGACACAGCTCCTGATCTTCTTAACCATTGGGTTATACTGCCCCCTACAGGAGGGGAATCTCCCGAAGATTCTCAATTTATTATGTCAGCATTGAAACTGTTTTTCTGTTTCTTCATATGCACCACAGGGAAAAGATTAATTGTTAAAGAAAACAAACTTTAATATTCCATTAACAAGCACAATAAATACACCACATCCCGGACATGTCTGGAATGCTGAAGCTTAGCTCAGAGCATATCATGGAAATGTTAAATCCTATATTCACCCTGAGGCCAAACAAGCAAAAGTGAAAATAGAAGATAAAAACTCTTGACACCTGATGCTGACAGCCTGAATTTAGCTATTTAATTTCATGCACAAACATAATGGGGTTGATTTACTAAACCTGGAAAGTTAGCAGCCAATCAGCTTCTAACTTCAGCTTCTTCAATTAGGCTGTGACAAAAAAAAAAAAAAAACTGGAAGCTGGTTTCTATGCACAGCTGCATCAGATTTTGCACTTTCCAGTTTTAGTAAATCAACCCCAATGTCACCTATGAAATGCCTGCTAAACTTTAAAAAATAAAAAGAAAACTGTGAAGAGTTAGTAGATAATTTACTTGCAAAAATAATTAATAAAAAAACTAAGTTACTCGCAATTGTAAGCAGTTGACATGGAATAAAACCTTTTGCTCTTTTTGCTTTTTAAAAAGCTATTTAAAATTGTAGTAAAATGATGTTTTTCTTTGTTTTTTGTTATTCATTTTAACTTGTTAAACTTACTTTAAGAGTCGGTTCACACTAGCGCGACTTGTCAGGCGACTTGTCAGCCTGACAAGTCGCGCTCCCTTGCGGTCCATTGACCACTACAGGACCCGTTCTAATAGGAGCGACACAAGTCGCTCCGACTTAGAAAAAGGGTCCTGTACTACTTCGGGGCGACCTGGAGCGACTTGCATTGACTTCCATTATGTGAAGTCCCTGCAAGTCGCTCCGAAGTCGTGGTGCACGGGACTGCACAAGTCGCCCCCGAAGTAGTAAGGAGTCGTGTCGCCTCAGTGTGAACCGGCTCTTAATGTCATAATGTGAAAGATATGCCAGTGTGTAATATTTTACATTTGTCCCCTCAGAGTGCTGTATTATTTTTTTTGAGGGAGAAATGACATTACCACTGGTCACTTTCATGACACTTAAAGTATAACTAAAGGCAATAATTATTCATTTTGGGTAGAGCAGAATAGGATTCAAACTCTTTGTTGCTGTCTTGTCCTCATTAGAGAGATTCTCCATCTCTTTTTGTCCTATTTACTGTTATGAAAGACCGTTGTGAAAGTGAAAGAAAATCTCTCATTTTTGAGTGCTCACTAGAACAGAAATAGAGGAGAGTTCAGGTGACCCTGGGATTTCCCTCATGTTGTGTGGATTTCCTCTCTCTTCCTATTGTGACTATTGGACAAAAAGTGAACAGAAACAGGACACAGATGGCAAACTAAAAACAGTTTTGACTTTAGTTTTACTTTATTCCACAAAACATCTAAACATATGCTATATGTGTCATTACGAGAGCAGTCATCATTATGTAGCACCTCTAGTGTAGTGTGCTAGTATAAATATGTTTTTTGGTAGTGTAGGTACATTTGGGCTTGGCTGGCAGCCAAGCCTGTGTTTTGAATCTTGGTCAGGGTGAGTGACCCAGGAAGGCTGGATGACTCACTAGCCAGCACCTCTGGTATCTCCCGCTACTTGCTGAAACCTTGGAGAATCTTCCGGAAGAATGGAAGGGATGTAAGGAGGAGCTGCCTGGAGTAATTATGAGGGCCCCAGCCAATCCCCAGATAGGATTCAAAGGGGGCAGGGACCTCATATATACCCAGGGTCAGCCCAGCTGGGGCAGGAGAGTTCGGGCAGAAGTTTGGAGATGGAGTGCTGAGGAGGCTGTTGGAGGCCTTTGAGGGTAGTCCTTTAGTCTGGGTGGGTTACCTCAGGCCTGGAGCTCTGGTACAGGAGGGATCCTCTCAAAACACACAGAGGGGTCCTGTTCAGTAGCATGGGAGCAGATGTAAGGACAAGAGGAACCAGCAAGCATGTCCGGGAGGTCTTCAGGGAGAAGACAGTTGAGTGACTGGTGAGTGAGATAGTCAAGGAGGACTGAGAGACAGCCTACGAGGACTGAGGAGGAAGTCTGGGATGGTTTTAGAGTCAGTCTTGGAGGACTGTGGAAGAATAGCCAGAGGGGCTAGTGAAAGGGGCAGCTGCAGCCGGGAGGGCTGGCAGGTGCCTAAAGAGGTGGTGCTGGGATCAGTAGCCACACAAAAGTAGCTGGGCACTGGAACTTGTCTATAAACCAAAGGGGCCCATAGTCCCTGCCTGTAAAGGGCTTTACTGGATCTGGCTGAGTGCCTTGTCAGATTCCACCTAATAAATGTTCCAGCTTGGCCTGAGTGTTCTGCAACAAGTGATGTGCTGGAGGAAGATGAATATAGCTGTATAGGAAAGTTGTCCCTGAAAAACTGTTCTTTGAAGTCAAGTGGGCATCCTATAATACCCCTATCCCCATCCAAGTTTAATACCCCTAATAAACAAAACAAAGCTGCTGGACTGTTTCCTGACTCTTGTGTGCTGTGGAAATTCAGTGTGCCTGGCTGTGCAGGGTGGGAAATCCCTTTTCACCAGCAGCTCCCACAGGGGTAGCATTACAATTATATAACACATGAGCGGTCTAAACATCCAATCGCCATCCATCTCCATTTGCTACCCCTATTCCAGTCAGCACAATGGAAACCTGGAAGTGCACCTTGCTTTGTGCACTGGTGCGCAGTCATGTTAAAACAGCAAAGGGGACCCCCCCCCCAAACTGTTCCCATAAAGTTGGGAGCATGAAATTGTCCAAAATGTCTTGGTATTCTGACGCCTTAAGAGTTCCCTTTACTGGAACTAAGGGGCCAAGCCTAACCCCTGAAAAACAACCCCACACCATAATCCCCCCTCCACCAAATGATTTGGACCCGTGCAGAAACCAAGTTCCATAGAGACATGGATGAGCGAGTTTGGGGTGGTGTAACTTGACTGGCCTGCACAGAGTCCTGACCTCAACCTGATGGAACACCTTTGGGATGAATTAGAGTGGAGACTGCGAGCCAGGCCTTCTCGTCCACATCAGTGCCTGACCTCACAAATGCGCTTCTGGAAGAACGGTCAAACATTCCCATAGACACACTCCTAAACCTTGTGGACAGCCTTCCCAGAAGAGTTGAAGCTGTTATAGCTGCAAAAGGGTGGGCCACCTCTATATTAAACCCTTCGGACTAAGACTGGGATGACATTAAAGTTCAGGTGTGTGTAAAGGCAATACTTTTGATGATATAGTTATAGTGTATAAACAAAGAATTATCAATTTCATGTTTTTTTGTTCAAATCGAAAGTAGTGAACTTCTCAGCTGATGAGAGTTTCTAGTAGTAGTATTTTGTTGGCAAGGAGAGCTAATAATGTTGATTTTTTATGAGAAGAACAGATGGTACTGCTATGTTGGTAAAGAAAGCTGATGGTTCTGCCCACTGACGAGGAGAGCCGGTGGTTCTGCCCTGCTAATGAGGAAAGCTCCCTTGTAACAAACCCAAAAAAACAATTCTCCCATTACAAAATTCCAGCATTTTAAATGTAGCTGACTGTGCATTAAATCACAGCATTGCTGTACAGTATCATTTCAGATTTGTTTTTTTTTTCAGACTTACCGAACATGTAATCAGCTAAGTAAAACATGCTTTATGGAAATGTGTGGGGAGGTTTTGATGTTCTTTAATCTATATTATAAATAATGCATTTCATGCACTTTGTAAAATGTTGACCTAAAATGTATTTCAAAGTTGACCTAAAATGTACTTGGTAAAGTAGCGATGCCACCCAGATTTGTTTGCTTATTGTCGGTATAATTATACCCATCAAGTTTCACTCTAGCATTGAGAGAAGTCTACACATAACAAAACCAACAGAGTCACATCATTGTTTCATTCTAACCATCTACTATTACTTTTCCTTTTCAACCCAAAACTAGACTTTAACATAAGTAAAGAGAGTTCTGTAATGTGTATTTCATAAAGTCATTATTTACTGCTTTAAAAAGAATGAAACCACTTTTTTGGGGGAGAATGGTCAAAAACACCAAGCTATTCAAGTGCTTGGGCTCAGGTTCACTCATGTACACTTTCATTGAATCCTACTATAGTTAAAGCATTGTTCCAGCCAAATATAATTAGATAAAAAGAAATAGCCCATAAAAAAGATAAAATAACAAAACTATCTTTTTCCGCAATATTCACCTTTAATTCAGAGCTGTACCCCACAGTACTTTATTCTGTTACTATATTTTCTCAGTCCAATGGCCAGCATCATGCAATCTACTTCCTCTGAGCTCAGGCTGTCCTGTATCCACCCCAGATAAGACTGGACAGTGAAAAGAGAAGCAGAACAATGCTGAGTTTATCTCTCTAGCACTCTGGCATCGACCACAAGGTTTGCTCTTGGATACGGAACTGGCTAAAAGGGCATGTCCAAAGGGTGGTAATAAATAGCGCACACTCAGACTGGTCTGGGGTGGTAAGTGGGGTTCCCCAAGGCTCAGTCCTGGGACCAACCTTGTTCAATTTATTCATAAACAGCATTGAGGACGGGATCATTAGTTCTATATTAGTTTTTGCAGATGACACAAAATTGGGCAGGGCAATAACTGCACAGCATGAGGCAGATATCCTACAGAATGACTTGAACAAAATAACAGAGTGGGCAACGACGTGGCAAATGAGGTTTAATGTGGAGAAGTGTAAGGTTTTGCACTTGGGGACTAAAAACATAAAAGCACAATACACTTGTAGGGGGGGGGGGGGGAACCTTTGGGGGAATCAAAAATGGAGAAAGATTTGGGAGTTTTGGTAGAGGATAGACTAAGCAATAGCATGCAATGTCAAGCGGTATACATAAAGAAAGGGATGTATTCCAGAGATAAAACTATAATCCTGTCACTTTATAAAACTCTGGTCCGACCGCATCTGGAGTATTCTGTCCAGTTCTGGTCACCAGTCCTCAGGAGGGATGTGTTGGAGCTGGAGAGAGTCCAGAGAAGAGCAACTAAACTAATTAGGGGATTGGAGGACCTTAATTTTGAAGAGCGTCTTAATTTATTCTCCCTGGAGAAGAGACGCCTGAGAAGGGACATGATAGCAATTTATAAATACCTCAATGGTGATCTCAGCATAGAAAAAAAACTATTCAGTCGCAAGGATTGCATGAAGACTCGAGGACATACAATGTGATTAGAGGAGAAGCATTTTACCCTCAGGCAACGCAGGGGGTTCTTTACTGTTAGGGCTACAAGATTGTGGAATTCTCTACCACAAGAGGTAGTTTCTGCGGGAAGTATGGCTACTTTCAAAAGACTCTTGGACGTACATCTCAAGGATCAGAACATTAAGGGGTATGAGAGATGATTACGGCCACGCGCACCTACACAGGTTGAACTGGATGGACTATTGTCTTTATTCAACCTCAACTACTATGTAACTATGTATGTAACTATGATTTCTCCTCCTATCAGTTTTTATTACATGAAAAGTTAAGCCCAGAGTAAGGAAATAGAAGCCTGGACACAGGGTCGACATGGCAGGGTTAAAAAGGGGTTTGGCTTGGGAGCAGTTTTATGGGTAGGTTTTGGGGTTTCTTCCCAGATTGGTGGGTTGGGCAGGAGCATGTGGGGCTTCAGTTGGTGATCAGTAAGAGGATCTTGGGAGATCTTGGGAGAGTATTTATCAGGAAAACCTCCCACTCTCCATCTCTTCTTTCAGTTTTGATGTCTGACATTTATTTGGATGATTTATTTTGTGAGACTTATCATAGCAGTTGGTGGGTTATCAGGTCCTTGTATGTGCTTTATTATAGGCAAATCGGACATTGGTAGGAACCCATCTTGGGTACGGCTACCCTTATTCTGTTTAGGTTGTATCTGCAATTTTGGTGTTGTCTCCAAGTTGGGGTTATACGGCTGGAAGAATATTTTCTGATTAAGCAGGTACTTGAAGTAGTAATGCCTACAAGGACCTTAACATAGAAACATAGAATGTGTCAGCAGATAAGAACCATTTGGCCCATCTAGTCTGCCCAATATATCTGAATCCTATGAATAGTCCCTGGCCCTATCTTATATGAAGGATAGCCTTATGCCTATCCCATGCATGCTTAAACTCCTTCACTGTATTTGCAGCTACCACTTCTGCAGGAAGGTTATTCCATGCATCCACTACTCTCTCAGTAAAGTAATACTTCCTCATATTACTTTTAAACCTTTGCCCCTCTAATTTAAAACTGTGTCCTCTTGTGGTAGTTTTTCTTCTTTTAAATATGCTCACCTCCTTTACCGAGTTGATTCCCTTTATGTATTTAAAAGTTTCTATAATATCCCCTCTGTCTCTTCTTTCTTCCAAGCTATACATGTTAAGGTCCTTTAACCTTTCCTGGTAAGTTTTTTTCCTGCAATCCATGTACTAGTTTAGTAGCTCTTCTCTGAACTCTCTCTAGAGTATCTATATCCTTCTGGAAATATGGCCTCCAGTACTGCGCACAATACTCCAAGTGAGGTCTCACCAGTGTTCTGTACAGCCGCATAAGCACTTCTCTCTTTCTACTGCTTATACCTCTACCTATACATCCAAGCATTCTGCTGGCATTTCGTGCTGCTCTATTACATTGACTTCCCACCTTTAAGTCTTCTGAAATAATTACTCCTAAATCCCTTTCCTCAGATACTGAGGTCAGGACTGTGTCAAATATTCTATATTCTGCCCTTGGGTTTTTACGCCCCAGGTGCATTATCTTGCACTTATCCACATTAAATTTCAGTTGCCAGAGTTCTGACCATTCTTCTAGTTTTCCTAAATCCTTTTCCATTTGGCGTTTCCCTCCAGGAACATCAACCCTGTTACATATCTTTGTGTCATCAGCAAAAAGACAAACCTTACCATCGAGGCCTTTTGCAATATCACTTATGAAGATATTAAACAAAATTGGTCCTAGTACAGATCCCTGAGGTACCCCACTGGTAACATGACCTTGTTCTGAATGTTCTCCATTGACTACAACCCTCTGTTGTCTGTCACTCAGCCACTGCCTAATCCACTCAACAATATGGGAGTCCATGCTCAATGACTACAGTTTATTGATAAGTCTTCTATGTGGGACAGTGTCAAAAGCCTTACTAAAATCTAGATATGCAATGTCTACTGCACCTCCACCGTCTATTATTTTAGTCACCCAGTCAAAAAAATCTATAAGATTTGTTTGACATGATCTCCCTGAAGTAAACCCATGTTGTTTTTCATCTTGCAATCCATGGGATTTAAGATGTTCCACAATCCTATCCTTTAATAGGGTTTCCATTAATTTGCCTACTATTGATGTCAGACTCACTGGTCTATAGTTGCTCGATTCCTCCCTACTACCTTTCTTGTGAATGGGCACGACATTTGCCAATTTCCAATCTTCCGGGACGACTCCTGTTACTAATGATTGGTTAAATAAATCTGTTAATGGTTTTGCCAGCTCACCACTAAGCTCTTTTAATAATTTTGGGTGTATCTCATCAGGACCCTGTGACTTATTTGTCTTCACTTTAGACAGCAATCTTAGAACGTCTTCCTCTGTAAAGACACATGCATCAAACGATTCATTAGTCATCCTTTCAAGTGGAGGTCCTTCTCCTTCTTTTTCTTCTGTAAAAACTGAACAGAAGTATTCATTAAGGCAGTCGGCTAGCCCTTTATTCTCTTCTACATACCTTCCGTCCTTTGTTTTTAATTTAGTTATTCCTTGTTTTAATTACCTTTTTTCATTTATATATCTGAAGAATGTCTTATCCCCCTTTTTCATAGACTGAGCTAGTTTTTCTTCTGCCTGCGCTTTAGAAGTTCTTATAACTTGCTTGGCCTCTTTCTGCCTAATCTTTTAGATTTCCTTATCTTCATTGCTCCTTGGGACTCCATTTCAGATTGTACCAAATGTTTATATGTTATGTATATGTTATTTATACACTGCCCAAAAAAATGAAAGGATCAATTTGAAAACACATCAGATCTCAATGGGGAAAAATATCATGCTGGATATGGACTGATTAATGTGTTAGGAACGAAAGGATGCCACATCGTTTGATGGAAATTAAAATTATCAATCTACAGAGTGCTGAGTTCAAAGACACCCCAAAAATCAAAGTGAAAAAATGATGCAGCAGGCTAGTCCATTTTGCTGAAATTTCATTGCAGCAACTCAAAATGGTACTCAGTAGTTTTTATGGCCCCCACGTGCTTGTATGCATGCCTGGCAATGTCGAGGCATGTTCCTAATGAGATGGAAGATGGTGTTCTGGGGTATTTCCTCCAAAAACTGGACCAGGGCATCACTGAGCTCCTGTACAGACTGAGGTTCAACCTGGTGGCGTAGGATGAACCGAAACCTGATGTCCCAGAGATGTTCTAATGGATTTAGGTCAGAAGAGCATGAAGGCCATTTATTGATATCAATTCCTTCATCCTCCAGGAACTGGCTGCATACTTTCGTAACAAAGAGGTAAGCAGACTGGTTGGTGAGTTAAGTTGGGAATTTCCTCTGTTTTTGTCTTTCATGCATACTCTCGCCACATGAGGCCGGGCATTGTCGTTCACCAGAAGGAACCCAGGACCCACTGCACCAGTGTAGGGTCTGACAATGGGTCCAAGGAGTTCATCCCGATACCTAATGGCAGTTAGGGTGCCATTGTGTAGCCTGTAGAGGTCTGTGCACCTCTACATGGATATGCCTCCCCAGACCATTACTGACCCACCACCAAATTGGTTTCATGCTGAAGGATGTTTTAGGCAGCATAACGTTCTTTATGGCTTCTCCAGACCCTTTCCCATCTGTCACATGTGCTCATGGTGAACCTGCTCTCATCTGTGAAAAGCACAGGGTGCCAGTTGCGGACCTGCCAAATCTGGTATTCAATGGCAAATGCCAGTCTAATTCCACAGTGCCAGACAGTGAGCACAGGGCCCACTAAAGGACATCGGGACCTCAGGTCATCCTCATGAAGTCTGTTTCTGATTGTTTGGTCAGAGACATTAACACCAGTGGCCTGCTGGAGGTCATATTATAGGGCTCTGGCAGTGCTCATCCTATTCCTCCTTGCACAAAGGAGCAGATACCGGTCCTTCTGATGGATTAACCACTTGCCGACTGCCGCACGACTATTTACGTCGGCAGTCAGCCCCTCACAGGCAGAGCGACGTAGGGCTACATTGCTAGCCTGTAAGGGTGTGGGGAGCGAGTGCGCACCGCCGGAGGCGCGCTCCCGCTCGGTCACGGACCCCCCCGCGCGTGTGCCCGGCGGACGCGATGTCCGCCGGGCACTCGCGATCGTCCGTGACAGCGGGAGAAAGGCAGGCGGCTAGTGTAAATAAAGCCGCCTGTCAGTTCTCCCTGTGTAAGAATGATGATCAAATGGTTCTGCTATGTAGGACCGTTGATCATTGTTCTTACACACAGAGCCACAGCCAATCACAGTTAGAAGCATGCCCCTAGGACACACTTAACCCCTCCCTCTCCAATACAGTTAACTCCTTCACTGCCAGTGTCATTTTTACAGTAACAGTGCATATATATAGCACTGATTACTGCAGTAATGTCATTGGTAACCCCAAAAGTGTCAAAAATGTCAGTCAAGGGTCCGATCTGTCCGCCCCAATATCGCAGTCCCACAAAAAAAAAACGCAGATCGCCGCCATTACGCGTTAAAAAAAAACAACAAAAATGACAAAAATCTTTCCCTTTGTTAGTAAACGCAATAACTTTTGCGCAAACCAATCAAAATACACTTTTTGCGATTTTTTTTACCAAACATATGGTAAAAAAAATTGGCCTAAAATGTTAAAAAATTTTGATTTTTACATTTTTTTGGGGGGAATTTCAAAAAATGTGAAAAATATTGTTATTTTTGCAAAATTGACGCTCTTTTTTTTGTTTATAGCGATGATCAAAAAATCGCACAGGTGATCAAATACCACCAAAAGAAAGCTCTGTTTGTGGGAAAAAAAGGACGCCAAATTGGTTTAGGTACAGCTTCGCGCGACCCCGCAATAAAGTCACACAGTGTGAATCGCAAAATAGGCCCTGGTCAGGAAGGGGGTAAAATCTTCTGGGGCTTAAGTGGTTAAGGACCTTCTATGGCCCTGTCCAGCTCTCCTAGAGTAACTGCCTGTCTCCTGGAATCTCATCCATGCTCTTGAGACTGTGCTGGGAGACACAGCAAACCTTCTGGCAATGGCACGTATTGATGTGCCATCCTGGAGGAGTTGGACTGCATGTGCAACCTCTATAGGGTCCATGCTACTGACCTCAGCCAAATGCAAAACTAGTGAAAAACAGTCAGAAAAAATGAGTAGGTAAAAAAATGTCAGTGGCCTCCACCTTTAAAACAATTCCTGTTTTGGAGGTCGTCTCATTGTGGCTGCTATGGCCATTAAACTCTAGTTTTATGTCATGTGTGTTACTGGGGTAAGGAAATGGGAGTGTTGGTTAAGCAGTCGTAGGATCAAATGATCTTTTATACATTAGTTATGATTGGTTCCCTGTTCAGCTTAGGTCAAACTCTCACGCTGCTGGCATTTAAAAAATATAATAAATGATGTATTCATGTTTACAGAGCTCCATTAATGTAATTATACCTGCCTAGAGGCCAAGTATACCATCCAACTTGTCAAATGTATTTTTGGAATACTTATGCTTCTCCTTTTTTTACTTTCTAGCAGCAAAGGTCAACATAGAGAAAAAAGTAAATTAGTAGTCCCTCCTATACTTTCATAAAATATATGATGTTGTTAAAGTTTTTTTTTTTTGTTTTTTTTTGCGTGAATTAGTATGCAAGTTTTATGCAAGATAGGCATATTTTTAAATTCATTTTCCTTTTGGAAGAAAAAAATGAGTGACATAGCACTTCATCTGATATATGTCTAATTTCATTGGGATAATGGACATATTCTTTTTCCTGGGTACTTTGGAGTGGATTTTAGTTTTCAATAAGTTTTTATTGAGAGAAAGAAAAACGAACAAGGTAATACAGCATCAAAATAACATGTGACACAGCATTAGAGAGACAGTTACACTACCTCGCTGCATGAACAAAGAACAATTTGTGCCTGTTAAACAGTGCGGGGCACGTATTATAGAACCTTATCAACGACCGACCAGGTAAAGCCGGAAGCATAAGATAGGGAATCCTCACCCCGCTGGAGATAGCAAATTTTAATCTATGATTCCCTAAAGGATGAGAAGCAAACAACCATGTATAGGCACAGCAGTGTTGAAACCTGGCTAGATGAAGAGGTCGCACCAGAAAATGTTACTTCTGCTCCCCTTAAGCCTGCTGTAGGAAAAAGATGACAGTAGATCAGGGGTCGGCCTCAGTTAATCTTTCGAGTTAACCAACAGGTGATTGTCCAGGGGGCCCTAACAACCATCACCAACTTGTTAATATGAAAAGCTAACTCCAGCAGCTCCTGCTTCTACCCTCCATACAGTGCTGTGCAGTCTCTCACTCCCTGCTCTACTGTACACACACTGTCAGGTAGGAGAGTGCTACCTACACAGTGCTATGTGTTGGTGTGTGTGTGTGTGTGTGTGTGTGGGGGGGGGGGGGGGAACAATGTGAAGCGGACAGAGGACACTGTTGGAGGAGGGACAGAGGACGCTGCTGCTCTGGGGAGGGGCAGAGGACACTACAGTTGGGGGGAGGGGTGTGTGAAGGGGACAGAGGGCTGCTTTGGGGGGCAGGGGACACCGCTTTTGGGGGGCAGAAGGGTAGAGGACACTTTGGTGGTAGTGGACACTTCTATGAGGGGTGATGTGAAGGGGACAGAGGACACTGCTTTGGGGGCACAGGACATTGCTATGGGGGGCAGAGGACACTACAGTTTGGGGGTGATGGGAAGGAGCGGAAAAAGACACTGCTTTGGGGGCTACAGGACACTACTGTAGAGGGAGAGGGGAACACGGACACTGCTAAGGGGGCAGAGGACACTACAGTGGGGGGGGGGATGTGAAGGGTGCCGAGGAAACTGCTATGAGGGACAGCAGAGGACACTACTGTGGAGGGCAGAGGACACTACTGTTGGGGGGGTCAGAGTACATTACTGTGGTGGGGGTGCGAAGGGGGCAGAGGATACTACTGTGGGGGTGGGGGAGGAGGGTACAGGACACTACTGGGGGTGGTGTGAAGTAATGTATAGGGGGGCAGAGGATACTACTGTGGAGGGAAGTATTGTGAAGGGGGGGCAGAGGAAATAACTGTGACACACCATGTGTTCTTTATGCTGTCTTCTTATTTGGGGGCTTGATGTTTTTTTGTTTTTTAAGGGGGGCACCCAGCCAATTCCCTCCAGCAGCACTTATGGAAACATGTATCAGAAAATCCAACCCAGAAAGTATTCTACCAACTGGTGTGCCCTTTGCAGAAAAGACATAGCCTATCATAATACAGAGCATTTCACTATTTTTTAGCAATAACCAATTTTGTTGTAATGCAGAACACATTGGTTTTAACAGTTGCTATGTACACCCTTCTATCTTTTCAGAGTTATGACCTTTTTTTTTTTCTCCTTTTAGATGGCAGAGAAGAATAAAAAGAATGAATGGGAACACAATGAGAGTTACAGAGATCTGTATAAATGGAGCTGCCCAGCTGGAAATCAGCTGAAATCACCTCCACAGGACAATGTTAGCCAGTGACTGCCACAGTGACTGCTCTGTGAATCCTATTGAAGTATCACAGGCTTAGCTGTATGCAGACATTCTTGTGCAAGATGCATTATCAATGTAAGCCTGTGTATTTCACTTATTACAGGCAATATTACTATTGTGCAAATGTCAATACAAGTTGTTCCAACACTGATAGTGGAACCGGAAAGCAGCGTTATAATCTAAAAATATACTATTTCTCTATAATACTTGCACAGATATGGCAATGAATAGACAACAGCAGATTTTTGTTCTTATGGCGCTATGTTACACGAGGATCAGTAGCTATTCAGTTCTTACTCCAAGATTAGAGGAGCACAATGCTGGCATGAATAGGTCACCCTTTGCTTACTAATCCATTGCCACACAGGCTCATTGTCAGATTTATACTCACTTCAAATAAAGAATAATCTTCTCTCAGGAACAACTAAGATTGCCCAAAGTCTAAAAAAGACTCCATGGCAACTCCAGCGTGGCTTTTCATCTGTTTGGAAGGATTTGCGATGTGCAGGAACCGCAAAGGACCTTCTTTCTTTTCAGGGAGATTACTTCCACAGCAAAGAAAAGAGCAGCTGAAATATGCAATACAGATTTGTTGTTGGTTGTATTAGGGAATTCTCAGATGGTTCAGGGGATCATGCTGTATGGTTATGTCTATTCTAGATTTCAATGGGAACCGGATTATATTGATGGCTTATGTACAAAAGAGTGACTTTGCCTGTTTACATGGACATAGGCTATTAAGGACTTGGTTAGAAATAAAATTTAAAAAATGAGATTTAAGTGCTCAATGAATAGAGGGGAACATCTAATTAAAAATATTTTGTGTAGCACCTTGTATATGGTATTTTTCAAGGCACATACAGAATAGGAGTTTAAGCCATAGATAATAATTGGCCCTTGGCAAAGAGTTCTTAGCTTGAACATGAGTATTTATAAAGTAAAATCACTATTTTATATTGAGTATTTAAGAAATTTCAAGAACAGTTCTCTTAGCTATGAAAAACATAACTCTTCTAGTGTGGAAACAGGAGGACAAACACAAATTGGGTATAATGTTCACCCAAATACCACTGCTCAAAGATTATAGCTAGCTAGGGTAAGTTCACCAAAGCAGCCCCTGTTCACTTAAGGCAATCAGGCCTAATGGTGCTTGGCTGCTCCCTTATATAATACGCAATGGCCAAGGGGTACCAGAGGCAAAAAAAAAATATATATATATATATATATATATATATATATATATAAAGGAGTACCTAGGGGGCCTTAAAAAAGTCAGACATAACCTTATTCAGTGGGTGAGTAGCCATAGGTGAATCAAATATCAGCAGAGGTTAAGGAACAGTAGATTTAGGAAACTAAGGATTGTTTTTTTTTAAATTAAAGTAAAAAAGATGTTTATATTAACCTGCTCTGGGAAATGATATTGCACAGAGCAAACCCTTACCTTTTCTTCAGTGGTCCCCTGATGGCGCTGTTTACATCTTCTTCCTGCAAGTGCCCCCATAGCAAGCCCTGTGCTATGGGGGCACCCATACGAGTGTGCCGCTGTGCAGGGCTGTCTGCGTCCATAGATACACACAGTGTGGCTTGGCCATACTGCTGCTCTCACCGCCTAGCTTTTGGCTGACAGCAGCAGGAGCCCCATGGCTCCCGCTGCTGCCTGTGTCCCCTGTGAGAGGAGGAAGTGAAGGGAGAAGACTTGCAGCCAGGCACAGCTCTGGGTTGCTCAGAGGAAATAGGTAACTGTTAAGGGGAAGAGGGGGTAGAAAAGGTAACTAAATGTTTTTTACCTTAATGCAGGGAATGCATTAGGGTAGAAAATGTCTAGACTTTAGAATCTAATTGTACAATAATAATCTATAATACATCCATACATTTTTGGTAACTAAAATATATATATATATATATATATATATATATATATATACATATATGTTTATACATACTGTCTATATATATATATATATATATATATATATATATATATGTTTTACATTTTCTATGATGTCTTGAAATCCAATTCCAGCTACTGTTTCCCATGTGTGCCATCTCTGTATTTACCCTGGATCTGAACTATAATTACTGAGGAAAAGTGTAACAGTTGTCTGCTGCCATGTCTTTAGAGGACACAAGGGGGTTGATTTACTAAAAGCTAGCAATGGGCTTGGAAATGTTCAGATCGAGCCCGCCAGGAAGCCGGCGCTGCACACTGCCAATCATAGGCAGCGTATGTATGTGCAGCTGCCAGTCAGGGAATGCCTCACTGCCTATGATTGGCGGTGGGCAGTGAGGGCTTCCTGGCGGCTCGATCCGAACACGCCGAGCCCATCACTACTGAAGGCAAATAAACTGCACTTTGCAAAGTGCAATTGCACTCTGCAAGAGCAGTTGCTCCAGAGCTTAGTAAATAAGAAAAGGCTCTGCAGACTTCCATCATTCAAAAATGTACAAGCAAAAATGCTGTTTTTAATTTTCCTTGCATGTGATTGGGTATTTTTTGCAAAGTAAAGCTTTACCTCATATACTAAGCCCTGGAGCAATTGCACTTTGCAAAGTGCGCAATCTATTTGCCTTTAGTAAATCAACCCCATAGTACGTTGCATCTGCCTGGTTGCTATGGACTTCTGATCTACTTTTCTTAGATTTCCTCACTCCACTTCTTTTGTTTTAGCACAAATATGTTCTTGAAGCTGAACTCCAACTTAAGAAAATAAACTGGGGTTGCATCGCATTTGCAGAGATCATTTACCTGCTCTCTTGTACTGTCCACTTCAGAAAGTCCTCTCTGAGGTCAAGCAACATTTGTGTTATGATTTTAAATCAGAACCAAAGTTCTGCTATAACACACTGTGAGCAGGCAAGCATTTCATGGCAGAAGAGGCATGCAATCTCTCTTCTGCAATAAAACATACTTGCCTGCCTGCTCACAGCTATCACAAGCGCAGCTCAGCTTACAGTGGCCTGGCTGATCCTGTGTGCCAGGATAATTCGCTTTTGCGCATGCGCAGGAGTGATGTCATTCCGCTGTCACTGAAGATGGACAAAGCACATATGAGAAGATGTCGGTGCCAGCAAGGAAGCATTAGGAATGTGAGTATCCTCCCTTTGGTTCTGCTTTATAGAGATAAAAGAGTGTATTAGTCCTAGGAACAAACGTCTACATCCACATCCATGGTTAAACATTAAAAGGAAAAGAGAGGGGTTTTTAGGAGAGATATCTCTCCCATCCATGAAAATTGGACTTTGAAGGGTGTAGATTTGTCACAAATGGATAAGCACATCAAAATGCAATCATTAATATAAAAAGGTAAATTTTATTCACATACAAAATAGATATAAAAGTATCATAAAATACATGGAAAAGGTATGTTGTAAACCCACATCAGCTCAGAGGATTTATTGTACCATCTACATCATTGTATAGAAAACATGGTTAGGAGGTCTAACGCATTTCGCAGAACAAGTTGCTCACACATCGCTTCCTCAGAGACCCTCCATGTTAGCCAAGTTATTAATGTAAACAATGCCAAGTGGAGATCCCTTAATCATTTGAGCATGTGCGGTATGCAAACACAAAATACATCACTGGCCTGGTAGCCACCTCACGGCATATATAACACAGGCGGGGGCCAATTTTGATGAGTACTGGAACGTGCCTACGATAAGTCGGCGGGTAGGATTATATATATCAATTCAGTTGAGGCAAACAGCTTAATTTGGATTGTATCAAATCTTGTTAGCCTCAACCATCTGTAACTTAACACGAGCCTCTGGGAGCCGCATCCGGTTTGGTTCTGCTTTAATTATGGTGAGTGTCAACTCAATTTATGTCGGCACAGACTATCATGAATGTGTCTGCTGGAGCAGCCTCATAACGCAATCTGGACTCACACTTCCCATGAACAGAGTGGCACTCACACGTCATTATGTGTTCATTTAAGGAGGAAGGGCCACCCACCATCACCATTGAAGCTGTAAAAGAAAACCTGGTCTGAAGAATCAAGAAGCCAGAGTTCTGCTGTAGCAGAATAAGGTTGAGTTTCACTTTATTTTTATCTCTTTCCGGTTCTAAAAAACATTTAAACTTGCTAGGCTAAGTGAAAAGAAAATATGCTGTTTTATAAAATAAAATAAAGAATCTTAAGCTATATGCGACCTTTAAAAATCTTGTTAGGAGAGAGAAGAAGGACCTATACCAAGACTGTGTTATGTAATGGTTTAGCTCACTATCAAATCACAAACTAATGTTTTTTCTGTTCAAACGTTTTTTATTAAAGCAGAAGGAATGTAGTACAAAACAATACCAATAGGTAAAAGTGGTGTATAACAGAAGAGTACAAGTCAAAATGACAGTAGTAACAGCAAGCAGTTGCATAACAAACAGGTTTAGGAACAGGAAGAGGCAAGCTGGGCACCCCGGCACACAAGTACAAAGGATAAACACATTGCATAAGGGTGGCCAAACTAATGTTTTTTAATGTTTTTAAAATGTCCATACCCAAGATCACTAAACAATCAATAGCGCTTTAGTTTTCAGCATTTTTTCTTTCCTATATATTGAGCTGTAAGATGCAGCAATGAAATATTGACCAAAAAATATATTTCCCTGAAACAAAAGAAACTGAACTCTAGGTATGGATATTTTTGCATTGGACTAGTGTGGGTATGCATGTTCCATACTTGGCTGATCCCTGTGGAAGCTGGAAATCACTGTAGTAGGCACCTCTTTGTCTTTCAATGAATGCAAAACGCAATCTGATTAGACAAGGTGGAGAGGCCGCTATTACCACATTGTCCAATCAGAGAATGCTTTACATTCACTGAGAAAATGCAAAGTGTTATAGTTGTTATGACTGCAGACTTACAGGATCTAGGTCAGGGGTCTTCAAACTATGGCCCTCCAGTTGTTCAAGAACTACAATTCCCATCATGCCTAGTAATGTCTGTGAATGTCAGAGTTTTACAATGCCTCATGGGATGTGTAGTTCCTCAACAGCTGGAGGGCCGTAGTTTGAGGATCCCTGATCTAGCTGAACCCCATTTGAACAGTTAAATACACTGAATAAATACATTCAAGAGAGCTGTTTTACCCATCAAAGAATATGTAATTCTGTCCATCCAGTCCTCAGATGTATTCTGGACTCACTGAGCCCACTGAACTTACTCACCCAGTACTAGTGGACAAAAGTAGTGGAGTCAGAATCCTTCTATCCCCATAGTGCACCTTTCAGGTTCTTCACTCGCCTCCCTTTCTGCCCCTCTCCTTGCTGAAAGCTCACTGTATTCATCTATTTTTCATGTTTCTTTGAGGATTGCTGTAATCTATCAGCCTCCTGGACTGGTATCACGTTTTCTTGATGCCTCCTCTGTCTGGCTACCCTACTTTCTTTCCTCTGAAATTCCCACAGTCATTCTTGGTGCCTTTAACATCCCTGCTAATGCTAAAACACCAGCTACTTCCAAACGTCTTAGCTCAACCTCCTCGTTTGACCTTGCACAAAGGACATCACACTTCTACTCACTCTAAGGGCAACTCCCTTGACCTTCTATTCTCCCACTTCTTTAAACCTTGCAACCTCTCAATATCAATTCTTTTTCTCTTTCTGATCGCTACCTTATAAGCTCCATGCTCTCCCTGTCTTTAACCTCCTTATCCCTCCAACCAACAGGCAGTTACTTCAGTTCACCACTTTGACCCTCCTCTTCTCTATTCTGCAAAAGTATACCTCTTCAGCAAAATCTCACCCTTATCCTGCCCCAACCTAGCCACTTCTGTCTACAACAGTTCATTCTCATCCTCCCTGGACACCCTCACTACACACAGAATCAGACTCTGACCTACAACCTTGACAAACAAAACCAGCAATCTCAAAAACATAGCTGCACCCTTGAGTGACTGTTGTATAAAACAAAGTCCTAGCAAGACTTCATACAGTATAAATTTGCCTTCGAAAAAATAAAATTTCTGCTTCGGGACTATTAAACAGATCTACTTTATCCAACGCTGCCTCCACCCACTAACTCACTCAATCACCAAAAGATTGCCAATCACTTAAAAAATAAGAATGATTCAATTTGTGATGAGATCACCACTGTGCAAATACAGTATCTTCCCCGCCTAACATTCCACATCCACCTGCACATTCGGTGCTTACCTATTTTAAGCCTGTTACATAGAGGAGGTTGCTAGCCTTTTTTCTAAAGCCCGCCTACCCCCAGGACTCCGTTCCCTCACAACTAATACGGTCACACTCTTGTTCTATCCTACGACCCTCTAACACAAGCACTGGTCACCACCATATTTACAAAGCCCTTGGTGGACCTTCCCAATTTTAATCACCTAAGACCCATCTACTTTCTCTCATATACCTCCAAACTCCTATAATGCCTAGTCTACAACCATCTAAGCTACCACCTCACTGATAACAACCTTTGTGACCCATTGAAGTCTGGATTACACCTGCAACACTCCAAAAAAAAAAAAAAAAAAAAAAACTTACCTAAAACTCACTATTGACTTACTAACTGCTAAAACCAATTGTGACTACTCTTTACTCTTTAATCTTAGACCTCTCTGCTGCCTTTGATACAGTTGACCACCCCTTCCTCCTCAAAAAAATATCATTCTATGGCCACTGTGACACTGACTTTTTGATGTTTTTTTTCTTACCTATCTCACCTCACCTTCAGTGTCACTTACAATTCTACCTCCTCCTCTTCTCTTTCTCTGTCTGTTGGGGTCCCTCAAGGTTATGTCCTCTGACCTTTTCTTTTCTCTATGTACACCTCCTGACCTGGGTTAGCTGATAGCCTCCCATGAATTAGAATACCATTTCTATGCTGGCAACGCCCAAATCTATATTTGTACCCTTAAGCTCACCCCATAAGTGTCCTCGAGCATCACTAATTTTCTAATTGACATATCAGTATGAATGTCATACCATTTCTTCAAGCACAACCTTTCTAAAACTGAGTTCATAATATACCCCCCCCCCCCCCCCCATGCTCCTTCCCCTGACTTCTCCATTGAGATCAGTGGCACAACTAACTACCCCCACCCTCATGCTAGGATGCTAGGTATAATTCTAGACTTTTAACTCCTTTTAGCCTTACAATCTTAAAATCTCCAAATCTTGCTACCTCAACCTCCATAACACCTCCAAAATATGCCCCATTCTTAACCAACAATGCCACAAAGCTACTAATTCATCCCTGATTATCTCTCACCTTGACTATTGCAACTGCCATCTTGTTGGCCTACCTTTACATTGGCTATCCCCTCCTCCAATCTATCATGAATGCTGCTGCCAGACTTATCCACAACTCTAACCCCCCATCCTAAAATACCAACAAGGCCTCCTGCTTTCTAGCTCCCTTGTCACCTTCCCTAATGCTCACCACCAGGACTTCTCCAGAGCCTCTTACATTCCTCTGGAACTCTATATCCCAGTCTCTTTGACTGTCTCCTACTCTATTTGCCTTTAGGTGATCCATGAAAACCCATTTCTTCTTAGAGGCCTATCCTGCTTTTAAGTAAAAAACTGTATGTAGCACTCTCCTAGTTTAGATTAGGCTGCTACAGAGATTCCGTTTAGCTCCTCTGTAAACAGTGGAGCAGGGGTTGATTGCTTGGGGCTGCTCTGTGTTTCACAGCCTGCTCTTTTGCTCCTTCCCCCTGTCTTCTAGAAGGTTCTAGATGCATTGTGGGAGGTAGAGCAGAAAAGGCATCCTGAATATGTATGGGACTCTAGCCAATTCCTGGAGAGGTGTGCCCAGAGGGTGGAGGGAGAGCCCAAAAGTATTCTGAGGCCTGGGCAGCAGAGTGTAGTGTTACTAGGTCCATTCCTGCAGGAGGAGACACCTGTGCAGGGGCTCTGCCCCTTCGGGTAAGAGAGATAGAGCAGTCAGAGTGAAGACATTGAGGTCCCAGCTAGTCTTAGCTGGGGAGCCTACATGAAGATCCATTGTCCAAGGATTGAGTTGTGTCAGGAGGAAGCTCACTGGAGAGAACCAGGAGGAAGTTGGCGGGAAGAAGTCCAACTGTCCTGCAGTGGTGTGAGTCTACATCTCTCTCACTAGGAAGAGCCTGTGGATATCATCAGGAGGCAACCAGTGATCCTGTGGCTAAATGATCCCCAATGCTGAGGAGAAGTGACAGTGTGTAGCTTTTAACCTCCTGTGAGAGTGCAAATCACTAGCAGCATTAGGAATCATGTGGGGTAGTCAAGTGCAGCCAGCACTGTGTGAAGAGCAGCCAAAGGATCAGCTAGCAGAGTGTGGAACACAGCCAGAAGTTGAGGAGTCCTCAAGTTGTATCATTTTAAGTTCACCAGTGGTATCGCATGCTCCATATCTCCAAACCAAGTACCTGTTCCATTTAAAAACTAAAAACTGTTTTCTGAGCCAGTGAATGAATGAAGAAAATGCTGTGTGCTACAAAGTGGGGGGGGGGGGGGGGAATAGGAACAAATTCACCAGCGTCTCTTTAGGGGATGAACTACATGTACTTTTTCATTCTTTATCAACTTATCCCCCACAGTTATTACCTTTTGTATCCCTTGACTTTCCCATTCAGATTGTAGGGCCCTCTGATCCCTTTTGTATTGAATTTTATTGTAACTGTGCTGTCTCCCTCCATTTGTAAAGTAATGGCTAACCTGTTTGCACTATACAATATTATTAAGTTCTGTCTCACAGCACATCATTGACTAGCAGGGGAGAAGATCAGACCTTTATCTTTCACAGAAAAAAGGGGGAAGAGATCTGCCACATAAAATCTTTTCACTATGGGATGGATATGTATACCACTTTGGTTCTTACAATTCACTGCCTCCCCTACTCTTTTTTCCATTCTATTCCTCTTTATGGTACATGTCACCCTTTCTCACCACTATGTCTTTCCTTTTCATCTGTCTCCCCATTCGGAGACACCCAATGTGGTATCACCACTCTATTTGCACCCTCCATATTCTGGATGCTTACATTTTTTGTCAATTCTCTAGACTCTCTGGCTCTCATTTTTCATTGAATCTGGTGGTGGTTTCGAATTATTCGTTTCCTTATATTAATAGCAATATAAATCCAAATAAGTAATATATATTTTCAGATCTTATTGATCCCAGTACATCTGTCATATCATCAACCACCTACCGGTTTTCTACTTTTTTGCTGCTCTCCCCCCATGTGCTGGATGATGTCTATGCCTCAACCCCGGGTCAGGCATTTCTCAGATCAGCCTTAGTTTCCTTTTTCCCTAACTGGAATATTTCTGGATACGTGACACTATCTCAGGTAGTGCCCATTCCATTTATTATCAATTTATTCTTTCCCCCCCCCCTTTTTTCCTATAATAATATTTTGGTATAATCGAGATCTATTATTATTTTTAGATACCCTATTTATCTCTAAGCTCCTGATGAATGGACGGAGGTCCACGAAACGCGTAGAGCCTACATTTACTCAGATATATATTCAAGTGTTTTATGTTTCCAGACCATGTACCTATAGAGAATTTGGTGTCATATGTAATCCAATATTTTTATAGATTTTTTATTGTATATGTAATAAGTGTATTTATCCTTATTTGCAATAATTGTATATGTGATTAATAAATATGATATTTTATAAATTGTACATTTGATATTATGTCAGCTTTCTATGGGGCCCCCTCTTTGTGGGGGGTTTTTGCATGTTATTCTCATTCGGAAACATATATGCCTGGCTGCACTCATTTAAAGTCCCGCATTTCTTCTCCTTTTACTTTATCTTTCACAGTTTCACTTTCACTTACAGGTCTCATCTACACCCCCACCCCATGACTTGTTTAGGAGAAGCAGCACACTGAAGAGCTCATGGAATTGTCACTCTTCTCTCTCCTAATAATAACATGCTTCTTATGCTGCAGCTCACCTGACTGGACTCTTGTGCTGCTTTTCAGTACCCCTTTCCTGAACTCTGTTATGCAGATTGCACAGTTGACTGCAAAGGGCTGACACCAAGTCAAATGATGGTACTTGATAAAGATAATGATATAATAAAGGTTACATACCTGCATTCATTTTTGCTTTTCCTATCTTCCTGAAGTTGAAGTGCTATTAAACCCAAAAGAAAACATTGCTTGCCAATATTTGGATTCTTTAGTTTTCTTTTTTAGACTTTCTTTCTTGTATTTTCATCTGGTAATCAGCAAGTCTGTTGTTTTTCAACAGAACAAGCTCTCCTGTAAATGTATAATTTAGAGGGTTGATAAACCATTTACCACTGACAAAGATGCTTACAAATATCATGCAAAACCTTAATCCCCCCCCCCCCCCAAGAATAAAAAAACTAAAAAAATGTTGCTGTAACTGCTTGTGTACCTGCAGTGTGAGCTAGAATTTGGCTTCAATCTGTAGTGTATCTAAATCTGCTAGTATATCACTTCCCTCCCCCAGACTGAAAATGCTGCTGTCTAAAGGTGCCCCTGTGCTCCTTCATCTAGAGTGGAGGCATTCTAATACAGGAGGTGTGCTGCTGGACAGATCAATGGGTGAAAAAGAGCTTAAAAGAGAAAACGAATGCAGTGACCACATCTATTTATTGATACGATGCAATATATTACGTTGTTGATTTTAGTTTTAAAACCACTTTCAGCTTTAAATTGAAACTCCTCTTAAATATTTTATGTTGGATTTAGAGGAGTTACAATTGGAAAGATTAAAACTACTGCCAAGTTTCCCCAGAGGTGACAGTAAACAGCAATAACCTAACAGGGTCTCTAACCTTTTTGCACTCTGCTAAACGAAAAAGTGCACTTTCATAGGACAGTCAAGGAAAGTCAGACTTCAATAACTAACTCAAACTATGTTAGGAAGGCACATAGAATAATATTTTCTAGCCAATAAAAGTATAACAAGCATCTTGTATTGCCTGCTCTCAGGTAGGAATTTTCCTTTAAGGAAGAATAACTGTAACTATCAGACAGGGCCAGGACAAGATCATCCAGTGCCCAGGGCAAAGATGCCAACTTGTGCCCCCCCTTCATTATGTGTGAGTCTATGAGGAGGAAGGGGAGGGAGAGCACAGCCTGCACCCCCTACTGGCTCTCTCCTCTCCTTGCCGCTTCCAGTGCTGGGCTGGCAGAAGTATTGATGCTGGCACTACTCCTCTTAGTCTTATAGTAGAAGGAACTTGTGGCACCCCTTTACCTACAATATGCGCTGCGACCAGGGAAGCCCCCCCCCTTCTGCCCACCCCTTGTCCCGCCCTGCTATCAGAGTAAGGTTAAGTGTAATATCTTAATTTTAAATTAGATCTTTAATCAATTACTGAAATCTCAAATAAACTCATGTTAATTTATTTAAAAAAAAAAAAAAATGTTCAATCATTGTAAATCTGCAGCTTTCATTAACAAGATATTTGTTTATTCTACCATTTGTTCAAGCACTTAAAGGGTAACTCAACTTTTGTTGGGAAAAAATAGCAAATAAAAAAATTATAATATATTGTATACAATTATGACACAAGTCATATTGTAATTTAACGTTATTAAAAATTACCTTTCCTTTTCAATCTGCAGCTGTTGTAATTTTCTTAAAAATGCAATGCAACATGGCTACCTGGAGGTGTTCTGTACATTGAATGTGTACAGAACGTCCTCTAGAAACATTTCCTGCTTGTGTGATTGGCTCACCGATTTTCCCAGAAGTCTGCACTAAGATACAAGTCAAAACCACTCCCGTTAGATTCACTTTCTACATAGACACAGGCAAACAAACAGTGATTTCTTCAAAATCATAAAAGGTAGGAATCTGCAACAAATGTTGTTATAATCCTTGTAATGTACAGAGATCACCCAGAGGGGAATGTTTTTTTTCCTCAACAAAAGTGGAGTTACACTTTATGGACATGCGCAGAACGAAAAAAATTGCTTTGTTTTCATTTGTTTTTTACATAAATTAGTTCAGGTAAATGTATTTATTTGTTTTTGGAATTAGTTTTGTTTATTCTAATTCAAATCAATTTGAATTTTCCTAATTCAGTAAAATTAAACTGAATTTGTCCAAATTTCAAAAAATTGAATCAATTCAATTTGAGTTTCATTTAAATTTGAATTGAATTCCATTTATAACTAATTCCATTCGAAATCAAATTTATTCTATTCGCAATTTGAATTTTGGAAGATGCTAATATTCTTTCTATTCCTTTCTATTTTATTGTTTTTTCTATTCTATTCTTTTATTTTTTATTCTATTCTTTTCTTTTCTATTATATTCTATTCTTTTCTATTTGAATTCAGATTTATTGTATTTGAAATTCGAATTTCGGAAAATGGGTATATTGTTATATGCTTTCTATTCTACTCTATTATTTTCTATTCTTTTCTATTCTATTCTATTCTATTTGAATTCAAATTTATTCTATTTGAATTTCAAATTTCGGAAGATGGTTATATTCTTTCTATTCTATTCTATTATTTTCTTTTCTATTCCAGTCAATTCTATTTATTCCTTTTTTTATTCTATCCTGATATTTTCTTTTCTATTCTATTCAAATTTATGCTACTTGAATTTTGGGAAATTATTATATTTTTTTCTATTCTATTCTATTCTATTTTTTTATTCTATTCTGTTCTTTTATTTTCAATTCTATTCAAATTTGAATTTATTCTATTCGAATTTTGAATTTTGGAAGGTTGTATTCTCTCTATTTTATTCCATTCTTTTTTTTTCAGCCATACAGTTTACATGGCTAATATCGCATTCCATTCGCACTAAATGGTGCAGGACCCTTTTTTGGTCCACACTGGGATCAGTTTACATGGGTGTTTAAACCCATGCGATCTGATTCCACCTGATTCCACAGTTCGCACTGCGTTCTGCGAAAGGGTCTGGGGTGTTATTAACTTTATATCGACACCTGCAGCAGTTTCCAGAGAGCAGCATGAACTGCCTGTGAGTCCGATGAGATGTGGGAACCCGCATAGGAATCAATGTGGTTTCTATATCACACCAGTGTGAACCCAGCCAAAGTAGCCATTGGTATTTTGGCAACATATTTAAAGTGCACTTTTTTTTAAGTTGTATTTGGCATTAAAAGCTTTGGAATGACTAAGTGCCAGACTCACAATGGCAAAAACAAATAGACCATCATTTCCGATACTGAGAAAATTAAACATTTAGGCTTCTCTAATAACATGGAATAAAAAGCAATCATATATTGTATGTTACAGCAGTCAGTCATCCACTGTAGAATGAGCAGTGTTACCGTAAGTTCAACAATGCAGACCTATTCCAAGAACATATTAAACCACTATGCAAATGACAGGAAAACTGAAACTCCAGACATGTTTTTTCTTAGATCCTGTATTCTATAGAAAGAATGAAATACTAATCAAGAAGAACAATACCAATAGAGGAACCACTCCATTCAGCACTTCTCATTCAGATAACAAAACTTTGAATAGTTTGATAAAAAATCTTTAACCAGTCGTCTCCTAGCAGGAAGTAATATTTTGTTTCCTAGATAAAAATGGTGATAAGGGGTCTCCCTGTGATGAAGGGATGATGGGATACATCAGATCTGTTAATAGGACATTCCTGTGCACCTGATATGTCCTGGAACATGCTGGTGCCCAGTAACCCTTGATGATATATGCTTCTTCTAGTTCCTGATGGGAGAGGGACAGATAACTCTTTGTTTGAGCAAAGTTTTCTCATTAAACTCCCATTTTCACGGTTCAACAGGATAACCAAGGTCTGTCTACTGCCTCTTCTGCTGAACAGTTTTATTCCATTAAAGATAACATAAACTGCTAGAACAATTGCAGCATTGTGGCAAGTGAAGTTCAAAGGGGGAATGAACATCACAGAGGGGAAAATGTCTACTTTGAAGAAAATATTAAGGTATGAGATTTTGCCCTTGTGCTTCATAACCAAATTAAAAATAATTAATCCCATTACCGGTTCCTTTAGCAGGGTCCTGTATGTGTGTTACGGTATATTACTAGGCTGTGAAAAAGTTTCCTTTGGGAGACTACTCCTGCACAAGCCTTTTCATTAGCAATTTTGAAAAGAGAAAACTCTATCTGAATTAAAAACTTCTTTGTGACCACAATATAACTTTTTAAGCTGAAATGTAAAATGCCCCTTTCTCTGAGAATGTTAATTAACGTTGAAGCAGAGAACTAGGAAAGTACAACTGTGTGTGTTCCTACAAAGGAAGTAGATCTGCCACTGTATGTTCTTGATAGAGTGTCTAGCTAATCTCCATCCCTGAACATATAAAGCAAAAAAAGGGGGGGCAAGTGGGACTTTAGATGAGTACGACTAGACACCGGGGCTGGACACTGTTTATAAATTGAGATAAATAACCAAAAATATATAACATATCCATGTATTACATATGAATATAGAAATAAAATGTCGAATTTTCATTGGTAAATACACGACTTTATTGTGAAAGCAATTACTCCGTAGGTACCACTTATACATGATGCAAAAAACAAAACCTTTATATAAACCCAAAAGGGGGACCGAGGGAGAGCTGCCACAAAATCGAATAGCTAATTGATCAATAAAAACTCTAACATAGTAGGTCTAATTGATAATAAAAGACATTAATCCATACAATGGGTCATAAATATGAATACATGGATAACAAATACAATGCATTAGGACAATTGTAATCAAGGACTAGATGAAGTAAAAACATTAAATGGAAATAAAAATTGGATATAATTGTATAGATGATTTTCGGCTCCTGTTTGTGAAGCCTTGAATTGAATTATCTGAATATGTGTCTGCTCTACGCGTTTCGTGGATCTCTGTCCACTCGTCAGGAGCATTTGTAAATCTAAGAATGAAAATGTGGGTTAAAGAATTATAACCACAAGAAAAAATATATATAAAATAAATCGGAATGGACACTAACTTGTGAGTGTCCAAAATCGAAGAGCAATCCAAGTTGAAATCAGAGGAACCAGGGTGATCCAGGGGAAGCCTGACCCGGGGCTGAGGCATGGTGAATGCCAGCACACAGGGACAACCGAGATGAGCTGACCAAAAACGATGTAATTGTGGAAAGCGATTGTAACAGATTGTAGCAGATAAGGCTCAAAATTTATGAGGGCAACGGCACAAAGGGAACCAGCACAATCTAAAAATAAATGAATAGAAAAAATGTATATATAAATATATTGGAGATGGAAAACTCTCAAAGTATTAATGATTAATGGAACATATAAAATCAGTTAACTGGACCCAAGATGTGTGCCTATAATTCGCCACTCAGAGAGTCAATATTGCCAAAAAAAGACCTATGGTATCTAAATTGATGTTCATGGTACAAATAAACGAGATGTGAGCCTAATGGAGAACGTGAAGAAAATTAGTTAGGGTAAAAGCCAGTACCGACATCCATGTGCCGATACCGTGTGCTCAGGAAAAATGATTGTACACCAAGATTGAAAGTGCAAAGAAATGGGAGGGTGGGGAGAGGTGCAATGGGTGAATAGAGAGCCAGAAGAATTGATTATTCACACCGAATAATAAAAGTGAATAGGGAGATATGACCGCTCAGGACAGGGGGAATAGCAAGACTGAGAGGCTGAAAAACTTGTTGCAGAGCATGCAGACATGAAAGGATTTAAAATAGGAAGTGGGTGTTGTGGAGGGAAGAGAAAGAATGACAAATAGGGAATAAAAATACCAAGAATAATGTGAGCCATTAATAATAGACAGGTCCGTCCGCATCAAAGGTCCAGGGTAGCTGGAATGGCACCACGCCAACGCCATGCTGAACGCCAGTAATAAAGGCCAGCTAAAGCACCTCCCATATCCGGTCTGTCAGACCGGACATAGGTAGGAGCAAGCCGCCAACTGACGTCAACACCAGATAGAAAAAAGTCGTCATGGCAACGCGACGCCGTGAAGCGTCGCGCTCCATGCAACTAAGGCATGGCGCCGATGGGAAGGCGTCACGATCCGCCCCCTGAAGCTCGGATGCCAAAGCAGAGACGAGCCCAGGGGGAGGCGGCTGGCCACCCATCGCAGCCCCGGGCAGAAAACCTGAACCCGCTCGGGTCGATCAAGTTCAAACTGGAAAAAAGGCTCAATTGGAAAGCGTTTAAAACAATTGGGAGGAAAAAAGAATTTTGATAGTTCCGAAGATATATGATTACTCGGAACAACACAGAAAATATTGGCAAAAAATGTTGAAAGGCTAATATAATCTAGAAAAAATATACAGAGAATTATTATTTATAGTTATTGATATATAATGCAATTTCTACAAGAACTTCATATGGCAGATCAACGAACACGGGTGTCTTCCACCCAAAAATTGGAACAAAGGAAGTAGATCTGCCACTGTATGTTCTTGATAGAGTGTCTAGCTAATCTCCATCCCTGAACATATAAAGCAAAAAAAGGGGGGGGCAAGTGGGACTTTAGATGAGTACGGCTAGACACCGGGGCTGGACACTGTTTATAAATTGAGATAAATAACCAAAAATATATAACATATCCATGTATTACATATGAATATAGAAATAAAATGTCGAATTTTCATTGGTAAATACACGACTTTATTGTGAAAGCAATTACTCCGTAGGTACCAATTATACATGATGCAAAAAACAAAACCTTTATATAAACCCAAAAGGGGGACCGAGGGAGAGCTGCCACAAAATCGAATATCTAATTGATCAATAAAAACTCTAACATAGTAGGTCTAATTGATAATAAAAGACATTAATTCATACAATGGGTCATAAATATGAATACATGGATAACAAATACAATGCATTAGGACAATTGTACTCAAGGACTAGATGAAGTAAAAACATTAAATGGAAATAAAAATTAATTCCATTTAATGTTTTTACTTCATCTAGTCCTTGATTACAATTGTCCTAATGCATTGTATTTGTTATCCATGTTATTCATATTTATGACCCATTGTATGGATTAATGTCTTTTATTATCAATTAGACCTACTATGTTAGAGTTTTTATTGATCAATTAGATATTCGATTTTGTGGCAGCTCTCCCTCGGTCCCCCTTTTGGGTTTATATAAAGGTTTTGTTTTTTGCATCATGTATAATTGGTACCTACAGAGTAATTGCTTTCACAATAAAGTCGTGTATTTACCAATGAAAATTCGACATTTTATTTCTATATTCATATGTAATACATGGATATGTTATATATTTTTGGTTATTTATCTCAATTTATAAACAGTGTCCAGCCCCGGTGTCTAGCCATACTCATCTAAAGTCCCACTTGCCCCCCCCCCTTTTCTTGCTTTGTGTGTGTTCCTAGTTCTCAGACTTGCTGTCAAACAGACACATTACTTATATAGTTAAAGTCAAGTTAACTGATGCATATTGATCCTTTTAAACTTGGTCTGGGCATCTAAGCTTTAAAAAACTCTGGTCACGAACAGATACTGTAAATAAGATTAAACAATATGTTACCCCAACATCTCATATTCCTGATATGTGCATGCTGTACCATGTACTAGTGTTAAAGTATCCTGTTCTCTTTGTATTACTTTCTTTGTGTGAAATACCATGGTATTCATGCCATTCTCCTACTTTCCTATTTCAAACTGACAACGTTAGGCATAGGAGCACAATTTTCCCATCGTGGTTAGTTTTCTGGCTGTGCTGGGAGCACAGCCTGCCTGTCCTCCAATGATCAGACTTGTGCTGATACGCCCCTTGTACAGCCATTCACTGGCACGATCAGTGTACTGCTTTGGTCTGTTCTGGGCTCTGCAGGCTGCAAATTTGATTGTTTCCCCTGCCTTCTGGAGGTTTCCAGAATATAGTGGATGGGAGAGTCAAATGAGCAGTCCGAATATTTATGCAGCTCCAGCCAATTACTAGGGGAAGGTGCCCAGATGGTGGCTGGGAGAGTGCATAAATAGTCTGGAGCCTGAAAGAGCAGCATTCTTTCCTAGCAGGAGAAGTTCCCTAGCCAGAAGGGCTAGTGCCCTTCCTTGCAACTCAGCTGAAGATTCTGCTAGTCTCACCAAAGCCCTAGCTGTTCATAGCTGGGGGGCCTATTCTGCTGCAAGCAATAGAGGGGTTTTACCAAGGATCAGATCTGAAGGCTCACTGAGGAGACTGTCATCTTGAGTCTGGAGGGAGACATCCAAGTCCCAGGGAGACTGCAAGTACAGACCTAAGAGAGTGATCCTAGTGACTGTTGCTGCTGTTAACCCTTGGTGCACTAGTATTAAGGCTTTCTAGGTAAGGAGCATTGCTTATGGTGTCCCAGTGCTTTCCACTTCATGTTGTACTGCTCAAGGGACTGTTCTGAGAAGTAGCTACAAAGGGAATAGTGTAGTCACAGTCCTGTTCAGTGTTGAGTCTCATGAGTATCCCACAGCTCTCTTAAACCCATCCAAGTTATCCTGCACCAACTTTGAAAAAAAGGCAACCCACCTAGACTGTTTATTGAGTCAAAGGATGTTGAATGTTTACATGCCTGCTCGCCACTACAACTCAGCAGCTCCTGTGGGGGTAGCGCTGCTACATACAGTGGGTACGGAAAGTATTCAGACCCCCTTAAATTTTTCACTCTTTGTTATATTGCAGCCATTTGCTAAAATCATTTAGGTTCATTCTTCTTCCTCATGAATGTACACATAGCACCCCATACTGACAGAAAAACACAGAATTGTTGACATTGTTGCAGATTTATTAAAAAAGAAAAACTGAAATATCACATGGTCCTAAGTATTCAGACCCTTTGCTGTGACACTCATATATTTAACTCAGGTGCTTTCCATTTCTTCTGATCATCCTTGAGATGGTTCTACACCTTCATTTGAGCCCAGCTGTGTTTGATTATACTGATTGGGCTTGATTAGGAAAGCCACACACCTGTCTATATAAGACCTTCCAGATCACAATGCATGTCAGAGCAAATGAGAATCATGAGGTCAAAGGAACTGCCTGAAGAGCTCAGAGACAGAATTGTGGCAAGGCACAGATCTGGTCAAGGTTACAAAAAGATTTCTGCTGCACTTAAGGTTCCTAAGAGCACAGTGGCCTCCATAATCCTCAAATGGAAGACGTTTGGGACGACCAGAACCCTTCCTAGAGCTGGCCGTCCGGCCAAACTGAGCTATCGGGGGAGAAGAGCCTTGGTGAGAGAGGTAAAGAAGAACCCAAAGATCACTGTGGCTGAGCTCCAGAGATGCAGTCAGGAGATGGGAGAAAGTTGTAGAAAGTCAACCATCACTGCAGCCCTCCACCAGTCGGGGCTTTATGGCAGAGTGGCCCGACGGAAGCCTCTCCTCAGTGTAAGACACATGAAAGCCTGCATGGAGTTTGCTAAAAAACACCTGAAGGACTCCAAGATGGTGAGAAATAAGATTCTCTGGTCTGATGAGACCAAAATAGAACTTTTTGGCCTTAATTCTAAGCGGTATGTGTGGAGAAAACCAGGCACTGCTCATCACCTGTCCAATACAGTCCCAACAGTGAAGCATGGTGGTGGCAGCATCATGCTGTGGGGGTGTTTTTCAGCTGCAGGGACAGGACGACTGGTTGCAATCGAGGCAAAGATGAATGCGGCCAAGTACAGGGATATCCTGGACAAAAACCATCTCCAGAGTGCTCTGGACCTCAGACTGGGCCGAAGGTTTACCTTCCAACAAGACAATGACCCTAAGCACACAGCTAAAATAACGAAGGAGTGGCTTCACAACAACTCCGTGACTGTTCTTGAATGGCCCAGCCAGAGCCCTGACTTAAACCCAATTGAGCATCTCTGGAGAGACCTAAAAATGGCTGTCCACCAACGTTTACCATCCAACCTGACAGAACTGGAGAGGATCTGCAAGGAGGAATGGCAGAGGATCCCCAAATCCAGGTGTGAAAGACTTGTTGCATCTTTCCCAAAAAGACTCCTGGCTGTATTAGATCAAAAGGGGGCTTCTACTAAATACTGAGCAAAGGGTCTGAATACTTAGGACCATGTGATATTTCAGTTTTTCTTTTTTAATAAATCTGCAACAATGTCAACAATTCTGTGTTTTTCTGTCAGTATGGGGTGCTATGTGTACATTCATGAGGAAGAAGAATGAACTTAAATGATTTTAGCAAATGGCTGCAATATAACAAAGAGTGAAAAATTTAAGGGGGTCTGAATACTTTCCGTACCCACTGTATATATACAGTATATATACATATAATAATTGTGGAGCATTTCAAGGAGTTAGTCAACACACAAGGTAAGTTTTCAACCAACTTTTATGTCTCCAAATTGAATAACAATACATGATAAAGCTTTGCATGCAGGGGTATATTCAGAAACATACAATATACTAAAAGTTCCATTTCCTGACTATGTCTCTTGCTGTCTGGTCACTTTTAGAGCTTGTTTATGTTTGCATTAGCTCTCTGAAGACAGACCTGAAGTGGGCCGCTCTTCAGAGGTTGTTTGAAAGGTGGTAACGAGCAAACATAAAGAATTCCAACTACCACATCCACACTGACTTTCTAAGTGCCTATATCCCTATATACTTTATTTTCTTTCTTATTAGAAAAGGTTGCTGTCCTTCAAGAATTATAATGGGATTATGGTATATAACGTTTATGGACAGATATCGATTAGTTCTTTCTTACCTGACTGTCTTGTAAAGTGGAAGACATGGTGGAGAGCAGTCAATGTAATACAATCATCAAACTTTCATGCCTTAGTTTTCCGTACTTTTAGTATTTGTTTATTATCAACCTTATATACTGAATTCTATTCCATTTTTACATTTCTTGTCTGAAAATCCGGAAAACGTGTGTATTTTTGCCAGCCAGACTCCAAAGGACAAAGATCAAAGAACATATTATGGCTTCCTTTACTAGAGAGAAACAGGAAAAAAGACATCGTTCCACTGGGAATGAAGTTTATACAAACAACTGAAAAGGAATTGTTCCTCAGTAATCAGCTAATCTATGCCTCTCCATCTGTAACTCACCAGAATCTTCCAAATGACTATGTTAAAGGGATTTGATATATGTTTTTACACTTAAGGTTTCTTGCAGGTTTGTTCTTAATTATTTAACAAATAATTATCTAACAAATGACAGAGTTTAGTTGTATTTGATGCACACATTTTGGTATGTTGTTTGTATTGATCTTTTAGTATATTGTCCATTGACATATACATTTTTTGATGTGTTTACACTACAGCAGATTGTTTTGCCACATTAAATTCGTATTGAAAATTTCTTTTGTTATGTGTGGCTTTTTTATGGTTAGATGTTCGCAGTTGAAGGTTAGGATTATGTGAGCGGTTCAAGTGTATCTAAAGCCAAACCTTTTTGTTTTCTTTTTGGGTGGAGTGAATGCCTAAAACACATTAGGTGATTGTCTTCCGTGTCCCATTATGAGGATTTCCGTTTACTCGCTGTCCTATATATAAAACAATGACCACCAGGACAAATAAAAAGTGTAAATCTCCCTAGTGGGAACACCAGTAAAAACCTGGCTGATTTGTAACCATCCATAACTCTAAAACAGCATAAAAAATTTGGCTTAAAGAAAGCTTAAAGTTCAAATTTCTGACTTAGTTTAATGCCTTTTACACATAACAAAATTATTGGATGAATGATCGTCTGTTTTTTTTTTTTTTTTTGCATGCTTATCTCATATCGAAAAATTAAGAGGTTGCTAAAGTTACAAAAATTCTATTATGACAGAATAAAAATTCAGAAGTGATGTAATGTATTGTATTGTATTTTGGATGAAAACTGTACTGATTAACCACTTTAAGACCGGAAGGATTTGCCCCCTTAATGACCAGGCCCTATTTTGCGATTCGCCACTGTGTTATTGTAATGGACAATTGCGCGGCCGTGCAACACTGTACCCAAATAAAATTGATATCCCTTTTTTCCCACAAATAGAGCTTTCTTTTGGTGGCATTTGATCACCTGTGCGATTTTTATTTTTTGCGCTATAAACAAAAAAATAGCGACAATTTTGAAAAAAAAAAAACATATTTTTCACATTCTGCTATATGACATTCTCAAAAAAAAAATTGAAATCAAAATTTTTTAACATTTTAGGCCAATTTGTTTTCTGCTACATATTTTTGGTAAAAAAAAATCGCAATAAGTGTATTTTGATTGGTTTGCGCAAAAGTTATCGCGTCTACTAACTATGGAAAAGATTTATGTAATTTTTATTGTTTTTTTTTTTTTTTTTACTAGTAATGGCGGCGATCTGCGATTTTTTGCAGGACTGCGACATTGCGGCGGACAGATCGGACCCCTAACTGACATTTTTTATACTTTTGGGGGGACCAGTGACATTACTACAATAATCAGTGCTGAAAATATGCACTGTTACTGTAATAATGACACTGGCAGGGAATGGGGTTAACCCTATGGGTGATCAATGGGTTAAATATGAGCCTAGGGGAGTGATTCTAACTGTGGGGGGGGGCGTGGCTTCTGAAATTGCCATAGAGACATGTGATATGGTAATCTTTCTAAAAAGGACAAGCATACTATGAGTTACCTCCCACCTCCTGAACTTATCTTTATTATTTACATCTAAAAGGTTTACTGTTCTTCAGGAAGATAGCTTCCAGAGCTACACAGCTGGAATCTCTGGTCTAAGCTCCTTCAAGTGTTGAGTCGATGCAGCTGCTATTCCTGCACCTCCCCTCCTCCTGCCCAATCACAGAAGCCTTTCTATTATGTAAACCTATTTATATAATACAAAGGCTTCTGTGAATGGTCAGCAGAGTTATTTTAAGGTCAGTTATCTAAAATCTGATTGGATGCTGTGCATAGATATCACAACACTGACTGAATACCTTATCTCTTGCAAACATGACCAAAAGGAAAGAGTATAACAAAATCATTCCTAAATACACTTTAAAACAGTATGTATTAAACTAATAGTACATTCAGGGTATCAATATTAACTTGCACACACAACTCAGTGTACAATTTCACTAAATGCTGAGATGAAAGAATGGCTGCGTATGTATAAGGGTGATGTTATCTCAGCCAGGCCAATTAAATCATAAGAAGAAGCCTGTGAGAAGATGTCAGCGGCTTCCGCTTTAACCTAACTCACAACTTACATTCACAGCGCTTCACTTTTTCCACATTTTGTTATGTTACAGCCTTATTCCAAAAATGGATTAGGTTTATTATTTTCCTCAAAATTCCACAAACAATATCCCATAATGACAACATGAAAGAAGTTTGTTCGAAATCGTTGCAAATTTATTAAAATGAAAAACCAAAAACAAAAAAAATCACATGTACAGAAGTATTCACAGCCTTTGCGCAATACTTTGTTAAAGCATCTTTGATACAAATTACAGCCTCAAGTCTTTTTGAGTATGATGCTACAAGCTTGGCACACCTATTTTTTTTTTTTTTCATTCTTCTTTGCAGGACACCTCAAGCTTCATTAGGTTGGATGGGGAGCTTTGGTGCACAGCTATTTTCAGATCTCTCCAGATATGTTTAATCGGGTTCAAGTCTGGGCTCAGGCTGGGCTACTCCCGTAGCCACTCCTTTGTTATCTTGGCTGTGTGTTTAGAGTCATTGTCCTGTTGGAGCAGGTTTTCATCAAGGATGTCTCTGTAAATTGCGGCAATCATCTTTCTCTTCATCCTGACTAGTCTCCCAGTTCCTGCCGCTGAAAAACATCCCCACAGCATGATGCTGCCACCACCATGCTTCACTGTAGGAATGGTATTGGCCACGTGATGAGCGGCGCCTGGTTTCCTCCAGACATGACGCTTTCCATTCAGGCCAAAGAGTTCAATCTTTGGTTCATCAGACCAAGGAATTTTGTTTCCCATGGTCTGGGAGTCCTTCAGGTGCCTTTTGTCAAACTTGAGGCAGGCTGTCATGTGCCTTTTGCTAAGGAGTGGCTTTCATTTGGCAACTCTACCATAAAAGCCTGATTAGTGAAATGCTGCCGAGATGGTTGTTTTTCTGGAAGTTTCTCCATAGAGAAATGCTGAAGCTCTGTCAGAGTGACCATCAGGTTCTTAGTCACCCTCCCTGACTAAGGCCTTTCTCCCCCGAATGCTCATTTTGGCGGAGTGGCCCGCTCTAGGAAAAGTCCTGGTGGTTTCAAACTACTTCCAGATGATGGAGGACACTGTGATCATTGGGATCCTAATGCTGCAGATATTTTTCAGTACCATTCCCAAAATCTGTGCATTGATGCAATCCTGTCTCGGAGGTTGGATTCCTTGGGCTTCGTGGCTTGGTTTGGGTTCTGACATGCACTTTTAACTGTGGGACCTTATATAGAAAGGTTCGTGCCTTTAAACTATGTTCAATCAACTGAATTTATCACAGGTGTATGCCAATTAAGTTGTAGAAACATCTCAAGGATGAGCAGTGGAAACCGGATGCACCTGAGCTCAATTTTGAGTGTCATGGCAAACGCTGTGTATACTTATCTACATGTGATTTTTCATTTTTTTTAAATTTGCAAATATTTCAAACAAACGTCTTTCACATGGTCATTATGGGGTATTGTTTGACGAAATTTTTAGGAAAATAATGAATTTAATCCATTTTGGAATAAGGCCGTAACATAACAAAATGTGGAAAAAGTGAAGTGCTGTGAATACTTCCTGGATGCACTGTAATTGAACAAGCTGGAGAGAGAAGCCGATTGATCACCATGCACAGCTGATTCACATTCTGCCTGCTCCAGTTGTGATAACTTTCTCCCAGGGGTTTTAATCGCTAAATAATTTGTTCTTCCCCTAAATTGTTTATAATCAGTATTTGTATGGAGCTGCATTAAGCTGCTTTTGTATTCCCATAGGCTTGTATGGGGAGAGAGGCAGCTGTGGTGTGAAGAACAATCTGTCAAAACAGGCCCTAAGAGAAGACAGTGATAATCGTTTATAGCTTCTAAGATTTGCAAAAATAGAACGGCTTACTCAGTCTTTCTTAACCAATGTTCGGTGGCGAGGTACCTAGGGGTGTCTTTGAGCAGTGAGCATTAGTGGATAAGTGAATATAACTACACCCGCGCCAAACAATAAATTAAATAATACTAAAAGTGAATAAATATAGAACTGCTGCTGCTTCAAACCACCATGGGTCATACAATATGTGTAAAAATTTGTTGCAAAACTATGCGATCAACAGCGCATGTTCAAAACATAAGTACTCCATCAAATATAGTGTAAATGTAAACAACCACTTCTAATAATAATAATAATAATAACAATAATATTAATAAAGTGCTCTGTGCAAATACAAAAATACGTATAAATGTTATTAAATATTAATAATTGATATTATTAGAAAAAAAACGTGCAATAACAGTCCTCACAAAAAAAGTCCAGCATTGACACCATGCGGATTCCTTTAAATCTTCCACCATGTGAACACACTCCTTTAAAAAAAAAAAAAAATGTGCAAAGTGCAAATTCTTCTGAATAGCAGTGATGGTGACACCTTCCGTGCTGGGAAAGATGGCAGAAATGCACACACATCGGATGATGTTGACCCCTCTTACCATATGGGAAGTAGAGGTCTAGATAACCCTAAAAGATCTCCTTGATCTACAAATGGGATGCTTGGTGTATCCTCCCGGAGGGTCCTTTTCATGCACTGGCTGCTTTTAGACACGGATCTAAGGAACCACGGACATAAAAAAAATATTCTCCTTATGGTGTAGTATTTAAAATTTTGACAGTTTATTTAAGTTAGAAAAAAAATAAAATATACAGTATTGGTTTACAAATGGACTTGCAAGCTTAAAAAGAACTCCCGTGCGGCTTCCCGCACTGCACAGGGGAGTCGCGTTGCACCAGAAGAGCCAGATTCGGCGTGCGTTCCAGGCTGAAGCGCAAAACATAGCGACGTGCGTGTCAGCTTGACGCGTTTCGTCATGGAACCGACGTCATCGATAGTTTCTAAGATTTGCAAAAATAGAACGGCTTACTCAGTCTTTCTTAACCAGTGTTCAGTGGTGAGGTACCTAGGGGTGCCTTTGAGCAGTGAGCATTAGTGGATTGATTTGCCACTGATGGTTCCTTCAAAATTATACACTTTGGGTGTCAATTTCACTAGGTGCACCACATTCCCTTTTCATTTCTTTTACTATTACATATACAACTTACTAACAATGCTAACATACTGTGAGCTGTAGATGTAATCAGTTTTAACTGGGGGGGGGGGGGGGACTACGTCTCCAATCCATAACCAGCTTAATGTTCTCACCACTCATTTGGGTTGAACATCTAGTCATAATAAAAATAAAAAGATAGCTGCATGATTTGTGTTTTATGTCGTTTCTGGCTGTTTCCAATGCATACGTGTTTATAGAGCACAATACCATTTATAAATAAAGACACTTTCCTAAACAAAATTAGTAGACTCGAGTGCATATGAGTTTGGTCAAACCACAGAAGTGAAGAGTAAAGGTTAGATCAGAAGAACAAGGACTTAGGGATTTGTCTTTGTTTAGATTTAGATCTACTTGGTGTTTCCAGTACTCTGAGACAGACTCCTGCAGAAAAGATTGTCCCAGCTGAGCTGTCAAGGTACATTAAACAACTGTTTGACAGCTCCTTATAAATCATGACATTGAGCAGAAGAGCCCGGCAATTGGAGCTTGATCTCATTACATAACACTTTAACACATAAGCACTTCAGGTTTTACTTAGAGCAGAGACAAGAATTAGCTATATTGCATAGGTTATCCATACATTTATGTGAAGATGGTACAATGTTTTTTTGCTGGCATACAAAAGCTAGGTTCAAATTTTCATCTAAAGTGACAGAGCTTCATTTTTTTTTTTACACCGTAGTCGGCAGAATTTTCCAAACTGTTCCTTCGATTTTTCGGCTCTGAAAAGTTAAAAAAGTGAAACTTCACCACATTCACTAAGCTCTTCCCCTGCAAAGTGCAACTTCCTTTAAAAAGTAAAGTCTGTTTGCCTTTATCAAATCAACTCAAAGTTATGAATTTTTTGGTCCCTCCTTCCCCTAAACTTGTATAGGTAGAAATGTATTCGAAGGTAGTACTGGTTAATTTAGCTGTGCACGACGATGATAAAATGGTTACATTTTAAAGTACCACGAAACGTAAAACACAATCTTACAAGAACAAGCCAAAAAAAAAAAAATTATACATATACCAAGATGTTTTTGAAGCCTATCTGAGCTGTAGATATTTAAAAGCTCTTTTTGTGAGTATGTATTAATTTGGATCTTCCACAAGCTGATGGCCGGCAGCCTATACTCTGCTTCTAATGCTGGCCATACACTATACGAAAAATCATCGGAACTCATTTTCAAAAAACGAACACTCGGCCCTGAGAGCAGACGATCGTGCCATCATGTAATGACCAAATTTTGATTGAGAAATTGTACAATGAACATAAATTAATCAGTTTATTATTCTCATTATTCTATCCTAGTCTCATATGGTAGTTCTCCATTACACTACCATGATGGATTCAGCTTTCCAGTCAGTCAACAGTAAGTGGATTCAAACATACTTGGGACAAACACAGATCTATACTCAGATAAAAAATTGTTACAAAAAAACAAAAACACATATAAATAAACAAAAATGGGGCAGATTCGATGGGCCATTTTGGCATTTTTTATGCTGTTACTTTTCTATGTTACTATGTTATAAATCCCACTCCTACCTAACCAGGGGCTGTACTACTAATAAAGGGAGACCTAGCTGCAGTCACTGTTTGGTCGACACTTTTCTACCCTGCTTCTTCAATTTAAAATCTAATTTTGGGGTGAGTGTGGGAGCTGATAGGCCCCCCATAGTGCAAATTCTGTCTGGTTCATAGAGAACCGGCCTAAATTTGCTATACGTATGACCAGCTTTAGACTCTCAATGGTTTTTCTCAACAGCAAGTTAAAAAAAAGATTCAAATTTTTTCAGTATATGCAGTCTAACTGCACTACAGTAATAAATTAAGAGGGCCCCACAAGGGCCAGCCTTTGGGGTGTGCGAGCTGTGCAGCCGCACAGGGTGCCATGGGCAACAGGGGTGCCGTGCGGCCATGACAGCTCGCAGTTACTCCTGCTGATCAGCCCACACAGCGGAAGGTAAGGGGAGACAGCGGCCTGGACAGGGTTAACACAGGCCGCGGCCGCCGTTTACCTCCCACTGTGCGGCTGTGCCTGTGTCTCCTTCTCCTCCTCCTCCTCTTCTCTTCCGGCTGCAGGGCTGAGCTGTGTATGTCTCACACAGCTCAACCTCAGAGCCGCTGACGCTGCCAGATCCCTCCTCCTCTCTCCAGGGACACGAGAGGAGAGATCATCAGCACTTCCTCCTCCCGCCCCTTCTCCTCCTTGTCTGCCCCGCCCACACTCCCCGGGATGTGTGGTCGGGAAGTTTAAAGTCAGAAGAAGAAACAAAACGCTGTGCCTGAGCCTCCATAGACTGGGGTAAGTAAGCTCTCTATCCTGCTTCAGTATATAAAAGAAATGTAAGGGGGGCTCTGTGTGGGGGATCTCCGATGTAAGGGGTCTCTGATGTAAGGGGTCTCTGTGGGGGGTCTCTGATGTAAGGGGTCTCTGATGTAAGGGGTCTCTGATGTAAGGGGTCTCTGTGGGCGGTCTCTGATGCAAGGGGGACTCTATGATGTAAGGGGGGATCTGTGTGGGGGGTATGTGATGTAAGAGGGGGCTCTGTGGGGGGGTCTCTGATGTAAGAGGGGGCTCTATGATGTAAGGGGGGCTCTATGTGGGGGGGCCTCTGTGGGGGGTCTCTGATGTAAGAGGGGGCTCTATGATGTAAGGGGGGCTCTGTGTGAGGGGTCTCTGATGTAAGGGGGGCTCTATGATGTAAGGGGGATCTGAGTGGGGGGTCTCTGTGGGGGGGTCTCTGATGTAAGGAGGCTCTATGATGTAAGGGGGGCTCTGTGTGGGGGTCTCTGATGTAAGAGGGGCTCTGTGGGGGGAGTCTCTGATGTGGGGGGTCTCTGATATAAGGGGGGCTCTGTGCAGGGGGCTCTGTGGGGGGTCTCTGGTGTAAGAGGGGGCTCTGTGGGGAGTCTCTGATGTAAGGGGGCTCTTTGGGGGTCTCTAATGTAAGGGGGGCTCTGTGGGGGTCTCTGATGTAAGGGGGCTCTGATATAAGGGGGGCTCTGTGGGGTTGGGGTCTCTGATGTAAGGGGGGCTCTGTGGGGGTCTCTGATGTAAGAGGGGGCTCTGTGGGGGGTCTCTGATGTAAGGGGACTCTGTGAGGGTCTCTGATGTAAGGGGGGCTCTGTGGGGGTCTCTTATGTAAGAGGGGGCTCTGTGGGGGGTCTCTGATGTAAGAGGGGCTCTGTGGGGGGGCTCTGATGTAAGAGGGGGCTCTGTGGGGGTTTCTGATGTAAGGGTGGCTCTTTGGGGGTCTGTGATGTAAGGGGGGCTCTGTGGGGGGTCTCTGATGTAAAGGGGGTCTCTGATGTAAGAGGGGGCTCTGAGGGGGGTCTCTGATGTAAGGGGGGCTCTGTGGGGGGTCTCTGATGTAAGGGGGCTCTGTGAGGGTCTCTGTTGTAAGGGGTCTCTGTGGGGGTCTCTGTGGGGGGCTCTGATTTAAGGGGGCTCTGTGGGGGGTCTCTGATGTAAGAGGGGGCTCTGTGGGGGGTCTCTGATGTAAGGGGGCTCTGTGGGGGTCTCTGATGTAAGGGGGGCTTTGTGGGGGGGGTCTCTGTAAGGGGGATCTCTGATGTTAGAGGGGGCTCTGTGGGGGATCTCTGATGTAAGGGGGGATCTGTGGGGGGTCTGTGTTGTAAGGGGGCTCTGTGGGGGTCTCTGATGTAAGAGGGGGCTCTGTGGGGGGGGATCTCTGATGTAAGGGGGGCTCTGTGGCTATGTTGATTCATTTTTTTGCACATTGTAGAGGTTATGAATATTTGTTATTTATTTAGTAGTGGTATATGATATGTATACTGTAGTAGCCATGCAGATTTAATTATAAATTTAGCACTGTGCACTTTTTACAGATTTGGGTGACATATTTATAGATCATTTTATGGTAAATACTATTTTTGCGCTGATTTTTTCCCTGTTTTTATCTTGCTGCTGCACCCACTTGCAGTCAATTAGCAGCAATTATACTCTTAAATAGTTTTTCAATAGATACAGCCATGTTTAGGGGGCAAGGGGTGAGGATGGGGGGCGCCACAGGATTAGCTTGCACGGGGCGCCTGAACACCTAGGGCCGGCCCTGGGCCCCACCGAAGCAGTGCTTTCCACCGTCTCTGCAGAAGTGGGAAGCGGATCTTGACCGCATTTTTACGACTCAACAGAAACAAAACAACTCCCTGCTGTCGTTGAAGTTGTCAGTCTGTACCAAAATACAAGAAACCAATTATAAGATACTGATGCGTTGGTATCATGTACCCACTCAACTGCATAAATTATATCCGCAAGCCTCAGATCTATGTTGGAGGTGCCAGAGGGACCGAGGAACTTTGCTGCACATCTTCTGTTCTTGTCTGAAACTCACTAATTACTGGACGGCTGTCCAGACCCTTGCTAAGGACTTTACTGACTACGAGATCCCTGACAATCTTGCTTTCTTTTTACTCCATTTGTCCACTATTCCGGTGCAGAAATACAAGAAATCTCTGTTTCGCCACATTTTGAACGCCGCCAAATCTTGCATCCCATTGTTTTGGAAGAGCCAACTCCCCCTGACTCTCAGTGACTGCATACGTAAAGTTGAAGAGATCAATAAAATGGAAGATCTCCTTCTGACAGCAAAACAGGACAGGGAAAAATAAGATAAAACATGGCTGCTATGGAACATGTTTGTTCTTTCTGATAGGGGACAGGAACTGCTGAGCTCCGATGTAGTCCAGTAATCGATATAACTCGCTCCTCCCTCCTTTCCTCTCCCTATGCACCCCTCCCCCCCCCTTTTTTTTTCTCTCCTCTCCCCCCACCACCTCGCCTTTTCTCTCTCTCTCTCTCTCTCTCTCTCTCTCTCTCTCTCTCTTCTCTATATATTTCTCTTTTCTTCACTCATATTTCTCACTTTGATATCCACCTTCCGGGAATCTCACCTGATGGTTTGGCTCCTTCATAAAAAAAGCAGGGAAGTGTGCAACTCTTGATCTTTAAGTATGCTTGTCACCGCTGTAGTTCGGTTGCCTTGCACCTGGAGTTAGATACCTGTTTATACGTGTAGCAGTGACAACCTACACTTCCCTACAAGGGTGATCTGTTCATACTCAGGGTTATTGTCATGGGGCCAGTACACCGTCAGTGTTCTCTTACTTGTGCATTCCTGGTGTTGTTTCTAGTTTTTCCGTACTGTTTGCTGTTTGTATTGATTATTTTTATTTTTATTCTGTATTTTCTCTGCATACCTCAATAAATAAAATATTTGCAAAAAATAAGTAAATAAATTAAGAGGGTTCGACTGGGCTTAAAAAAAAAAAACACATTTTGCAGAAAATGCACTCATGTTGATTAAACATACTATTTTGTATTATCTACTAAGGTGCTTAGCCTTGTGTAACTGTTACAACACACTGCCAAACAAATTATAGAAGCCAACAGCATCTGCACTATCAAATAACTTGTGTAATTAGAAGGTAATAGACTACTATAAATTTTGCCAAATGAATAAAAAAAAAAAAACACTGGCATTCTTGAAAGATCAAAGAAATGTCTAAACTTCTGCTACAGCTTATCTGTTCCGGATGCACTTGAACTCAGAGGTGCTTAAAGGTGACGTATAATGTGAATAAGAAATTACTAAATCAGGTTTGTTTAAAAGTTAGCTGTATAACATACAGACAAGATGCAACAAGCTGTAACCCATTTTAGCTCAAATTTCCATTTACTGTGGTCACATCAGAAAAATAGATTTCGTTCGTTGATTTCTTGCACTTTAACCACTTTACCACTAGAGCATTTTGATGTCTTACGTCTGGGCCACTTTTTGCGATTCGGCGCTGTGCGACTTTAACTGACAATTGCGCGGTCATGCGACGCTGTACCCAAACAAAATTTACGTCCTTTTTTTCCCACAAACAGAGCTTTCTTTTGGTGGTGTTTGATCACCTGTGCGATTTTTACTTTTTGCGCTATAAACAAAAAAAGAGCGTTTATTTTGAAAAAATAACAATATTTTTCACATTTTTTAATATGAAATTCCCCCCAAAAAAGATGTAAAAAACAATTTTTTTTTAAATTTTTGGCCAATTTGTTTTCTGCTACCCATGTTAAGTAAAAAAAAATCGCAATAAGCGTATTTTGATTGGTTTGCGCAAAAGTTATTGCGTTTACTAACTAAGGGAAAGATTTATGTCATTTTTGGTGGGTTTTTTTTAACGCGTAATGGCGGCGATCTGCGATTTTTTTTGCGGGACTGCGACATTGCGGCGGACAGATCGGACCCTTGACTGACATTTTTGACACTTTTGGGGGTACCAGTGACATTACTGCAGTAATCAGTGCTATAAATATGCACTGTTACTGTAAAAATGACACTGGCAGGGAAGGGATTAATTTTATTGGAGAGGGAGGGGTTAATGTATGCCTGGTGCTTACTAACATGTGGGGGGGAGGTGACTGAGTGAGCCAGGGACAGCTATGCTGAACACTCCGATCTGTCACTCCCTGTCACTTAGGAGATCCGCCCGCTCTGTTTACACAGGCGGGCGGATCTCCAAACTGGATTCCCCAACGATCGGGGCAGAGCAGCGGCGATCGCCGTCGCTCCTCCCCTGGCCCGACTCCCGCTGTGAATGAAAACAGCGGGAGCGCGCCTCCGGCGGCGAGCGAGCGCTGCCTACAGGGGAGGAGTCTAGCGACGTAGGTCTACGTCGCTAGACGATAACGAGCCACTGTGCCGCAGTAGCAGCACAGTGGCTAGTGCTAAAGTGGTTAAAAATGATTGTCACATGTTGCACTTTCCTAAAAATTATATTTAGTATTTAGTTTTTACTTCCCTTAGTGATGTTCATCTCAGAATACTAGCAAATATTTTGCAAACTTTATATAAAAGATTATTTTCAGTAGGTAACAACATTGTTATTATTTATAGAGTATACGTTGTACTAGACTCAAGATGTACTCAGCAATTCCTGAGATATTGTCATAATTTGCACCCTCAGCTATCAAATTTATTCAGATATCTATCTATATCCACTGGCATTGGTCATCTACTACTTATACAATAGTAAAATGATGTACCAAAATCTATGCAAGTGTAGCACCCCCCTAGGTAGGTTCTAGGATAGTTAGATAGCTGTTAAGTCGTGTTTTTAAAAGGCAAATTTAGTTGCCACCCTGTAGGCAGTGTGGATGCAACTGTTTGACAGGCAGAAGCATATTCTGCATACTGTAATTGGTGAAGCAGCAATCTGCTAGTTGGGTCTGCTCAGTGTGTTCAGCTGCTGACAGTCTGGCCTATAGCTTCCTTTGCATCCAGGAGACTTGAGAAGTTTCTGGATAGTAGGTGTGGAGCTATTCAGATGGAAGCATCAAAATGTATGTAGCCCTGGCCTATCCCAGAGAAGCAGGCTCTGAAGGGGTGTGGGAGATTGTATTTATTTAGTGAGCACACTGAGCTCTCAGCATGCCCCTCTCAGGCTAGTCTTCTCCACTCTGACATGAGGAGTCTTCAGTTGGGTGACCTGAGGGAGGAAAGCAGAGACCTGGGTGCTTAGAAGAAGCTGACTAAGGGGAGCTGTCTGTCATAGATCTGTCTGATATCACTGGAGGGCATGACTTGGAAGAGTGGAAGGTGCCATCCATCTGTTCTTGAGCTTTGTTAGTACAGATGTTGCTGGATCCTGGGGACCTGGTGCTCTAGCTACCCGTCTGGTGCCTTGTGTAGTCAGCTGTGGGTCTGTTAACGGGATCACTGGCTGGTAATCGTGAAGAGCTCTGTCCAGATATTGTCCACTAAAGAGAAGGGACTTTGCTCTATTAATTCTACTACTACTTAAAGCGGAGTTCCACCCTAAAATTATACTTACCTCCATCTTCTTGCTCCGGGTCACCTGAAAAACAAATGGATAATCGCAATTTTTTTTTTTTTTTTTTTTCTTACCTCGTTTAGAAGAAAATATACTCACCTTAATTCCTCTTCCTCCCCTCGGTGGCCACGGCGATTCGTCACTTCCTGGCTTGCAATGATTCCTGGGAGCTGAATGTCATCGCTCCCAGGAATCAATGCGCCTGCACCGGCCCCAACGTCAGTTACGGTACAGGCGCCGTCATACCTTGCTAAACAGCTTCTGGGCATGCCCAGAAGCTGTGCAGGGATGACGCTGCGGAACCGGAAGTGACAGCGGGGCCGGTGCAGTGCATCGTGGGACCGAAGAGGACGCAGAAGAGGATTGCGCTGGCTTCAAGCTGCCCACACCTGAGATGGCAGCGCTGGACAATACATTTTGATGGTAAGTATTTCTTCTAAAAGGTAAGTGCAACCCGGGACAGATCAGAGGCTAGCAATTTGTGGAATGCACTAGCCCTGACTATCCCGGGGGTATTTTTATTAAAAAAAACTTTCCCAGGGCAGAACTCCGCTTTAAGCATGAAAGGAAGATTTCGTCCTCAGTGTACATAGTTCTCAATCCTGGAGTATCCCACTACTACCCTCATCCCTATCCAAGTTCTCCGAAAACAAAAACAACAATATAAACATCCCCTAAACAGTTTTTTTTTTGTTGTTTTTTTTTAGAAAGAATGAATGAGCCTGATGTGTGCTTGGCTGAGGGCTGAAGTTGGGAAGACCTGGACAAGATTCCTGCGGCTCCTACAAGAGAAGGGCTAGACAATGGTTATGGTATTTAATATATTCTAACGATCTGCTTGTACTGTCTGCTTATGAGATACATTCATACAATCTCCATGTTGTATTCTGTATACCCCTGTTTGAAAATGAATAAAAAAACTGATTAAATAATAATTATGTAAAAAGGCAATGAAGTTCATTAAAATCCCATTTTAGCTTAGTGCTGCAAGACCATTGAAAGATAATCTTCACCCAGATTGGAAAAAAAAAAATTAAAGACCCATTTAAATATTTTTAAAATAAAATGTCAAATAAAAAATGGATGTCTGCTGTTACATGTAGCCTTTTTTCTCTTGATTACCTTCTTCTATTTGATCCTCCATGCTCTTATTGCAATGATCATTTTACTATAGAGCAAAGGAATCTCTCTACCTTTACTTAATGGGAATGTTCTCTGCAACTCCCCTACGATGTGAAGGAAATCCTGCACCTAAGCACTCAGCATGCTATTGATTTTTTTTTTTTGCATTTTCTTCTTTTCTTGCCATAAATGCTATAAAAAAAGCATCCCTTGAGATCTTGCAAAGTAATGTAAAATCTTGTGAGATCATGCATTGTACATATGAGACCTTTCTAAAGGCACTGGTGACTTAGCCCTACCCAGGAACAACTTCTGGACTATGTTACTAGTGCCTGCATAAATCCAAGGATTCAAGTACATGTGAGTAAATAATTGATTTTCAAACTTACATGCATATGTCTTGGAATCAGCATGCAGAGGAGTATGCATCATGCATTTTTAGAGTGGGGGGGATTAATTTTAAAGTATTACAGCAGAGATTACATATTTGACCATCAAGATACAGATTCCGAGCAGGGTGTGCATATCCAACAAATATTATGGTTTTCTTCCCTGGATGCAAACATGCATTTTTAGTGCTGTTAATATATGATACCTATATTGACCAGAGTATATACCACTTGAGCTGATGTTATTCCATTCAAACGTTAGTTTGCCATTCAGTGTTCTTGCTCTTTTTTAGCTTTGATTACTTGTGGCAGTTTTGTCAGGATTATCACAATATACAATAATAGTTCCTTTGAGAGGGAAAGTTTGTGACCTGATGCTACAGACCCCCTCACAGAAACACAAAGGCTTAATAAATAAAACTCAGATTAAAGGGCCGTACACACTTGACGAAAATTGGACGAAATATCCTCCGATTTTTCTCTGTCTTCTCAGCGTTCATTACCGTTTTTAGTCGACAGTGCATAAATGTTCACGAAATTTCTCGTCCGATTTTTCTTTTTTTTGGCACATTTGTTCCTAGACTTCCGGGTTGTCATCAACTTCAGATCATGCGCGGTCTTTCGTATCCGATTTTTCATGGACGTACTGCATACACATTAAACGAAAATCGGTCGTCTGGGGTCGGACGAAAAAAATTTTGGTGTTTGTCCCTCCGTTTTTTTTTTTCGTTGAAAATGTCGGCATCGGCTGCTGAAAGTTGTGTACACACTAGGCGAAAATCGGACGATTTCACATCGGACGGAAATTTTCAGCAGATTTTCTACTAGTGTGTACCCTGCTTAAGACAAATTGAGTGAAATGTCTACATCTGGCACAGTTGCAATATCTGGATTTTTACTAACTATATTCAGTGGCTGCATTACATGACTCCCATGTTCTCCTTTCCCACTCTTTCTACCAATATCCTATCTGTTCATTTTCTTGGTTAAAGTTGATGTCAATTTGCCCTAGTTTTTACAATTTCTCACTTTGCTGTATCTTTCGGGCATGTACTATTTACCAATGCATGCAAAGTAGTTTGATGACCAATATTAAGCTCCACTAACATAAAACGAGAGTCAAAGTAATTTGTACATATAGTCATTGAAAAAAGGGAAACAAAGGACAGAGTGATAGCGTTTTAATGCTATCGTGCAAATATCTTCTGGCTTTTTTTTATCTGTGATAGGGCTGTGGGAGTAAAGAATGATGAGTGATTCCTGAGCCGCTGTAACTCAAGCCTGCAGGGCAGGAAAGGGGACATAGCAGGCAGGTTTTAAATCCATATGTGCTGGCTCATGTGTATCAATGAAGGTACAGCCCATCTACAGGAGTGCTGTGGGGGTTACAATGTTCTGCAATACAAGATGCAATTGCCATGCCAACTTCAAAAAAGAAGTGCCATTTTTATACCAAGAACTGGAAGCATTAACAAGCAGTAATAATAATATTGCAATGTGAAACAAAAAAAAAAAAAGGTTTTAGATGTACAGTTTTATATGATCATGCAAGGCCATATATTATATTTTAGGTGTACAACTTTTGGAAAAAAAAATAGATTTCTTCATCGTGTATTTTATAATTGTAGAAGAAATCAAACATGTTGTCTCAAAAGCTTACATATAAATAAATAACAATAAATTACGTTATCCAACAAAAAGTTTCAGGTAACTCCAAACTCTCTGCATTGATTGATATCTAGCACATTACAACACTCTACTATCGCTATGATAGAAAAAATCTGATTGCTACTCGAGTTTGGCACATTGTTACTCTTTGATCTTTTTTTATTGTGTCATGTCCTAATTTGACATTGATAACAGTGCCGAGTAAGAGATTTCATAAGCTGGTTTGCTTGCATGTCTCAAACAGGAGAAAGTATGCAGTTGAATACAAGTGCTTATTTCCTTCCTCAAGAGTCACCAAATCTCCCATTAACAAATACCTAGGACAGATCCACATCCTGTCTAATCAATCATGAGATATGGACCTTTGGCAAATTATTTCTTAAATGTGCACAATACAGTGTTCACTTTTGACTCTAATGAAAGAGGATTTTTTTTTTGGAGATGTGCTGCAAAAAATTGGGGTTAGTTTACTAAAATATATTTACTTAGCAAAATGAGTTTTCCCATTACAAGGGAATTTTCACCTAGCTTAGTGAATAAGGTGAAACAAGAAATATTGCAACAAGGGGTATGGCTTCCCACCTTGGGAGGTAAAGGCCCCCTTCTACGAATGTGTACAGTTTATACTAGGTGTTTTTTCAAGCCAATGTGCTCTACAAACTGACCTTAAGTTTGGTAGTGCAATAAGTAGTTGCTCTGTCCCCTAGTGTACAATAAGCCCGTGGTGTGACCTGTTCATGTACCAATAAATGTTTTGACGAAGAATGGGGGTTACCCCACACTGACAGTGCATCCTCTACCGATTGTGCAGTTTCTACTTTTGGAAGTCATTTTTTTTTTTTTCTCTATGCCTTTCTATGTTAACATTTTTGTAACACTAACCATTTTGTATGTAGTTTACATTGTGGAAGACCTGTGCAATGTTTGCCTTAACTTTTGTATTTTCCTTTGTGAAAATACTTCAGTAAAAATAATAAAACAATATTATTATTTATTATTATACAGGATGTATATAGCGCCAACAGTTTGCACAGCGCTTTACAGTATGAGGGAAGACAATACAGTTACAATACAGTACAGGAGGAATCGGACGGCCCTGCTCGTTAGAGCGTACAATCTAGAAGATATATAAAAAAAAAAACTTTTTAATAAAGGTTCCTTGCTCATAATTGGGTATTCTTTGCAAAGTGAACATGCTCTATTCTTTAATAAATTAACCCCTCTGGTTTGGAAAATCTTAGTGCTAGTGCTACAGTTATGCAAAAGAAGAGCCGTGCTAAATTGCCACTGTGATACTAAAATCAAACTGAAAAATAGTGATAACAATAAAATGTGCTTTAAATTATACCATGATGTCCAATTGAATAAATCATGGCAATGAAACAATCTAAAGATAAATAATGTCCATAAAAGTAAGAAGAAATTGGTCCCCAGGAAGACGTCATCTATGACGAAACTTGTCAGGAAGGCATGATGACATCACCACGTGATACCCGGAAGTCAGGCGGCTGTGTTCTGTTGGATTCTGCCGACTATAGCGCTATTATTCCTTTTACATGTGAGTTTTTTACCTATTTTAATAAAGTATTCCCATCCGTACTACACTATCTGTGGCCCCTTTCTTTCATATTCCGTTTGGGAGTGTCGGGCCCGGACTGTTTTAGTGCGGTGGCTGGTCTATGATTACGGCTCCCTCCTGGACATGTCAGAGAGAGGCATCACGCCACCTACAGGATCCCGTTGGAGCTTCAAATTTATATTGGTGCTTCTCTTTGTCTTCCCTCTGGTAAGCGTTTAGTGTGCCCTTAGCATGCAGCACTGATTGTGGAGGAAGTCACGATATTTGGTGAAGGATTCCTTTCTTGCACTTGGCACCCATTTTTGGACTTTCCAATTTCTTCTTACTTTTATGGACATTATTTATCATTAGATTGTTTCACTGCCATGATTTATTCAATTGGACATTATGGTATAATTTAAAGCACATTTTATTGTTATCACTATTTTTCAGTTTGATTTTAGTATCACAGTGTCAATTTAGCGCGACTCTTCTTTTGCATTTATTCTTTGGTGTTTTCCCACTACAGCTGCAGCTCCTCACATTTATATTGATTTTGTTACCATTTATATTGGTTTATTCGCTTTTTTACGTTTGTGCTTAGCGCGATTATTTTTTATACACAGTGCTACAGTTATGCCTGCAAAACCTGGGGAACAGACTGGAAAACCAAAAACCTAGCTCAATAAACAGTGCAACAGGTACCCTTTGGTTAAACATATCAAGCTATTAAGGTACACAGTTATAAACCACAGCAATATTTTGTATTGGAGTTAACAATTTAAGTAATTGTTTCAGAGAAGGTCTAGTGATTAGAAACACACTGAAATGCACAAGAAGGAGTATAAAATAATTTCTGCTATGTCTCCAGGAAGGCCCCCTTCCATGGCTAAGAATTTGTTCAGCAGGACGCATCCTCATTTCAACTGCATCCAGGAAATCTGTTCAAAATTACACTGCAAAATACTGCTCATGTATACTTAGCTTGTTCAAGAAACAAAGAAAGACTGAGTCTAAAATGCTTTAGAAATAAAATTGAGGTTGCCTATATTTGATTGATATGATTTAAAAAAAAAAAAAAAAAACAATTTAATTTGACTATGCTTTTATGCAGTACTTATCATATTTATATCCAGGTGTCTACATTTATAATATAGAGTTGGCAAAATCATAAATCATATATGCTACTGTATGCCTGTATGAAAAATAAAGGTGCTACTATTAGGTCAGACCATTTGTGTACCCTCGAGAATTTCCTTGTTTCAGGCATGAATGGCCCCTAAAATGGCATCTGACATTTATCAAAGTCATAATATTGCATAAAGAGGTTTTATTTATCAGGCAACAAATGCACTATTTACATTGACACATCTTTGGTAAAGAAATAGATTAAAAATCAAAATTTTGGATAGAGTATAAGTATCTCTGCTTCATGTAGGAAGAAAAAAAATCACATATCTTCTACAACATAATTGTCCTGAAAGTGCTAAATGTCTTGTGGCTCTTGTTGAACTGCAAAGGGTTTCTCAAGGACATGGGCCTCCAATGAACCATAGTCTTGCACATAGCCTACAAATGGTAGGAATTCTGCATTTTTACTTCCTACAGAGGTTGAGAAGTTCCTTACTTGCTCAAAGACAAGATCTGGACACAAGACCACCCTGTTCTAACTGAAAAGAGATTAAAGTGGTTGTAACCCTTAACAAAAAAAAAAAAAGATCCTGCTCCTTTAACCACTTAAGCCCCGGAAGATTTTACCCCCTTCCTGACCAGGGGGTATTTTGCGATTCGGCACTGCGTGACTTTAACGGACAATTGCGCGGTCGTGCGACGCTGTACCTAAACGAATTTGACGTCCTTTTTTCCCACAAACAGAGCTTTCTTTTGGTGGTATTTGATCACCTGTGCGATTTTTTGATCAAAAATAACAATATTTTTCACATTTTTTATATGAAATTCCCCCAAAAAAAAGGTAAAAATCAAAATTTTTTAACATTTTCGGCCAATTTGTTTTATGGTACATATGTTTGGTAAAAAAATCGCAAAAAGCGTATTTTGATTGGTTTGCGCAAAAGTTATCGCGTTTACTAACAAAGGGAAAGATTTTTGTCATTTTTGTTGTTTTTTTTTAACACGTAATGGCGGCGATCTGCGATTTTTTTTTGCGGTACTGCGACATTGCGGCGGACAGATCGGACCCTTGACTGACATTTTTGACACTTTTGGGGTTACCAGTGACATTTCTACAGTAATCAGTGCTTTATATATGCACTGTTACTGTAAAAATACACTGGTAGTGAAGGGGTTAACTTTATTTGAGAGGGAGGGGCTGTGTGTGTCCCTAGGGGCGTGATTCTAACTGTGATTGGCTGTGGCTTGAGGTGTAGTTACACTGATCTACGGTTCTACATAGTAGAACCGTATGATCAGTGTCTCTACACAGGGAGAACTGACAGGCAGCTTGTTTACACAAGCTGCCTGCCTTTCTCCCTCTCCCCCGACGATCGCAGAGTGACCGGCGGACATTGGGTCCGCTGGTCACACGCGCAGGGGGGTGCGTGACCAGGCGGGAGCGGGAGCGCGCCGCCGGCGGTGCCCGCTCGCTCCCCAGACCCTCCCAGGCTAGTGACGTACCAATACGTCACTCTGCCTGTGAGGGGCTGACCGCCGCAGTATATAGTCGTGCGGCGGTCGGCAAGTGGTTAAAGCAGGATATACAGCATAGTGCTTGTGCAGTGTCATTTGTTCCTCTGTAAAATACCTGGTTGATCCTGCCTGTTCCTGTGTCCCCATAGTGTGCTGACCACGGTGATCATGGCTGCTGATCCATGATACCGTGGTCAGTTTACATGACTCCATCACCCCGTAGTCTCTCCCTCTCTCTTCCTCCCTCCCTGGATGTCAGCTCGGGAGTCTCTGTGTTAGCCATCTCCTCCCTGCCCCTCCCCTCCTGCCACCATGGCTGTAAAATCACAAGTCCCAAATCCTGGAAGTCCCTCTGTTACAGAAAGATATAATGTGCAGTATCTGTGTTTTAAAAACTATGCAACACAATACCTTATTTTAGAGCCCCGCTGTGTGCTCATATGACCTTCTGCCACTCTCTTTCTCTCCTCCCGGCTGATGTCTATGGGGAATCTCAGCCCCTCCCCCTGTAGTCCTCAGATAAGAGAAGTTGAGCACTGGGAGGACGCGTGAACATAGAGCAGCACTCTGAAATAAGGCATTTGGCTGCAATATTTAAAAAAAAAAACAACAGATACTGTAGCGAGTAGAGTTAACACCAAAGACCTCAATTTTGGTCTCATATGACCACAGCACTTTCTCCCAATCCTTCTCTGAATCATTTAGATATTTATTGGCCTGATTTTACATGTGCCTCCTTGAGGATGGGGACTTGCCATGTTTGGAGGAAGAAAATGCTGACTATAACCCTAAGAACACCATCTGTACTGTCAAGCATGGATTGACTTAAGCATAGTACACACTATTAGTTTTTCTTCATTCAACCCAGCGGGCAGAAGAAAAAAAAACTAAAGAGCTCAGAAGGAGCCGCTGTACTAACTATGCAATGTTTGGCCCCCCCACCAGACACACTAGTAAGCCCTCTCAGCCATCTGCTGAGAGTGCTGATTGGATGCCGATAGGCAGACCTTTTTCTGTCATGCCCCTTCGATAAGAGTGGCTGCCGTACACACAGGCAGAATGTCTAACTGCTGTGTGTTCCCACTTACACAGCATACCTAAAAATACGTTAAAAATATATTTTTTACCTATTCTAATTATTTCCTTGGAATACCAGGGGTATTTCAACAGAAACCAGCGGGTGCCGTCTGATATTCAGCCAGTGTGTACTGCTATTCCATGAATAATTTGTTTTTTTAGATGTACCTGACTAGCAGGATAGCAAATTAGATATACACAAAGCTGGATGAGTTAAAGGAGGGACTGGTAATGTGTATATGTGTGTATATCTGTGTATACATCTGTATGTGTATATATACATATATATACTGAAAGTAGAGTGAGTCACTCCTGCCGTGTTATATACTTCTCACCACATCAACCTTGGGCTTCCAATTAATCCACCGATGATAAACAGCAGAGAATGAGGATGGGATCTCTGTGTGGTGCAGTTGGTCTTTGCTTTGAAAGTCCATCTTCGTATGCAGGTGGTGGATCCGAAGGGCACTGTGCAGGTTTGAGCAATGTTCTACTCTTGGCTTAGCTTGACATGGCTTGAGGGGGAGTGAGGTGTTGCTTGGGACTGTGCGATTGCTTGTTGGATTAATTGTTTGTGCATGGAGATGGATTTTTCAAGTGGATATTGATTGCATTGTACAGGGATCTCATCCTCAGCTTGTATAACAGTGTAATTTTGCAATTCAACACATAATAATGTCTAAACCGCTGGCAACAAAAGTGAATACACCCCTAAGTTAAAATGTCCAAATTGGGCCCAAAGTGTCAATATTTTGTGTGGCCACCATTATTTTAGAGCACTGTCTTAGCCCTCATAGGCATGGAGTTCACCAGAGCTTCACCAGAGCTTCACAGGTTGCCATTGGAGTCCTCTTCCACTCCTCTATGACGACATCATGGAACTGGCGGATGTTAGAGACCTTGCGCTCCTCCGCCTTCCGTTTGAGGATGCCCCACAGATGCTTACAAGGGTTTAGGTCTGGAGACATGCTTGGTTATTCCATCATCTTTACTAGTGGTCATCTTGGAGGTATGTTTGGGGTCGTTATCATGTTGGAATATTGCCCTACAGCCCAGTCTCCGAAGGGAGGGGATCATGCTCTGCTTCAGTATGTTACAGTATATGTTGGTATTCATGGTTCCCTCAATGAACTGTAGCTACCTATTTCCGGTAGCACTCATGCAGTCCCAGACCATGACACTCCAGCCACCATGCTTGACTGTAGGTAAGACACACTTGTCTTTGTACTCCTTACCCGGTTGCCACCACACATGCTTGAACCAAATACGTTTATCATGGTCTCATCAGACCACAGGACATGGTTCCAGTAAACCACATCCTTAGTCTGCTTGTCTTCAGAAAACTGTTTGCATACTTTCTTGTGCATCATCTTTAGAAGAGGCTTCCTTCTGGGTCTACAGCCATGCAGACCAATTTGATAATCAATCTATGGTAGATAAAGGATACTACCAGAAAGACGGATGGGGGCTCGAGGTGTCCGAGCCTTCATCCAGAAAGTGCATGAAAGACCATGAGTGAGCATAGAGAAAAAAAGTTTAAAAGAGGGAAAGACAGAAACTGGATAGAAGGGAAAGGAAAGAGATGGGAGAGAAGGGAAGGGGAGGGGGAGGAGAGGGACAGGGAAAGAACGGTGAAGGAGTAAAGAAAAGGGGGAAAAAAGAAGAGGGAGGCAAAGAAAAGAAAAATCAGAACAAGAGTCCAAGAAAAAATGATGAGGGCTGGTGGGATTTTAATGGTACCGTAGAAAAAGCCATAGAAAAAATGATAAAATCAAGTATTTTATTTATACATCGTTAAAAAACAGATAGGGGAAAACATTTGTATATGTATAAAACATATTGTAGAGGACATATAATGCAGTAACACAGGTACAAACAATAGGCGATGATAGATATATAGCTCATCCGATGTGCAGGACCTCGGAGAATTAACCCAACATGTTTCGCAACCTATTGAGGGTTGCTTCTTCAGGGGTCTGTAATATGCTATATAGAGAAAGAGCCTTAATAGACCTATGTAAAAAAATAACAAATGGTAAATAAACAAACAAACAACATACAACATAATGGTTAAACATGCTCATGCGGCTCCTGTGTATGCAAAGCACAGCCCATCACCACAAAACGTCACCCAACAGTGCACCAAGGAGAGGAAAAGCCCGGAATCTCCACAGTACGTCTTACCCACGGATGTGGAGGAGAGATAAGACAGGGACAGCTAAGTGGCGTGTGTGTTATTGCTGGCAATGTTTTTTCCCTTTCCCCCCCCTCTCTCTTCCCCCCAGCTACGGATCGCTACGCTAATGTCAAATGTACTGTATTACATACATTACATTTATTGTTGTATTAGGTGTATTTCCTTGTATACTTTGTTTCTTATATTGTAACTCTGTTTTTGTTTTTATTTTGACCAATTCACATGCTTAATGGCTCCCCCTGTCATTGTCTGCAATGCACAGTCATCTACCCCTCCGATCGCCTGGTTCGTTCTGCCCCTTTGGTGGGTTGGTGGGTCCTGGCTCCTCCTCTCGCTTCCCACGGATGTGTGATCCTTGGGTGGAGGCGCGGGATGTGGAGGTATACTACCTCCACTTCCGCTCTCCATGGCTGCATGCGGCTGCGCGTTGTGGCCGAGTTCAGTGCAGCACTAAGTGCGCTTCCGGCGCGCGCACAGTTGAGGATCTGACCCACGCCGTGGCGCATGTCTATGACGTGCACCCGGCGTCGGGTTGAGGTAGTACATAAGCGGAAAGCCTGCCGTTTTATACTTTTGTGAGACGGCCATGCTCTCCATCTGAATACATGTGGGTAAGTACTTGTCGATGGTTTCGCTTAGAGATCTGTTATCTAGTCGAGGGTCATGCCTGGAGGTCGGCTATTATGCGACCTTTCAGGCTGTGTCTTACCTCCAATTTTTCCTATGTCTCCCCACTAGGTGGTTTGCCATTGGGACTATTCCTTTTGGATACTCTATGGAGGCTCTTCTGGCTTGCCTCAGAACGAGTATGATAACTCGACAGTGCCCACTGTATCTGTAGATGTGTAGCTGCTTTTTCTTCCATCGGCCTCTCCATAATTCATTTGCATTTCCTGTGAGGTAGCCGCTTTTTCTTTCTCTTTTTCTCTTTCTTCCTATTTATAGTTTCTCTGCTCCCTTTCTTTCATCTACTCCCCTTTCTTTCCTTTCCCCACCTTCTCTTTCCCAGCCCTTGCTTCCCCTTTTGTCCCTTCCTTCTCTTTTGCTGCTTCTTTTGCTTTCCCCCTTTCTTTTCTTTTTTTGTTCCTTGGCCCTTCTTCCCTTTTCTCCTCTCCTTTCTGTTCCCTTTTATTTGTCTTTTTTCCAGGAGTACCTATGTGTCTAAATATATCCTACATTTCTCTCCTCTTAGAGACAGGGATTTTTGGGCTCCAATTTACTCTGTCTCGCTATCGAGCTGTGTATAATTCAGTACTATTAAAGGTAATTTCATTGCCTGTTTATATATTTTAGTAAGCACATCCTCTGGACATCGTTTTTGGGAATTTCTTGTGGTTTTTTCTCTCACGGCTTTGAACCTTGTGGGTATCCCCTTGGATGCCTATTTTGGTTCATAACACACACGCCACTTAGCTGTCCCTGTCTTATCTCTCCTCCACATCCGTGGGTAAGACGTACTGTGGGGATTCCAGGCTTTCCCTCTCCTTGGTGCACCGTCGGGTGACGTTTTGTGGTGATGGGCTGTGCATTGCATACACAGGAGCCGCATGAGCATGTTTAACCATTATGTTGTATGTTGTTTGTTTGTTTATTTACCATTTGTTATTTTTTTACATAGGTCTATTAAGGCTCTTTCTCTATATAGCATATTACAGACCCCTGAAGAAGCAACCCTCAATAGGTTGCGAACAGGGCCGGATTAAGAGCATCATGGGCTTGGTGCTGAGGATTTTGAAGGGCCTTAAGGGCCGTGCCTTGGCATGCACCCAGAGGAGGAAGGGTGCAGCCATGCATGCCTAATTCCACATGGGATGCTGTCTCTGAAGCCCATAAACACATCCATGCATCGGCAACTGTCCCTCCTTGTCCGGCCTTCGTGCTGTGTAGGGAGGTTCTGAGGGAGCTGCCTGGGGAAGCGAGCATAGAAGCCAGACTTCTGTGTTTACAAGTGACAGAAGAGCGGCAACAGTGAATATGGCCAACCTGGGGCCTATATAAAGGTAGGGGCCTGGAGCTGCAGCTCCAATAGCCCCTACGTTAATCTGGCCCTGGTTGCGAAACATGTTGGGTTAATTCTCCGTGGTCCTGCACATCGGATGAGCTATATATCTATCATCGCCTATTGTTTGTACCTGTGTTACTGCATTATATGTACTCGATATGTTTTATACATATACAAATGTTTTCCCCTATCTGTTTTTTAACGATGTATAAATAAAATACTTGATTTTATCATTTTTTCTATGGCTTTTTCTACGGTACCATTAAAATCCCACCAGCCCTCATCATTTTTTCTTGGACTCTTGTTCTGATTTTTCTTTTCTTTGCCTCCCTCTTCTTTTTTCCCCCTTTTCTTTACTCCTTCACCATTCTTTCCCTGTCCCTCTCCTCCCCCTCCCCTTCCCTTCTCTCCCATCTCTTTCCTTTCCCTTCTATCCAGTTTCTGTCTTTCCCTCTTTTAAACTTTTTTTCTCTATGCTCACTCATGGTCTTTCATGCACTTTCTGGATGAAGGCTCGGACACCTCGAGCCCCATCCGTCTTTCTTGTAGTCTCCTTTATCTACCATAGATTGATTATTCAACTGGGATGTCGGTACCTTGTTACTATTTTTTGTACATCAAACACTTTAATTTTGTACAGACCAATTTGATGTAGTGTGCGGCGCATGGTCTGAGCAATGACAGGCTGGGGTCTTGGCAATCTTCTTATAGCCTAGGCCATCTTTATGTAGAGCAACAATTTTTTTTTCAGATCCTCAGAGAGTTTTTTTGCAATGAGGTGCCAAGTTGCACTTCCAGTGACCAGTATGAGAGAGTAAGAGTGATAACGCCAAATTTAACACACCTGCTCCCTATTCACACCTGAGATCTTGTAACACTAACCTGTCACATGACACGGGGGGGTGGCTAATTTGGCCCAATTTGGACATTTTCGTCTATGGGGTGTACTCACTTTTGTTGCCAGTGGTTTAGACATTAATGGCTGTGTGTTGAGTTATTTTGATGGGACAGCAAATTTACACTGTTATACAAGCTGTACTCTCACTGCTTTACATTGTAGCAAAGTGTCATATCTTCAGTGTTGTCACATGAGAAGATATAATAAAATATTTGTGAGGGGTGTACTCACTTTTGTGAGATACTGTATATATATATATATATATATATATATATATATATATATATATATATATAGAGAGAGAGTGTTGGTCCACTGTGTTTTACCAAGTCCAAAGTCAGCACAACCCTCCACCAGGAAATTCTAGAGCACTGCTTCCATGCTTTGCTCTGCAGACCGGCTTTATGGAGATACTGATTTCATTTTCCAGCAGGACTTGGCACCTGCCCACGCTGCCAAAAGTACCAATATCTGGTTTAATGATGATGGTATAACTGTGTTTGATTGACCAGCAAACTCGCCTGACCTAAACGCCATAGAGAATCTGTGGGGTATTGCCAAGAGGAAGGTGAGAGACGCCAGACCCAACAATGCAGATGAGCTGAAGGCCGTTATCAAAGCAACCTGGACTTCCATAACACCTCAGCAGTGCCACAGGCTGATCATTTCCATGCTAGAGTAATTCATGCAATGAGTTCTGATATTTAACATTTTGAGCATTTTTCTTTTATCTGTGTAAGTATTTTACCTGTATTAACAGGTTCATTTTCTCATAACATTTTAAATTGCATATCTTTTAAAACATCTGTGCTTTGTACATGTTTACTCAAAAACAACATAATTACTTTTGCTTATTTAACTTTAATGTCAATTAGTGTATTTTGTAGAAAGTTATAAACTGCAATTTCAGATATTTAATCAGATGTAACTAAATGACACATAGGGGTTGATTTACTTAAACTGGAGAGTGCAAAATTTGGCGCAGCTGTGCATGGTAGCCAATCAGCTTCTAACTTCAGTTTGTTCAACAAAGCTTTGACAAACAAACCTGAAAGCTGATTGGTTCCTATGCAGAGCTGCACCAGATTTTGCATGCTTTCATTTTTTTCAAAATAAAATATTTGCTTTATAGGAAAAAAAAAGGAGGGACCGGTATGGGTTTGCAGTTAAACTGAGCCAGGCAATATCTGAAAAGCTCAGCTTTAGAGTTTAAATCTACTTGAAATGTTATGAAATCATCTTACATTAAAGTGTTACTAAACCCACACCAGTAAAATCAGCGTGTATAGGCAGTAAGGCATGCTTGTTATATTCACTGTGAAACCTAGGGAGTTAATCCTCTGCATTTTGTAAAACGGCTTTGTAATCCCTTCTTCTCTGTTCCTCCTCTTCTTCTTCTGTCCCCTAACCATCTCCTGATAGAACAGAGGCTAGGAGACAAACTGAACATGCTTAGTATTGTGCGTATTGCTAGATATTTTTTTTTTCTTGGGAGAGTGCATGTGATCAGCACAGAGCCAATCAGCATTGTCCAGACAGAGGGTCAGGGGTCCTGCAGCCTCAAAGGACAGTCAGAATGGAATGAAAACTCCTTCTACAAGCTTGAACCAGACACTGATAAAAGTCACAAGACTGCTCTAACTGCTGATGAGAAATGGTATTTAGCAGGTATTTACTAAAATTATTAAATTTCCATGTTCTGTGTACTGTGGGAGACCAGATATAGTGAATGTAGGGTCCTGAGTTTAGTAACACTTTAACTGTTTTGTTTTTTGTTAAATAGTAGTCAGGTTGAAAAACTCCATTTAGTTCAACCGATAGAAGAAAACAAGAATAAATAAATAGAAAACGTCCATATACACTATTCTATACCCTTAGTTGATCCAGAGGAAGGCATTAACCCTATAAAGCATGATCCAGTTTGCTTCAGTAGGGTAAAAAGTTCCTTCCTGATTCACCTGGAGGCAATTGGATATTCCCTGGATTCAAACACCCTTGGTGTTCCAGGGAAACAACTAGAAAGGTAAAAAAAAATTATATTTTAAGTATTTTTAGGTATGTTGTGTAAGTGGAAACACGTAGCAAAGTATAGCGGGTCTTTAAATTTGACTGCAAAAGTGGAAATGGACTTCAAGGATGATTAATTGTCCAGATGGTATGCAATGTTTACATTTGGGTTACTAATAATGTGAAAAGGAGTGCCTGCTACTTAAACTGCTAATCAGTTTAGACAAAAGCACTTGTACAGTATAAACAGTCACAAGGGGCTCATTATATAAAAAGACAAAGATTGATTTCAAAACACGCCAGCCTGTTATGAGAAGAATGTGGATTTCCTAAATAGTGAATGACTTTGTTAGAGAACACCAAGCCATATGTCAGCACAGGATAACAGATAGGATGAACTTGGCCAATATGTCCAGAATTTGCAGTGATATCATAATCCTGAAGGGATTGATTATCTTGTGTAATAAATAACATGTACATTATTTTATTATATTAATATTTTCATTAATAGCAAGCAGGATCTCTAATGGCAAAATATATTTTGAGGTTCAAGGTCAGCAAAACAATCCTGTATTTGCTAGATAAGGTGGAAAAAAACTAGTACAGATTTTTTATGGTATTTATTAATAGGAGAAAATTGATTTAAATTAAGTCAACATAAAATTAGCAATTCACTGGCTATATACAGTAATGGAAAAGTGTATTTGATCCCCTGCTGATTTTGCACTTTTGCCCACTGACAAAGAAATGATCAGTCTATAATTTTAATGGTAGGTTTATTTTAACAGTAAGAGACAGAATAACAATAAAATCCAGAAAAACGCATTTCAAAAAAGTAATAAATTGATTTGCATTTTACTGAGTGAAATAAGTATTTGACCCCTTCTCAAAACATGACTTAGTACTTGGTGGAGAAACCCTTGTTGGCAATCACAGAGGACAGATGTTTCTTATAGTTGGCCACCAGGTTTGCACACATCTCATGAGGGATTTTGTCCCACTCCTCTTTGCAGATCCTCTCCAAGTCATTAGGGTTTCGAGGCCGACGTGGAAAGTTAAGCTTCAGCTCCCTCTACATATTTTCTATGGGATTCAGGTCTGGAGACTGACTTGGCCACTCCAGGACCTTAATGTGCTTCATCTTGAGCCACTCCTTTGTTGCCTTGGTCATGTGTTTTGGGTCAATGCAATGCTGGAATACCCATCCATGACCCATTTTCAATGCCTTGGATGAGAAAAGGAGATTCTCACCCAAGATTTGATGGTAAACGGCCCTGTCCATTGTCCCTTTGATACAATGAAGTTGTCATGTCCCCTTAGCAGAAAAAACCACCAAAGCAAAATGTTTTCACCTCAATGTTTTATGGTGGGGATGGTGTTCTTGGGGTCATAGGCAGCATTTCTCCTTCTCCAAACATGGCGAGATGAGTTGATGCCAAAGAGATCCATTTTGGTGTCATCTGACCACAACACTTTCACCCAGTTCTCCTCTGAATCATTACGATGCTCATTAGCAATCTTCAGACGGGCCTGTACATGTGCTTTCTTGAGCAGGAGGACCTTGCGGGTGCTGCAGGATTTCAGTTATTCACGGCATATTGTGTTACCAATAGTTTTCTTGGTAACTATGGTCCCAGCTGCCTTGAGATCATTGACAAAATGATCTGCAGATATCAGGGTGCCTTGCCGTGGCCTGCAGCTTACGCATGTATTTGCAAATGTGTGCAACTAAACCCCTGCTTTTAACGCATACTGTTAGACAGGTTAATTTGTTTGGTCGCTGGCTGGTTGGTAAGTAGTGACTTGAAATCCCCCTGCTTTTTTGATCTGTGTTTGCCCTTCCAGTGCTCCTTACTGTTAAGACAAGTTATAGGTGGGGGAGGTGACCACTTTTTACAAGTGTGAATGGAGCCTTACATAAATGCTCAGAGTAGATACAGAATCTGATAAAGTTGGTAAATTCATTAACTGCTGTATGAGACTGAAGCTGAATGCTTAATTAGTAAATGGTAAGGGGAAGATCAGTAGCTAATACTAAATACTTAGGGCCAATTCACACACTGTGCGGTGACACACGGTTTACTGTATTGAAAAACACCAGTCATCGTAAGGACTCACAGAAAACAACTATTTTATGGCATGCCACTGTACAGTGGCATAGTGCATCTTGCTGCTATATAGCACCATGCAGGTCCAGCCCTACCTTGTGTCCCAGTGGGTCCATGGGACCCAGGCGGCACTTTAAGAGGGGCGGCAACAGGGGTGCACTTCCCAAGGACCCGAGCCTCCTGGTGGTGAAGAGGAAGGGGGGAGCATTCATATACATGTGCTGAACTGATGTTTTTGGGCCTGTCTCTTTGCTGGAGGGGGAATGTCTCTTTGCAGGAGGGGCATATCTCTTTGCTGGAGGGGGCATGTCTCTTTGCTGGAGGGGAAATGTCTCTTTGCAGGAGGGGGCATGTCTCTTTGCTGGAGGGGGCATATCTCTTTGCAGGAGAGGGCATGTCTCTTTGCTAAATTGGGCATTTCTCTTTGCTGGAGGGGGCATGTCTCTTTGCTGGAAAGGGTATATCTCTTTGCTAAATTGGGCATGTCTTTTTGCTGGAGGGGGCATGTCTCTTTGCTGGATTGGGCATGTCTCTTTGCTGGAGGGGGCATATCTCTTTGCTGGATTTGTCATGTCTCTTTGCAGGAGGGGGGCATGTCCCTTTGCTGGATTGGGCATATCTCTTTTCTGGAGGGGCATGTCTCTTTGCAGGAGGGGGTATGTCTCTTTTCTGGATTGAGCATGTCTCTGCTGGATTGAGCATGTCTCTTTTCTGGAGGGGGATGTCTCTTTGCTGGATTGGGCATGTCTCTTTGCTGGAGGAGGCAAATCTCTTTGCTGGAGAGGGCATGTCTCTTTGCTGAACTGGGCATATCTCTTTGCGGGATTAGGCATGTCTCTTTGCTGGAGGGGGCATGTCTCTTTGCTGGATTTGGCATGTCTCCTTGTTCCAATTACCATCTTTGGCTACAGTGTCTGCACTAAAGCTAGCCATACACTAGTAGATTTCTGAATATATAATTGTTCAAACATTCATATAAAATTAAAATTCGATGACTTGGCAAATATCACTAGCACGTACTTCAAACCTTCACTTGCTTTTAATATTCGATGTTGGAATGAATGGACTTTCTTGAGTGAAAACCACATACACTCCGAGAAACTTGTTATTACTTTCTCATCACTGCAGTCAGAAATAAACAATGGTTTGAACCCACTCAAAAATGAGAATATCAAATGCCTGTTCTCAAAACAAAACATATCAAACTAAGTTCTACTAGTGTTTGGCCAACCTAAAGTGGATGTAAACCCTATTAATGAAATGTGACCTGGGCACATATTTCTGTAGTATTTACGTATCGCTCTCCAAAGCTCTAAGACCCGTATCTTTCTGCTGCACCGTTCCTCTAACTTCTGATAAGCTCTCCGACACAGGAGATAAAAGCAGCTGGAAATTGGTGTCGGGGAGGGAGCTTAGAGACAGATAACCAGAGAGCTGGTCTATTCACAGCACAGCTCTGCATGTTTCTTCCTTCTTTATCTCCTGGTCACTTTGCCCGTTGCACTTTTCATTCACTGCATTGTGATTTGCACTCTTTTGGTTTTTTCCATTTTTTATTTTATTTATTTTTTCACCTGCATATATATTCTTTGACTACATCTTGCCCACTCTACTGGACACTTTTGTGTTTTTTTCACATCAGGGTATTTTTCTTGGCTTTGTATAGCCCACATTACCAGATACCCCCTTATTTGTTTTTACATATATATCTACATAATATATTTATTCATTACATATTTTTGATCATCTGGTCACCACATCTGTTCACATCTTGGGAATTTTTTTATGGTATCCTGGGTCCCCTCCTCAGTGATATTTTTCTACAGCTATATCCCCCCCCCCCCCCATGTGGACTGGATGCCTTCCTCCCACCTCAGCCCTGCGTTAGACGATTGCCTTGGAATGTTCTTTATTTCTAGTCATTAGGTCATTACATTTATTGGAATGTAAGTTATTGGACCCCTATTTACAGTTATATTTCCGGAGCAATCTGTTGTATTCCTCATTTACCAGAGGTGATTTTATTCCAATACTAGTTTATTACAGATACAACTTTTAGTTAAACTCCTGATAAATGGACGCTGAGTCATGAAACACGTAGAGCTCACAGTTATGAAGCCATACCTTTTGGAAATTGACCAAGTGTTGTTTATGATACAATCTTACGTTATATATTTATACAATATGGAATGTACTTTTATTTATGTTATCTATTTACGATATGTCAAGTCTCCTAAATTGTGTATGTCCATTATTCAATTGTGCTTTATATAACTGTTTTATTATGCATTATTCAATAAATTATCAATTATCATTTTGTGATTGTAAATATCTTGTTTATTAGGAAGGGACAAACCTCATACAAAGTCCCATGACCCATCCTTCTCTCTTTATATGTTTCTTCCTTCCTCTTCTTATGTAGAGTGGGGGTGTGTGCCTTTCCTCCAATTGGCTGTCACACAGTGTATGCCAAGACTCCACACCCAGTGCTGGAACAGGAAGAAAAAATTCTAACATGAAGATCACTTTCTAAACAGTGTAGAAGGCTGAAGACAGCAAATATACAAGAAAAACTTATGTAAGGAGATTTTTTACATCTCTGTGTATCATCCGAGGCTGTTCACTTTACTGGGTATTTGTGACGGTCTACATCCACTTTAAAAAATCTTCAAATCTCCTTTTAGGCACAGAGGTATAAGTTCCTTAGTCAGGATTTAGAGATATGCCACTGTCAGGAAAATATTTCATCTGGAAACTGCAGTGATCACAGCAGAGATACTGAACTCTGTGTTACAGCAAAAAAGAGAAAATCTCCTGGAGGGCTACATAGCAAAATATCTGTTCAAGATGCCTAGCTGGGCATTTTATGTTTGGATTACGTAAGTAACTCTTGTATTTTATAAGCTTTGGCTAAAACATTACAGAAAGATGTCTGGCCTCTTGAATATACGATCAGGATTGATGATTTGCACATTGTATGCTGCAGATGTTATGTGGGTTCCAGCTTAAAACAATAAAAGTAAAGAAAAATGTACTGAAGTGTATTTGATATACACATAACAATTTAAATATAAGAAAAAACCTACTGTAATTAAGGAGTAGAAGAGAAATAAGAGAAAAGCTCTTCTAAAGACAGATAGTTTGCAGAATGTTTTGTACGCTCAAGTTCAACATTGACACTACTGACTTCTAAAAAGTATGGCCAGGCCTGGGCCAACACGAAGGTAGGAGGGCTGTGGTGGTGGAGGCATCTGGAGCAGTCACTTTTGCCAGGGGCCACCACAGTTTACATAGAGAGCTGCTCTCCTTGTGATATCTGTGGGGCTCTGCAATCAGTCTGACAGGAGCATGGTGGTGCCTAAAACACAGAGCAGGACCCTTTATCAAAGTGACAGAAGAGCCTAGCTCGCCTCAGCTACTGTATGAATGAAGGCTGCAAGTTGCAGTTTTCATTCATAAATTATTATATATGTGCAAATAAATGTATTGTACTTTTATCTGCACATACTGCAAATTTCAGCAAATCTACTACTGTGAAAAAAGAGACTGGTTGATAAAAGTTACTCATCTTTACTCCCCTTTTTAACCCACTCTGGCATCCTCACTGTCAGTGATAGAGGTCCTTGTCTGAAAAATGAGTATGGCTAGTGGTCATACTATGGTATGATTTCTTTAAGACATCATTGAAGTTCTATCCTGAAGCAATGCATACTGTTACCTCTTACATAGTGGTGGCATTAGTACACAATTAATAAACAATTATAGTCCCAAAGTTAATGATGGTGGTGGCGTGTTTCAGGCTAAATGTTCTCTTTTGCCTATTTTTTTAATTTATATTTAAATGTTTTGCAAAGCTATTCATTTTTTTTTTTTTTTTTGCTAAAAGGTTTTAAAATATAATTTTTAGGCATACTAAGCAACTGCTGGTAAACCTGTCCTGCTCTATATCTCTACAGCTTAATTTTTCCTAAAGCAAGCTGCATAAAGGGGTAGAGTGATTCTTACTAAATCTGACAGCATCTAGCTCCTGATGGTAAATACAGAAAGAGCTGTTGCTGCCCACAACTGGATCCATTTCATGTCAATTCCACAACTGCACTTAACAGAATAAACACATTTCAAATTATGAGGTAGCAATTAGGGATGTGGTTTAAATTTGTAGCGACACAAGCTCTGACTGTTGGCCATTCCATGAACGGGCAAATAAAATAGCCTGTTTGCCCACCCATTGAAGCAAGCCTCCAGTTGCTTCAGGAAGTCATACAATTAGTGGCAATGTTACTACCACCACTAAATGTGAAAACTTCTCGTTCGGTGCCTTGCATCCATTCCCCCTGGTTGGTGTCTAGAATGCTGGCAGTCGGGGGCGTGTGCGAGATGGCTACCTGAGCGGACATACTCTCCGGAGCTCTGCTGGCTGAATCCTGCTTCTGGGCACATACTCACCTCTTCTCCAGCTGGATTACTGTCCTGATGAGATGCCGTTCATCTGGAGCAGCCCCTGGACATGGAAAGAAGCTCCATTTCCCTCCACTTACCGAGGTACCGACACCGTCTCCCCCCACAGGCACAGGCCGCGGCGCCATGTGGCGGTCACACATGGCAACTCAGACGGATCCTACGGACTTTGATTCCGCTCCCCAGCCAGGCTTAGCGGACATTATGGCAGCAATTGCAACTTGTCAGGCCACGCTTACTGCTAAGATCGAAGGGGTGCAGCTTGATGTGGGTCTCCTCTGGCAGGATATTGACAAACTCAGGTCCCGGGATACTGAGAATGCTGGCAGTCACCGTAAAAAAAATAAGAGCAAATTTTTTCATAAATAGCCAAAAATGTTGTTAGCAGCTTTATTAGGCCGCAATTTAAGAGGGAGAGCCATGGCAAGAAAGAAATTATTGTGTATTATGTCAAATACCTACAAATATTGTACATTCACTGGAGAGTAAGTTGCTTGATTTTGCTACAACATAAAGGGAAGAGAGATAGCAGTTTTTATTTTGAAATAAAAAATTAGAAGGTACTATTTCAGACAATATTCACAAATATTGTCAGTGCTTGAGCACTGGAATTGGACAAAAACGAGGAGAAACGTAGCATGATTTACCACACAGAAGGCCGTTATTTCTACTAGAATATAGTGCTACTCCATACCAGCACCTCCAGGAAGTTTGTTGCTTACAGGCTAAGGATGAGGATCATAGAAGACAGGTTTGGTCAGGAACAATCCTAGGTATAGGGGGGGGGGGGTCCTCTCTGGTGCCTGCACACCATGGATCTTGCAAAACAGTCCAAAAAACTTTTTATTGCAAAGGATCACATCACATCAGGTGCAACATTTCGGAGCCACGCAGGACCCCTTTGTCAGGCAGTTTTTTTGGACTGCTTTGCAAGATCCATGGTGTGCTGGTGAACATGTATGTTTTTACATGTGAGAGATCCAGTGTCCAGCTGGTGATCCCTGCAGCACCCATAATAGATGTGCCTATAGCCAGGAAGGTGTGCAAAAGGAATATGAACTACTCTCTAGTGCTTGTCTCCATCACAAATGTAGCGGCATGCATTCCACCGGCATGCATTCCACCGGCAACCAGAGATACAACAAAACGTATTTTCCTCTCTGCTCCGAGGTCTATGGCTCTGGGATCTGTAATATCTTTTTACTAAGTCCATAAAGCAGCTTAGTCTGTTTGGAACTACCTTTCCCACAATCCTCTTTTCCTCCCAGCATTCACAGGGATTCAAACAGTCCACATATCCTTCCTCTGTGTGGTGGACGGACCCAGCAGGCTACATTAGTCCTGTAGTCACAGTCTCCAATTACAGCTATGAACACAAGCCAGATCAGCAGCAGGCACAATGAAACTGCAGCTGCTTATCTCCTTGTCAGCTGCTGACCAGAGTTACACATAGACTGCTGTATTGTGAAAGGGACATTTTATAAATAACTTGAACATGTGACCAGAAGTTGCAGTCCTAGCCAGTAACATAGTGAAACCCTTGTCAAACTTGTTGGCACTAGATTATATCAAACAAGGATTAATGGTCCATTTAGTGGACCTTTTGGTTTTAGCATTGTTTAAATATTGGACAGTCCTAGATAGTTTTTGCAGTTTTTTCCTCATCCTGCCTGAGGTGACGGCGGTCACTTTGTATGCTCCTCTAAGTTGCATGTGGTTAAGGAATTTTTGTCCTGATACCAACCTACATCTGAGTTCTTGTATCTATTTGGACTCCAGCCACATACAGCATATGTACTGGATATCTTCAACTTTTTTCCAACCTACTATCTATATAGGGGACCAGTTCTCCCTCCTCTTTTCTCTCCCCCTCTTCTTCCCCCCCCCCCTTTTTTTTTGATCTGGGGGTTCAGCTATTTTCTCCCTTGTTTTGGAAACCTACAGGCAAGCTCTGGAATTATACTTTTGGTTTTAATCCAGCAAACAGAAAATCTCAACACAATCACAGATAATAACATTATTTGCAGTATATAGATAATTACCCCTGAAGAGGAAGCATACAGCTTCGAAACACGTTGGGTATCCTGCTGCTGTTCTTCTGCATTTCTCTGTGCTGTGTTTTTTTATGGAACTGTTTGCCAATTTACTCTGTTATGTATTATGTATGTTATATAATTTTGTATAATAAAATGCTAATATATTTATCAATTTTTGTATCTATTTGCGTGCCTAAAAAGTCCCAACCCCTTAGGGGATTTTCTTCTTTTGTACTATTGTAATTTGGGATGTGGCACCTCCTTCGACAGGGGTCTTTTGTTGTGGACTAACCATGTTCTTAGATAGTTTTTTTCAATTCACTGATTTATTTAACTTGATGCATGGAGTTGCTTTTTGTATTACATTTTGTATCTATAATGGCTAAACAAAATGGAGATACACAAAATAAATGGATTTTTTGATAAAGAACACTGCAACTTTAAAATGACACACAGTACTTCTGACAGAAACACCACAAGGATCAACTTGCATTTTTTATTGCTGTCACGTTCCTCTCTTGGAAAGGAGGTAAATGATGGAGTTTAGGGAGAGCCAAGGGAATCATTTCAGAATAACAGCTAAGGTGTGGCTGGTGATTGTAGTGGACGCCTTTCAGTGATGTAAAAAAACATTTTTACAGCTTGCCAACTCTTTCTTTAAATTGCCAAGATACTCTATAGTTTGTATTAGATCAGACTGTAATTCTGCATTACAGAAACTGATAGATTGGAAAATAATCCAGTGTGCCTATAAACTATGTTACTAAACTCTTGGGATGGGATTTTCTTTAGGTCTTTTTAATGGCATCAATTATATTATGACGTTGTTCACAAATGTATGTTAAGACCACAAAAGTATAGAAGAAAGTCATTCTAATACTATGTACAACTGCAGTACTTTGGATAAATAGGTGTGACCTCTAACTTGTAAAAGATGAATCATGAAGAAAATAGACTGGTATTAGGAAAATACATGCTATAGGTTAACAAGCACTGACAACTTAGTTTGTAGTTGTTAGTTCATTTTGCAAAAAAAAAGAAACTGCCCATGCAGGTAAGGGAGGCCAGTAGATATGCTGTAAATAAAATGTGCTGCTTTGAACAATATTGTACCTGCTATTCATTTAGACAAATTTCACCCCTCCAGAAGTCTTCTAAAATAAACCCCAATAGCCGGTGTCTTCCCATACTGCCCTGTTCCTAGGGCGTTGCTATGATGCCTCAGCTGACTTTCCAGCTGTCGATGCTAGCCTGTACTATCACAAGAGCATGCAATCTCTCAGATTTAGAACCCCAATGCACATTCCAGTTCCTTTACAGTTTGTGATGTTACTTGCGGTGTCATTTCTGCTCCAATCAGCAATCATACTTACGTTGTTTTTTTTTTTCTTTTTTGCCTCTCTACTAGGGATCGACCGATATCTGTTTTTCGTTGCCGATACCGATATTTCGGCCATCGCATATTTTGTACATCCTATGTCAGGGTCCGAGACTAGTCTTCTCCTCCTCCAACCATTAGGTGGTGATGCTCATGTAAGGGTAAAATGATGTCACACAGCATATTTACAAATGTTGTTGAATATGCCACTCACATATGTACAAATTAAAGATATAGGCAATTCCACATTAGCAGATCTGCTGGCAGATCAGTATCTTACACCCACTTGCTGTAAGTGATACCCGGGTGATACCACTCCGTTCGGCATCCACTCAATACTGCTCTGTCTCTCACCCGCTCCATCTCCCACCCACCCTATACCGATCCGTCTCTCACCCACTTGCCGTAAGTGACACACACGGGTGATACCGCTCTGTCAGGCATACGATCTCGGAGGTCACGTGCTTGATCCTATTAACCACTTGCCGACCACTGCACGACTATTTACGGCGGCGGTCAGCGCCTTCTGGGCAAAGTGACATATATATACGTCACTCGCCTGCAAACCAATAGGGGGTGAGCGCGCTCCCGCCCGCTCATTCACAGGGATCCCTGCGTGAGTGACTGGTGGCTCGGATGTCCACCGGCCACCCGTGATCGTCCGCTGCAGAGGGAGAAAGGCAGGCGGCTGATGTAAACAAAGCCGCCTGTCATTCTCCCTGGTGTAACTGCAGAGATCATATGATCCTGCTATGTAGGATCGTATGTCTCTGTGGTTACATGAAAAGCTATGCCCCTTTACAGTAACAAGCATGCCCCTAGGGACACATTTAACCCCTGACTCTCCAATAAAGTTAACCCCTTCCCTGCCAGTGTCATTTTTACAGTAACAGTGCATATGTATAGCACTGATTACTGTAGTAATGTCACTGGTACCCCCAAAAGTGTAAAAAATGTCAGTCAAGGGTCCGATCTGTCCACCACAATGTCGCAGTCCTGCAAAAAAATCGCAGATTGCCGCCATTACTCGTTAAAAAAAAAAAAACAATAAAAATGACAAAAATCTTTCCGTTATAACTTTTGCGCAAACCGATCAAAATATGCTTATTGCGATTTTTTTACCAAAAATATGTAGCAGAAAACAAATTGGCCTAAAATGTTAAAAAATTTAGATTTTTACATTTTTTTGGGGAATTTCATTCAAAAAAATTTGAAAAATATTGTTATTTTTTCAAAATGTAAGCTTTTTTTTGTTTATAGCGCAAAAAGTAAAAATTGCACAGGTGATCAAATACCACCAAAAGAAAGCTCTGTTATCATGTTTTCTTTTCCGTTATCAATTTACATACCTGATTCCTTATATAACAATGTATTTGTTCTAAGCTTCTACTCTACGATCTTACCACTATATATTTTTATATTCATTCACTTATTTATTACTGGCAGCGCCATCTACCTCACTTTTGTTTATTGCCTTTTGTACACCTCTTAGGGGCTTTTACCTTTGAGGTGGGCAGCAGCTTGACTCCGTATTTTATCCTAAGCGCGGATTTTTACTCTTTCCTTTATTTTAAAAGTTGATCGTTCACAATCACTTTAAAGCTTCACTTAGAAAGTGAAATACTGCTGACTCGAACTCACCCCCCAACCTGTAACTGAGCTGCCATTTTTTGGTGGGGAGAGGAGTACTGATTTTCATCGGTATCCACTGCCACTTTGACAATCCTTGCCTAGATAAGGATGATGCCCCTTTCCCCACCTTCTCCCCATCTGCAGCTTCCTGGGAAATGTGGCATGTTCCAGGAGCCTTCAGAACTGAATGCCTCACTAGCTTGCACATGCTCAGTGGGAAGCCACGTGTGGTTCCTTAGGAAGCCATAGCCGATTCCCATATTCAAGATGGCCCAGCCGGGGATCCACAGCCTAAGAAGAACCAGTTGCGGGAACACAGCACTGGACTCCAGGCACTGGTAACTACCTGATTTTTAAAAGTTTTTTACCGTCATGCATTCTCTGTGCAGCAACCCCCCAGCCCCCCTAATACGACACGACAGCATGACAGCATCGGCTCTCCAGGGACTCTCACTCCTCATTGGCTGAGACAGCAGCGAGAACCATTGGCTCCCTCTGCTGTCAATCACAGCCAGAGGAAAGAGGGGGTGGGGCCGATCCATGGCTCTGTGTCTCAATGGACACTCAGAACAGCGGCTCGGTAGCATGTCTACTGGGGTTCCCCTACAGCAAGCTGCTTGCTATTGGGGGCACTTGGCAGGAAGGAGGGGCCTGGAGCACAGGCAGGGGATATAAGAAGAGGAGGATCTGGCTGCTTTGTGGAAAACCACTGGAGAGAGCAGGTAAGCATGACATTTAAAAATAAAAAACAACAACAAGCCTTAAATATCCCTTTAATTTTTCAATTGAAGGATGTCAAGAGGGAGTCGACGGGGTCACCCTCTAAGCGAATTTCAGCCTATTCCACAAAGTGTATGGCCAACTTTAATGTCCATATATAACTCTAGGCTCATCTAAGACTGCATCACATACATACTTTTTAATTAATTAATTATGTCAGGATCCCATTCTCTATCCCCATTACATAAGAAATCCCAATAGATTTTGTATGCTGGGAACCTTTGTGTGGAGTTCAGGAGCACAGGAATGAAATGTCGATTTTTTTCTTGGTTTTACTATATTTAGAAAAAATATATATATATTGTAACCCAATACACAGAAGACAGCGCCAGGTTTGGTGGACTGCCAGCAGAACAAGTTTGTATAAACTCTATTTTCTGCCAGGAAATGCTTTTCAAACCAAGAAATAATTCAGGTATGAGCAAAAACATTTTATGGGGCTAATTAGTATTAATATCTGATTCGTGATCATATTGGCCTGGCAATTCCTAATCATAACAACACCATCATCAACAAAGGATCACTCTGTTCTTATTTGCATTTTGCATTAGTGCAGACTCCCCCTTGAGTCATTTTATGAATCTGATGTGGTCAACCTCTGTCATATGTTTTGTCTCAGATCAATTTTCTGGTGAACTTCAGAGAGGAACAGTAACCCAATCCATGAAATAGTTGTAGCACAGGTAACATTTGTTTCCATTCTTATGCCAATCTTCTTCCATTTTTAACTATCATTTAAACCGCAAGGTCCGCACTGCAGTTTTTCCTTGTCATCCTAAAAGCCTGCTATCAGATACATCAAACACTTTGCTACATCAAACAAATTTGCTACAGATGTTATCATGTTACTGGAGTACATAATGAAAAACCCAACACATGGCATTGCTGTGCTAAACTAATACATAATTCTCTGTACACGCTTCGCTGCCACTAGGAATGAGGTTAAAGTTTTATTAAGATTAAAACAACAAATAAAAAAAAATAATATATTGCAAAGTTATAACATACTAACAAAAAAAATATATATGTGCATGTCTCTTTAAATAATTGAATCTTATACATAAGGCCTCATGCACACTGGACATTATGAAAACGCCAGCAGCTTTGTCGTTTTTCAGCGTTTTTCAGCTTTATTTGCATTGGCAATTCTCAGCGTTTTTTGGCGTTTTTAGCTAAAAATCACCTCTCTGCTATTTTAGCTATTTACACCAATGCGATAAGATTATGGTGCGGGGGGGGGGGGGGGGGGGGGAAGGGTCCTACAACATTTTGGTGTAAATGTGATGCAATTTGAGCCATACAAAATATATGGCTCAAATCACATCGCACAGACATCACATGTGATGTGCGCAGGAATGCGGTGCATTTTTGAGGCAAATCACGTGTGGTGTTCAGCATGCACCAGTGTGAACCCAGGCTATTTGTCCATGAACGACACCTTGAAACAGAACCCAGCCTTAAAAAAAGCGTTGGAATCAAAAACGTCAAAAAAACGCCAGTTAGCTGCGTTTTTTGGCATTTATCAGCGTTTATCTACATTAGAGCGTTTTTACAGCTGAAAAACGACCACTCAAAACCCACTCGTTTTTGGGGGGTTTTAACAGCCAGGAAACACCTCTGCCAAAAACTGCTGATAACAGCCTATGTGTGCATGGACACATTGGATAACATGCTGGGGAGTTTACTGGCTGTAGAAAAAAATGTCTGACGCCAAAAACAGCAGCTGTAAAAACGTCCAGTGTACATGAGGCCAAATACCTATTGCAAAATGTGTTATGTGACATCAAATAAACTACTGTAGTATCAAAACATACTTTTAAAACAATAACCCCAAAGATATAATTTTCGTAAATATATTTTGAACAGTCCAAATCCACATAGAATATTTCCAAGTGATTTATAGCGCTCAGTGGTGGATACACAAACAATTGGTGCTACTGTGCTCAAGGCGCTGTCCCGTAAGCCAACACTCTTACTGGACAGGACTGATCTCAAATTAAGCCCTGGTTCACACTTGTGCGTGTGCGGGGTTCGCATGTAATGTCGGAGCGCACTGCTCCGACATTACATGCGATCAGCTGTGCGGTGCGAGTTTAGCCATACACTTTGTATGGCTAAATTCGCACCGCAGCCGCACCAAACATGCACAGGGACCCTTTTTGGAAGCCGCATCAGGATCGGATCGCACAGCGGTTCACACTTGTGCGATCTGATGCTGTGCGAACTGCACAATCGCACTGCGATATGCGATCAAACTGGGGGTGTCGTTAACATTACATTGACACCCCCAGCGTATCGCATATGGCAGTGTGAACTGCCGGGGGTGCGTGTGCGATGCGGGAACAGGCTGCGGATTCGCAGCCTTCCCGCATCGCATAAATGTGAACCGAGGCTAAAGAGATCAAACATACTTTGTAAAAGAAACCATGCTCTGACCATCAGACCTCCAAATGGAACCGTGACCCTGCCAACAAGTTGCAGCAATAGTGCCCCCAAAAAGAGATCATAAAAGCAGCCCCCACAATCCAATGAGCTCCATCTAGCTCATATATCATTTAAAAGCAGAGAATAGGAGAAGCCTCATAGTGCAGTACATTTTTAAATGTTTAGTAAAAATTCATTGCACTGACAATATAAAAGAAACAACAAGCATTATAAACCTCCAGAGCACGGCCATGGGACTCACCAGCTTGCACGTGCATGATGATGTCACAGATGCAGCTCCACCCGACGCGTTTCCTCGTAATAGGCATCCTCTGGGAAAGGTCCCAGAAGCTAACCGTAAGCACTGTATGTACCTGGTGCCGGTCCTTAGGCACATATACATGTGAGTGCTCTGTAATTGTAAGGTTTTATATGGTGTAATAAAGTTGGCTGCTTTGGGCAATTAACCTTTTCCCTGATACTGTTTTTTGAGTGGAGGTGTATGGCATTGGAAGGAATCACATCCTGGTACATGTGAATGGTCAAGTTGGTGACAATATACACAATGGGGTTGATTTACTAAACTAGAGAGTGCAAAATCTAGTGCAGCTGTGCACAATAGCCATTCACATTCCCGTTTTATTTTTTGTTAAAGCTTAATTAAACTTAAGTTAGAAGTTGATTGGCTACCATGCACAGCTGCACCAGATTTTGCACTCTCCAGCTTTAGTAAATCAACCCCAGTGGGTCCAACCAAAAAAAATCACAGTGAGACCTATCTAGTAGGGATGGGCTTAGGGGTGCTCGGATCCCAGTCCCAACCCACCTGAGCAATCCCACCAGGAAGCCGTTACTGCACAGTTGTAGGCAGTGAGGCATTTCCTGGCCTATAGCTCCACAAACACATTACCTGACTAGGCTGCCTATGACTGGTGGTGTGCAGTGATGACTTCCCGGCAGGATTGCTCAGGTGGTTTGGAAATAGGATCCAACTAGGGACACGTGAGCCCATAACTACTATCTAGTAATAGAAGGTCCATCCATTGTGGTGAGTGTACATCCATGTGGGTTAATCTGGAGCACCTAGAAGTGGTCATGTGTTTATCTGTAACTAATGGCACCAGTTCCTATTTACTTACCTTTTGATTTTTAAGCAACCATCATTTGAATGGGACTTACTGACACATTTTACATTAGTTGCATTTTTTGGTGCTGTTCATTTAATTATTTTTATGCACTTTATATGTGGTAAACTGTTTACTAATCTTGAGTCACATTTTTGGCAGCATGGTCTTTATAAACATTTATAGAGTTAGAGGGGTGAGGCAAACTATTTACCACTGCCAGGGGTAAGCTCAATGGTCAGCTTTTGTTTATTTATGTAAAACCTTTTTCCCAAAAGGGAAAAAAGAAAACAGTTGCTGTAACTACTTAAGAAGTATTAGCTGGAGTTCAGCTTTAACCACTTGTCGTAAAATCACGTACCTGTATGTGACTTTGCTCAAGTGGTTGTAGCGGGATGGTATGCAGCTGCAGGCATCACCCCAGTACCATTTTTAGACCCGACGGTCGGCTTTTTTGTAAAAACAACCGATGCGGCTAAGCAGCTGTTTGGCTGTTATTACAAGCAGTGGTAGGGGACGACCCCTCCCGCCGCCTTCAGTGGCTTGCCCGAGCTTTTCCGTCCCACCGGGAGACCCAAGCGACCAGCGGGAACGTCTGCCGGAATTGGCTTTGATCGGGTCTCCAATGTAGTAACCTCACAACGTCACCCCCGGTTTACTCGGCAGCCACAGGCGCCAGTTAAAAAAAAAAAAAACAAAGTATTCAAAAACACCGATCTTGGTATTTTAAATACTTTCAAGTGCAGAGGAGGGGTCTTTTAGACATCCAGATCTCTCCATAAAAAGTACCTGTCACTGCCTATTGCTGTCACAAGGGATGTTTACATTCCTTGTGAAAGCAATAAAAGTGATCAGAATTTTATTTTTTAAAGGGACAGTGTAAAAGAAAAAAAGAAGAAAAAAATAATAAAAAAAAATATATAAAGCACCCTATCCCATACGAAAATTGCGCCCACAAATGTAAACAGTGTTCACACCACACATGTGAGGTATCACCATGATCGTTAGAGTGAGGGCAATAATTCTAGCACAGGACCTACTCTGTAAATCTAAACAGGTAACCATTAAAAATTTGAAAAGCATCGCCTATGGATGTAGTTTGTCGCCATTCCACAAGTGTGCACAATCTTAAAGTGTGACATGCTAGGTATCTATTTACTCGGCGTAACAGTATCTTTCACATTATACAATAGTTAAAAAATAGTTTTTTTTTTTAATTCACTGAAGTCTATTTTTTTTTTAATACAGTGTGACCTAAACCACTGCGCAAATACAGTGTGACATAAAATATTGAAATGACCGCCAGTTTATTCTTTAGGGTCTCTGTTAAAATATATATATATATATATATATATATATATATATATGTAGCAATATTTCCAGGCATTGGGCCTGATATGATTCTGCCACTGTTAGCGGTAACACTTCCAACACATTTAAGTTGAAAACCCAAGTGTGAGAGCTGAGACAATGACCATTCCGGCATCTTTGGTTTGTTTTGTTTATTTTGTAATGGGGATGGGAGAAGGGAATGAATGGGATACTCCTCTGGCTCAACTAGGTTCAACTGGGACACTGTACAGAAAAATGGCTGTTAGCGCTATCTTGATGCCAGCTGAATGCCGGCCAACGCTCCCTGGCGCTTGAAGATACTGTTGAACTGTGCTGAAACTTCAACTTTAATACTCAGGCTAACTCCTGACACTCTGTTTAGCTCAAAAGTCTGCTTAACAGCTCCCTCCAGCCCTTCACTGACTGAGGTAGCTCCTTGTAACTGCTTGTGCTGCTGCAACCCTTAACACTGTACACTTAACTCTTCAGGGCCCAACCGCTGGCGTCCCTCTACACTTCAGGGTCCTCTAGCTAGGCACCCCCTCTGACACTTTAGGGGCCTCTCGCTAGGCACCCCCTGTAACACTTCAGGGTCCTCTTGCTAGGCACCCCCTCTAACACTTCAGGGTCCTCTCACTAGGCACCCCCCTTGACACTAGCTGGCTCCTGTATCCTTGGGACCTTCACCGGAGTGGTCCCCTCTACACTTCAGGCAGACCCTCAGGGGCAATTTACAGTACTCACGAACTTGGCATGCTTTCCTGGAACTGAACCCCTCTATCTCCACTGGTCCTCGGCACACCGGATCCTCTCTGCAGCTCAGCTCAGCTCTCTCTCGGGACTCTCAGGCAGCCACCCGAGACACCCGATCCTTCTGACAGGAGAAGAGACAGCCGTACCCTCCCTCCTGGGGCTCTGCTTTCCGCCAAAGACGCTGCGTCATGGATTTCCCTCAAACTTATTCCCAGAATCCTCTGCGGCAGAATCTGCCTTCTGGGGTAGATACAGGCCTGAATGAGCCACTGATTGGGTTTCCTCCACTGCCCAATGAGAATCCTCTCATGGAGCCAGTGGGGAGACTCCCCTCTCAGCAACCACACCTGGGAGACATGACAGCCCAACTGAAAATCATGGCCCTGCTGTTAGGCAGCCAAGGCCCACTATGCTTTTACTTAGCACCTACCTTGTAGGGTGCTACATATATATAATGTTTGGGGGCTCTAAGTCATTTTCTATCAAAAAATACTGATTTTAACTTACAACAAATGTCAGAAATAGGCCTGGTCTTTATGTGGTATTTTGTTAATCAAGTCCATCCAAATCTGCTAGTGCATCTAACATTACCCTCCCCCCAGACAGACGCCCTACGACAGGAAGTGTGTCTTTAGCCGGATCACAAGGTCAAATAAAAGGGGGGGGGGGGAACGAATGCATCCACAACACTCAAAGACTGGTAAGTTGCAATATATTACATTTTATTTTGATGAGCTGTTAGTGCCCACGCAGCAGGTGCAGTGATCTGAGAATTTGAAATGCCCTCTCTTCTGCCCCTGCTTTGTGCATGGCTTCACTTTGATGTGTCCCGCAAGCGATACACAGAGAAATGGGAGTAGAGCTGGACCACTGTACTGACTGCATGGGCATTGATAGCTCATCATCCATAGAGGTAAGTACAGCAGGGGGGGGGCGGAATGGTGTTAGTTCAGCTTTTCATTTTTTTCTGTAAAGATGAAGTAGCCCATTAAGTCTTACCATGTACTGAAGTTTTCTGCTAAAACATTGATGGGAAAAAGTAAAATGCACAGACCTCACTTTGCAAGCTCTGTAGACCAACACATGATTACAATGAGAAAATCTATCATTTATCAGTGAGACAAATGTATCCACTGGGAAAAAAGTACTGTAGTTCTTTTTGGATTTAAGTACACACTGAAGTGCATCTCCTAAGCCCTTTAACGTATTTCACAGCTCAAGTGATTAATCTTCAAGGAGCTACGCTGTGTGTTATGTGTGTGCACATCTCTGCTCTGCGCTGTCAGGTCATTTGTCACTACACTTCTTAGGTTTACAGGGAGGAGGTAAAACAGAATAAAAAGCATTAAAATATCAAATTGCAGACATTGAACTCTTTATGTGCTGTAGTTGTAATTTAGTCTCTCTTCCAAAAAAATAGATAAAAAGCCATAGCAATTAAACCCGCACAGGGTTTCCTAGAAGATTTAGGAAAGTAGGCTAAATGCTATTCCTATAAGAAAAAAAATACATTATAGTAAAAAAAAAAAAAAAACAAAGGTTCTATGTAAATGTATAACTTTAAGTGAAAATACATAACAAGGTCAATAAGAGAGCAATTGTGGTGTTCAACCACTTGATTGCTGGAAGATTTATCCCCCTTCATGACCAGGCCATTTTTTGCAAAGCGGCACTGCGTTATTTTAACTGAAATTGCGTGGTCATACAACGCTTTACAAAATAAAACGTATCTAATTTTTTTTCCCACAATTAGAGCTTTCAACTAAAATAAATGTTCCTACTCCTGATGTTCTCAGCAATACCATGTATATGTGCAATATTTTTTCCTGTAATATGGTCCAAATACAATAGCACAGATTTTGTATTTTTTATTCTACCTAAAACTCCCTGACCCTGACCCCGACACTGACCTTGATACTGTCTCTGACACTAATTTAGATCAAGCCCTAAGTGCCGGTTTACATATGTGCGGCTTGCGAGACCGCATGTAATTCGTAGCGCACTGCTCCTTCATTACAAGGGATCTCCAGTGCGGATGCGAATTCAGCCATACACTTTGTATGGCTGAATTCGCACTGTATCCGCACCAAAGACGCACATGAGGCATTTTTGCAGCCGCATCAGGATCGGATCGCACAGTGGTTCACACTTGTGCGATCCGATCCTGTGCGAACTGTCCGATCGCACTCATAGGCGTGCGCAGCCTATTAATTTAGGGTGTGCACCCCAAAGCTCAAACACATGTGTTTGTGTGTGTCTTCATATATATGACCCCAGCACATTTATCTCCCCTCCTTTTATCACATTGAAAGGCAAGTGCCTAAAGACTTCTCTTATGGCAGAGCCAGTAAGAGAGAGATTTTTCCCATCTTCATACCAGCACAAAAAGTGATAATGTTAATGTACATGGGGTGATTAGGGTGTGCCCAGGCACACCTGGCACACCCTGTGCGCACGCCTATGATCGCACTGCGATATGCGATCAAACTGTGGGTGTCGTTAACATTTAATTGACACCCCTGCGTATCGCATATGGCAGTGTGAACTGCCAGAGGTGCGGATGCGATGCGGGAACAGGCTGCGAATTCGCAGCCTTCCCTCATCGCTCAAGTGTGAACCGGCACTTAACAAGCTATTTTATCTTTATTTTATTTATTGTTATTTATTTTATTTTTTTGCGCACTTTTTTTGTTTACATTCTTCTCTAATCAGGAGAAAAAGACAATGTATTTTTTTTTATCTCCATTCAGATGAGAAGAATACAGAGGAGGGTTCTACAATTGGTTCTATCACAGTGATCATGTGATCAGTAAGCTGTCCTCCCAGCTGGCGATCATTAGAACGAAGCCTGCAAATGTTGGTAAAAGCTCTCTGTGCTGGGGTGCGCTATGGAGTGCGCATCCAGCACTAACATAGATGCGCATATATGCAGCCCAAAAAAAAGTCCACTTCTGTGAAGATGCATATGTGCACAAGCTTGGCAGGAATGGGTTAAACAGTATAAACCAGAGGTGTCAAACTCAATTTAATCGCGGGCCGCATCAGCATTATGATTGCCCTCAAAAGGGCCGGTTGTATCTTTAAGACTAGATGTCAAGAGCCTCTCCAACATCAGAAGTTGAGTCCCCCACCCTCCCTTACATCACAGTGCACCTCTCTTACCTTGTGGTGCTGCTGGGAAGAAGCTGGAGGCATTGCTGGAAAGCAGAAAGTATAAGGTCTGGAGGAGGACTGGAGCTCTCCTGCAGCTACAGGAGAGGTGTGAGGGCCACATAAAATGGCCTGGAGGGCTGGATTCGGCCCGCGGGCCTTGTGTTTGACACCTGTGGTATAAACAATACGAAAACATTACAACATCGTAAACAATACTCATACCACGTAATCTAACTGGCTTTACAATTAAAAAATCAGAACAATGGGGAGATTTACTAAGACTGAAGTACTCAGAATCTGGTGAAGCTGTGCATGGTACTCAATCAGCTTCTAAGTTCAGCTTGTTCACTTTAGATTTGACAAAAAAACCTGGAAGCTGATTGCATTACACCAGATTTTACATGCTCCAGCTTTAGTAAATCTCCACCAGTGTGATAAAATGAGAGCATAACTATGATTGTGAAATACCTAGGGCACCCCGGAAAAACAAAGTCTGAGGCCATAGATGGGCATTGGCAGATTTTCTCTTTGTATCATGAGTGGTTCCAGGGACACGTGTATATCCATGTTCTGAGAATGATTTCCTATTATCCTCTCCCCCCCCCCCTTCTTGAGCATGTTCTGAGAATATTTTCTCATTATACCCTAACCTCCCCACCCCCCGCCTTCTTTAGCATTGGTCTCCCATCTTTTTTGGTTTGCACTTACAATCAGTCTAATTGCGTTTTTTTTTAATAAATTCTAAAAGATGTCTTAATCTAATTTTTTATTTATTATTTTTCATTTATCATTTATTATTCATTGTTATTATTTATTGATTTCCACTCTTTTAGTGGACTATTTCCATTGTTTAGGTAACATGTCTTTCAGTTTAATGATCCTCAGCTCAGGTCCTCCAGCTGCACATTGCATCTCATTCAAGACGATTTGGCTAGCAGCTCTTTTTATACTAGTCTTCCCAGCCTTAGCCCTTTTCTCTAATCCATGTGCCTAATGGGTTAACTTGGAAAAGCTGGTGGACGGGTATTTAATCCCAGAGGCATGGGCATTAGTCAGACTAAACCAAGTTATAAAAACTGGCGCAAAGGGAGGAGAAAATTAGAAACTTAACAGATTCCACACTAGGGACCTAAAATGGCAGGAAATAAATAAATAAAATAGGACACAAAATTATAGGACACAAATTAACAGTCCATAAACAGTGGTCCATAAACTGGTAGTCCATATAATCAGGTCCATATGTGATCCATATGGGAAATCCAAAAAAGCACTCTGTAGGCTGCACTGATGACAAGTAGAAGCAACTTGGGAGCAAACTGTAGGGAAAACACAGGTGCCACTCTAAGTGCAGTATAAGGATTTATTCATAAAAAAACATGTATAAAGGTACTCACAAAGGAAAATACAAATAGGCATGGGAATATCCGTGAGGGTGAAAAAGGCCCATCATTCCAGTAAAATGTTCAGAATCGCTCGAGTGGTCACAATCCTCAGGACGTTACTCGGTGATAAACGCCACTTCCTGGTTGTTTGGAACGCACTAGGAGCTCTCCCCCTGTCACTTCCAGGTATGATGTAATGGCCTTTGTGAGTACCTTTATACATGTTTTTTTATGAATAAATCCTTATACTGCACTTAGAGTGGCGCCTGTGTTTTCCCTACATTAGTCAGACTAAGAAAGGAGGGGGGTCTAAATGTATTTCCATGCAGCCCTAGTGGTTTGACAGGTTTCTCAGTGGTGGCTCTGGTGATCTCTGTGGCGCCTTTCTACAGCGGCTCCAGAAGAGGAGTAGATTAGGCTGCTGTGATCCGGCCATCCCACCTCCACCAATCCTTGAAGCCGACACTGACTTCAGAGACTTGCTTACACTTACTCACGCTTGTGAGTGCAATGTATACTTTTTTTTAATCATCCGAAAAACCTGGTCACTACACTATGATCTGCTTGGCGCCCTCTCTCTCTTCACACAAATGAACCTCAAGACAAAGCATCATTTTTAAAAAAATAAATACTTCCATTATGTTTTTCTGTCTGACCCTACCCAAAAGAAGAAAAAGGAAAAGAAGATACTTCAGGGAAGTAAAAAAAGGGCTTTCATTCTACTAACCCAATCAGTTAGAGAAAGATGGGAGATAGGAGAGAGACATAGGAGAGAGGGGCAAGTTTAGCCTGGAAAGGGGCTTTAAGATTTGTTATATAATAGGGAACAATACATCTATATGTGTTAATTGTGCAATACTGAAAATGCACCTCTGGAACAAATTGTAGTGGACTTCTTGACATGTGACTGTGCCTAGGCACTGCTGTAGCCTCGTGGCTGTATATTTTCAGAGGCCAGCCATACACAATTTGAACTGTTATTGGGAAGGCTGAATGTACCAAGTTGATCGATCCATCAACTTGGGTACAACCAGCCTGACAGATTCTCTTTTGATCCATACAAGATTTGAACCGTTAATGGGAAGGCTGAATGTACCAAGCTGATCAATCCATCAACTTGGGTACAACCAGTCTGCCGGATTCTCTTTCTATTTTCGCTAGTAGCTGCTAAAGCCACTAGCAATAAGCTCTGTCTTCTCCCCCTTAGAGAGAAGTCAATTGCTGATTCCCCCGTCAGCACTGTCTGTGTTGATAGGAGAATTTTGTGAATTTCTTACCTGCAGCCCATGGATGGCTGGCCTTAGGCTGCCTCTGACAAGATTTGGAGTGAGATTTGGTGATGCTATTACTGTGCAATTCACTAAACACATGAAGGCTTGCTGGAGAGAAAGCTGTACCTGAGGACCTGCAATATACAAATCTCTTTGCTTCTACCTCATTCATTACACAAATCAGTGATTTCTTCTTTTCTGTTGCTGCTTCTTGATCATTACCACACTAGTCATCAAATCACCGGTTGTGAAATGAAGGGGCAAAGCCCTGGTCCTCTACAAGATGGCCACCTTCATGCAGGGAAGCAGTGTAGAACAAGGCATGGTAAGTCAGTAATAATGGTAAAAGATCAGCTGCAGGAAGTCTTCAAGAAATATTAGTGACTAGTCTATTGCCCTTTTCCTCTTTACTTTTTTAGGCACAGCCTCCACAGTACAGGCCCACTTTAAGCATTGTACAGTGTGAAGATCCTTTTTTCAACTCTTTCAGCTGTAAGGAGCTAACCTTAAGAAGACATATATAGTGCAAAGTAGAATGTACATTCTCATTGATCTCCGATAGGAAAAAGTAGCTGACATGCTTACTTATGGTGATGTGGGCATTTGCATAGGTCAAGATGTCACTTAGCAGAATTAAACCAGTCAACCAAGTTCATGTTTTACTTCATGAATCATTGATGCAATGTTTCCCTTCTCAATCACAGCTAAAAAAAAATCATGCAAACTCATGTGACAAGCACCATAAAGAGCCAAATTCATGACAAATAAATAAACACTGTTGAAGTTTAATCAGAATGAAATTCACTATTTATTTTTAAAAAGCTGAAGTATGAAGACATGCCCAAAACTGATTACTCTCACACAAAAGTTTGAATTGTTATGGCTTTGACTGAGGCTGTCAAAAAAGGTTATTCATATACTGTAACTCTTTCATTACCCATCAATCCAAATGCTTCTGTGCTGCACACCAAATCTAAGTAAAGCCCCGTACACACGTACTGATCGTCGGCCGAACGATCGGCCGTCTTTTGTCCAGGGCTGTCGTGTCTGTTGAAAACTGCAAAAGACTGCACACGAATTTTGTCGGCCAACAACAGCCGACTGCAGAAGTGATGTCATGTGATGGTTAACTTTCCTTGTCTTTTTTCTTTTCTGAGCATGCCCAGTCTTGCTAATCTGCTGTCTGTCGGCCGAAATCTGTACTGACTGGCGAACAATCGGCCGTTCTGGTGTTGGCCAACAAAAATTTTAATACCTGCACACCCGATTCTGTTCGGCCGAAAATGCGCTGTCGGAAGCATCATACTAACAATCGGCCGATCGGTCGGCGGCCGAATATTTACGGCCGACAATCGGTACGTGTGTATGGGGCTTTATTCTCTACCAATACCAATAACAGGTTAATTTTTGCAAAAGACAATGAAGTTAAAGTGTATCAGTCACCTGCATGGCCACATTTAATATAGAAATCAGCCCTGGCCCAAAAAGCTAAATGGCCCACATCTGTGTGTCTGACCAAATCTTTGAAAATAGGAAAAACAAATATCAGCTGCATTCCATTTAGCTCTTCTTGGAGTATTTTTAATAATCAGTGAATTGACTGCACTCCGTCATGTCTCCAACCCAAAACCAACCTTCCTGGATGCGTTTCGCAACTTTTTTGCTATCCTTGGGAGCAAGCTAAGAGTGGTGGAACGCACCAAGGAAGGTTGGTTTAGGGTTAGAGACATCACTGTATGCAGTCTATTGGAGTGTGGTTGATATTTTTTCCTATTTTTAATGGAGATGGACTGTAATGGCCGGAACCCAGGTTGTCCATGTGCAGGAAAGGCAGGTTTTGAGCGAGCTATTCCTCTATGTGTGTTTCTGTTCCAAATCTTGTTAAGCCCAGTGGGGTATTATTGGGGTAATTATATTCTTGAACCTTCTTTAACATATTTAATATATACAACATATTTTATTTGATCAATTTCAAATTTGAGGTTGAATAGATAAATACAGTTATCACCAGTCATAAAACATTTAAATCCCAACTCCAGCTTGAGAAAGAATACAAAAGTATAGACGCCAGCATTGGTAAAAGTAAGGAGCTCTGGCAGTTTTACTTACCTACTTTCTTGCTCTGTTCACTGCAGACTCACTGTTTACTGATCCTGCACTTCTCCTCTTCCTAGTTGAATGACACCCAGCATCATTCAACCCACTTCCTGTGAGCCTAGGGTGTCATGGCTCTACTCCCCATCCTGGACTCAGGGGAATGCTACAGAAATCGGTACCCGGTCACAACATGGCGCCATTCTCTGCAGCAATTAGAATCCACTCATTGCTGGAGGAAGACGAGGGTAAAAAGCATGTGATTTGACCAAACCAAAGACAGTTGGAAAAAAAGCTATTTATAACGTTGTATATATTTATTTTTATTGCTGTGGTTTTTGGTAACTAATTCTTTACTCACATATTAACTCAAATAGGCTCTATAGTATATCGGATTCAGATTGTGCTTCACCAGCATGTAATCAAAGAATTTCTGCAATTAATTTCTACAATTCAAAGTCTTCACATATCTCAGAAGTATTCCGGAGTGAATTGATTGGTTGCATGTTCATCAATACTAAAAGGTTACTCCAATTTGTTTAGGCAACAGGCACATTCTGTAGTAATTACGTGTTATTGCTCACCAGATCCAGATCCTGCTACATTTCTGTGTTTCAGTTCAAATAAAACCCTTTAAATAATTAAGGTTTGGCTGCGGTTCCTATTTTTCTATGTAATGGCATGCCTAATGGCACTTTCCCACTGCAAGTACCGGCTCGGCTCTACTCGGCCCTGCTTGGCCCGGTTTGGTTTTCCACTGCAGGGTACCGCATGGTACAGTGTTGGAACGGTTCGGTACGGTTTGGCAGTGGCGTCACTAGGGTTGGTGTCACCCGGTGCGGTAACTCATGGTGTCACCCCAACCCCTTTTAATAATGTGTTTTTATTTAACTAATGTAACTCGTAAATCATAGCTCCCATATAACACTAAATGTAATGGCAATAGCGACATTAATAACTAGGAGAATTAAAATGACCTTTAAATTACAATTTCATGCATCCTCCATGCATCTCTATGGGGCAGCGGATGTCATCGGAGACACCTCCGCTGACACCTGCTGACATCCGCATCCGATCCTGTGCGTGAAATCTGGACGGATGGAAACCCTATTTTTCCATCCGTTCAGGGATCGGATCGGATGATTGCAGAGAGGCGGTCCACTCTCATCCGATCCCCCATAGAAAGCAGCGGGAGCTGTGACACCTCCCTCTCCGCTCTGCAAGCGGAGACGGAGCCGTCATCCGCCGGCTCAGCGGGGATCGATCCTCGCTGAGCAGCACGGATCCGCCTACGGAGGCGGACCGTGTGAAAGAGCCCTGAGAGCCTGCCAGACTGGTTGATGTGTTTTTTGTTTGGACTACTTTATAGACTGTAGATATATATATATATTTAGCCTGCTCTGTTTCCCCCTTGTTGCAGTTTCTCTCTTTTTGCAGTGGAGACAGTGCTGAACTGGAAAGCTTCTCCAACAGAGGAGGAGCAACAAGCATTTTGGGGGAGACCAGGGATGAAGGAGGACTGCAGTGCAACTGGCTGCATTGGCAGCTGTACTCTGTGAAAGTGAAACTGCTCTTGATGAGAAAGGACTGCAGGCTGCAGCCACTACATGGATGGGACTTGACTACATTGCTGGATGGAGTGGAGAGAGCTGTGTGCAGAGCAGCAGAGCCCACTGAAAATCTGTCTTTGGTGGGCCAAGTCCAGGCTGGACTTCTGGGGAGTGGAGACCATTGCCAAAAGTAGGGCTGCAGCCTGCATTCAGAGAGAAGAGTTTGCGGTTACTGAGTCTGTCACTGTGCTAGCCAGCCTGTGCATAATGCAGCATTAATAAGGGACAGACAAATTGCACCAGTGCCACCAGATCAATTATTTGCACTAAGTTCACTTCACATCACCCGGCCTGGCCGCCCGCACATGACTACTCACCTCCTCTCCCTAGTCCCAGCGACTGGCTCCGCCCCCGCCCGCTCTGCCTGAACGTGAGAGCAGGGAGTGAGGGAGGGGAGGCTCAGGGCGCGTGGCCTGGCCCAGAGGAGGCGGAGCAAAGAAGTCCAGCCTAGGCACTGGCTGGCAGCAGACTGAGTGACACTGACACACTCACTGTCTGTCTGACACAGTACGTCTATGCGGCGGCGGCGCAGCGGCGATGCCGGCCCGGCAGCCAGCACAGTAAGAGACAAGAGAGGCAGAGCGGTGTCACCCTTCACCCGGCGGACACCCGGGTGCGGCCCGCCCCCCCCCCCGCACCCGGCTCGTGACGCCTCTGCGGTTTGGTATGGTTTGCTTTTCCACTAAAAGTAGTACTAAAGTAAGTGGGTGGGATAACAACGATTCTCTGACCAATCAGTGGCTAGTAGTGACAAACAGTCAGCTGCATGCAAAGGATCGTGGGATATGGTACCGGTATGGTACCTCTTGGAACCACAATCGAGGTGGTACTCTTTGAGCCGTACCGTTCGGTTCCATGTAGTGGAAAAGCGCCACCGTACCGTACCGAACTGTTCCTACATCGTACCATGCGGTACCAGCAGTGGAAAAGCACAAAAGCGAGCCGAACCGTTCGGTTCCATGCAGTGGAAAAGCACCATAACAGACCTTGGCTACCAATGGCATTGAAGTTATGGTCAGTATTTATATTTTATAAATGTGCATATCTTCTAAATCTATGAATCCAATGTCACACAAAAAACACCAGCACTTACTTATACAAAAGTGAATTTATTCTTTAAAATACTAATAAACAGATTGAAATTTAAAATAATTAGGGTTTTGATTGGCAGGGAACAGTAAATGTTAGAACTATGACATATTGCATACCAGTTTGTGCAGGAATTATCAAAACTCTGGCTCAAATTAATATGGATTTCAATATTGGGAAGTAAATTCAGTAAACTGAGAATTATTAGCAGCCATGGTAAGCGCTTGAGATTTTGCAGTATATGCTAAAATTATTGTTACCTGGTAAATAATGGAAGATATTTAGATAAACTGATAGAGATTGTGACATTACTTGTAAGTCATTGCCTACTATAAATCATGTGCTGGCCAAGCATGCAAAATACAGTTGTGTGTATTTGTAACATACATTCAATTGGTATTGATAATGAGAATTTTTTATCTCTTTATTTTACATTGGGTAGTAACATCAAAACATTCCAACACTTGTCATTTTTATCCATTGTTTTCTCTAATGATAACTTGCTATGATCAGTATTACCTATTTCCCTTTACAATTGTCATACAAATATGCTGAACTGGTTCATCAATAAGAAGACCTCTGGCTAACATAAGTCTAACCAAACATCAATAATTCCTAAATGCCGAGACCAAAATTGACAGTAAAAGTATAATTCTAAGCAGGGCCAGGAAAAGAGGTGGGCAGAAAGGATGGCTGCCCTGGGCGCAGCGTGTATTGTAGAAATGGGGGCGCCACAAGCTCCTTCTACTATAAGGCTGACAGGAGTAGTGACATTGGCATCACTAATTCTGTCAGCCCAACACTTGTAGCGGGAAGGAGAGGACGAGAGAGCCAGGAGGAGATGTGGGCTGTACTATCGCTCCTCCTCCTCCTCATTAGCGCACACATAATGAAGGGAGGGGGGCACAATTTGGTATCTTTGCCATGGGCACTGGATGATCTTGTCCCGGCAATGATTCTAAAGGCTTTCAGGCTGCAGTTGTATATTTTGTATTATATTATAGCTGACTTACCCAGATTCGTTTTTCAATTGTCAGTGGAGACAGATGTTGTCAGTCACAGCCTGGCTTGAGAGCCATTTGCCATGCAAAGTGTCAGCTGGTGGCTTTCAAAGGAAGGACAGTTATTATTGTATCCCAACATGAGACATCAGGCAGGTTGTGGATGGGAAGAGGATCATTTTGAAAGTATCCTCTTAAAGTGTTTCTAAAGGAAAGATGTTTTTTCAAAAAATAATAACAAACATGTCATACTTACCTGTGCAATGGTTTTGCACAGAGCTGCCCTGACCCTCATCTTTTTGGGTCACACGTCAGCAGTCCTTTCTCCTCCCCCCTGACGAGTGTCCCCAATAGCAAGTTTCTTGCTATGGGGGCACTCGAGCAGGCTTTCTCCCGAGCCACGTTGTGTGTTCTTGGCCCCACCCCCCCACTCTCTCCTCATTGGCTCACTGTCTGTGATTAACAGTAGCAGGAGCCAATAGTTTCCCCTGCTCTGTGAGCCAATGAGGAGCGAGAGACCCCGGAGAGCTGCTGCTCTCACTGGATCGTGATGGGGTTCAGGTAAGTATAAGGGGGCTGGGGAGGGGAGCTGCGCCCGATAGGGTTCTTTTACCCTAATGCGTAGAATGCATTAGGGTAAAAAACCTTGGGCCTTTAGAACCACTATAAATTGATGAGAAATTGTATTGATATGTCACTGATTACAGTATTACTATTTTTACACCTTATCTTTAAAGCTTGATTTCTTACAGCTTTAGATACATAGTTATAAAACGGGAAGTACTGAACATGGATCTGAAGACAGAACTTATATTCCATCTCTCTCAATAGCATTCCAAGCCATACCCCTCACCAATGCATCTTCAGTCTTTGAGACGCTGCATTTAGATGTAGATCATGAATCTCTTCTTTGTTTCTCCACCAGAGACAAAGTGAGATTCTCACTTCAATCCATCCCTAGTGAGGGATGCCTATGGCAAGGTTCTTATCTTCATTATACTTTTCTATCATAACTGAATGCATTTCTATTACCTGATCAGTCTTATTATACATGAAATCCAAGCAAGGTCTGTTTGCATCATGTCAAAAATGTGATAACTACAATGTATATAAAATCATTTTTTATTATTTTTTTTATATATATGGAACGCTCACACGCCTTGCGCAGGGGCCATGCTAAGGGGCCACACTACTCTGTATCGTTCCATTTGTAGTATATGCCCTGCCGAAGCGAGGATTTTTTTTATATATATATATATATATATATATATATATATATATATATATATATATATATATATATATATGGAACGCTCATAAAAATCATTTTTTAAACATAAAACAGTTTGATGATATCTCGCAGCAACAAAAGTATTAATGCACGCTCTGGTATTCACAAATATTAAGCCACATTGGCTGTTTGACTGATTTCAGTTGTTGAGATTATGCTAATAAATATTTCCTTGGGCTCTTTATGTGAGTGGGAGAATGATGAGGGTCAGAGGTTAATGTTCCTTTGGGGCCCTGTGCTATACACATCCTTGATCTTGCTTTTCTATATTCACTATGAAGTCTGCTGAAGCCATTTGCATGCAGTGCGGCCGACGTGCTGATAGACAATTTTTGCACAGCTGATTTTGTAATCATTTTACTCTTCCTTAAATCAGGTTTTATTGCAGACTTCTGTCTAGAATACAATGCAGAAAAATAACATTTGTTACAACCAAAAACAACAGACCATAAATTGTATTTTTATGTCTATTTTTATAGAAACTGAGATCAAAAGGAACATCTGTTAAACTGACAGCTAATGTATCTATTATTATAATTAACTGTCTGATATGTGGATACTGACATGCACTAAGCAATCTCATCTGTAGAAAATGCCCACACCACCTTCAGAGCTAATTCCGGGCTTGGTGTTAATCTGGAATGTTAGTGAAAGATGATTGCTACTCTATGATGCTATAATTTGCATGCCTTAGTAAAAAGTGGGGTTGCATGAGGATAAAAATAGAGAGATGGGAACCTAATGAGCCTAACAACAAGTTTCACTGGTTTTAAAGGGATAAATTTTTATACCTGGCTAGGAGAAGGCAATGGCTTCTTTCCCTGGTAGTGGATACTGCCTGACCCCCACTGGTGTGGACAAAACATTATTTAGATTAAATCAGGGGTTTCCAAACTACGGCCTGTGGGCCACATTCGGCACACTAAGAGATTGTATCCAGCCCCCAGCTAGGGTTAGTGGCATGTCCTTAACCACTTAAGCCCGGAAGATTTTACCCCCTTCCTGACCAGGGCCTATTTTGCGATTCGGCACTGCGTGACTTTAACGGACAATTGCGCGGTCGTGCGACGCTGTACCTAAACAAATTTGACGTCCTTTTTTTCCCACAAACAGAGCTTTCTTTTGGTGGTATTTGATCACCTGTGTGATTTTTACTTTTTGCGCTATAAACAAAAAAACAGCGTCAATTTTGCAAAAATAACAATATTTTTCAAATTTTTTATATGAAATTCCCCCAAAAAAAAAGTAAAAATCAAAATTTTTTAACATTTTGGGCCAATTTTTTTTTTACCATATGTTTGGTAAAAAAAATTGCAAAAAGCGTATTTTGATTGGTTTGCGCAAAAGTTATTGCGTTTACTAAGAAAGGAAAAGATTTTTGTCATTTTTGTTGTTTTTTTTTAACGCGTAATGGCGGCGATCTGCGATTTTTTTTGCGGGACTGTGACATTGCGGCGGACAGATCGGACCCTTGACTGACATTTTTGACACTTTTGGGGTTACCAGTGACATTTCTACAGTAATCAGTGCTATACATATGCACTGTTACTGTAAAATTACACTGGCAGTGAAGGGGTTAACTTTTTTTGAGAGGGAGGGGTTATTTGTGTCCCTAGGGGCATGATTCTAACTGTGATTGGCTGTGGCTTGAGGTGTAGGAACAGTGATCAACAGTCCTACATAGTAGAACCGTATGATCACCATTCCTACACAGGGGAGAATGACAGGCGGCTTGTTTACATCAGCCGCCTGCCTTTCTCCCTCTCCACCCGACGATCGCGAGTGACCAGATGTCCGCCGGTCACACGCGCGGGGGGGTCCGTGACCACGCGGGAGCGTGCCTCCGGCGATGCGCGCTCGCTCCCTAAACCCTCACAGGCTCTGCCTGCCCCTCACTGCCCTCTGCCTGTGAGGGGCTGACCGCCAACGTAAATAGTCATGCGGCGGACGGCAAGTGGTTAAAGTGTTACGAAACCCCCAACAGTAGAATCGGTCTGTATATGCAGTAAAGCATGTTTGTTATACTCACTGTGAAACCTACGTTTTTTGGGGTTTTTTTATTGGTTGAGCTAGATAGACTTGTGTCTTTTTACAACCTGACTAACTATGTAACTATGTAATAACTTGCATTGTGTATAAAGGCTGTGTGATCCTCTACACCAGTGATCCTAAAACTACGGCCCTCCAGCTGTTGCAGAACTACACGTCCCATGAGGCATTGTAAAACTCTGACATTCACAGCCATGACTAGGCATGATGGGAATTGTAGTTCCCGAACAGCTGGAGGGCCATAGTTTGAAGACCCCTGCTCTACACCTTCCACTGTCCCCAATATATTTCCTGATAATACAGAGCCAGGGGACGGGGTGCACATGCTCAGTTTGGTGTGTATTGATAGATAGTTTTTCTTTTGTCTTGGGGAAATGCATGTGATCAGCACAGGGCCAATCCGCACTGTCTAGACATGTTAAGACAGAGGATCAGGGAAGAATGAAAACTCCTCCTACAAGCTTTACTAGGAAATGATACAAGTCACAAGGCTGCTGTTGAGAAAAGTTTTTTAGCAGTTTATATTATTTACTAAAATAATTGCATTTCCATGTTCTGTGTACAGTGGGAGACCAGATATATTGAATGTAGGGTCCTGGGTTTAGTAATACTTTAATTTGCACAGATTGAGAACTAAAGTGGTTCTAAAGCCTCAAGGTTTTTCACCTTAACGCATTAAGGAGAAAAACCTTCTGTGCTGCAGCTTCCCCTCAAACCCTTTTTTTCTTACCTGTGCCTGATCCGATCCAGCGATGTGCACAAATGCAGCAGCTCAAGCCACTGTCTTCCTCTGTATTGTACAGATTGATAGCAGCAGAAGCCATTGGCTCCTGCTGCTGTCAATCAAATCCTATGACAGGGAAGCTGGGGAAGGGCCGAGCCACGCTGTCTGTGTCAATGGACGCAGCAGTGGGACTCTGGAAACGAGCCCGCACGGGTGCCCCCAGGGAATATGGCTTTCCGTGGGGGCACCCGATGAAGAGAACGGGCCTGGAGTGATGGCGGGGGACCCCAGAAGAAGAGGATTGAGGCTGCTCTGTGCAAAACTATTGCACAGAGCAGGTAAGTATGACATGTTTGTTATTTTTATTTTAAAAATAAATTGATGGTTTACAATTACTTTATGGTCTCCATTTGAGCCCTCCCGGGAGTACCCGGGCACTCTGATGGGTACCCTGATGTTTAGGGGAATTTTAATGTAAGAGTGGCTTTAATTGGGACCCCGATGTAAGGGGGGATTCTGATGGGATCCTGTTGTAGGGGGGCTCTTATGGGGATCCTGATTTAAGGGGGACTCTGATGGGGACCCTGATGACGATCCTGATGTACGAAGGGACTCAGATGGGTTTTTTCTGCCCATGGATATTTGTAAAATATACTCGTACTGAAAAGTCTGGAGACCCTTTGTTTAAATGAACAGGTGCGGACTGTCCCTAAAGTAAACCTGTTACAAACCTCAGCAGTTCAAGTCCTGCTGAGACTGAGGACACAAAGGGATTGATTTACTAAATAGGCTGTTCACTTTGCAAGGGAAATTTCCCTTAACTTTGTGAACGAGGTGAATCTCGACTAACTTCCATCATCTAACGATGTGCAAACAAAAAATATACATTTTATATATATTTATATATATTTTTTTTTTTTTCACCACATTCACTAAGCTAAGAGAAAATTTCCTTGCAAAGTGAAAATTTCCTTGCAAAAAGAAACAGCCTATTTGTATTTAGTGAATCAACCCCAAAGGCTAAAAGAGATAGTTTTACCCATTCTGAATAAGTACACTTACAACTGACCCCCTAGCAGAGTAGGTCAAACTGTCGCCCTAAATTCAAAATGAAAAAGAAGACGCAGCCATCTAAGTTTATCTATAGTATTTAATAGTTAAAACATACATTAATTAAAAGATTCCACTCACAAGATGTAGGGAATGCTCATGGGAATGTTTATAGAGTATATAGATATAGATATATATATATACAGTATTGTATGAAAATAAATATATACTGTAAAATTTTATATATATATATATATATATATATATATATATATACAGTGTATATATATATATATATATATATATATATATATATATATATATATATATATATATATATATATATTATACTATATATACACTCACTGGCCACTTTATTAGGTACACCTTGCTAGTACCAGATTGGACTCCCTTCCCTTTTGCCTTCAGAACTGCTTTAATTCTCTGTGGCATAGATTAAACAATGTGTTGGAAACATCCCTCAGAGATTCTGGTCCATATTGACATGATAGCTTCATGCAGTTACTGCAGATTTATCTGTTGCACATCCATGATGCAAATCTCCTGTTCCACCAAATCCCAAAGGTTCTCTATTGGTTTGAGATCTGGTGAATGTGGAGGCCATTGGAGTACAGTGGACTCATTGTCCAGTTTAACCACTTAAGCCCCGGAAAATTTTACCCCCTTCCTGACCAGGGGGTATTTTGCGATTCGGCACTGCTAGACTTTAACGGACAATTGCGTGGTCGTGCGACGCTGTACCTAAGCGAATTTGACGTTCTTTTTTTCCCACAAACAGAGCTTTCTTTTGGTGGTATTTGATCACCTGTGCGATTTTTTGATCATGCGCTATAAACAAAAAAAAGAGCGTCAATTTTGCAAAAATAACAATATTTTTCACATCTTTTTATATGAAATTCCCCAAAAAAAAAATGTAAAAATCAAAATTTTTTAACATTTTAGGCCAATTTGTTTTATGCTAAAAAAAATCGCAAAAAGCGTATTTTGATTGGTTTGCACAGAAGTTATTGCATTTACTAACTAAGGGAAAGATTTTTGTCATTTTTGTTGTTTTTATTTTTAACGCATAATGGCGGCGATCTGCGATTTTTTTTGCGGGACTGCGACATTGCGGCGGACAGATCGGACCCTTGACTGACATTTTTGACACTTTTGGAGTTACCAGTGACATTACTACAGTAATCAGTGCTATACATATGCACTGTTACTGTAAAATGACACTGGTAGTGAAGGAGTTAACTTTTTTTGAGAGGGAGGGGTGGTGTGTGTCCCTAGGGGCGTGATTCTTACTGTGATTGGCTGTGGCTTGAGGTGTAGGAACAGTGATCAACGGTCCTACATAGTAGAACCGTATGATCACTGTTCTTACACAGGGGAGAATGACAGGCGGCTTGTTTACATTAGCCGCCTGAATTTCTCCCGCTGTCACGGACGATCGCGAGTGCCCGGCGGACATCGAGTCCGCCGGCACACGCGCGGGGGGGTCCGTGACCGAGCTGGAGCGCACCTCCGGCGGCGCGCACTCGCTCCCCAGAGCCTCACAGGCTAGTGACATACCATACGTCACTTTGCCTGTGAGGGGCTGACCGCCGCAGTATATGTACTTGCGGCAGTCGGCAAGTGGTTAAGAAAGCAGTTTAAGAATATTGAGCTTTGTGACATTGTACATTATCCTGCTGGAAGTAGCCATCAGAAGATGGGTACACTGTAGACATAAATGGGAGGATGGACAAGGTAAGCAACAATACTCAGGTAGGCCGTGGCATTTAAACAATGCTCAACTGGTACTAAAAGGGCCAAAGTGTGGCAAAAAAATATTCCCCACACCATTACACCTCCACAAGCAGCCTGAACGAATACAGAATGACACTTAGCGAAGAACATCTGTATAAATTAGCAGAAGGCGATTACATATTTCTTGTTAGTACATAGGATACAAGGAAATGTGAATACATCACCATGTTCTTTAAATGGTGGTTACTGTCTTACCTCCTAAATTCCTTTACATAACACATATGTACTGTTCACATCAAGAGTTTGGCCAGTCAATGTCCTATATTTGTTAAATCCTACATCAAAGATAAAGTGCCTGACCCATAAAATGATTCCTCCCCTGCTGCAGAGAGAAAGGGAACGTACCGCTCCCATTTATGCATTTTTAGAACACAAGAACAGAAGAAACTGATTACTGTAGTATGGAGTGCAGAATGACACTTAGCAAAGAACATGTGTATTAAAATACAAGGGTGGTCTTAAAGGTCAGTAGGTAGAAATAATGCTGAACAGATTTCTTCAGTGGAGAATCACCTAAAGCTATGGCATAAGGTTTGCATATGGTATGACATTAGAGACTCAAACACAAAGCAAGATGAAAATTCACTTAACTATTTTAGTACATTTGTGTGCAGGACATGCCATGTTTACATAAATAAGCTGAATGCAAATCAGTGTTGCTTTTTGCACATGCAGGCATATTTAATAGGCATTGCAAAAAGTAAGGATAACGTGATGAACTATAGGAGCCAAAGAAATTTCAGTTACCATAAGTGTGAAAAAAATGATATGCGAATGGTTGTTAAAATTACTTTAGGGTACAGATCTTTGCACATTGTTTCATGTCTTATTTAAATAAAATTATAATATACTTTAAAATAGTAACCATTTTAAGTTTACACTTTATACCAGAAAGTATATTTTGTACTTTTATAGCAATTTATATTTTAAATCAGAACTCCAGGCAAAATAAAGAAGATAAAATGAATAGTTAAACGAATAAACAACAAAACTAGTTTTAGCTGCAATATTCACCTTTACTCCACATTTCCCCCCCCCCCCCGGCCCCTTTGGTTCTGGTATGGATTATAAGGGAACCCCATGCCATAATTTAAAAAAAAAAAAGGCATGCCCCCCCCCCAAATGGGAGGAACCCCATGCCTGAAGCCACAACTATCTATCAGTGCAGCAGCCATCATGTGTTCCCACCAGACTGCTGCGGGTAGTGCAGAACTTAGAAAAACTTTTTTGTGTTTCTACTCTGTCCTGACTGGTCACATGTGTTACACAACCCTGATGCCTGCATTCTGTGTGTTACACAACTGCAAACTCTGTGCAACGCTTCTGACCCCTGCACACTGTGCGTTACTCTCCCCTGATCCCTGCACTTTATAATCTCCTGACCATGGTACCCTGTGTGTGTTACATTCCTGGCCGCTGCTTCCTCTGCGTAACACTTCTGACCCCTGCACATTGTGCCTTACTCTACCCTGACCCCTACACTCTGTGCATTACACACCCCTGACTCCTGTACTCTGTGCATTACATACTCCTGACCCCTGCACTCTCAGGTTTACGTAATCCTGACCTCTGCACTCTGTGTGTTACACACCACTGAACCCTGCACTCTGTGCATTACATACTTCAGACCCCTGCACCCTCTGTTTTATGTAATCCTGACCCTGCAGTCTGTGCGTTACACACCACTGACCCCTGCACTCTGTATGCTGTACACTTCTGCACTATATACACTATGCTTTACATTACATACTCCTGACCCCTGCACTCTCGGGTTTACGTAATCCTGACCTCTGCACTCTGTGTGTTACACACCACTGACCCCTGCACTCTGTGCATTACATACTTCAGACCCCTGCACTCTCTGTTTTACATAATCCTGACCCATGCAGTCTGTGCATTACACACCACTGACCCCTGCACTCTGTGTGCTGTACACTTCTGCACTATATACACTATGCTTTACATTACGTACTCCTGACCAATGCACTTTTATGCTATATTGTACATTATATATTCCTGACCAAAGTATTCATTCATTCAATATTTTCTTGTTGCTAAGTAGTCGCTGACTATTTTAATGAAGTTCCTATGTAAGAAAGGCTCAGAAAAAGTTTTAGCTCTATTTCCACTGTGCAGAAAAAAAACATATGAAATTTATAAGTTTTGCTTTATAAAATTATTTGTTTTATAAAAATTATTGTTCTGAGATTTTTACATGTCTGATGGGTACAATGACATCCATTCGATTACATATGTACTGTATAAAGAGACATTTAGAGCTCAAATACATCTTTGTGGTACTTTAAGGCACGCATGCTAACAAGTACTGTTATGTGGTAACATGCGCCACCTTAGACCAGCCCAAGGCACAGCAGAAATGATGTATGCAAAATTTCTGGCAGCCCACAGCACTGTAGCACACTTTAGTGCGCTGCAAAACAGGTTCGTTAGCAAGGAACATCAGGGTGATTTCAGAATGAATGGCACTGCATTGCATCAGTGCATGCAACATTACATGTAGCTCATATTAAACCATTAAAATGTATTTTCAAAAATCATTTATTACCTTTTCTTCGAGTATTTTCTTTTTATTGTTTGTACGTAAACCTTTTACATTTGTGTTTCGATCGACGTTTATAGTACCAAAAAATACTATGATTTTAGTACCTTTATAAAAGGGACTAATCACAGAATATAATTTGTAGCTTACTCTAAGTCTGCATGCACACTTACAAATTTGCCGCGACTCTGCCCAGGTGTGAATGACAAATCACAGAACGCACATTTTGGATGCCATTCATTTGAATGGCACCTAAAATCGCAACCCGCATTGCATGAAGCTTGCCGCCCAAAAAAAAGTTAAGGAGTTTCTTTTGGGCGACAAGCTTCACTCAATGCAGTTTGATGCGATTTATCGTACAATTGTTGGCAAAACCGCACTATAATTTTAGGTGTCTTTCAAATTAATGGCATCTCAAATGTAAAATCATTAAAGGTCTGTAGGGTGGTGGCCAAACAGGACTGAGCTTCATTGAGTGATGGATTGCAGGGAAAGAAAATCCATCACTTCCCTTAGTAAAAGCATCACACAAAGTACACATAAAACACTGACTAGGCAAACATTTAACCCTTTGTTCACCCTAGATGTTTAAGACCTTCCCAGTCAGTGTCATTAGTACAGTGACAGTGCATATTTTTAGCACTGATCACTGTATTAGTGTCACTGGTTCCCACAAAGTGTAAAAAGTGTCAGTTGGTGTTAGATTGTCAGCCGTAATATCGCAGTCCTGCTATAAGTCAATGATCGCCACCATTACTAGTATGAAATAAATAAATGAATACAAATTCCAATATATATCCCATAGCTTGTAGCTATAACTTTTGCGCAAACCAATTAATATATGCTTATTGGATTTTTTTTTTTTACTAAAAATATGTAGCAGGATACATATTGGCCTACATTTATAAAGAAATTTGATTTTTTTTTTTTTTTTTTATATCTGTTTTATAGCAAAAAGTAAAAAAAAAAATATATATATATATATATATATATATATATATATATATATATATATATATATATATTTTTTTTTTTTTTTTTTTTCAAAATTTTTGGCCTTTTTTTGTTTTGTAACAAAAAAATAAAAAACTCAGAGGTGATCAAATACCACCAAGAGAAAGCTCTATTTGTGGGGGGAAAAATGGAAAACATTTTATTTGGGTACATCATCGTACAACCGTGTAATTGTCAGTTAAAATAACACAGTGCCATTTCACAAAAAAATGGCCTGGTCATGAAGGGGGGTAAATCTTCCAGAGGTCAAGTGGATATAGTGATAACTTGTCCTCCAATGCCCCCACCTGCAGAGCATGAATATGTGGGTTAGCACAAAACTAGGGGTTCAATGGCCAGAGGAAAGAGGCCCAGAGACAGGGGGCAGCCCCGTCTTGTGTTCCTATAAAGAGTTAGGCTGCGTTCACATATGTGCAAATTGGATGCAGGTTTCCTTGAATTCGCATGACAGGTGAGTGTCACCGGCTCTCAATGGAACCAGTTCACACGTCTGGGGCAGGTGCGGAGCAAATTGCAAAAGGGTCCTGTGCATGTTTGGTCAGGTTCAGGTGCAAATTCAGGCAAAAATCCAGACCTGAATCACACCTGAACCAGTGAACAGACACGCGCCAGACCCCAGGCACGAACCCGGCCTAAAGGAGGTAGACAACCCTTAATACTTTTTTAATTCTTTGATTCCCTTCTCTGAGCATTTTTTAAGTGTCTTAAATTTGTGTTTGTTTTTGTAGCATTGAATTAGTTGTTCAGGGAAAAAGGGGGGCACATTTAGCAACCGTCCTTTCCGTAAATAAGTGGTCTCTGGATTGTATAAGTCACTTTGAGGGCTGTCCAAACCATGGCTCTCAGGCTCTCACCCTCCCCATGCAGCAGTGTCTTTTGGATTGCATAAGTAACATTTAGGGTTGTCTTAGCCTTAGCACCAATCATTCCCTAAGGCTCCACGTACACGGGACGTTGTAAATGGCCGTTTAGGAGCAGTTGGGTGTTTTTTTCAGAAGCCCCTGAACCCACCTGCATGTTATCTTATCTGTCCATGTACACATGGTCGTTTACAGTCATTTGCAGGCTGTTGAGTTCAGGGACTTTTTTGGAACGCAATTATTTGCGTTCGAACGTGTGTTTCCAGGCGTTTTTCCATTTTAAAGGGAAATGATTTTTTTTACCTCTAGGAACGGTTTTAAACGCAAACGCCCACTAAACGCCCGCTAAACGCGGGTGCAAACGCAACACAACGGACGTTTTAAACGTCCTAGAAAAAAAAAAATTCCAGCATTCAAGAGACTTTTACTAGCGTCCCGTGTACATGGAGCCTTACTGTAGTGTCTTCTGTATAGTATAAATCACATTGAGGGCTATCCTTGTCTTGGTTTCTGTGCAGCACAGTGTCTTCTGGACAGTATTAGTCACATTGAACTCAGTTTACTCTGGTACGACCTGGAAGTCGTTGCGGCTTACAGTTAAGCCCCATACACACGTACCGATTGTCGGCCGTAAATATTCGGCCGACGACCGATCAGCCGATTGTAGGCTTGTTAGTATGATGCTTCCGACAGCCGACAGCGCATTTTTGGCCTAACAGAATCTGTCGTGCAGGCATTAAAATTTTTGTTGGCCAACACGAGAACAGCCGATTGTTCGGCAGGCAGTACAGATTTCGAGCAGATTAGCAAGACTGGGCATGCTCAGAAAAGAAAAAAGACAAGGAAAGTTAACCATCACATGACATCACTTCTGCAGTCGGCTGTTGTTGGCCGACAAAATTTGTGTGCAGTCTTTTGCAGTTTTCAACAGACACGACAGCCCTGGACAAAAGACGGCCGATCGTTCGGCCAACATTCGGTACGTGTGTACGGGGCTTTAGAGGCACAAGTCTGATAGAACTTGCCTTGAAGTAGTAGAGGAACCTTTTCTGAAGTCAGAGGGAATTCAGTAGTGCTAATTAAGACAGCTCTCATTGACTAACATGGGATTTCACATATCATGCTTGGGGTCTCACTAGTTGGATATCAAGTCGCAGCAGTGTGAATCGAGCCTGGGGGCTGTCCCAACTTTGGTATGCATTCTCTTAGTCTGTGTTCACACTGGGGGCGGCTTCAAAGTTGCCCGACTCTGAAGCTGTCCGTGCAGTGCAACTTCAGCGGGGCTTGCAAACGACTTCTCTAATAGAAGTCAATGCAAGTCGCCCCCAAAGTAGTGCAGGAACCTTTTTTCTAAGTCGGAGCGACTTGAGTTGCTCCTATTAGAACGGTTCCATTGCACTGAATGGAGCCTAACTCGTCAGGCAGCTAAGTCGCCTGACAAGTTGCCCCAGTGTGAACCCAGGCTAATACAGAAGTGTCTTCTAAATGGGAGGGCTGTCCCAGCCTTGGTATCTGTCCTCGTGATATAGTATATCTTCAGGATGGTATGCATTGGGATGGGTACTATGCTTGGTACCCTTCTCCCCCATCCAGCAGTGTCTTCTGGATGGTTAATGTTCCATTTATGCCTGTCCTAGCCTTGTTACCCACCCTCCCCATTCATCAGTGTCTTCTGGATGGTATAAGTCGCATTTAGAGGTGTCCTTTTCTTAGTACCCATCTACTCCATACAGCACAGCGTCTTCTGGATGGTATGTCACATTTAGTGCTATGCCAGCATTGGTCCCTTACATACAGCACATTGTTTACTAGATGGTTTAGGTGACATTAAGGACTATCCCAGCCTTTGTCCCCTTCATACAGCACAATGTTTCCTGTATGGTATAGGGGACATTGAGGGCTATCTCAGCCTTGGTCCACTCCATACAGCACAGTTTTTCCTGGAAGGTATAGGTGACACTGACGACTATCCCAGCCTTGGTCCTCTCCATACAGCACAGTATCTCCCGGATGATACAGATGAAATTGAGGATTATGCCAGCCCTGCTCCCCTTCATACAGCACAGTGTCTCCTGGATAGTATAGATGACATTGAGTACTATCCCAGCCTTGGTCCTTCCATACCGCACAGTGTCTCCTGGATGGTATAGATGGCATGAGGACTATCCCAGCCTTGGTCCCCTCCATACAGCACAGTGTCTCTTGTATGGTATAGATGACATTGTGGACTATCCCAGCCTTGGTTCCCTCCATAGAGCACAGTGTCTCCTGGATGGTATAGATGACATTGGAGACTATCCCAGCCTTGGTCCCTCCATAGAGCACAGTGTCTGCTGGATGGTATAGATGACACTGAGGACTATCCCAGCCTTGGTCCCTCCATAAAGCACAGTGTCTCCTGTATGGTATAGATGACATTGAGGACTATCCCAGCCTTGGTCCCTCCATACAGCACAGTGTCTCCTGGATGGTATAGGTGACATTGAGGACTATCCCAGCCTTGGTCCCTCCATACAGCACAGTGTCTCTTGTATGGTATAGGTGACATTGAGGACTATCCCAGCCTTGATCCCTCCATGCAGCACAGTGTCTCTTGTATGTTATAGGTGACATTGAGGACTATCCCATCCTTGGTCCCTCCATACAGCACAGTGTCTCCTGGATGGTATAGGTGGCATTGAGAATGGCATAGGTGACATTGAGGACTACCCCAGCTTTGGTCCCTCCATACAGCACAGTGTCTTCTGTATGGTATAGATGACATTGAGGACTATCCCAGCCTTGGTCCCTCCATACAGCACAGTGTCTCCTGGATGGTATAGATGACATTGAGGACTATCCCAGCCTTGTTCCCTCCATACAGCACAGTGTCTCCTGGATGGTATAGATGACATTGAGGACTATCCCAGCCTTGGTCCCTCTATACAGCACAGTGTCTCTTGTATGGTATAGATGACATTGAGGACTATCCCAGCCTTGGTCCCTCTATACAGCACAGTGTCTCTTGTATGGTATAGATGACATTGAGGACTATCCCAGCCTTGGTCCCTCTATACAGCACAGTGTCTCTTGGATGGTATAGATGACATTGAGGACTATCCCAGCCTTGTTCCCTCCATACAGCACAGTGTCTCCTGGATGGTATAGATGACATTGAGGACTATCCCAGCCTTGGTCCCTCTATACAGCACAGTGTCTCTTGTATGGTATAGATGACATTGAGGACTATCCCAGCCTTGGTCCCTCTATACAGCACAGTGTCTCTTGGATGGTATAGATGACATTGAGGACTATCCCAGCCTTGGTCCCTCCATACAGCACAGTGTCTCCTGGATGGTATAGGTGACATTGAGGACTATCCCAGCCTTGGTCCCTCCATACAGCACAGTGTCTCTTGTATGGTATAGGTGACATTGAGGACTATCCCAGCCTTGATCCCTCCATGCAGCACAGTGTCTCTTGTATGTTATAGGTGACATTGAGGACTATCCCATCCTTGGTCCCTCCATACAGCACAGTGTCTCCTGGATGGTATAGGTGGCATTGAGAATGGCATAGGTGACATTGAGGACTACCCCAGCTTTGGTCCCTCCATACAGCACAGTGTCTTCTGTATGGTATAGATGACATTGAGGACTATCCCAGCCTTGGTCCCTCCATACAGCACAGTGTCTCCTGGATGGTATAGATGACATTGAGGACTATCCCAGCCTTGTTCCCTCCATACAGCACAGTGTCTCCTGGATGGTATAGATGACATTGAGGACTATCCCAGCCTTGGTCCCTCTATACAGCACAGTGTCTCTTGTATGGTATAGATGACATTGAGGACTATCCCAGCCTTGGTCCCTCTATACAGCACAGTGTCTCTTGGATGGTATAGATGACATTGAGGACTATCCCAGCCTTGTTCCCTCCATACAGCACAGTGTCTCCTGGATGGTATAGATGACATTGAGGACTATCCCAGCCTTGGTCCCTCTATACAGCACAGTGTCTCTTGTATGGTATAGATGACATTGAGGACTATCCCAGCCTTGGTCCCTCTATACAGCACAGTGTCTCTTGGATGGTATAGATGACATTGAGGACTATCCCAGCCTTGGTCCCTCCATACAGCACAGTGTCTCCTGGATGGTATAGATGACATTGATATCCCAGCCTTGGTCCCCCATAGATGATGGTGATAGAGCAGAGTGAGAAGATGTATAGCAAGCAGTAGCTGGGTCCTGATTGCAGAGCAGGATGGAGCAGATCCCTCCTCCCCCACACGCCCCTCTGTTTATAATGCAGAGAATAGATCCGGGCTCTGCCAGTATTCTGTAGACAAGGACGGTGAGCCGGGGCTTGCAGTCTGCTGATCGCTGTACAGGACGATCGGCCTGATCTGGATTATAGTGCACATCGTGTGTGGATTGTATCGGGGGAGGATTACTGGATCTGATGGAGATGTCCTGCCCGGGGCTCAGATCTGTCCTGCTGACAGTGATCATCGTCTCCGGTATGTGTCCTGTCCTCATAGAACCTCATAGAGGAATAGGGGGGTCAGTCATCTCAGTTTTGGGCTGGATCCCCCCTTAGTATCTGATGTCTAACAAGAACTGTCACAGCACCTTCTCCTAGAAAACACAGCTGCTCTCATCTGCCTTGCAGTCTCACTCCTCTTGCTGCACATAAAATAAAGGGAGGATGAAGCTTGTAATGGCCAGGGCAGATGAGTGGACCTGTGATCCTATGTGTGATCTTGTCCCTTCAGCTCCTGGCCTATGGTGAGTTAGGAAGACATGTGGACTGACCCTTTAAATTGTTTTGTATTTGCTGACTTTTTGATGCATTGTATCATGTTGTTTGTAATCATCTTATCCAGTGATATAAACAACTTTGTACTACTGAACTAACTTTTTAGAAAAAAACAAACAAACAGGGCCCATTCTTATTTATTTATTTCAGGTACTTATATAGCGCTGTCAATTTACGCAGCGCTTTACATATACATTGCACATTCACATCAGTCCCTGCCCTCAAGGAGCTTACAATCTAAGGTCCCTAAGTCACATTCTTATTATATTATATGTGTATAACTGGTGTGCATGAGGCTGCCCATATATTACACAATTCTTTTGTACGATTTTCCATTAGTTTTACCAAAACCATATAATATGAGGTCAGACCTAAACACTTTCAATTTGTATGCAATCTGGCAGGCCCTTGCACTACAGAGTTGAAGGTAAATCTGAAAGAAATTGAATGAGAAAATTGTATAATGTATGGCCGGCTTAACGCTGGCTGCACTGATGTGCATTGTGTACAGACATCACCTTGCTTTACTTTAGAAAAAAAAAAACATTATTAAAACTTCTTAATGCTATTGTTGTGGTGCCCATAGGTGTGCGCACAGGGTGTGCCAGGTGTGCCTGGGCACACCCTAATCACCTCATGTCCATTAACATTATCACTTTTTGTGGCGGCAGGAAGATGGGAAAAATATCTCTTTTATTGGCTCTGCCATAAGAGAAGTCTTTACGCACTTCCCTTTTAATGTGCCGGCAAGGAGATAAATATGCTGGGGTCATATATATGTAGACACACACAAACACCTGTGTTTCAGCTTTGGGGTGAACACCCTTATTCAATAGGCTGTGAAAACCTATGGCGGTGCCTCACGGTGCGCTGTAATGCACCGTGCAAAAATGTAACATGTCCTACTTTTTTAGTGCACACCAACACAGCGTGAATGAAACCAATAGGACACAATGAATTGCCTTCTTCTTATGTTCGTTGGGCAATGCTTTTTTGGTGTGAATGGGCCCTTAGTAAGGAAGGACCATTGCTTTGAAATGTATGTGCCGAAAATTAGGAGCTCATTTACTTCTTTGCAGTGCATTAACGCATATTTTGTTGCGTGTTAACGTGCGTTGTGTTAAGGCAGCCCATTTATAATGAAATGGGCAGCTAATGCACCCGAACATGTATAAAATCGCACATTATTATTATTTATTTATTATTATTATACAGGATTTATATAGCGCCAACAGTTTGCGCAGCGCTTTACAATTTGAGGGAAGACAATACAGTTACAATACAATTCAATACAGGAGGAACTAGAGGGCCTTGCTCGTTAGAGCTTACAATCTAGAAGGGAGGGTAAAGTGAAACAAAAGGCAATAACCGTAGGGGATGGGTTGATGGAGAAAATGGAGGTACATTTATTAGGGGCTGGTAGGATAGGCTTCTTTGAAAAGGAGGGTTTTCAGAGATCACCTAAAAGCTAATAGAGTGGGAGATAATCGCACAGATAAGGGTAAGGAGTTCCATAGGATTGGAGAGGCTCTGGAAAAGTCCTGGAGGCGGGCATGGGAGGAGGTGACGAGGGGGCTAGAGAGCAGTAGGTTTTGAGAGATGATCAAACCAGACGTGTCTGTGCACTACAACACAGGTGCATTGCCTCGGATCATTTACAATGAATGACACTGCGATACGGCAATGCATGTTACGCACATTACCACGTGTTGCAGTAACGTATGCTGGAACACAAGTGTTACTGCAATGCTAAAGTCTGAATCCAGCCTTAGGGCCTATTCACACCTAACATAGTGGAATGCAGTTGGCTGCATTTTTAACTGCATTCCAACTGTATAGACAGTCCAAAATCAAGGTAATCCTATGGGCATAGGTCACATTATAGCAGTCAAAAAAAGTAGAGCATGCTGCATTTTTCAACAACGCGAACATGCAAAGAAGAATGCAAATGCATGCAAACGCATGACAGTTCACATAGAAGTCCAGGGAAAGAAAGAAGAAGGAACTGACCTCACAAGACAAATGCAGATAGAATAACATACGTCAACTGCATGTAAATGCACATAAAATTGCACATCAAATCCATGCATATGTGCAAGGAAAAAATGTGCAGTAGATGTGTAGTTTCTAGTGTGGAATTGTCTATTAGGTATCACATTTTTTGTGTTGCTGAACGGGGGTGCCTTTCTATGGCCGATTTCACACAGCTACACTGCTGTCTGACCACAGCTCGGATGCAGCGCAGCGTACCAGCAGTTTTCATGGGGGTTACCCATAGTTTTTGCATAGACCTCTATTATGTCCTGCGTTTTTGTCACATTTTTCTGGAAACTCAACAAAAGTTCAGCATGGTGCATTTTTAGTGTGCTTTCAGATAACGCACCAAAAAACGCAGGACAGAATAGAAGTCTTTGGGAAACCGTGGGTAACCCACACAAACTGCAGGCAGACTGGGCTGCACGACAGCCACCGCCAAACCAAAGTGCACCAGTGTGAAATGTACCTATGGCTAGGCTCACACTAGCCTGCATGGTAAAACGCAGGGAGCTGTGTGATACGCATTTTAGACGTTTTCAGTTTTGCTTTTCCGGTAACAGGCTGGGGGCTGCGGTGCTTGCTCTCCCATCTCCATAAACTTACAAGTTTGCCCAGCGTTTGTGCAGTGATCCTTTATATTACCTGGACCGTCTAGTGTCTGTAGGCACCTTACTAGCCAAGTGTTGTAGATCCTGTGTGATAAGTGCCTTCTTTATAGAGTTGGTATATGAGACTTTTTCATTTACCTTCATGCAGATTTGTGATGGATCACACGGAGAGGAAATAATGATTCAAGAACTGTATTATTCTGTGTAGGCCACTTTTATGATCAGACAAAATACTTGCAATTTGGCGAATTGACCTGGTTTTTGATTCTATATACCAGGGTTTCTCAACCAGGGTTCCTCCTGAGGTTGCTAGGGGTTCCTTGAGCAATGGGCAATTTCTGCCTCTCAGACAAGTTTCCAATGACACCATTGTTCCCTTTAGCGATCTGTAAGGGGGTAATTCTTCCCAATTATGACAAGAGTAAGGAGCATTCTTCCCACTGACTGTCACTAATGCGTCATGAGTTGTAGATTTTTAGTTTTTAGCAGGGGTTCCCAGAGACCAGAAATTTATTTCAAGGGTTCCTCTGAGTTGAAAAGGTTGGGAAAGGCTTCCTTATACTCTTTAGCATGGGTGTTAATAAATACATGTTGTCATTGTCAGCTTCTAAGGAATTCAAGAGACAGTCAGTAAATGAGGGTCCTTGCACATGGGACCTTCTTGGTGCAGTGCTCGTCCTGGCTGTTTCGAGTTACCAGGAGAACCAGATGCAGCACCCACTGCTTGCAGCCTGTCAAAGTCTGTGGCTGGATAGGGCTGAACACTGTGCTGAGTGGTACTGTTTAGGGCCCTATGTGTTCAGGAATGAAGGCCCACAAGACAGGTCTTCTGCGCTCCAAACCTTTGACCTTGAACACATAGGGCTTTAAACATGAGTACCACTAATTTAATGTTGAAAAATGTAAAGTAATGCACTTGGGTGCCAGAAACCAGAAAGCAAGCTACTCACTAGGGGGGGGACCTCTGGGTGAGTCTAGGATGGAAAAGGACCTGGGGGTACTGGAAGACAACAGGCTTGGCAGTGGCATGCAATGCTAAGCCGCTGCAAGCAAAGCCAACAGAATACTGGGATGTATAAAAAGGGGATTCACTCCAGAAATAAAGAGATTATTCTCCCACTCTACAAGATTCTGATCCAGCCACACCTGGAGTATGCTGTCCAGTTCTGGGCACCGGTCCTCAGGAAGGATGTACTGGAACTGGAAAGAGTCCAGAGAAGGGCAACAAAAATAATTAGGGGAATGGAGGGCATCAGCTATGAGGAAAGACTACAAGCACTGAACTTATTCTCTCTGGAGAAGAGACGACTGAGGGGGGATATGATATCAATGTACAAATACTGTACTGGCGACCCTAGCATAAGGAACAAACTATTCAGAGAAAGGAGATACAATAAGACACGTGGCCACTCACTAAAACTAGAGGAAAGGCGGTTTAACCTTAAAATACGTAGGGGGTTCTTCACTGTAAGAGCAGTAAGGATGTGGAATTCTCTTCCACAAGCAGTCGTATCAGCAGGGAGCATCAATAGTTTCAAAAAACTATTAGATGGGCACCTTAAAGACCACAACATACAGGGGTATACAATGTACAACATACAGGGGTATACAATGTACAACATACAGGGGTATACAATGTACAGTTAACAGCAAACACACGCGCACATCATAGGTGGAACTAGATGGACGGATGTCTTTTTTCGACCTCACTAACTATGTAACTATATAACTAAGGAACAGCATGTCCACCCACAATCTGCCATAGACGTTGACTGGCTGCAAGCAGCATGCTGGACGCTGCACCTGTCACTCCTGGGCGCACTAAAACGCCAGGAGTAACGCACTGCATTTAGACGTCCTGGTGTGTAAGGGGAAAGTCTCTTTTATCGGGGTATATTACAATTGAGATTTATTAATGATAAAATGTTGCCATGTTTGATGTCAATTACAATATATCTTTAACGGTGAAAAAATCCATTGATCAGATGACCTGTCACAATGAGTGTCCTCTGGAACTTGACCTTCTGCTACGCTTCTGATTATTAGTTATATTCGCTAATTAAATAGCTTTGGTTTTTGAAGCTTGTTTATTATATAATACATTGGTGTGGATTATATTTTAATGGAAAGTAAATGCACTCCGTGAAGGTTCCTGATTTATTATCCATATTTCCTGTATTTGATTATAGATGGTGGTTGTAAAATATAAACCACAGGGCCGGAGTTCACTTGTGAGCCCCGCTAGCTGCATGTTTCCCAATACTGAATAAAGAGAGTGATAAAGAGAGAAGTAAACTGCAGCCTTGAGGACGTGAATGTGTTTACTTAAGGCATCCAGACGCTGGAGAAATTCCTATTTATTTGAATTCCCCCATAGAGGAATTGGTGTTTAATAAAAGGAAGGACAGTTTCAGCTGGAGGCTCCTTTAGACTTGTCATGCGACTTTGAATACACAAAGTTGCATGACAATTCACAGCTCATTGATTTCAAGGGTCCTGTTCCAATCTATGTGACTTAAAGTCGCAGGGACTTTGAAAAAGGTTCCTGCAATACTTTGATGTGACTTTCTTGTAACTTGAGTGCCAGAGAGTGTACAGTAACTAAACGTCGCACTCCAAACTGTGCGACTTTGGAGTTGCACTAGTGTGAACTGAGCCTCAATAAGTGTGTTATTTTTTCATAAGCAATATATTTTAAATAATTTCAAACTTAAAATTAAAGTAATACTAAAGCTTTGTTTTCTTTCCTAAAATAACAAATATATTATACTTACCTGCTCTGTGCAATGGTTTTGCACACAGCAGCCCCAATCCTCTTCTTTTTGGGTCCCTCGTCCATGCTCCTGGCTCCTCCCCTTCCAGCTGTGCCCCGAGAGAAAGCTGTTTGCCCTGGGGGCACTGCTGCGTGCTCGCTACCGAGCCGCTGCTCTATGCGTCCAAAAGACACATAGAGCTGTGGCTTGCCCTGTCTCCTCATTGGCTTACTGGCTGTGATTGATAGCAGTGGGAGCCAATGAGCTCCCTGTCTCAGCCAATTAGGAGGGAGAGTTCCCATCCAGCCAAGGCTATCGTGAACTTTGCTGGATTGGAGGGGGGGGGGGCTCAGGTAAGTATTGAGGGGGCGTGCACACAGAAGTTTTCTTACCTTCATGCATAGAATGCATGAAGGTAAATATCCTTCAGCCTTTAGAACCACTTTAATATAATATTTAATAGAACATAAGCAAAATGGCCATAAATGACCTTTGGGGAACTCATGGGAATATCTGGTGGGGAAAAAAACTTTAATTGTCAAAATTAGTATTGAACATTTTTGCTGGTTTGCTGACTTTTCAGCCTGTTGGAAAATCTTCGGGTGACCCAGTGCGATCTTTGTTCTTCTCTCAGTACATGCACCCAGTCACGCAGGTCCCAGTGCATTCAAGGACAAGCAGATGATTGATCACCTGCTTGTCATTTTTAAGGAGATATCTCCACGATCTCTGGCTAGCTGAATTCACTTTGATTTACCCTTGCTGATGGCTATAGAGGATCAATCACAACATACTGTAAATGTTGGGCTGTGTTGGGAAACCTTGCCCATCACCATAGCAATGCATACAGGAGATGACTGGCAACTTTCAGCTCAGGAGGCAAGTACAAACCAGAGGCCCATGGCGCAGGGACTCGCCCCTTCTCCCACTCTCCCTCTTCCCGGCCTCCTCCTGACCCCCCATTCCAGGCTGAAGCTTTGCTCCAGGTACTCTCTACTCACAGGCCAAATCCTGGTTCCTGACCTGGTCAGCAGGGGGAAGTTGGGGGGAGCTAGGACAGCTCAGTCGGGGCTGCCTGGGGGAGAAGAGTCTCCGGTGGGGCATGGAACCGGCCTCTGCTCAGACACAGTTTACACCATCCATGCTGGGGGGGGGGGGCCCTGCATCTGTCCTTGTCTTCATCCCGCACTCAGTAGGTCAGCAGTGGGGACTTTTTACTTCTCTTCACCAGGAATCCTTTAGGAAGTCTGTGGCAGAAGCAGTGCAGCCTTTTTTCGGAGCATCAGAGTGACCCGGGGAGCAATTGCCCCCCTGCCCCCTGGCCCAGACCTCCCCTGAATGCATAGATAAGGCAATTTGCAGTTTTGCATCTCCAATACATAGACAAGGCACTCCAATGTTTTCAGTTCACTAAAAAAAAGGAAGAAATACATTGGTAAAGAGAAGTAGGAAATACGTTCCTTTTTTCAGCACAACGTGTTGTGATGCATCGCACCACATCAGAGCCCGCTGCAGTAAATAAAGATGAAAGTAATGTAAAAAAAAAAAAAATAGGAAACAGCGCAATCCATCATTTATGGTGCACCAGTTTTGCTACGTTCACAGCGCGCACCGAGGCCATGGTAGAATGTAGCCACAGGTGTGAATGAGCCCTCACATGTGCTAAGCCTATGAAACAAGGGAACCCTGATCCCTGCCGGAAAAATCAATACTAGACTAGAACTTGCATGGCTTTATTAAAACCCTGAGAGTTTGATCCGTGTAAGCATTTGATGCTGAATGATAATCTTATGAGGGCAGATCATTGAATTGTATGTTTGGGCAAAAAGAAAATGTAGTCAATACATCTCTCCAATACATGCACATTCCTCCTCGATTTATCTCTGCGATTACTTATGGATACCTGTTGATCCTGCCAAAAATCTAGGCAGTCCATATCTACCTATGCACTCCACTTCAATAAAAATCTCAAATAGTGTCATTAGCTTTGCATGGGTAGCCCTTGCAGGACTACAGAACCCATTTCCCTGTAATATAGAGTAGGGGGAGGTGTTCTGTAGTCCAAAACAGGAGCTAGAAGTGACAATGCAGTACAGTACAGTGAGTGGGCATTGTCACCCTAGAACTGGAAGTGTGTTGCTGGCAGGCTTATCAGGTGAAAAATAGAGGAAAAAAATGCTTAAAGTGTTACTAAACCCAGAACCTGCATTCACTATATTTGGTCTGCCGGATCAAATGCCAGGCGGGTGTCAGCAGACACATGTCCGCTGACATCCGCCTCCCCATAGAGGACAATGGGTGGCCCATGAAAAACGGACAGGTGGACCCAATCAGTCCGATCGTGTGAAAGGGTCCTAAAGTGTTACTAAACCCAGGACCCTGCATTCATCATATCTGGTCTCCCACAGTGCACAGAACATGGAAATGCAATAGCTTTAGTAAATATAAACTGCTAAATACCTTTTCTCACCAGCAGTATAAAGCAGCCTTGTGACTTCTATCAGTGTCTGGCCAAGCACTGGATAAAGTTTGTAGGAGGAGTTTTCATTTCCCTCTAACAGTCCTATGAGGCTGCACGACTCCTGACTTTCTGTCTGGACAGTGCTGATTGACCCTGTGCTGATCACAAACTGTCTCCCAAAAAAAAAAAAAACTTCTCTAGCAATACACACCAAATTGAGCATGTGCAGAATGCCTCCAAGACTCTGTTCTATCAGCAGATGGATTGGGGCACAGTAAAAGAAGGGAAGGATTAGAGAAGACAGGATTAAACAGCCTTTTTACACAATGCAGGGGATTAAGCCCTTACGTTCTACAATGAGTATAACAAGCATGCTTTACTGCATATACAGACTTATTTTACTGTTGTGGGCATAGTAACACTTTGTATAGGTTGTAAACAACCTTTTTTGTAAAAAAAAAAAAAACCTGTAAGACAAAGGCATAATGAGCTAGTATGCATCTCATACTAGCTCATACTTATCTTAGAATGAAGCTGTCTCAGCGGCGCCTGCACACCGATGAGACGGCTGACATCTTCCCTGACATTTCGTCTGGGTTCCTGGGCTTCAGCACTGTGAGTTGCCAGAGCCCACGATGACGTCACTCTCGCGCATGCGTGCGAGAGCCACCATTTACGGCATGGGCTTACCGTGCCAGACCTTCAAAACTAATTCGCCAATGACGTCATTGACTGCATGCACTCTGAATATGCAAGTTTAGGAGATATTCACAGTACCTATAGGTAACCCCTTTTATAGTCTTCCCTGTAGGTACAAGTTAAAAAAAAGAAACTTTACTTCTTTTTTAAGGTTGGGTTCACATATATGCGCATTGGATACGGGTTTCCCCACATCCAATTCGCATTACAGGCGAGTGTGACCGGCTCTTAATGTAGTCGGTCCACACAAAGAGGCCGTGGTCCAGATTGCAGAAGAATCCTGTGCGTCTTTGGGTCCGGTTCAGGTACGAATTTAGGCAAAAATTCGGACTTGAATCGCACCTGAAATGGTGAACAGACACGCACCAGACCCCAGGCCCAAACCCACGGCCGCACATATGTGAACCCAATCTTAAAAAGAAACTGAATGCAGTCATCACATCTAAGGACTGGTGAGCTGCGATGTATCACATATTCATTCTTGGGTTTACTTTAAGCTGTTGTGGGATTAATTAAAAAGATAGATCATGCTCTACCATTCTACACAACGGGTGAATAAAAGTTTACAAAAGTGCCAATAAAAAGTTTGCCATATGTTTGTACATGTATCCTTTGATCAAAGAATACAATATGAAGAATAAAGAGGTGTTGTTGATAGTATATGCGACACATTCACATGTAAAAGTTCATAGGAAAGGAGAACAGCTTGGCGAATGGATCTTATCTCATAAATGTTAGAAATAAAGAATAATCTAAAATATCATTTTCCTGTGTTTGATAAGCATCACGTGTACTTTTAAATGCCTCTTTTATGTATAGGAATTTTACACGCTGCGGGCAAACTTTAAAAATAAATTATCTTTAAAGTGTACTGTATTATGCCACGCTCGGGTGAATGTTTGACGAAACACGTTTGCTGGTCTAGTTCAACAATCACATTTTTAGGGCCTTAATAAACTACCCTCTGAGTGTAAAACTCTTTGTAGAATATGCTGCTATTTCATAATCGAAAGAATTTTCAGAATTCCATCGTGTATTTATTTCACACTCTCTCCTTCATATAAACAGCTTGGTCCCTGCAGGGATAGCATGCAGAATTCCATTGTATAACGCCATCAAAGAGATAACTTACAGCGTATTTCCACTTTTGCAGCCAGATCGAGATAACACCTACTTTATATTTGTTACATGTTCCCATTCGCATAATAAAACGTCAAAAACAAAAAACATTTTTACATGTGGAAAAATCCTGCTTGGCTTTCCCCTTCTATGTAATGTTAAGTAGAGGGTTGGGGAGTTTTCTTTACCATAATTAACACTGTATGTAATGTGCTGGCAGACCTCATTATCAGTTGCCATTATCAGTTGCACTGCCTGTCCTAACATTTTGTTAAATATCTCAAGGCTTGGGGCTCACACTGTATGCTAATGTATATAGGGCCAGGACAACCACACAGTATTGCCTCAAGATAGAAGCTCATGGGACTATTCCATATAACGTTTGGGCCAGCTGATATATTTTAAAGCGATATATTGCCCTATTGATTCTTATTAAATATAGGAACACACTGAGAGTGAGGCTATATACCCACCCCTCTCTACCGCCTTGAGCACTAACTCTTTGAAAGAGGAACGGCCCTCTATAAGAAAGTATCCTATGTAAAGATATTTTGTCCTACACCGTTTCACATATTGGCTTGGATACATAAGATATCCTAAGATCAATATCAGATGGTTGTCCTATAGTATGGTCCCGGCGCCCGCCCAGGGATTATCTTCCCTCGAGATAAGTACTGTGGGGTCTTTGCGGCCTGAGGAAGCGATTGGTGAAACGCGTCGGCACTAAAGACCCTTTAACTACACAGTGCTTGTCAAACCAGCTACCACATATGTCTTTTCCCCTTCATAAGGGAATGTTTTTATATAATTGGTATTGCCCTTGTATTTTTTGTTTTCATTTTTGATACAATAAAATATGGATTTTATTATATTATGAATATCACTCCGTTTGGCCTGTACAGTCCGACTCTTTCTTTTTTTTAGGTTTCTATATATACATTTGTGGACGATGCCCATATGTGCCACAGGTTTTTTCTAAACTATGTATCTTAATGTACTTTAAGATCTGCCCCTAAAATCTTCTAATTGCCCATTGCAATCTAATCTGAAAAAAATAAAAACCAACTGCTAATAGAGTTCTATGTATAAAATTACTTCTAAAGAAATACCTAGACAGGTAATAAATATTTTTACAATTATTTTTAGATATGGTGTGTAAATGGGAACACATAACTAACATATATATATATATATATATATATATATATATATATATATATATATATATATAAATAAAATAATCACAACAATAATAATAATAATTATAATAATAACTAAGATTTAAAAAAGAATAAAAGTTATAATTATATAATAAAAAGTGGTGTTTATTGAATTTGACTGCAAAAAGTAGAAATATACTTTAAAGTATAACTAAAGGCAAAGATTTTTTGTATAGTTTTGGATAGAGTGGAGATGGATTAGAATACCTGTCAGGTTTTTATTGCTAACTCTGCCACTGTTAGGGAGATTTACCTTCTCTATTTGACCTGTTTACCTTTATCATTGAAAGTAAAAGAAAATCCCAAATTTTGTGTTGCTCCTAGAACAGTAATAGTGGGGAAATCTTTCAATGGGGACACTAGTTCTGGGGACTCGGGAGACCCCAAGATATTCCCTTAATTTGCAGGGATTTCCACTTACTTCCTGTTTTGGCCATAGGACAAGAAGAGAAGGTAAATCTCCCCAATGGGACAAAGATGGCAAAAAAAAAAAAATTCTTACTTTATCCAAAATGAAAAAAAGAAAGGTTTTGCCCGATAGTTCTAATTTAAAGACTTGGGTGATGATTTCTCAAAAACTGAAGAAAAGGTAGGCTTGTGGCCAGTTACCAGTCATATTGTAGTTGGCAATTTTCTGGTGCAGCCGGGGAATGTCCATCGCTTGATCATGATTAACATATCTTTGAAGCATTTTGGGTCAGGCTGAACATCCAACCTTATGCCCCATACACACGTGCAGATTATCTGCAGACTTTTGTCTGCAGACTTACCAAAACCATATAATATGAGGTCAAACCTAAACACTTTCAATTTGTATGCAATCCGGCAGGCCCTTGCACTACATAGAAAAGGTAAATCTGCAGACAAAAGTCTGCAGATAATCTGCACGTGTGTATGGGGCATTAGAATCAGAACTTTGCAAAGTTTTGACCCTAATAGTTAACATGCAGCTAACTTCTTAAACAGCAGGCTAATTCTAACAGAGATAACTTTTAGTAAAAACAATTTTAGGGTCATAGGCCTACACCAACCATAAAGGTTTCATGTTTCCCACATTTAAAGAGACTTGTACTGGGGGAGATATAGATGTCACCATTGCTCAGAGAAAAAGTTGGTAGGCTGTTTTTGGCTTCAGTACTTTTGGACACACTGGGGTTAATTTACTAAAGGCAAAAAGACTGTGCACTTTGCAAAGTGCAGTTGCACTCCGAAAGTACAGTTGCTTCAAAGCTTAGTAAATGAGCTGACTTCTATCATCCAATCACATGCAAGCATAAATGCTGTTTTTTTTTTTTTTTTTTATATATATATATATATATATTTTCCTTGCATGTTATATAATAAGCTCTGGAGCAACTACACTTGGTCAGTGACTTAAAGGGGAACTGAACCCATTGATTTGACTGTTTTCCTAAACAGTTACTTTTAAGGCATGTTGTGAATGATAACTGTCACTGTTGCTTGTGCTCTCAACCAACTGTCAAGGCATGAAATGGCTTGTGTCATAAATGATCACATGGGCAACACCAGTGCTACTGTAGATCAAACATGATGGCTTCATGACGCCTTCCTTGGTTGTTAGTTTTGCTTTAAATAAAGTAAAGGAGGGTTATAACCCCTGTCATTTTTGCTGCCATCGTTTTCCAATTGCAGGGATTTTCCTTCACTTCCTGTCTCATATCTAAAACAGAAAACAGGAAGTGAGAGGAAATCCCTTCAAAGGAAAATTCCTGGTAGACACCAGGGTAACCAGAAATAGTACCCACCCAGCGAAAGATTTTCCCTTGGTTCTTGTTCTGGCAACCACTGAAAATTTGAGATTTTCTTTCACTTTTACTCTTGGTGATAATGGTCATAGGACAAATACAGGGGATGACACAGGGACCCAGACAGCAATAAATTAGGGGTCATAATCCCTCTCTACTCTACCCAAAACTAAGAAAATAGTTCCCTTCCTTTCTAGCTTAAAATGGAACTTCAGTCTTGCTCAGTACGGCGCCGCCATTGTAGTGTGTGTGCAGATGGGCCAAAGGATGGCCTTTGGGTCCTGACAGAAGTCCTCAGAATATAATGTAATTTCCGGAACATGTGCAAAGATGGCAACATTGTGGGACTTCCCTAATAACTGTCCTTGCGTACGTGTGGGTAAACCCCACATGTGCCCAGATGGTCAGCAGAGTTGTATAAAGTACTCGAAACCCATACTTGAGTAAAAGTACAAGTGCTCGATCAAAAAGTGACTTGAGTAGAAGTGGAAGGGCTCGATCAAAAAGTGACTTGAGTAGAAGTGGAAGTGCTCGATCAAAAAGTGACTTGAGTAGAAGTACTAAAGTATTCAACATTTTTTGTACTTAAGTATTGCTAGTAGTTTTTTTAAACATTTTGCTACTCAAGTACTGAAAGTAAAAGTACCAGTACTGTGTTATGTAGTTATTAAAGAAAGTCAAAAGTTTGAACATCATATTGTTTTTTATTATTCCAAATGCAGCTTTTATTTATACATACAGTAGCATTTATTTTCTTATGCGCAGATAATACACATGATTTGAGCTTCATGAAACCTGCCATCTACTGTTCTGGCAGTGGTCATTTTTATAATAGTAACGAGTAACTATGCAGCACAAAAAAAAATATCGGAGTAGAAGTATTGAAATCATCGAAAAAATGTAGTGAAGTAAAAGTGGAAGTAGGAGAATACAATTCTACTCTAGGAAAGTACAGATACCGCCTTTCGGTACTTAAGTACAGTAGTGAAGTAGTTCTACTTAGTTACTATACATCTCTGATGGTCAGGGAAAACCTGCGTGTGTGTGTGGATGTGCTGCAGGGCTCATTCGGGACCTGAAGCCCTGCAGCACATCTGAGCACGTACAAAGGGCGGGAGCATCATTCTCACTTAGGCAAGAAAAAAGGAGCACAAATACATGGCACCAGTAAAAAAAAAAATGATATCCAACTGCAAGAGAGGGAAGCGGGGACAAATCAGGCTAACATCACTTAGGCTAGGTTCACATCTATGCAGGTTGTGTTTGATGCAATTTTCTGGTGCCTTTTTGAACATGCATTTGTGATACATTTTGATTTTCACTAATAGGAAAGTATGACAGTTCTGTTCATGTAGTGTGACTTTGATTTAACTTTACACTCTCTGCCACTCAAGTAGCATCAAAGTCACATCAAAGTAGTGCAGGAACCTTTATGTGTCCAAAGTTGCATGTTAGGGTTAGGGTTAAGGTTAAATGTTAACCCTAACTCTAATGGTTAACCCTAGCCCTTAAACCTAATCTTAATATTTAACCCTAACCCTTAACCTTAACATTTAACCCTAACCCTAATATTCAACCCTAGCCAATAACCCCAACCCTAACATGCGACTTTGGACACATAAAGGTTCCTGCACTAATTTGATGTGACTTTGATGCTACTTGAGTGCCAGAGAATGTAAAGTCACATCAAAGTAGCATCAAAGTCACACTACATGAACAGAACTGTCATACTTTCCTATTGACAAGAAAAAAAAATGCATCAAAAACACTCCAAAACTGCATCAAAAGTGCAACACATGCATGATTGGCATGGGTCCATTGAAGTCTATTGCACACAAAACGCAATCTGCTGCGGGAAAAAAAGTCCCTGACCCTTTTCAAAAATGCAGCGGCTGAAAAACGCAACAGTGAAGTTGTCCTGTCTCCTTAGCAGAAAAACACCCCCAAAGCATAATGTTTCCACCTCAATGTTTGATGGTGGGGATGGTGTTCTTGGGGTCATAGGCAGAATTCCTCCTCCTCCATACACGGCGAGTTGAGTTGATGCCAAAGAGCTAGATTTTGGTCTCATCTGACCACAACACTTTCACCCAGTTCTCCTCTGAATCATTCAGATGTTCAAAAGCAAACTTAAGACGGGCCTTTGCATGTGCTTTCTTGAGCAGGGGAAACTTTGGGGGGGGGGGGGCTGCAGGATTTAAGTCCTTCACGGTGTAATGTGTTACCAATTGTTTTCTTGGCGACTATGGTCCCAGCTACTTTGAGATCTTTGACAAGATTCTCCCAAGTAGTTCTGGGCTGATTCCTCACCGTTCTCATGATCATTGAAACTCCACGAGGATAGATCTTGCATGGAGCCCCAGACTGAGGGAGATTGACAGTTTTTTGTGTTTCTTCCATTTGAGAATAATCGCACCAGCTGTTTTCACCCTCTCACCAAGCTGCTTGGCGATGGCCTTGTATCCCATTCTAGCCTTGTGTAGGTCTACAATCCTGTCCCTGACAGCTTTTTGGTCTTGGCCATGGTGGAGTATTTGGAATCAGATTGATTGTTTCTGTGGACAGGTGTCTTTTATACAGGTAACAAGCTGAGATTAGGAGCACTCCTTTTAAGAGAGTGCTCCTAATCTCAGCTTGTTACCTGTATAGAAGACACCTGCGAGCCAGAGATCTTGCTGATTGATAAGGTATCAAATACTTATTTCACTCATTAAAACGCAAATCAATGTATAACTTTTTTGAAATGCGGTTTTCTGGATATTTTTGTTGTTATTCCGTCTCTCACTGTTAAAAATAAACCTACCATTAAAATTATAGACTGATCATTTCTTTGTCAGTGGGCAAATGTACAAAATCAGCAGGGGGTGAAATATTTTTTTTTCCCTCACTGTATACGGTGGGATCTTACCCGGCTGTTCGGGGGCATCCCAGACACTTTCTGATAAATGAGGCCCACTTTCCCATGGTTTGTTTATGAGAAGGCTGAGTGACAAGGGGATGGTTGAGACATACAACAGTTTCATGTTTGCGATTATTAGTGTTGGTTGTGCAAGCACAGGCTTAGGGGCACTTAGCAGTGTTTTCTTAGGAAGCCCTGTGTTCGTAATGCTGCGTTGCCTCCATTGTCATTCTTCAGTCAGTTGATTTCCCTTAGTGCTTAGTGGACTGAAAGAAATTCTGTCTAAAAATCTTGCAGAGCAATCCAGGCATTTATCACATTGGTCTGAAGGTAAAGTTCCCCTTGTCAGTTTTGTATGCAAGCTTTTCTTTGTACTCGCTCGGCTCAGTCAACACGTATTTAGCGGTGTTTGAATGAAGAATATGATTTCCTTGTGAGCCATGAGAAGAGTTGCTTGCCAGGAGCATGCTGTTTGACTTTAGTGCATTAATCCCAGCTGTTTATCCTTCGCCTTGTGATATCCAATCAATCTAGAGCGTTGTCGGAACCTGCTTGCCAGAGATTCGTTCCAAAACTTTTTTTTTTGCTGTTCTTTCTGAAGTTTTCGTCCATGCTTTTAGCTCGTTCTTTTCACACACTTTTTTTTTTTTTAATGTTATTTTCAGAAACTGTCCAGAAAGATTTCTGAAAAAGATCAGATGTGCTGAAGACTTTCCTGTGCTGGGGAAACAGGCAGAAGGGACGGTATTAATTAAGGCAGAACTAAAGGCAAAACATTTTATTTTAGTTTAGTAGAGTGGAGAGGGCGTAGACCCCCTGGCAGGCTTTTATTCCTGCTTGTATCCTTGTTGGGGAGATTCACCCTCTCTATTTGTCCTATTCACTTTTATCATACAAAGTGAACGTGAAAGAAAATCCCAAATTTTGGATTGTCCCCACACAGTAATAGAGGGGGAATCTTTCAGTGGGACACTAGTTCTGGTGACAACCAGGGATTCCCTCAATTTTGGAGGGATTTCCTCTCACTTCCTCTTTGGCTATGGGACAGGAAGTGAAGGGAAATCGCCACATTGGGACATAGATGACAAAAAAATGACAGTTGTTATAACCCTCCTTTATACGCTATCCAAAATTTGTTCTTCTTTAAAGATACCCTTGAAGGACACCAGTATTGACAGAAATAAGGAGGCTTTTGTTGACTTTCACAAACTTAAAAATACAGATAAGAATGCCAGGCCAAAACGGATGAAAGAGTCCAAGATCATTTTAACGCTTTTCGAAGGAGGCAACACCATTCTCCCTTAATTTGGGTTCAATCTCACAGATCTGTATTAGGCCCCTTTCACACCAGCAGACCAATCAGGTCCATCTGTCAGTTTTTCAGGTGGACCCAATCGGACCACCCATTGATCTCTATGGGGTGGCGGATATATATATTTATGGACCTTACTTTTTTTTTGCGCAGGAAGATTCACATTCATTCATACATCCATAACATGTGCAAAGACTCTCAAAGTGATTTAGTGATCGTAGTATTTTTTTTTATTGGAAATGTCTTCTGTTTTTACAACATTTGTTCACGTTTAGTCACCAGACATCTTTTTTATTACCATGCAAAAATAACCAACACATGGCATTCCAAATTCTTGTCTTCATGGGTATTTGGGATCTACAGAAAAGGAATGAACTACCCAACAAGTGCCATCATCCTGGGTATTTGGGATCTACATTTCAATTGCATTAGGTAGATTAGGCCACTAGGGAAGTGGTCTCATGTGATTTGGCCATTACAAGGTAACGTAGAGCAGCATTTTCCATAGGACTCGATCCAGTTGGTCTTATATTCCCACCTGCAATTTTTTTGGGCAAGTGTACAGCATGTGATTTTGTATAATTTGTAAAAACTTTATTTAGGAGCAACAACTGGTGATCAAACACATAAAACTCTAAAGCTCTGTGTACATATTGTAAACACGCCAGGCACAGCATAAACGCATCTTTAATGCAATGTTTTTTTTGCTGGAGAAAGCAGGCATTCTCAAAGGCACATTTCACTTGTTTCTTATTTCAATGTCTGTGAACAGAGAGTCGCATCCAGTCAGGATGGTCCTGCAAGTAACTCCAATGTGTCTGATTTGCTACAGAATATGCATTTTTGCGATCACATTTATTGCATTAACAAACCAGGTTGAGAAAGATGGCTTTGGGTGTCGATGCATTGATTGCATCAACAAAGTCTACTTCCTCAGTATTTAATATACAGTATGCATGTAATGCTAGCGGAGATTTACTATGATAGTGTACATACAGATAATTCACTGACAACTGTGATTTACTAAGCAGCATGTGCTCTAGTGTGCAAACTTACAGCAGCTAAGTTGTCTTGTACCTAGAATAAAAATGTGAATTTTCACAAATGTCTTTAAGATGTATCTTACAATGATTATCCATTTTTTATTTATTTTTTATGTTGGAATAATACATCAAGTGAGTTACAAATTTGTTGTTAAAAAAACCCTTTTTCAAACTTTTCTGTTGCAACGTGTTATTGTTCAATGATAAAATACCCACACTTTATATGACTATACAATAGCTTCTCCATTTGCTCTGAGGGCTGCCTGCACACTTGAGATCAGAAAACGCCTGTTTTACAGACGTTTGACGTATATACAGTATATATTTTTTTTTTCTGCCTCTAAATGCCCCTCTATGTTAGCCCCTCTATGTTAGCCTATGTGTCCATGCACACATAGGCTTTTACCAAAGTTTAGAGTCAGGGGCGTGTACAGGTTGGAAAAAAACACATCACCTGTGTGTTGAAGAGAGAAGCTATTACGGCTGAAAAAAATGCCCAAACGTACCTAAATTCACCTAAGTGCTAGGCACGTTCGTTTAGCGCTAAAGCATTTATTGGTTTTAATTGCCAGAATAAATTAATATTTTAGCCAATGAATTGAATGAAAGCCCAAGCGCTTGACGGGTCTAAATGCATTTGCAAAAATGTGGCTTAGGTGCGTTTATGAACCTGCTTCCAGGAGAAAAGAATTCAGAAGAGCCCCAGTGTGCATGGGACCTGAAAGTATAGCAAACATTTTTTTTTTGTGCTGCTCCTTTGTTTGGTGTATGCTCCCATATCTTAGTGAGCAATTGTGATGCTTTTTATACTCCTTACTAAGCACAAGCAAATTGTAACCATTTATTCCTACTTCCCTACTGCTACTGTGTCACTTATATACATGTTTAGTGGGATGAACTCAACTGTAATAACAGAAAAAATTGCTATTCTGTAATGCAAAAACAAGTTGAACTTGTACTTGTGACACATGGCTGTCCAGCCAGCCTTTACTTGTTGGCCCATCAACGTGAACAAAGTATCAATATCCACTTTGCCTGACAGTTCTATATACAGCAGGCCACAAAAAGTCATGTTGATGTCTGGAGCTTTGTTATCAGACCTCACAGGATGGACAGAGACAAGACATGTTTCTGACCTGCAGCAAAACAAAGTTTTCTTTTACAATTTTCTTTCTCGCAGCAGTCCAAGTCAGTCAAGCTAAAATCTATAGACGCTGGAATAGTAGGCCATCTAACTGCTGGAGCTCTTTGGTGAGATAAATGTTCTTTAAACAACTATGCAATAGACATTATAAATGTTTTATTTATTACATAGTATGGGGAACGCTGCTAAAATTACAATTAAAATAAAATTAAAAGAACAGGTCGAGGAATTCTGGCAGCTAGATTTCTGTTCTTGCTGCCAAAAAATGGGGCTTTTCCACTGCATGGAACCGAACGGTTCGGCTTCGCTTTTGCGCTTTTCCACTGCATGGTACCGCATGGTACGGCCTTCGAACAGTTCGGTATGGTACGGCGTCGCTTTTCCACTACATGGAACCGAACGGTACGGCTCGCTTAAACAGTACCACCTCAGTTGTGGTTCCAAGAGGGCCGTACCTATACCATATCCCACAAGCCTTTGCATGCAGCCTTGACTGTTTGTCACTACTAGCCACTGATTGGTCAGAGAATCGTTTTTATCCCACCCACTTTACTTTAGTGGAAAAGCAAACCGTACCAAAGCGTACCGAACCGTTCCAACACCGTACCATGCGGTACCATGCAGTGGAAAACCAAACCGAGCCAAGCAGGGCCGAGTGGAGCCGAGCCAGTACTTGCAGTGGAAAAGTGCCAAAAGTCTCCAAAAGATTCAAAGATATAAAAGGCCAGCAGATGACTTGGCCCACCACATTCCACCTGTAAAATTCACTGCTGGGTGGACTGACCCTTGATAGTTTATTGAGTGGCTTGACATTAAGCCATCCTTGTCCGTTCTCTCTGCTTTTCCATGAAGTGCTTTTATGTAGAGTTTATAAAAATTGGGGAAAAAAAATAGTTCCAAAGATAGGGATAAGCAGAATCTATCTCTGAGTTAAGCAGAGCCTAAAGCCCCATAAACATAATCAGAAAATCGTACAAAAAATTCCGCTTTCGAATCAATCGTACAATAATCTGATCGTTTGTACACAGCTTTTGTTTGAAATTATCTGAAGGGACAAACACAAAAACTTTTCTCGTATGATACCAGATCGTATGATTTTCATTTAAAAAATACAGTTTTCGTCCAAAAATACAATACAAATAAAACACAAAATTCATAATTTCCGAATTTTTATTCTGTCGTACGAGTGATTGTAAAGTCTAATTTTTTTTTGAGTTAAAAATAACAAACATGTTATATTTCCCTGCTCTGTGAAGTGGTTTTGCACAAAGCAGCCCAGATCCTCCTCTTGGGTCCCTCTTCGGCTCTCCTGGCCCTCCCTCCTGTTGACTACCCCCACAGCAAGCAGCTTATTATGGGAGCACCCAAGCCGAGCTGCAGCTCCCTGTGTTCATTCAGACAAGGAGCTGTGGCCAGGCCCCGCACCCTCTCTCCCCTGATTGGCTCACTGAATTTAAATGACAGTAGCGGGAGCCAATGGCACCATGCTGCCATCTCAGCCTATAAGGAGAGAGAGTCTCGGGCAGCTGAGACACTCCTACAACATTACTGGATAGCGAGGGGCTTAGGTAAGTGTTAGTGGGGCTGAGAGGGGCTGCTGCACACAGAAGGCTTTTTAACTTAATGCATAGAATGCATTAAGATAACCTTCTGATTTTACAACCACTTTAAGTAACCCCTTTGTTTTGGATATGGAGACTAGCATGCGAAAAAAAATGATCATTCATCGGATAATCTCATCTTGTGTACTAGGCTTCAGTCTGAGTCCATGTTTGAGTAAATTCTTAATGATGCAGGGTATCTTATTTATTAGAAGGATGTAGATGCCTTTAAGCATGAGCAAAAAAAAAAAAAAAAGGTAGAAGAAAGACATCATAGAACAAAAAAGGCATATCCAGCACTTGTCAGAGGCTGTTCATCTTATGAAAGATTTCAGGATGCCCTCTGGGAAGAAATCTGAAGTTTCTTTTTTTCAGGCCTTGCATGGTAATGATAGCTTGTGAGCAAGCATGAAAGATCAGCCTTCCTCCTTGAAGGCTGTGGGGTCTGACCAAGTTCTCCTTTTTCTATGAGAGATAGAAGTGCTCCTTTGTTTGGCCTATGCACCTTCCATACCTTAGTGAGCAATCGTTGTACTGGTAACATAGATTTATTATCTTTTTTTTTTTTCTGGATGCAAAACTACAAATAAGGCCAAACCAGCCTTTTTTTCGAATGATGGATTGAACAGTGCTCTATGAGATGTTCAAAGCTTGGAATATTTTTTTTACAACCTAACCCTGCTTTAAACTTCTCCACAACTTTATTCCTGACCTGCCTGGTGTGTTCCTTGGCCTTCATGATGCTGTTTGTTCACTAAGGGTCCTTTCACACGGTCTTTCCGCCCAGCGGGCTAAATTTCGCTCAGCAGGGATCGATCCGCTGATCCCCGCTGAGCAGGCGGATGACAGGTCCATCTCCGCTTACTTTGCAGAGAAGGAGCTGTCAGATTCCCGATCTCCTCTATGGGAGATCGGATGAAAACGGACCGCCTGTCCAATTTCATCCAATACTATCCGATCCTCCAGAAAGGTTTCCATCTGTCTGGATTTCACAGACAGGATCAAGTAGCAGCGGGTGTCAGCGGAGATGTCACCGCTGACATCCACTGCTCCATAGGGCTACATGAAGCATCGGATCAGGTCCGCCTGAGAAAACCAACAGGTGGCCCTGATCGTTAAGCCCGTGTGAAAGTGGACCAAGGTTCTCTAACAAACCTCTGAGGGCTTCACAGAACAGCTGTAGTTATACTGAGAATAAATTACACACGGGTGGACTATTTTTTCAAATTAGGTGAATTCTGAATGCATTTGGCTCCACTATTTTAGTTAGGGGTATCAGAGTAAAGGGGACTGAATACAATTGTATGCCACACTGTTCAGATATTTATTTATAAAAACGATTGATAACCATTTAACATTTTTCTTCCACTTGACAATTAGGTGCCACTTTGTGTTGGTCTATCACATAAAATCCCAATAAAATACATTTACGTTTTTGGTTGTAACATGACAAAATGTAGAAAATGCCAAGGGGTATGAATACTTTTTCAAGGCACTATGCTTGCAGTGTATAGCTACAGAAGAATCTACCGTTCTAAAAGGAGTGACAGCATCTGATGTCTATCTTATCTTGTACATTACATAATAAGCCTTGTTTTTGTAGACCTGCCAAAACGCCTAGGTGCCTCTAAACCCCTGTGAGCCACCAGCCTAGCACTTAAACGGAGGAGTTTGTGGTTAGAGGGTATGGCAAATAATTAGAAGGCTTTTCTCCCAGACCCATCTGCTTAGAATTACAGAGAAGTTTTAATCCCCGGCATAACCTTGAGACAACTCGGAGCCCACAGGCAGATCAAAACAACAGCTGCCAAATAGATGAAATGGGGAAACAATTCAGTGTTCTGCTAAAATAAGTGTTCCAAAAGGCATACACATATCAAAGACAATGATCTGTTCTCTGGAATCATTTCTTATGTGTTAAAATTCCTTCTCCAATAAGGCGCACAAAGAATCATAGAGAAAAAAAACCTTGATTTCGTGAAAATAGCTGTGCCTAGATCTCATCCAACTCTGTTCCACGACAGCCTTTTAAAGCATGATGTAAAGGGGATAGGATTCATTATGGGATAGGATTCATTATGGGTTCAGCAGGCCGTGAAATGTCATCAGTTTATCAGAATCGCATGTGCATTACTTCATTGTTACTCCTAAATCACAAACCATGGGATATCTGCAGCCAGTTCACCGCCCTCTAACGGGGTACTAGCACAAAAAGTATATTTGCTCAGAGAATTGTTGTATGTTTTTGTTCCTCATCCATGCTCAGCAAAACATTATTAGTTCCACCTGTGGGAATTTGGGCATTCAGAAGTAATAGAACCCTACTGTTCACTGTGGCCTGGCATGCGTTTACGCAAGTAACAGCTGTGTTTCTTGCACAGTGGATCTTCTTCATGTCTGCACTAACACCGGGACAGAATGGTGGAACTTCAACCTCCCAATCAACATTGATTATTTTTGAGCCTCGTGCTGCTAGCAATAGTAAATAGATAATAAAGTATATCATATTTACTTGTTTTTTTATTTTTTATTTACATTACTCCAGTCACTTCCTGGTTTCTTGCCTAGGCAAAATGTCATACATCCTAGGAGTCTTCAGGAGGGGAGGAGAAGAAGAGGGGTTTTCTCAGCTAAACACGCTCTGCTAGACCAAAACAAAAAATTGGGGCCAAACATCTCCTGCGCTCCGAGAGGTTATCTTCTAACCACATCCAGCCACACTCATGCGGCTACTGAAGACTTTCTACTTGGCTTTGCTTGGATACTTTGGCCTTGCAGCCCCTTTTCAAGACCAGGGTATTCTGAGAACAAACACAAGTGCGCACTGGCCTAGTGCATTATACTCTATAAAGGTTTTATTGGATAAAAGGTATAAAAATACTCACAAACAGAGTCTTGGTAAAAGCATATCAAATGCTTCTCAGAGGCTCTGAGGAAGAGGCGAAGCCTCGAAACACGTAAGCCTAGCTTTCGAGGACGCTAAACCTTGGGGTTCTGATGCGGATGGCACTGTATCCATTTGATATGTTTTTACCAAGACTCTGTGAGTAATTTTATACCTTTTATCCAATAAAACTTTTATAGAGGATAATGCACTAGGCCGGTGCGCCCTTGTGCTTGTTCTTTCATTTAAGTACGCTCTGCTGCCTGCATGCTTGAGCTAAGGTCAAATGGATTCCAGGAAGTAAATGCTATATGAATCCTTTATCCTTACTCAAGATGGCCACTGCCAAAAATGCTGGGGGGGTTGTTTATCAAAGTAATTTCTCAACAAAATAAACCACAGTGACATAGATGGATGGGGAAGTTTATCCAAAATGAATGAAATAGTGTTTTTGGTTTGTGGCTCAGATGCAGTGAAGATCCGCTTTAAGGTATTTCTAGGTGTGCTATACACCGCGTCTTTCAGATTTATCAGGCTTTTTATTCTCTTTAGGTTTTTGTACCAATATTATCTGCTCCTAGTTTTCCATATACACCTTGCTAAATTATTTGGCAATCCTGGAAATTCAAGGTAGCAAAGCATGATCATCTCTCAATAACTATACAGTCTTTTGGCACCTGCAAAGCTTAACCTCCCTAGCGGTATTCCCGAGTGTGGCTCGGGATTAAATTTCAGTGCCAAAAGCGGTAACCCCGAGCCACACTCTGGGTACCGCCAGGTAGATCGCTGGATTCTGTAAGAGAGGGTACTCACCTTGTCCCCAAGATCCAGCGATGTATCCCGGCAGTGTGCGGCGGCGGATCTTCCTCCCGATGCTCTGTGTGCCCCGGCTTCCGTCTCCTGCGACGTGACGCTCGCAGGGGGGTGGAACCGGCGGCAAAATCAAACAGTAACACACACAAAACACACTGATACATTACAAAATAGAAAATTCACATTAGTTTGCCCCCCAGTGCCCTTTCCTGTAGTTTTACTGTACTTTATATATATATATATATATATATATATATATATATATATATATATATATATATATATATATATATACGTGTGTATGTATAGATATATATATATATGTGTGTATATATATATATGTATATATATATATACAGTATATATATATATACATACATACTTTAACTTATTTAAAGTTATTTATTATATTATAATTTATGATTTTGTGTTTCAAACTTTATCATACCCGAAATGTTATAAAGAAGAACGCACAGTAAAAAAAAAAATCATATGTAAATAGTTGGTTTGGGCTGCTTGTTCTTAAGAATTACATGCAAAATAATGGTACCGCTTTCAGCACCTAAAATCCGAAAGAATCATACCGCCAGGGAGGTTAAGAGACCCCTACCATCAAGTTGACTTTTATGTGGAAGTCTGTTGCCCATGCTGGGTCTTTTTCTAGCTTTGGTATTCTAAGATAGAACTGTCAGCAGGTGTATGTAACATAGATTCTTCAAGAATAGGCTATGAAGGCATTGTCCACCATACAGCCTGATTACCAGATCTTCCAGTCATGTCTTTCAAACTTGGAGTAGACAGAAGTGGTTGGCAAAGGTTGGTTTGCAGAGAATGGAACATAGATTATTGCCATGGTAGAAAAGCAGAAGCTTCTTTCTAGGATTTGTATTTTCTAAAACCAGTCCCTTTCTCCTTCCATTGACCTATTTAAAAATGAACATAACATCACCTGTTTTATTTTTTTAATTCAGGTATGGATGGTGAGCTGCACTTGTTTCAGTTTTATTAGCATAAACTTTCCAAAGAGGTGATTGGAAGCTGTTTTCCCAAATCCATGAACCTGTCTAAATAAAAAAATAAAAATAAAAAAGCAAAGCTTCATGTGGTAGTGCAGACCTCGTTTTACTTGTGAACAATGGGGTTGATTTACTAAAGGCAAAAAAGACTGTGCACTTTGCAAAGTGCAGTTGCTCCAGAGCTTAGTAAATGAGGTAAAGGTTCACTTTGCAGAGAATACCCAATCATATGGAAGGAAAATTATAAAAACTAAATTTTTGCTTGCACATGACTGAATGATGGAAGTCAGCTGAGCTTCTGTCCATTTACTAAGCTCTGGAGCAACTGCTCTTGCAATGTGCAAAATCTATTTCCCTTTAGTAAATCAACCCCAAAGTCTCCATTTGGGAAATGATAGAAGTAAAAATACCAGACTGCTGTCAGTAGATCCTGCACCATGTCAGGAAATTTCAGCTGGAACATATCCATTATCACCCGTTCCCTGTGCTTACATGAAATGCTGTCCCAAAGGTCAACTGTGGAAATAATTTACATTAACAGTGCTGTTCTACTAGTTAATTGTGTACCCATTTCATGAACGATTTATATAGTTCTATTTTTTTATACAGTATTTCATGTGTTACTTCCATCACGTGTGTTAAGTAAAGATATACAACCATGGAAAATGAATAAACAAAGCTAGAACTTGGTTAACACTATGACAGTTTTTTTCTTCCTTCCATGCTCGTTAGATCTTTGAACCTACAGCAATCAGCCAAAAGTTTCCAAACCATCACTTCAACTTTTTTTCCTAATTATAGTTTTATTGTGGTAACCCAATGATTGTTAAATGTCTTAATTAGTTATAGTTACCAGCATTTTGGTTATATAAGACGCTTCTAGTACCTGGCCCTCAACGCTGTTGTACTTACTACAAGACCTGTTGTCTTTTGGTATAGACTATAGAGCAAGGGGTCTCCAAACTTTTTAGGCAGAAGCAAATGGGACCCAGGGGGTTTTGCCATGTTGTGCTTGTATGCATAGCATATTAGCCCATAAGACACACTTACCAGTGAAACGGAGCCCTCCAGCGCTGACCTGTCACCACTCCTGGTGTTTCCATCTTCGCCTGGTCTTCCTTTTGCTCCCCAGGCGTGAGGATTTCACTGTACACAGAAGTCACCATTATGGCATGGCGCTCTATGCATTCAAGGCACACTCAATGTGCTATGAATACAGTGTACTGCACATGCACCAGTGACTTTATCAGCCGGGGCTGATGTGATTATTAACTAAACAACACAACTTGAGGCCATTAGGTACCTACAGGTAAAGCCTAGTGCACACTGCTGCTTTTTTGTGTATAACTTAGCCGGTTAAATGATAAAAAACTGACAGCTTAGGTCGGAGCCACTGTACTAACAATGAAACCCCCTGATGTTCTACAGCCCCCCGCCATAACACTCCTATCAGCGTTCTCAGCTATTGGCTGAGAGCGCCAATTGGGGCTGAGATCGGCAGACCTTTTTCAGGTCATGCCCCTTCTACAGATGGACCGGCTGCAGTATGCACTGGCCAAATGTCAGCTGGTTTCTAATAAGCCGGCCGAAGCCGCCAACGGCATGCGGCCCGTGTGTACAGGGATTAGGGCTTATTATAAGCTCACCTATAGGGAAAAGTGTAAAATTAGAGTTTAATACCACTTTAGGACATGGCATAAAATGTTTTGTGGTCATATTTGTCAATTAAATATCTTGACATTTTCTGTGATTGCCATAATATAACTTTAATCCTGGGTTTACACTAGAGGCAGTGTGCATTCACAGCGAATTCGCTGCGGATTCAGCACCGCATCTAAATTGCAACTAGTCTATGAAAACCAATTTTGGGGTATATGTTAAAGTACTGACAACCCGCAAGCGGTTTGCAAAACGCAGTGAACACCCATGCGATGCGATTCTGGTGCGGACAAAAAAATGGTGCTCCACCAGTTTGGTACGAATGCGGTGTGATTTGAGCCATAAAAATCCATGGTTGAAATCGAACCATGCAATTTACACATGAATGTGCTGCGATTCCCTATGTTCGGTCCCCGGCTTCATCCGGGGACAGGGCAAAGGGCTTTGTCCGCACTGTGTTTTCTCTGCAGGTACGATTGGAGGAATCTCCCATAGCAACAGGGTCACCATTGGTCCATAATTGGCGGTTAATGTTCATGCCGGATCCTGCCACAGCTGCCAGCCACCTGAAGAGGACCTGCCTGAGCGCCCACCCCCCCCCTTCCCCTTTTATGCATTAGTTTGTTATTTGTCAGTCACGGTGCTATTTAGTGGGGGTTCGTCTTCCAGTATAAGTCTGGAGGGACATGGTGATTGAGTTCTGTATTGGATCATTCGGTTAAGTTTTTAATTTAATGTTTTGCTGAAAGCTGGTTTTGGTTAATTGATTTGCTAATATTGGGTTACCCCTTAAATAAACAGTGTGGCCATTATATGATCAATTTACCACTTTACGACCGCCTGCCGCAGTTATACTGCGGCAGGCAGCCGCTCCTGGGCAAACCGTCGTAGCTATACACCGGTCACGCGCAGGCAGCTAGGGTGCGAGTGCGCGCCGCTGCCGCTGGCATGCTCCTGCCCCCCCCCCCTCGTCAGCAGGGACTCCGATGCATGGGGTAGGCAGCTCCGATTGCCGCCTGACACCCGCGATCAATCCCCGCTGAGAGAGAGAAGAACGGTCAGCTGTTGTAAACACAGCTGACCGTTCTTCTCCCTGGAATGATTACAGAGCTTATGTGATCCTTCTATATAGGAACACATCACTCTGACCCAGACGGCGTCTCCATGTGTTTTTTCCTGTCAAGCTCACGTTTTCATTACCTGGGCTTTTAGGATTGGATCATCTGTATTTCTCTCAGCATTTGACCAATTGTCATGATTCAATATTGCCACCTGTATGTGGGCTGGAATAAGACTGATCTACTTACCCATTCATTGGGGATCCGTTACAAGTGAGCCTATTAACCTCTGCAGACAGCAGACAGGGGACCTGTGTTTGGAGACAGTTTCGGCCATCTTCTCATCTCCATCTCTGACGCTCCTCTTACTTTCCCAGTCATCTTTCTTGGATCCTTCTTCCATCTTGACTTGGTCATCTCCTCAGGAGATACATGTACATTAGCACTCTGAACTTCATCACTCACACCCCTGATGAAGGGGAATCCCGCAACGCGTAGGGTGTTGGGTGCCCTTTGGAAGTCTGTGCTCTGTTATATCCTTGTCTGATAAGACAAGTATTTTACTGTGATATATGTTTTGTCATTTCATGTTTTTCATGTGTCCTATCCATTTAGTTGTTTGTATGCTTACTCAATAAAAATATGTTTTAAATTTTACACTGTGGTGTTATTTTGGCCCATTCCCTTTTCAGGGTTTTTTTTTCCTATATATAGGAACACAGGTCTCTGTGATCATTTCACAAGCCACACCCCCACAGTTAGAAAAACGCTCCTAGGTACTGTAGTAATGTCACTGGTCCCCTCAAAAGTGTCAAAAATGTCAGTCAGGGGTCCGATCTGTCTGCCACAATGTCGCAGTCCCGCAAAAAATCACAGATCGCCGCCATTACTAGTAAAAAAAACAAAACAATAAAAATGACATAAATCTTTCCCGTAGTTAATAGACGCGATAACTGTTGCACAAACCAATCAAAATACGCTTATTGCGATTTTTTTTTACTAAAAATATGTAGCCGAAAACAAATTGCCCTAAAATGTTAAAAAATTTAGATTTTTTTTTTTGGGAATGTTATATAGCAGAATGTGAAAAATATTGTTTTTTTTTGTGTTTTTTTTTTTCAGAATTGTCGCTCCTTTTTTGTTTATAGCGCAAAAAATAAAAATCTCACAGGTGATCAAATACCACAAAAAGAAAGCTCTATTTGTGATACAATTGTCCGTTAAAGTAACGCAGTCCCGAATCCCAAAATATGGCCTGGTCATTAAGGGAGCAAATCCTTCCGGTCCAGAAGTGGTAAAACTTATTTTGGTGTCAATCTCAGTTAATTTTTTAGCTACTTTGTACTGTTCCATACAAATTACATGTGGTGTCCTGCACTGCAACAGTGTGATCCTGGGCTTAATAATTTTTAGGTATTTACGTACGAAACCAAAAAAAAAAAAAAAGAGCAAAAAGCAAACTGAATTAAAAAAAGGAAGCACAAAAAATCATGCTAGCCATAGCAGCAGAGGTTTTTTTTCTGCTTTTTTGCAGATTTTGACTTGAAAAGCCAGTCTGGTGACACTGGCTCTTTCATATCGCCATCTCAGCTGTTCACTAAGAAAAGGAAATTGCAGGTGTCTGCAAACAGACCCACATACTATATATTACCAAATAAGTGCTTTCTGCTTGAAAGCATTTTTGTGTGGCAATTGCCCTTGAAGTTCCCTGCTACATCACATGCAGGTCATAGTGAGACAAAACAATCAAACAGCTCTTCAGTGGGTCAGTAAACATGTGTTTGCAGTTAGGTGAAGGCGAAAAATTCTCTGGAGGCAAAAATGTGCTAACTGAGAGCACTGCTGAAATCCTTTAAATAGAGAAGGCAGGTGCCAGCATCCCAAGCCAGCCGGGCGGTGTACAAAACACCCGCATCTCATGACAAGAGCTTTCCACGCTCAATCACACAAATCCTTCTTTTTACAATTTTAAAGGCATATTGGGTAGCAGGTTCACTTCCCAGTTACACCCCAGCTATTAACTTTATATGGATTTTCTAGTAAGGCATAAATGCAAAAACTATTTCTGTGCTTACAGTTAAATGTCCAATGTACTCATTTGTAATGCGTTATATAAGAAATTCTAAAAAATCAGCCCCTTCACTATTCACACCTGAGTGTATCATTTACAGGTGTGGTTTTTTTGGGCGTTTTTTTAGGCCCCTTTCACACATACGGTCCACTTGTCCATTTTTCATCCATCCGTTGACGAATGAAAAACGGACATCAATGTAAAACATTACATCTATAATTTATATCATAAATGAATAAATCTATCATTCTAATATCATATCATATCATATAATATCTATCATATCATATCTATCATATAATTAATCATATAATATTAATTACTATAATTAATATCATATAATTAATCATTATAATATAATTATAATTAATATAATATAATTAATTATAATATAATATAATTAATCATATAATAATATCATATAATATCTATCATATCATATCTATCATATAATTAATCATATAATATTAATTACTATAATTAATATAATATAATTAATCATTATAATTAATATAATATAATTAATTATAATATAATATAATTAATCATATAATAATATCATATAATATCCATCATATAATTTATCATATCATATTAATTACTATAATTAATATAATATAATTAATCATTATAATATAATTATAATTAATATAATATAATTAATATAATTAATCATATAATAATATCATATAATATTCATATCATATAATATCTATCTATCACAAATGAATAAATCTATCATTTATATCATATCTATCATTTACATCTATGTAAAAACAGATGACAAGGTATGATTATCCGTTAACATCCGTTTTCATCCCTTTCCGTCAATGTCGGTTTTTTGGAACGGATGAAAGCCCTATTTTTCACCCGTCAATAAACGGATCGGACGAAAAACGGATGTAAACAGACAAACGGTCCGTTTTTCATCCGTTTTTTCATTGGTAATGGATGTAAACAAAACGGATGAAAAAACTTATTAAAAAACGGATGAAAAACAGAGGAAAAACTGAGGAAAAAACGGATGAAAAAAACGGATGAAAAACTGATACATTTTGACATGACTGAATTGATGAACTGAACGTGAACATGTGTGAAAGGGGCCTTAGGTGTTTTTTCTGGCATTATTTGCAGGTGTTTGGAGGCAAGCATTGACATCTAATAAAAACGCTTGTAATCTGCCAAAAAAGAAGCTCATGTACTTTTTTGAGCTTCAGCCGTTTTGCTTCAGGAAACAAAACGCTCATATGTGAACAGGGGCCATTGAAATGAATGGGATTTTGCTTGTTGGGCATTTTGAGACTTCAGAGATTCAAGCATTTTACGAGCTGAAAAACGCTCCGGTGTGAACAGGGCCTTAGGCCTCATGCACACCGGACATTTTTACAGCTGCTGTTTTTGGCATCAAACTTTTTTTTCTACAGCCAGTAAACTCCCCAGCATGTTATCCTATGTGTCCATACACACATAGGCTGTTATCAGCAGTTTTTGGCAGGGGCGTTTTCTGGCTGGAAAAAAAACCTAGAACTAGTGGGTTTTGAGAGGAGTTTTTCAGCTGTAAAAATGCTCTAACTCTGATAAAAATAATAAATGGAGGGCCCTGAAGTAGAGGCTATGAAAGGGATTTGTCCATAAATTGTAAGTACAAAAAAACTTAGAAACAAACCTTGTTTGGATCATAGGCCCCTCATGGACTATTGACAAAACCCAGTATAATAAAATTTATATTTTTTATTGTGTATCAAAAAATTAAAAATATATATGTTACAACACATACCACATTGTAGATATTGAACTCTGATAATAGGTGAAAAAAGCTTAAAAATGCCAAAAAATGCAGAAAATTGCAGCTATTCTGTGTTTATCAGCGTTTTTGAGCCATAAGCTTTTATGAAAACAAAACAATAAGTGCAGCGCTAAGAACACAGTGTCAAATGTTATATATATATATATAAACATATTCAATCATGAAAAAAAAGTTCATAAAGGTGAGTCCCAGGTGAGGGAAACAAAAACCTCCAGGTTCTTAACCACTTTACCGCTGAGTACCGTAGTACTACTGCGGCAAAGTGGCTCTTGTAGGTCTGACGACGTAGACCTACGTCGCCAGACTCCTCCCCTGTAGGCGGCGCTCGCGCGCCGCCGGAGGCGCGCTCCCGCTGTTTTCATTCACAGTGGGAGTCGGGCTAAGGGAGGAGCGGCGGCGATCGCCGCTGCTCTGCCCCGATCGGCGGGGAATCCAGTTTGGAGATCCGCCTGCCTGTGTAAACAGAGCGGTGGATCTCCTAAGTGACAGGGAGTGACAGATCGGAGTGTTCAGCATAGCTGGACATCCGATCTGTCCTTGTCTCACACAGTCACCTCCCCCCACACACGTCAGTAAGCACCAGGCATACATTAACCCCTCCCTCTCCAATAAAATTAACCCCTTCCCTGCCAGTGTCATTTTTACAGCAACAGTGCATATTTATAGCACTGATTACTGCAGTAATGTCACTGGTACCCCCAAAAGTGTCAAAAATGTCAGTCAAGGGTCCAATCTGTCCGCCGCAATGTCGTAGTACCGCAAAAAAAATCGCAGATCGCCGCCATTACTCGTTAAAAAAAAAACACCAAAAATGACAAAAATCTTTTCCTTAGTTAGTAAACGCAATAACTTTTGCGCAAACCAATCAAAATACGCTTATTGCAATTTTTTTTACCAAACATGGGTAGCAGAAAACAAATTGGCCAAAAATTTAAAAAAAAATTGGTTTTTACATCTTTTTTGGGGGGGAATTTCATATAAAAAAATGTTAAAAATATTGTTATTTTTTCAAAATAAACGCTATTTTTTTGTTTATAGCGCAAAAAGTAAAAATCACACAGGTGATCAAATACCACCAAAAGAAAGCTCTGTTTGTGGGAAAAAAAGGACGTAAATTTCGTTTGGGTACGGCGTCGCATGACCGCGCAATTGTCAGTTAAATTCGCACAGTGCCGAATCGCAAAAAGTGGCCCAGACATAATACAGCAAAATGCTCCGGTGGTAAAGTGGTTAAGTGACGTTAAACGGTGAAGAAATCCCAACACCAAGGAGAACAATGAATGCGCTCACCGGAGGGTATGGACCCACTATACCGTATAGCAAATGGGTCATAGAGGCTGGTTACACTGGAAATCCCCAGAGGTAGCTGAATCACCTGAAGTTTCCTTAAGGTGGTCCGAGCGTTTCATATACGGATGCCAAGGAGTTATCAAACCCTCCCTCCCTTTGTGTGTTTTCAAGTTTATTTGAGCTTTTTCATGCTCTTTTGCCCATTTTTGGGCCCTTAGACATCTTTTCTGCTCGAAAGCTCCTCTCAACTGGTGGGGGTTTTTTTTCTGCCTGTAAGAGCAGCAATATGGAGGGGAGTTTCCAGGCAGCATATAACGGAAAGCGCAAAAAAGCTCAAAAGCCTGTATGAGCAGCTTCTTTGCGCTTCTTTGAGCTGCATTGTGCATGAGCCCTTAAGGTCAGGATCCTCTGCATTTAATTACAAATACCAAACACTTGCAATCATCAGTGTCACTTCAAATACGTTTGCATGGGTCCATGTAAGGGCAGAGTCTACTTCAGATACATGTCTAATCAGGTGGTTAGGTTTAGAGGGGTGCAGTATATGGATCATAAAGCAGAATTCATTTTTTTAGGTCTTTTAAAAAAATATTCAACTCCAAAAGCAAACATTTTATTTATTGCAGCTTACTGATTCTGAGATGTGATGACTGCACTGGTTTTCATTAAAAAAAAAAAAAAAATGTTATTCTCACCTGCACTGTGCAATGGTGTTAAACAGAGCAGCCCAAACCTCCTCTTCAGCGATCTTGGCTCCTCCTCTTCTGTGTCTGCCCCCATAGCCAGCGCTTGTGATGAGGGCAGACGTGTGGGCTCGATCCGGGCTGGGCGTTGTGGGTGTCCATTGACACACACAGCGTGGCTTGGCCCCATCCCCAACTAGCTACTCACAGGATTTGACTGACAGCTGCAGGAGCCAATAGTTTCTGCTGTTCTGGGATAAGCTTGTTAAAGTTGGGAGGAAGGAGAGAAGACTGGCAGATGGGCAGAGCTTTGGATCAATACTGGCCTTAGGGAAGGATTTGAAATGGGGGGCAGGCATGGCAAATGGCAAAAATGGCAAAAAATGTTTTACATTAATGCAAGGAATGCATTAATGTAAAAAAACGTTTCACCTTTAGAACCACTTAAATGATTTGTAAGCTGCAGTATAATACATTTTTGTTTTAAATATGTTTTAATATTTATTTTCTGTAAACAGTTTTTTATTTCTTTTGGCATTACCAATGCACATTTACACGTAAACAATGCAATTTTTTTTTTTGCATTTTCATTAGACTTGCTATTCGCTCCATTCACACCTAGGAGATTTGAATCGCTTGTTAACGCTCAAAAAGGAGCAGGAGCTTATTTTGGACATTAGCACTGTGTGTTGCAATTTTGGTTTATTTGCAAAGGAAGAATACACAAGAATACATAGATTAAACATCTGCTATGAAAAATAACACAGAACAATGTAAAACAGTCGACATAGCCCCCCCGAAGGAGCGCATGGCCATGGCATACAAGGCTAGAGAGCATCCATCCGGTTATTCCCTGGCCCGGGGTGGCGCCAACCAGGTCCAGGCCTGCTCCCCCCCCTCCGGCACCCCCAGGGGAACACACTGCGCCCCAAGGAGGAGAGCGGCCACCCAAACCCCATCTCACCGAAACATCTCCGGCCCCCGGGAAGCCGGTTCAATCACATCAGTACACCAAGGCAACCGATATGGCTATTTATAGTGCAAGAGCCACTTTAAGTGGCACTGATAGGACTATATTGATCCAAGGGGGACCACATCTGCAGAGCGTCAGAGCAGTGGGAGTAAGAAGAGTATAGGTAGGAATGAAAGCGAAGTAAAGAAAAGAAAGAATAAGAAAGAGGCAGGGGATGAGAAGGGGGTAGTAAGGGACAGGAGTGGTAAGGGGTTGGTGTCCAGGTCCACAAGATAAGGGTTCAGAGAGCTGCAGAGAGTCCTCCGCTCTTAAGCTACTGAGGGTATGCCCCTAAGTTTACAGGGGGCCTGCTAGATATCTCATCCAGAGGTCCCAAGTCTTCTCAAAGAGGCGCATTTTGTCTTGGAGGATGGCTACCATCCTCTCATTGACGATGATCAAGGTCAGCTTAGCCTTAAGCAGCTCCATCAATATCACTGGTGATCTCCAGGATCGAGCTATGGTGATTTTGGCCATCGTAAAAATAAAAGTAACCAGGCATTTGGTATGCTTGGAGGCCTGGTCAATATGTTTGCCTAGAAGCGCATGTAGAGGAGACTTGACCAGATTAATGTCGGTAAGTGAGTATATAAAATTATAAACTCGGATCCAGAATCTGCGGACCTTAGGACAGGTCCACCAGGTGTGTAAAACTGTGCCTGACTGGCCACAGCCACGAAAGCATTAAGGAGACGCCTCTCTGACCGCTGCCGCCAATCTGACCGGGACCATGTACCACCTCAAGAAGACTTTATAGTTGGCTTCTATCAAAGACGTATTATTCAAGGATTTTGAATTCAGCTGCACCAACTTGTTCCATTCCACCCTGTCTAGTTCCTCTCCCAAGTCTGCTTCCCAGCGGGTCATATAAGGCAGTTTAATACATCATGCAATACATTATATATCATAGATATGTAACCCGTCTGTTTATCAATTGAGTTATATAGGTACTCCATGGGGGTCGAAGTTGTTAGGTCACAGTGACGTTTCATAGACAGAAAAGCATTTAGTGTTGTTTTGTTACAATTTGTTTTTTTTTGTTCCATCTAACAACAAACTGGGCAAAAAAAAAAAAAAAAAAACATAAAAGATCCAAAAAATTTGCAAAAAATTGGTCAAAAGCGGAAAATGTGCTGCGGATACAGATCAAAAGCAAACTGAATAGGTGTGAATCAAGCCTTAAAGTGCAGAGGGGGATGTGCGAACTAAAGTTAATATGTGCTTTAAAATAAAATGTATTTAGATAACACTTCAGATTTCTTTTTTTTTGGTTGCAAATACTTGAATGTTTGGTCAGACTCTTGACAAAAATTTCCCAGCATACTGAAAAAGGTTTTTTTGCTGGTGTTGCAGATTTTTAGTTTGTTCACATTACAAATAAACAGTGGTATACTATTATAGGGGCAGTCCTGGCACTCTCCCAGGATTTAGAGCTGCAAGGGCAGCCTGGCATCTTCCATTGAAAATCGGTGATCAAGTTACCGCTTTTACAAGATGGAAAAGTCTGAGCTTATAAGGGTTTATATATTTTCCGTTGTTGAATAGAGTTTAAATTTCCCAAACCCAGCCCGCAGGCTGAAGTTGAAGAAAAATATTTGTCACCAACCGAAAAAAAAAAAAAACAAGATCATTTCTAATTATAAGTGATCTAAAAAAAAAAAAAAAAAGAGTGGCTCAAAAGACACGCAAGCCATTTTTGAATCAATATTTCTTTTAAGTAGAAGAAAAGCATGTGATGGTTGGGAAAACTGAGACATGAAGACTGTCCTTAAGGGAAGTATGACTAAGGAATACACTTGATGTGCTTTGAAGCTGTTAATCCGCACCCTCTACTGGAAAATTCCCATTGATAACTTGAGCAAGTTCTGCCTGGAGTCATCAGACTGACATATCTAGGCATTGAGAATACGTCTTTAAGTATTACAGTATCTTCACTTACAGGCTAGCAAGCAAATGTCAGTTCATAAAAGCTCCTCTTAAGATGTCTCTTCTATCAGAAGTGCTGAGCTACATGTGGCTTGTTTCCCAGACAAAGCAGGCCTTTGTTCTTTGTATCAGCGGAGATCTCCTTTAGAGGGAACTTGAGACAGAAATGTGCCTTTTATCTTCCACGTCTTGTCATCTTCAAGAAGAGCCACTAACTATAATAAACAAGTAAGCAGCCTTCCTCCCTGCAACCAAGTACAAAAACCTCAACATAAAAAAACTTTGTGCTTATCTGTAAAAGCGTGCTGACATTTTCATTATAATCACATTGGGGTGGATGATGGAAGAAAAAGCCTAGATGTTATTACATCAGATAACTGGGATTTTTGTAAAATGCTGAAACAACTTCAAATCGACTAGCTGAGATGGGTTACTGCACTTTGCACTTTAGCTTCTTGTACTGCACCAAAGCTGGACTTCCAGAACAGAAGGACAAAAAAAGAAGAAATGTAAAAAAACTAAAAACTCTATCAATTATAGCTAGTGTAAAAACTGCCATACATGGCACGGTTATGAAACAATTTCTGTTAAATTATCTGAAATTCAGAACATGGATGCCTCTGTCAGCACCATCTGACTCCACAAAAATGGAAAATTTGATTAAATACTTACCGTAATTATCCTTTCCTTGGTCAATCCATGGCAGCATACATGTGGTAGTATGCTGCCATGTTGGTGCCAGGAAAACAGAAAATTATATCAAATACCTACCATAATTTTCCTTTCCTGGCTCCAATCCAGGCAGTACACTACCTCATGTATGCTGCCATGTTGGCACCAGGAAAACAAAAAATTATATCAAATACTTACCTTAATTTTCCTTTCCTGGCTCCAACCCATGGCAGCATACTACCCCATTGGCACCAGGAGAACAGAAAATTCTATTAAATACCTACCGTAATTTTCCTTTCCTGGCTCTAATCCATAGCACAATACTACCACATGTATGCTGCCATGTTGGCACCAGGAAAACAAAAAATGATATCAAATATCTTCTGTAATTTTCCTTTCCTGGCTCCAACCCATGGCAGCATACTACCTCGTTGGCACCAGGAAAACAGAAAATGATATCAAATACCTACCGTAATTTTCCTTTCCTGGCTCCAATCCAGGCAGTACACTACCTCATGTATCCTGCCATGTTGGCACCAGGAAAACAAAAAGTTATATCAAATGCTTACCGTAATTTTCCTTTCCTGGCATTAACCCATGGCAGCATACTACCCCATTGGCACCAGGAGAACAGAAAATTCTATCAAATACCTACAGTGATTTTCCTTTCCTGGCTACAATCCATAGCACAATACTTCCACATGTATGCTGCCATGTTGGCACCAGGAAAACAAAAAATGATATCAAATACCTACCATAATTTTCCTTTCCTGGCTCCAACCCATGGCAGCATACTACCTCATTGGCACCAGGAAAACAGAAAATTATATCAAATACCTACCGTAATTTTCCTTTCCTGGCTCCAATCCATAGCAGTACACTACCTCATGTATGCTGCCATGTTAGCACCAGGAAAACAGAAATTTATATCAAATACCTACCATAATTTTCCTTTCCTGGCTCCAACCCATGGCAGCATACTACCTCGTTGGCACCAGAAAAAACAGAAAATGATATCAAATACCTACCGTAATTTTCCGTTCCTGGCTCCAATCCATGGCAGCATACTACCTCATGTATGCTGTCATGTTGGCCCCCGGAAAGTCAAATTTTCATTTGCCTTTTTGAAAGGAGCTGGTTAAAAAATTGGCCAGCGCCAGCAACCCTTCCTTTTCCATAGGCAAAAAAAAAAAAAAAATGCCAGTTTGCTCAACTGTCACTATTAGCAAACGTTCCGCTTTTGTGAAGAATATTCTCTCCAGCTTGTATAAATCCACCCTTTGGTGTTTCAAGTCATATTTTTATGTAATGTGCTGGGTCCCTGGCAGGCACTAGTAGTATTCACTACCAATACTTTTGTACAGATTTTTGTAAAGTTTGTATGGGGTGGGGGCAAGATGGAAATATGGAAGTTAACTCTCTACATAGCAAACCTGCAGAGTCTTGTTTTTTTTTATTTTTCCCTGCGAAGGTGACACATGTATAATTAAACTACACCAGGCACCAGCGAGGCCATTTCTACCAACATTTCTGTTTCTTGGAATTTAGTGGTGCACTTTGTAATCTATCTGTTGTGTCTTTATATAAATAGGTGTGTTTGTATATAAATAGGTGAAATACCCTTTAGGGATGTAAAAGCAAAGAGGATATATTGAGGATTCCAGTAGCTGACACAACAACAATTATTATAATTGCAGTAAGGAGATTTGATCCAGATTCCAAGTGAGATCATCTAAGTGTATGTCTATCTATGATATTATTGACAAGTATGGATAATGTAAAACAGTTGGTGTCATAACATTTCTACAGATTAACTTATCACTGAAAAGCAAGACTTCTACATAAAAAGCAGATCTAAATTCAATGGTCTATACATAGTGCATTGCATCTTAGATACTTTTGTAGCTTGTTATCCATAGCATTTAAGCATGCTTTGGTTTTTATTTTTAAACTGCTAGAGATCATTGTTTGGACTCCGTTGACCACTGATGGTCCATGAGAACATTGTGGTGGTCCCCAGGAGTTCTGCCGCAAAACAACATTGTGGCAGATGTTTTCCGCCCAATGTTGATTCCAGTTTTGTTGCTGAGAGTCAATACTGTAAGCACGCATTAATACCCGATGCCTCCTCTGTAGTTCTGGTTCCTGTGAACTCAGAGGGAGGCGCTAGGAGTAGTGCAGTGAGTGGAAGGTGAGGAAGGAGGGGCCTTTCTTTGGCAGCGCTAATCACAGAATGTGAGAGGGAGAATGGAGCTCAAACACATGGCTGGATAAGGAGTATGAGATCCAATGGTGCATCTATGTGTGTGCTGGGGCAGAGGGGGGCACAGAGCCGGAGCATTGTGTGTATAAGGCAGAAGTGAAATCCAAGGAAGGGGGGGCAGAGAGCCAGATAATTGTGTGTATAAGGCATGTAAAATTCATGTTAGTGGTCAGCGGGGTTCAAAATTGTGAGTTTAGTGGTTCATGAGGTCCGAAAGGTTGGCGACCACTGAGCTAGAGTATGTAATTCAAAAATATATAAAGTATTGTTAGAGGAAGGGTTCACAAGAAGTAAAGCTGGTCCATGTCTATATTATAAATTTACAGATAGTTAATGGATGTATCTGATCTGTGTTGATTTGATTATTGCCCACAAATAGGATAAATAAGAGCAAAAATGTGCACAGCACCTAATTAGCAAGCTATGAGATTTGTCTCCAGCCAAATCAAAGTTAAGAAACTGATGTGATTCTTAAAATAGAAGTATGGCCAAAACTTTCTGGTCATACTTCTCTTCTGGGTTACTGGAGTGTACTTACTTTTTCACTCCTCTGACCCAGATTCAGCCAGCTAAAGCCTGCTGTTGGCTGACGTCACAGAGCCGACCCAGGCTGGAAGGATCCTGACCATATTGTCTGGGTCCACCTAAATCTGGTAGGCTTAAAGGAGCTTTAAAGTCAGAAGGTTTCTTATCTTAATACATCCTATTCAATAAGATAAAAAACCTTCTGGGTGTAGCAGCCCCCCCCCCTCCAGCACCCCCTAATACTTACCTGAGCCCCATCCGTATCCAGCGATGTCCACGAGTCCCTCGGCCGTCTGGGACTCTCCCTCCTGATTGACTGAGCCAATCAGTCACAGCGCCATTGGCTCCCACTGCTGTTAATCAAAGTCAGTCAACCAATCAGGAGAGAGAGGGAGCAGGGCCGAACACACAGAGCTGGACACACAGAGCTGCATCTCGGCTCTGGTGCCCCCATAGCAAGCTGCTTGCTGTAGGGGCACTCGACAGGAGAGAGGGGCTAGAAGCAGCAATGTGGGACCTGAGAAGAGGAGGATTCAGACTGCCCTGTGCAAACCAACTGCACAGAGGAGTGACTTTACAATCACTTTGAAGGGGTTGTAAAGTCAGAAGGTTTTTTTTTATCTTACTACATTCTATGCATTAAGTTAAAAAACCTTTTGTGTGTAGCAGCCCCCCAATGCTTACCTGAGCCCCCTCTTGATCCAGCGATGTCCACGACTGTCCCAGCCATTCTCATTGGTTAAGATACAGCAGCGGCGCCATTGGCTCCCGCAGCTATCAATCGAAGTCAGTTAGCCAATGAGGAGAGATAGGGGCGGGGCCAAACCGAAGCATCATGTCTGAATGGATACACGGCGCTGTGACTTGGCTCAGGTGCCCCCATAGCAAGCTGCTTGCTGTGGGGGCACTCAAAGGGAGGGAGGGGCCAGGAGAGCCGAAGGGGGACCCGAGAAGAGGAGGATTTGGGCTGCTCTGTGCAAAACCAAATGCACAGAGGAGGGAAGATTACCATGTTTGTTATTTTTTTTTTTTGAGACTTCACAATCACTTTAACATTACTCTGTCCGCAGATTGAGAGCACTATTGTCCAAAGATGTCTGCTTTAAGCCAGGTACACATGTATCGAAATTCAGCTGGAACTGGATGAATTTAGATCCCTGTGCAGTCTTCTCTGTTCAACTGTTTGTTAGAATGCAGACACCCTAAGGCCCCTTTTACACGGGCTTTCTAATCAGGTCCACCTGTCAGTTTTTCAGCCGGACCTGATCGGATGCTCCATGCACATCTAAGGGGCAGCAGATATCAGCGGTGACATCTCCGCTGACACCCGCTACTATCCAATCCAATCCAATCCTGTCCATGAAATCCAGACGGATGGTGACCCTATTTTACATCCATCTGGAGGATCAGATCGGAAAGGATCGGATGAAAACAGACAGGCGGTCCGTTTTCATCCGATCTCTCATAGAGGAGAGCGGGGATCTGACAGCTCAGTCTCAGCACAGTGAGAGGAGATGGACCTGTCACCCTTGCTCAGCGGGATCAGCGGATCGATCCCCGCTGGAAAAAACAGAGTCTGCTGGGCAGAAAGCCCATGTGAAAGGACCCTTAGAAAGGAAATGTGCTACTGGCTGGATCACTAGGTGAAAAAAGCCTAAAATAAAAGAAAACAAATGCAGTCAACACATCTAAGGATTGGTAAGCTGAAATATATTACATTCTTATGTTTGGGTTTAATACAGCTGTAAACTAGCACATTATTGTTTTTCGTACAAAGAGCAATCATTATTCTTCTATAAAGTGATGAGATTAATTGTGTTGTGTGTTGTTCATAGACGATTGAAGATTAACAGTAATAACTCTTTCTCAAAAGCCTGGGATTCAAGCTGTCCCTCCATCATATAACACTTTGTGACCATGTTGGCCAATCTGATTCCACTCACCCAACATATAAGCAAACCCTTTGCTGGAGGTCAATAGCTAAGCTCAGGTGAGTGTGTCTGAAAGGCATGGATGATAAGAAGCAGAGTGTCTTGTATATGCGGGAGGGGTCGTTTGCCTGACAATCACAGCTGCACTAGATCTTCCACATTCTGTCTCCGTAATCAGTGTTGTTATATTAGAGAGCTGTGTTGCCTGAAGGCACAACTGGTTTACTGGCAGCCAATTAAACATCGCCCTACGCAACATAAGCATGAGTGCCTTATACTGCGAAAGTCAAGTATTATCTTCTTGTCTTCCAGTTACAGGACAAGCCTTTTATTTTGGGTAGTTCGAAAATGTGCATTTTATGACTGTATTTTCCCTTTAATTATTTCATGTTGCTGTGCTTTCAGACACAACACAGCAGATGGCTGTTTCCTAGATCTCCGATGGAGATTTACTAATGATCTGTCTGTTGTGGTGGAATTTTTAGACCCTTTTCATCAGAATTTTTGCATGTCTATTTATCCAGCATAAGAGAGGTAAAGCTGAACTCCTGGCAAAGAAAAAAATGCTCCCTTGCAGTATGGATGTCCTGGCACTACAAGGGTTCTTGATCTTGGCTTTATATTGAAAATACTGCCACCCTGAACTTTATTTACCCCCTTGATGTATTTATGGCTGGGTTCACACTGATACGGCTGTGGGTCACAGCGGGGGTCCGGTACGTTCCTGGTCACCGATTCAGGTGCAAATCAGGTCCCAATTTTTGGCTGAATTCGCACTTGAAACTGAACCAAAGACGCACAGGACCCTTTTGCAATGCAGACTGTGGCCGTCTATTAAGAGCTAGTCACACTCTCCTGTCATGCGCATTGGGTGAGAAAAAACGCATCCAATTTGCATCAGTGTGAACCAAGCCCAAAGGTTTCAATCATGTCTCCCCTTTTCCTTTTTTCCTCCAGACTGTGCATACTAAAGTAACATTTAACCTTTTTTTAATTAAAATAACATGTTATACTTACTTGCTCTGTGCAATAGCTTTGCACAAAGCAGGCCCGATCCCCTCTGGGGTCCCCAGCCGGCATTCCAGGCTCCTCTTCGGCGAGTGCCTTCGCAGGGCACCCAGCTTTCTCCCGAGCTGCCCTGTCTCATCACAGAATTTGAGTGACAGCAGCGTGAGCCAATGGCTCCCGCTGCTATCAATCTGACCAGTGAGGAGGGAGACAGTGGCAAGAGCTGCTGGCGTGCACATCATTGGATTGGATCGGGCTCAGGTAATGAAAAGAGGGGGGGGGGGGGTCTGGAGGGATCCTGCAACACAGAAGGTTTTTTACCCTAAAGCATAGAATGCTTTAAAGTAAAAATCCCCAAGGCTTTAGAACCACTTTAAGTGCCGGTTCACATATATGCAATGATAGACATTGCATGTGATTCAGAGCGCATTGCTCTGAAAATCACATGCGATGTCTCTGCGATGTGAACTCAGCCATACAGATTGTATGGTTGAATTTGCATCGCATTTGGACACAACTCGCACAGGACCCTTTTTTGGGTCCGCACCAGAATTGGATTGCATGGGTTTTCACACCTATGCAATCCGATCCATGTCCGAACTGACAGTTTGCACTGCGATATGCGAACTGATCTGGGGGTGTCGTTAACTTTTTATTGACACCCCCAGCGATTCGCATATGGCAGTGTGAAGTTGTGCAGTTGAACCCGCAGTGGATTCGCAGGGTTCCTGCATCGCATTTGTGTGAACCAGGACTAAGTTCCTGAAATCTTTACTGATATGTTTTATCCCTCAGACCTTTCACCATTTTTGGGCTCTTTCTATCTTATAAATATCTTTAAGTGAGATCCCCAGAACTAGACACAGGATTCTAAATAAGGTCTAACTAAAGATCTATATAGGGGAATCAGAACCTCCTTCCTCCTGCTGCTTCCCACTGCATGGCCACACTGTTTGCTCATTCATCAGAAATAAGTACCCCTAAATGTCTGTAGTGCTGACCAACACTGTACCCCCCGTATTGTACTCTATTAAGGGACTCTTTTTCTTCGGTGCATTATTGTACATTTAGAAACATTAAAATGAAGTTTCTATTGTTTTGACCAATCTTCCTGCAATGCCAAATAATTTTCCATATTAAAGACACCACCTGGAATGTCCACCCTATTACACACCTTTGTGTGATCAGCAAAAATATATACCTTGCCCACCAAATCTTTAGTATTATCACTTACAAATAGATTAAATAGAACTAGACCTTCATATCCATCAACAAGCACTTTAGACTATTATAAGCCCCACACAGCTGGATTCTCATGTGATCATCACATTCAATGCTTCAATTTGACCCAAACCCAATGTGGATTATACATATGACACTTTTGGCAGCTTTTCTTCAGCTTTCGACCAGAAAAATATTTCCTTTAAATCAAGTATTACACAGAATCTTTCATTCATTGTTTCCGCTCTCGTCCAGCTTGGAGCAACTAATTAAAACCGATTAAAGATACCTTAAGTCCCCCTTCACATCGGCACGATTTGACAGGTTAAATTGCATGTCAAATTGCAGCTTAGTGCCGGAAATCAGAGCATCCCAATCTGTGCGATGCCGACTTTGAGGCTCCACACCGATTTTCAAAAGTTGTTCCTGCACAACTTTTGGTGACTTCCGGGGCGATTTCAATAGATATCTGTGCATGAACAAATCTGTCCCCAAAAGTCGCACTGAAATGCAGCTTTGAAATTGTGCCAGTTCAGGTGAACTGGCACGATTTCAAAGCCACATTCAGTGTGAATGAAGGCTAGGATTCAGATATTTTGAACACTTTCCACCACAGTTATAAATACTTGGTTGTGCAAAACTGGGCTACAAATTGAAACCATGGGTGCTGGCAGATTGCTGGTTAGCATTTAGTTCCATGCGTGTGGTGTTTTGACAGTCGACGGTAGAGATCCAATAGTGAAAAAAAAAAACGGATTCTTATATGATCCCCGGTTCTATCCTTTTCTTTTAATCTTGGCCAATCTTGGAAATTGTAGAGTCAACAAACGCATGCATTTCCAAATGGTTGATATGGAATTAATATCTAAAACTTTGCTTTAGTTTTTGGAAGATTTACCCTAACGTTCCATTCTGCTCACAATGGCAACCAGGACAGAGAGGGCAAATCTCCCTATTAGGGACACAGACATCAAACAAAGCCTGACAGGGATTCTAATACTTTAACACTTTGTACAAAACTCCAAAAAAGTTTTGACTATACATAAGCTTTGATTACATCTAAAGCAGAATTCACAATTAAAGTAGAACTACAGGCAAAACCCATAACCCCAATCAGATGTTTTTTCTCCATCTGTGTCCCATTGCTGAGATTTCTCTTCACTTCCTGTCCAAGAGCCAAAAAGGAAGTGAGGGGAAATCCCTGCATACTAATGGAATTCCTTGGGGACCCCCAGATCACCAGAACGAGTGTCCCCATTGGAATATTTCCCTTATGTTACTTTTCTGGGGACAACCCAAAATTTGTGATTTTCTTACTTTCACTTTCAATGATAAAGGTAAACAGGACAAATAGAGAGGGTGAATCTCCTTAACGGGGGCACAGACAGCAATAAAAACTGACTGGGGTTCTAATCCATCCCCATTCTATCCAAAACGAAAAGTTTTGCCTTTAGAAGTCAATAATGATGGGCACATTTATTTGATTGCTGATGGGTCAAGCAGTTTCGTACATGTGACAATATGCAGGAACCTGCTTTTTGATAATTGGGTCAGCTCTTCTAATATTCTGTGTTGAAGCTTTGAACCGCATGATCCTTATTTCCTTGCTGTCACTTTCATGTTTGTGGTATCTGTGATGGTTTCCCCTCTAACAATGAACCTTTTCATCTTTCTTCATTACCAGATTTTTCATCATTTGCACGAAAACAGATTAGCAGAGTTTAGAGAAGCCAATTCTCTATACTGTTGTATCTCCTGCATTTTGGGCACATTACCCTTTTCAGGCATTGATGATGACAGAATTATATTTATTTGGGCAAGGTGTACAGGAAGCATTGTGCAATACAGCTAGCATGTTCATCCAAAGTAAACCAGGTTACAGTTTATGTCTGATAACTTAGTTCTTATTGATTCATTAATAATGGAACCTGTTGTTTTATTTGCCAATTTTATGTAATGTTGTATTTTTACAGTAAAAAGACAGTTGATTTGTAATCCCAGTATTAAGGGATCAGTACGCCCCAAAACTGGTAATTATTTAGTTGCTGAAGAGGTAAATAACCTGATAGAGAGGCCCGGAGTAAAAGAAAAGCAAGACATGAACAGAGGGCCGGCATGACAGGGGTTAAAGGGTCATGGGATGGAGAAATAGTTAAAAAGAAAAATATATATATATGTACTTAGTTTTAATTGGTTCCGGAGTGGGAGTAATTAATGGATGGGAGGAGTTGCAGGAGGGGGATTGGCTAGGCAGAAGTGGGGGCAGATCTTCAGTTGAAGGGAGATCAGCCAGGGGAAAACTTCCCTCCTGCCCGCCCTGTTATTTTACCCCCCACTTTTGATTACGCACTTTATTGGGATTGGGGAATTGGGTTTACTGTTATCAAGCGGATGGCGGGGTGCAAGGTCCTTGTAGGTTACTGTGGGCACTAAAAAGGGTACTTGGTAGGGACCCATCTGAGGTACGGATCCCAGTTGTTATAATAGAGGTATCTGCGGCTGGTTGTCTCCGAGTCGGTGGTGTTATGGCTGGAGGCCTGTTTTAAGTAGGTTGCAGGTATTTCTTCTTGTGAGTGAAGCCTACTAGGACCTTGAGGCTCCAGCTCTACTGTATTTACATTGTATTCACGTTGTTATGTTTTATGTTATTTATTACTTTGGTTAATAAAAGGCTGCTTTTGCCATTAACTCTAGTTGATTGTCAGCGTGGTTATTAAAGGGTTGGAGGGAGCGGTATAGGTCAAAGTGGAAGATGGCAAGACATCTTTAGTACGAAGCAATGGGAGGGGAGAAGCCGCTCAGGTGTGTGTTCCAAACCTGGTGCAGGTCAGATCCGTAATCCAAGAACTGTAGAAATCCAAAATTTGAGACCGCACTTAAGGTCTATGTTGAAATCAAAAGGTATCCTTTATTCTTCATAAAAGAAATAGACAGACAGTGTGCAGACAGACGTGCCAGGTTGACGCGTTTCACTACGCTGTAGGTCGCTTACTCATAACCACATAACCATATGAGTAAGCGACCTACAGCATCGTGAAACGCGTCAACCTGGCACGTCTGTCTGCACACTGTCTGTCTCTTTCATTTATGAAGAATAAAGAATACCTTTTGATTTCAACATACACCTTGAGTGCGGTCTCAAATTTTGGATTTCTACAAGACATCTTTAGTACCCTAGTCAAGATGCTAAAACTCTGTTGGTAAAATATCTGCTTTAGACTTTCTGGATCTACACAACTGTTGTGGCCATTATGTGGGGGTCAGAATCTTTAATGTATTTTATATTATGGATAATGCAGTACGAGGTTCTGGAAAACCAGTGGTGGGAACATTTATAAATCCCAGGTGGACATGAGCTTGGAAATATGACTGGGGGATCTCACTGAAGTATCCAGAACATGTCAGAAACCAAGGATTGACTCAGCTCACCAGGCTTGATGTAACTAAAATATACTTTTTTGGGGACCCTATAAAAATAGTCCAGTCAATAGATTGTAGTATGTTACTGTTGCTAATATCCACATATTTATACGTGCAACCATCTTTTTTCTTTTCTCTGTATTAACATTTTTTCAAGTTCAGAGTAGTACCCAATATAAATTCTATGTTCCCCCTTAGAACTTGACAAATCTATCCGAGATCAGTGTTGGCACAACAGTTGGAATGGTTTCTAAAATAAGAGCTAACTTACAAGGTATATTAGTCAAAACAGCCAAAGAACAGTGCTTTGATGGTCCAAGAGCTGATTTCTATGGCTGAGGCTTGAAAAGGTTTATCATTTTTCTACTGAAACTGAAATTTCAGGAGAAAAACACCTCATTTAAGCAACTACTCCTCCAAATATTTGACTTTTAAAGCTGATATCCAGCCAAACAGCTTAAAGTGGAAATGTGAGCAAAATAAAAAAAAATGATATATATGATATAGCCTTTCTGTCTTTGGTTTACTCAGTCCCCCATAACAGTTTTATTAACCATTGAGCCTGCCAGTAAGTCTGATGTTTGTTAACTTCCTTTTATAGACCAAACAGTCCATCAACCAGCAAACGCGGAAGTTAGAGGTTTTCAACAAATTATTTAACACTGACAGGGGCGCTTACAATGGCCAGCTTATATCCATGTAGTTATAAACTTTACATAACTTTGTATAAACTTTATATAACTATAGGTTTACATGTCCTTTAATGCACAGTGGTTTTAATATAAAATAAACTGTTATAACTTCCAAAAAATGACTAGCCAGGTCCTGCACCTCACTGCAAACTATACTGCAGTTAAACAGACCATGTCACAATCCATGTCTATTAGGGTAAATATATCTAATTAAAGTTTCAACATAAGCATATGGCAAGCTATATTATACTGAACATTCTTTGTCTTCATTCTGCTGAAAATCTTTTTAATCACCCTGATACTTTCAACTTATTTTTTATATGCATGCAGCTTCTCCCCCTCCCCCAGACCTGCTGTCAGCTTAAATTCTGCTATAGACCAAGGAAAAACTGCATTGGCAGTATTTGCAAACAGTGTAAGGCTTTCCCATCCCCTGCCAGGACCTCTTATTGCGTCAGGATTGGGGACAGGGAGCAGCTGCATGTGTCTGGATTGCAGAGGTGTCAGAGATGAGAAAAAAAAAAGAGGTCTATTTTCAGCACAGTGGGGGAAAAGTATTTTCAAAATACAGCATATACTACAGCTTGGGATGGTTATCCTATTTGGCATGAGGTGCTGACAGAGTCTCTTTAAAATACGAGGTGGTATAAAAATGTTTGGAGACTAGTTTTGTAACACGCCAACAGATGGCAGCACAAGGCTTCACACACAGTCATAGACCTTCATAAGTCAGCGTGCCAAAAGACATCCTGTGTACATCGGGAGCTGTGCAACTGGCGCTGTTCTGACCACGTGCCTTACCACGTCTGCTATTTTATCATGGACAGCAAGTTGGAACAAACGTGAGTTTCTTGCTGAAAACAACATAATCTCACTTCCGCACCAACCCTACTCACCATGGCGGCGGTTCCCCATCCGGAGGAGACTTCATGGAACTATAGGACAGAACCATTGCAAGGACTGTGATATACTAACACCTGGTGGCATACCCACATGGCCTTCCTCCATGTGATATATGGAGAGATGCTTCCATAGTACAATTTGTTTGGTGGCCCCAGGCTCTACTACCCCTGGGCTAATCATCTCTCTATATATATACCGAGTTCTGTACCTATCCATGATTGTCCCTTCGTTATTCATTACCATTTGTCTGCGGTGACAGTTATCCTGCAGATCAATTTCACAGAACCTTTTTCTTTGATCACAAGCAGGCTCCAGACGAAGCTTCTTTATGAGGCGAAACATGTAGAGCAACCTGATCAAGCATACTACTAATTTCTGTCATCATGCTTCTAAGTATACAAATATGTACATGTAGTCGCGTCAAGTGACTAAGAATATGAATATATGTATGACCACATCAAATAGAACTGCTGTATGTTATCTATTCCTGACTGGATAACCCATTTTGGCTCCAGTCAACTTTTTAATCAACAATTTTGTTTCTGTTTTGTTTTATGTTTTGTGTGTTTGCTCTCTGTGTTATGTTATTTGAATAAAATTGAAATTTTTTCTAAGAAAAATTTATGTGCCGGAAAATCCTTCCTTCCCAACCTCTCAATAAATTCTATGTAACAATTTGAGGATTGGCACCTTTAATAGTAACTTAAATGCTCAGATGGCTGCTATCTGACGGCATTATTATCAAACAACCCTACTCACCAGATTTGGCTCCTGCAGACTTCGTTCTTTTCCCGAAGATGAAGATCCAGCTCAAAGGTTGCCATTTTTACAGTGTTGCGGAGATCCAACACGAATCGCAGAAGATGCTTGACACGCTTCGAAAAAGAAGACTTCCAGGACACATTCCAGAAGCTGCAGTAATGCTGGGAGCGCTGTATTGCTGTGCAAGGGGGCTATTTTGAAGGTGATCGTGTGTAAACGTAGATAAAGTTCTTGTAAACAGAGCTAGTCTTGAAACTTTTGATACCACCTCGTACAACCAAACTCTCCAAATTACCTGCATTCTAACCAATCAGAGAAACATTCCCCAGTAATTTTTTACAGTGATTTGCAGAAACTCACAATTGGTGCTTCTCAATCCTCAACGCCTCTTTCCCAAACTTTCGGAGAGGGAAGTACTCACTGTAGGGTCAGATGATTTCACTCCTTACACTCCTCAGGGTGGCACCAGGGGGGCAGTGCATGACAGCAGGACCACCCTATAGGTCAAAGCCATGGTCATAGACATTATTTGAAGATTGTGCTGCAATCACAGGCTGCAGAGACAAAGGGAACAGCAACAATTGCTGAACATGAGGTATGGTGCTACCTATTCAATTGGTTATTCAAAAGGGTTTTATCATTACTTTAGAACTGAAGTTTCCAAAAAACAAATTTCCTACAGCTTTAGTGACCTAACTTACCTGTAATGAAGGTAAGTTAGGTCACTAAAGTGCAGACTGCTGGATCCTGTGCAAGTCTTCAGTGCAAGGATGCCAGTCCTATTTCTGTTCTTGAACTTCCAGCACTGTGGTAGTTAAAGTATAACTAATGGCAAACTTTTTTTTAGGGTGGAGTTAGATTAGAACATCGGTTTATTTTGCTGTCTGTGGCCTTGTTAAAGAAATTCATCCTCCTTGTTTTTTTGGGTTTTGGGTTTTTTTGGGTTGTCCCAAGAAAAGTAAAAGTGGGGAAAAGTAAAAGAGGTCCTCCTGATGAGGACCAACCCCCTCCTCCACTCTCATCCTTTAAAAGAAACCCATGCATTGATTACATTGCATGTATCACAATCTGTGCATGGGGGAAAGAATCTTGTCATTCATCAAGCTGTCCCCCATGTACAGATCAGGCTACATTCAGTATAACCAATGCATGGTGCATGGGCTTCTCTCAGTGGATTAGAGGGAAGAAGGTGGCGGCATCTGCACATTTTCACTGTGTTATTAAAAATGAGCTACAGATTTAAAATGGTTTGTTGTTCTTTTTCAGGTCTGGGAAGTGGATCCAATGTGCTATTAACAGACAGGTCACAGCACAGGTCCTTGGAGAAAACCGCATGGAGATCCTACAAAGAATCACAATGTCACCACATGCTAAAACATCTTCACAATGGAGCTCGAGTCACTGTGCAGATGCCTCCAGTGATCGAGGGACAGTGGGTCTCAACAGGGTAAACACATTTCATCCTCATATTAAAAAGATTTTGTTTTCTTGTCTAATTTAAAGGTTTGAAATGACCAACACACATTAGGCCCCTATCACCCATTACGCTTGAATGTCTACAAGTTTAGATGTCAGCCAGGCTCTTCATTGGGCATGGAAGATGAGAAGAGATATCATATAATCAGGCCACCATTGCTGAGTGAAGGAGAACAGAGAGAAAATGGAAATTTCTAATGTTTAAATTCAATATTCCCCAATCAGTCATAGAAATAAGCAAACCTTTGCAGCCTTTTGCAAAATGTAAACCCTTTATTCAGCCACCCCTATATGAATGTTGTGAATAAATGTCTTCAGTTCTGCCAGGTTTATGTCAGAATCGGGTAAATACATCTGGCAGGAGAGAGGTGAGCTGCGTATACATTCCACTATCCCAGTAGAATTCAGCGAAACCCTACGTTTATTTCAGTTCCCCTAAACATATGATTAAAAGGCTCTTCAGCTTGGGGCATTCACTGCATTTTGGGGTATAGACCTATTATAATAAGTGTGTATCACAAACAGTGAGCCGTAGTGACCACTGCTGTCAAACTTTTGAGCTGCAGTGTCCGCAGGGCAACCAATGCGTAATTCTGACACTGTTTTTGCGCTTACTCTGGCTTGACAGTTCCTGTGTCCACTCATGAGCTAGTAGAGCTTCCAGCCACAACAGGCAGTCTCCTGTTTCCTTGTGGTCTGGCATGGGACATGCCAGGGGAACCTGTCTATGGAGAGTTTCCTTGCTGTCTGGCTTTAGAAGTGCTTGGCAAATTGTGGCTGTTTTTTTTTTTTTTTACATTTATATTTAGAATCTAGTACATTCATTCCTTACGAGGCTGTAACTCACAGGTTTTAATTCTCATGTCAGAGTGGGCTCTTTGAGAGTTTCAGAAAACAGAACCAACTCTATTATGCTTTGTGGTCATTAATGTAGCTGAGATTTTTTTTTTAAAAGCCGCACTCCCCACAACTGACATAGCCCTTGCAGATTATATAAACACATAGATGTTGTGCTCCAGAAAATAATTTACTATTGTGCTCTACAAACACTAGAGGGGGAAAAAATCATACTTGAATTAAAGTGTTACTAAACCCACAATAGTAAAACCAGCCTGTATATGCAGTAAAGCATGCTTGTTATACTCACTGTGGAACCTAAGGGGTTAATCCACTGCATTGTGTAAAAAGGCTGTTTAATCCTGTCTCCTTCCCCCTCTTCCAGAGTCCCCAAACCATCTCTGGATAGTACGGAGGATAGGTTACAATTTGCATACGCTCAGTTTGGTGTGTATTGCTAAAGTTTTTTTTTTTTTTCTTGGGAGAGTGCATGTGATCAGCACAGGGCCAATCAGCATTGTCCAGACAGAGGGTCAGGAGTCCTACATTTCCATGTTCTGTGTACTGTGGGAAACCAGATATAGTGAATGCAGAGTCCTGGATTTAGTAAAACACTTTAGGGCCCTTTCATGCTATTGGAGTGATCGGGTCTGCTTGTCTGTTTTCCATGGGCCACCCATTGTCCTCTATGGGGATGCAGATGCCAGCGGACATGTGTCTGTTGACACCTGCCTTGCATCTGATCTGACAAGATCTGCTGAAAACAGACTTATGGCGATACGTTCGCCATCTGTCCAGCTGGTCGGATCAGATGACAATCGGATGGAAACAGATGGTGTTTGCGGTTCTTAAACTGGAAGGCCCCAGTTTATTTTAAAGTAAAACTAAAATTCCTGTTACTGGCCCATCATATATGAAAGCGTCTTAGGTTCCATTCCCACCAGGAAGTTTGACCACGCGCACACTTTTTTTTTTTTGCACATTTCTGCGTGTTCCTGCGCATTTCATTTAGGGCAGTCCATTAAATTCAATGGACTGCCCTATATGCAGGAAACATAGCGCCACACCAAAATGTATATTAGCAAGATACGACAGGGTGTCATTAAGAATAATGAACTTCTTCACGTCTGCAAATGGGCAGTGCGTTTTTGTGCGTGGCGGGATTGTGAGTGCATTCTTGCAATGCACTGGTGTGAACAAAGCTTTAAAGGTGAGCTCCAGGAATTATATCTGAAAAGGCAACAGTATATAAATAGAAGGTATGAATTTCACTTACTTCCTGCTGTCCCTTCTGAGATAAAGCTCTCCTAAAAACAGAAATGAAGTGCAGTGGTACTGTTACTCTAATGTTTTCTTATTAAGTTAGTCACAGCAATGGAAATCTATGGGTCTGCCATTGCAAACACTAATTTATTTTAGAAAATAGCAAGACAGTAATTATTGCTAGCTTCTATGACAGCTGCTAGAGATAATCGCAAGTAAAATCCGGCAGGATGGTTGTACCCAAGTTGATCAATCGTTCAACTTGGTATATTCAGCCTGCCCATACACGTTTTAAATGTCGGCTGAGATTCGAACAGTCAATGGCTAGCCTAAGAGACACAGCCGGAAACAATAGAAGATCTATCCAAAGCCAAAGAATATCCCCTCATAAAAAGCCTTGTTGCTCGTTGGAAGATACCCCTTCACCTCTTGGTCCTGTGTCAACTTAGAAACGTTGGGTTTCCCATCACCTTCTTTACAAAGGACAGTGGTCACCAGGACCAGTAGAGAAGGTAAATCTATCCAACAGGAAAAAAGAGCAATAAAAACTTGATAAGATTCTAACTCTTCCCTATTCTATCCGAAACTAAAAAAAAAAAAAAAAAATTGGCTTTACATATACTTTACATGTTTAATATTGGCTCCTAAAAATTAATAAATAATACGGGGGGGGGGGGGTAGGTTGTTTATCAGCCAGTTAGCTGCCAGTTTTAATTTTTATAAGAAATGTTATAACATATTGCTTTGGGTAGACAAGGGATACGTAAGTTGTTATTGTTTTCCGTAACCCCAATAGGGAGATTTAACCTCCTGTCCAGTCCTGTGACAGGATACAAAAAAAAAGGGGAGCAGTTATTACTGGGACAGGAAGACACAGACAAATAGCAATGCTATAGCTTCTGCCTTTCATTAATATCTTATGAATATCTTGTCATATTTTTACAGATGTGAACTTCGATCAGGACCAGAATTCATCACAAGATCCTACAGATTTTATAATAATAATACATTTAAAGCTTATCAGTTCTATTACGGAGGAAACCATTGTACAAATCCCACATACACCTTGGTCATTCGTGGAAAGATCCGTCTCCGGCAAGCATCTTGGATCATCCGTGGTGGGACAGAGGCTGATTATCAGTTGCACAGTGTACAAGTGATACCCCACAGTGAAAACATGGCTGAAAAACTGACCTGGATGGTAAACACCACCTGTCCTGGTATTATACCCTCTGGCATGCCCTGGAAAACAGATGGCACTTACGATTTGTGGAAGGAAGACAACAGTTGTAGATGTTTAGAGGCTCTTAACTTTGCAATGCATGAACTTCAGCTCATCCGTGTGGAAAAGCAATATTTACATCACAACTTGGATCATTTAGTAGAAGAATTGTTCTTAGGGGATGTTCATACTGACAGCTCCCAGAGGATGTATTATAGACCATCCAGTTACCAGCCTGCTTTACAGAATGCCAAGGTAAGCACTATTATTTATAATCCTATTTATGATATGGATGACCATATAGCTGACCAAAAAGAGAGAGGAGCTTCCATAACCCTCCATTTAAAGCCCATCACCCTTTTAAAACCTACCTTAATTTTGTCTTCCCTAATTTGCCTTGACTCCAATATGGCAACTTTTGCTCAAATGTAAGGAAATTTTACTCATAACTAGTGACACTTTAGGGAACTTCTTCTGAGGAAAATAAAGACTGCCATAGCTGACTCTGTTCTGAAAATGTGAGTTATCATGCTGCTCTTTTGGCTTCAGTGTTTGTAGCATCTGACTAGAGCAAGGATGCTGATGAAGCATTATGGCTTCACTTTTTTTCCTTGTTTCATACTGATTCTGGGTTTGTGACTTAGAATACTGTTCCCTTCACTAGACATTTTAATAAATTATACCTTTAAGTATGCACAAGATGCACTTTGCTTGTTTTAACTTGTGTTTATTAGATTAACCACTTCAGCTCCGGAAGGTTTTACCCCTTTAATGACCAGGCCATTTTTTGCGATTCTGCACTGCGTTACTTTAACGAAAAATGGCGTGGTCGTGCAATACTGTACCCAAGATTGCTTTAATAAAGGCCTGGATTCTTTCCTAGGTGTACATAATATAAATGGGTACTAATATTTATAGGTAAAGTAATCCAGGGAATATCCAATTGCCTGTCGGAGGATCAGGAAGGATTTTTTTTTCCCTGCTGTAGCAAATTGGATCATGCTTTGCTGGGATTTTTCGCCTTCCCCTGGATCAACTGCAGGTATAGGATTGTATATGGGATTGTATGGTTGGGTTTCCTTTACTGTGTTTTGCTTTTTATTGGTTGAGCCAGATGGACTTGTGTCTTTTTTTAACCTGACTAACAATGTAACAATGTATATAATGACCTTCATATGCCATAAATGTCTATGCATAAAAAAGTTCTATTAGAACAAGTCCACTTAAAGGATGGCTGCAGCTCTTCTTTTTAAGGGTACTGGGTTCCTTTGTAAGCTGTAAAGATAAATGGTAAAGAAGGCGCCACCATCTAAGTGTATCTGTTTAATAAAAAGTAATAAAAAAACAAAGCTTCCTCTGGTTTGACAAAGGAGTGGAATCGTTCTGAAACATATTACCACCTACTTTGCGACGTCATCACGCCCCAATGTCGTTTCGGGTCCAAGCCCCCCATGCCTGCTTGCTTTACAGCTTGGTTGTGGTTTTCACCTGCAGCTTTCTCTGCCTGCCAGCCTGCCCAGCAGAACTCCTTCAGCGTACATCCAGCCACGCTCTCATTCATTCATAGCGGGAGTCACGTATGTTCCATCCAGCCTCCTCTTGACCTCTGCAAGCTTGACACTAACCAGCCATATGGCATTGATGATTTGCCTGTATCCCTTTCAGTTTTGTGAGTGCAATCTTTTATCCTTGCCTTTATTTACTTTTTTAATAAACAGATACACTTAGATGGAGGTGCCTTCTTTTCCATTTATCTAAAGCAAAAATGTCCTTTATTGTCCTTTAAATTGATCAGTGTATGATTGAGCCGGCCTGCTGCGAGTAATTATGTTGCGGCGTAACCCTTGCGTCCATGGCAGTAAAAGGGTTAAAGTCAGCTGAAATGCTTAGGCAGTAAGAAGTATAACATAATCTTAATATGTTTTTCTCAGGACCAGAAAAATAACATTAGTAAAACATGATATGTGCTTTGCGTAAAAAAGAACCTAATTAAGGAGAACACAGGCAGTCAATTCAAGGTTGGCCTTTTCATCTGCGCTTGTCCGCTGCTTGCCGTTTTATTTAGTCTAATTGCAGCTCCTCAGAGACCATGTTAAGTAACAAGACCCTGAGCCGAAGAGCCATTTTCACACACAAACCTGTTTGTTTAAGCTCTTATCTTCCCCTGGGGTAATCTGAGCGTGATAAGGTTCAAACGTGAAGTGAAGTCAACGGCACTGTTTGTCAGTGTTGTCATCCTTCCATTAGTTTTGTTATTACAAATAATAATCTAGCTGTGTAGCTTAAATCCAGGCAAGCACACTCATAAAGTTTAAACATTTGCTGAACTGGCCAGGCGGGGGAATAACCAACGATGTCAAATTCTCCACTTGTTAGTGGCTTCACTTGTGGCTGCAAATGAGAGATAATGAAAGGCCCGGGCCTGCCATGTAGTGGAATTCCGCCATAACCACAGAATCAGCGTGGAAGAAAATTGGCCTTGTTCCAAATTCCTGCAGCTCTCATACAACTTCAAGGTGCTAAATCAAACTTTCGAAATACATCTATGAAGAACTGCAGCTCAAGGGCTTCTTTTAGGATTCTATATGTTCATTTTAGCTTGAAATTTACAAAATAAGGGCTTCATAAATTATCTTGTATAAGCCATGTCTGAGCAGAAAGATTTCGAGTAAATCAGAACAGGATTTTGAATATGCCCTTGTTCTCTCTATGAACTTTTAAACAGTAGCAAACCTGGGACTGCCAATATAGCCTTGTCAGCGACAGCTGCCACTGGATTTACTTCTAGGTGCACCTAGAAAGAAAGACTTTTCTTAAAAGTGGTTCCAAAAATAAATTATAGAAATAATATGTTTAAATTAATTAAAAATTGGAAACCGCCAAAAAGCCCCTTCATTTTGCCTTCCTAACTGACCCCAATGCTTTCTGCCAAAATGGTGAATTTTGCTAAATTATCCAGATTTTCCACATAAAATAAAAAAAAAAAAAAATCTTAATTGTGCTTTATTAGTATCCCTGGAAATCCTCCTTAAGACCTCTTTCACGCATGGAGCTGGGGGGGAGGGTGCATAAAAACAGGTGGTTTAACCAAGGTTTTATTGCCCCCTGGCTACCCACCAAATGCCTACTATGCAGCCAGAGAGGGCTGTTCAAATTTAACATGACATGGAAAAGATAAAATTGTAAAAAATAAAACTAAAAAAACATATCTAAGATTTCATTCATGGAGCAGTGGTCCTCAACCCTGGCCTAAAGGGCCCACTAACAGGCCAGGTTTGCAAGATAACTGAAATACATCCCAGGTGATATCATTTGCTGCTCAGTGATTGCAGTATTCTAGTCTGCATCTCCCCAAGGTAATACTTAAAATCTGGCCTGTTAGTGGGCCCTGAGGACCGGAGTTGAGGACCACTGCTCTAGGGGACACAGCAGCTCTACAGCTGCAGATCCTAAATTCACAGGTTTGCAGGTGAGGGCGAGTGACCCATAATGCACACTGTCTGCATTTAGAGCTGCACATGCACATACTTGTCAAATTAGGATTTTTGTACATGCTATTGTCTACGGCTGTACGCAATCGCCTATGACTCCCGGACACAGAAGTATGCTAATCCTTGATGGTGCATGGCCCTTTGTGGCCATGTAATCAAGGCCTAAAACACCCCTCTTCTACACAAACACATAATATGTGCATGAAAGACCTAACGATAATACCAACACACTAAGGGCCAATTCAGTGAGCATCAGTTAGTTGCCCTTAATCGGTGTGAGTTGCAGTTCATTGTTACAGCGCATTGCAGTGTTAATATTGTTTTCTATTTTTTCAATTTTCTTTTAAATTGCATCAATTCAACTCTTTGTCGGCAGTGCATTGCATAGCATTGCAGTGCATTGTAATGAAACATATGCCCGTGTACCTTTCATTTTTGCCATTTCGCAAAAAGACATTTAAAATTTGCAAATATTTTTTTTTCATTAACTCAATACAGTTTTATCGTATAGATTTAGTAGGATTATTTTGTAAGTTATGTTGTGTTTGTGTCTGCCTAATATATTGTTACGTTAATTTTTAGCGAAAATATAGTTTTGATAAATGTTTTTACAACTATTGCAAAAATCATTAGCACCTTTTTGTTTTACCAGTCCTTTGCTTTCAGAAAATGTATGGTTTGAGGGGTTTTTTTTTTACAAACTCTGAAAGGTGTACTTGAAAAATAATAACCTCCAGATTTTTAGAGTAAAGCTGGCTATACAATATGAAAATTTCTTTTGAAAATGTTCAGTTGTTCAATTTTCTAATCGTTAGTGGGGTCAAATCGACATTTGTTTTAGACCATAGTGAAGAGGAAATTTGAAGGTGCTGGATGGCAGTGAATGTGGTTTTCATTTGTGAAATTACATTAATTCAAAAATCGAATGTTAAAAGTAAACCAGTTTTTGAAGTACTTTTGAAAAACATTCGTCTAGTCATCAAATGTAGGAAGAATTTTCATATGAACATTCGTTCAAAAATATTTTAGCATATAGCCAGCTTAAGTTGCCTATTTATAGTTTTACATACCTTTGATTTTCACTGTTTTACAAAAGCCACAGTTTAAAATTTTCAGATATTTGTTATTTACGCAATACAATTTTAGATATAGCAGGAATTTTGTTAGAATTTTGTAAATTGTGTTTGTTCCGCTAATAATGATTTTATTGTAGGGTCTTTTACAAACTCTGAAAGCTGGGAAAAAAAGGGAAGAAGTGCAGTTTAAAAGTGGACCACAGGGCCTGGTAGGGAAAGGGTTAAAGATGGCTGGTAAAGTAAAGATATGGATAGGGTCGAAGGAACTAAACTAAAAAGCATGACACTCACTAAAAAATGTTCAGCATCTGACACTTTCATGAGTATCAAATGTCTGAACTCCCATATTGTTCTGCGGTTCCTTCTGTTGGACCATACATCTCTACAAGACACAGTAATAATGTAGTGGCCAGCAGGAAGTTTTACTGATGTTTTTTAAATTACTGACAGTGTCACTTTAAAGGAAACCTCTGTCTTAATTTCCAAAGTTAGATAAACTGTACCTGAGTGGCCTATGTCTGCACAGCAAGTATAGCTCAAGAATAAACTTTTTGAAATATATGTAGTTCATCTGGAGGGGAATGATTTATTTATTTATTTATGTTTTTTTTTTTACAAAACTAGAGATTGACTGAATATATGGATACATATTATTCATTTGGTGTTCGGTTTCTTTCAGACATGCCTGAGGCTGCCTAAGGGTGCCAAATGGACATATCATGATTATCTACAATGTTTCTTTAACTTCATATGTCATTTAACTATAAATAACTGTATTAGATGATGCATTATAAATAGACAGAGATTCCAGTAATTGCAGAAGCCTGTCTTTTATGTACTGTATATACATTTTGTTTGATCTCAGCAAGGCTGGTGAAGGAATTAGGTTCGCTGCTCCATACATCCCAATTATCAGATGCTCCTTGCAAGTTGTAACAAGACATGCACCTATTTGTTAGAACTTTTACATTTCCTTTTTCAAAACTAAAAAGTCAGTCAAATTGCACATGATTCAAATTGAAAGGACACACTGCACATTTAATTTGCTTTTAGATTAATTGTCAAGATAGAAATGTGAGAGCTGCCATTACTGCTGCAAGGTCTGGAATCACTATTCTTATTCACTACTTAGTAAGCCACCACCCTGAAACAATTATATGGGTCTAGAGCTTCAGCTTCACTTCTTGTTTTTGGCATCAAATGAAGAGAAGGTAGCAGCACATCCGAGAATAAAAGCCATTCCTTTATTAAATATCCATTAAATAGTACATCGAAGGGGCGTGTCCAAGGCGCGGATCCGGACGGTCGCATGTGAGAGACGCTCCGAGCACGGTTGAGCCTTCTAATCACTCCCCGGGGCCTTTTCGCTTGGAAATTTTATTCCCAAACTACCTGATCACCCCCGTGGGACCTTCTAGTGTATGCCTACCCCCAAGAAACGCAGGAAGAAGCCCGTTCAGCGGTCCCTGATGACATATCTTCTCCGAGTCAGGGAGAAGACTATGGCCCAAGATGGCGCTCACGGCTCACAGGCTTCGGCTGAAGCCTCGACCCAGGCAGTTCCTACTCCTGTCTCATCGGATCGCAGTGAGTACGCTCCACAACTGACTAAGGCAGACCTGGAGGATAGCCTTGCTAGCATGTACGACCGGATTGCACAAAAGTTCCAGGCTGAACTCCATAAGTCCACGAATACTCTCACTGCAGAGATAGCGGCCTTAGGTGGCAGGACGGACATGTTAGAGACTAAGCATGATGAGCTGACACTGGCTCATGCCGACCTGAGGAAAGTACATGAGTCGCTCTCGGAAACGGTTGTCCAGCTTCAATCACACCTAGAAGATCTGGACAACCGCAATCGGAGAAATAATTTGCGGGTGCGGGGGGTACCGGAGACCACCACAGATTTAGTAGCCGCAATGAAGAAGCTTTTTGGTTCTCTCCTCCCTGAGCACCCTGCCTCGTCCTTTGCGTGTGACAGGCTCCACAGAGCCCTCAGGCCTAAACCCACCCCAGACAAACCCCCAAGGGATATAGTGATGTGCCTTAAGGACTATGTCGTGAAAGAAGACATCCTCAGAGCTGCACGTACCACACAGCATATCCAACTGGAGGGGGTCACTATACAAATATACCCCGACATCTCCCCAACGACCTTGGATAAAAGGAGAAAGATGAAGGAAGTCACGTCTGTGCTCCAGACAGCCAGGATCCGGTATCGCTGGGGATTCCCTTTCAAACTTACGGTTCCCCATAATGGCTCCACCTATACAGTATTCAATGTGGTGGAAGGAAAGGAGCTCCTGGTGAAGCTGGGACTCATGGAACCCCAAAACAATCATAGGCTTCCTTCTACCCCCCGTCCATCTGCTATTTGGGCGACACCGTCACCACAGAGAGCCAACAACGGTGGAACCCGATCTAGGGATCGTGCTCCTTGATCACCTCTAACATGTAAACTTATGGGAGTCGAGCTAGCCCTGATTGGCAGCCCCCCCCCCCCGTGCCTTATTCTCTTTCTCCTATTTGGATTTGAGTACTGTATTCATATGCTGGAGGACGGGGGGGGGGGAGGGTATGGGTATTTTTGGATGCTCCAGGATGGTTTTTTTTGTTTTCTCTGGGCACCCTTGAAGGGACTTTATGCATTTTTGATTGAAATTTTTTTTTTTTTTTCATCTTCCTGCAGGAGTTGTTTTTCCTTTTTCTTTTTTTTTTTTGGGGCCATATAGAAGGCTCTCTGTGCCCGCCCATTTATTCCCCCCACTCTTCAGCACTTACTGTATTGCCGAGAATTCCCCGCACGATATTTGCAGCGGGGAAAGCAGCGGTACACAGCTTGATGCTGCAGGTTTGCTTCAAACCTAAAAGAGTGTAGGACGGTTTAGTCCTAAGTTACTCCTCTTTTGGAACCGGGGTTCTGTCCCCCGATGTTCTCCAGTGACTTGAACTGTGCATTTTTGTATTTTTTATTTATTTTTTTTTTGTTTATTGTTCTCTATATGAAAATAAGTTTCTCCCTTTTGTTCTATGTGTTCCTGATCTTATGTAGACCACCGGGTGCTGACGGGGATTTATCATCGGTTCTCCCGATCAATACACGGCCCATTGAGGTATCCTATCACTTGTTTAATTTTATCTCCATTGATATAATAGTGCCTTTTAGCCAATGGGGTAGCAACTTTCTCTTATATATCCAGTTATGGGATTGCGAGTAATCTCACATAATGTGAGGGGTTTTAATACACCTCAGAAGAGGCGGAAAGCATTCCGCTCCTATAGGCACCTGGGAGCGGATATCATTATGCTACAGGAGACGCATTTCTCTGCCCTGAACCACCCCAAATGTTTTGATAAAGCATATAATCAGGTCTATTTCACCACATATACTTCCAAGTCTAGGGGTGTCATGGTCCTGGTTCGTGGCTCCCTGCATTTTGATGTCCAACAGGTGTTTAGGGACCCAGACAGCAGATTTATCATAATACAGGGTACTATCCAGGGTAAATCAATTACAATTGCTAACCTGTATGCCCCTAATGTATCACAGGGTTCTTTTTTTCAACATTTTTTCCAGATCTTGGAGCGATACTCCTCTGCACATGTCCTGGTTGGAGGCGATTTCAACTTGGTGGCACATCCTATGTTGGACAAGAGCAGATCGGTGAGCACGGCCAATGCCTTCCCACGAGCATTACATAAATCATTGACCAACTTTCAATTAATAGATACATGGAGGGCACTTAATGTGGGGGTGAGAGAGTATACCCACTACTCGCACCCACATGACAGCTATGCCAGGTTGGACTATGTGTTCAGCTCTCCAGTTCTGTTAGCAAACTCTTCCTCGGCAGGTATTCATGTATGCCCATGGTCTGATCATCATATAGTATCTTTTGCTACGGAACATGTAGGTCTCCCGTTCTCCGCGTCCAACTGGAGAATGAATGACTCTATCTTTTCTAACCTAGAGACATTCACCACAGTAACTGAACACCTCCATGAATACTTTGCCCTTAATGACAACGGTGAAGTGTCTCCCCCTATGCTCTGGGCTGCCCATAAGGCAGTGATGAGGGGAAAGTTGATTGAGCTGGCCACCCAAGCCAAAAGGAAAAGACTGGCTGATATCCGCTTGTTGACCTCTGACCTACATAGACTATATCACCTACATAGCCAAACCCACTCTCCAGAGGTACAACATCAAATCTCACAAAAGAGAGTTGCTTTGGACTCTATTTTATCCTTGGCCACTGAGAAATCACTGAAGTGGGCGAAAGCAAGATTTCTATTACATAGTAATACAGCCTCGGCCGTGTTCACCAGGAAGCTCCACCAGTCTCTCCAACCGGCACATGTATATAAGGTAAGGGATGAAGGGGGCAGATTGGTCTCACATCCTAAAGAGGTACTGAATGTTTTTTCTCGGTTTTATAAGAAATTGCTTTCCCCTCCGGAGGTCGGCGACCAGGATGTATCTTATTCATGGGTAGATAATTTAGATTTACCGGTTCTATCTGGGGAGCAGCTTGGCAGTTTGAACGCCCCATGCACGGAAGAGGAAGTGGCAGCTGTGATCAAATCCCTTAAAACTTCTAAAGCTCCAGGCCCTGACGGATTTACGTCCACATATTATAAGAAATTTATAGACTTTTTATCTCCTAAATTGGCACGGGTCTTTAATTTTGTTTTACAAGGTAATCCGCTTCCCCCGGATATGCTACACGCCAACATGACTTTAATCCCTAAACCTAACAAGGATCACTCTCTACCCCAAAATTATAGGCCGATTTCTGTCCTTAACAACGATCTTAAAATCTTGGGGAGACTGTTAGCAGCTCGATTAGCACCTATAATCTCATCCCTGGTGGCCCCAGAACAGACAGGATTTATTCCATCCAGGTACATAACAGACAATATCCGCCTAGCGTCGGATATCATTCAGGATGCCGACCTATTCCACCGTAAGGCCTTGATACTGGGACTTGATATCAACAAAGCATTTGATAGTGTGCTTTGGCCATATTTGGATGTCATTCTGGCTAAGTTTGGTTTCCGGGGGGCTTTCGTGCATGGCTTTAGGGCTTTATACCGGGATCCCCAAACTAAAATAAAGCTGCCGGGCTGCTCTTCGGATCTTTTCCCCCTGGGTAGGGGCACCAGACAAGGGTGCCCCCTCTCACCATTTTTATTCGCACTGGCCATAGAACCCCTGGCTAGGGCTATCTGTAGTAATCCAGAGATCAAGGGATACACGAAGGGTTCGGAGGAACATAAAATTAGTTTGTACGCTGACGATGTGTTGGTGTTCCTGCCGGACCCTTTGGTCTCTCTCCCTAACTTGATACAGGTATTGAGGGACTTTGAGAGGGTCTCAGGCCTGAGTGTTAACCTTTCTAAATGTTCAGCCCTTTCGGTGAACATCCCTCAAGAAATAATGGACACTATCACTACCACATTTGGTTTTCCAGTCTCGAAACAGTCCCTGCAGTATTTGGGGGTACGTCTAGCTCCGTCCCTGTCAGCTATGTATAGCGTTAACTACCCTCAAGCTTTTGCCAAGGTAAAACAATGGTTGTCCCTCTGGCACTCTTTCCCAATCCCTTTCATGGGAAGGATAGTGGCAGTTAAGATGTCTATATTGCCAAAACTATTATACCTCTTTCGTGCCCTGCCGATTGTACTCCGGAGGGGGGATGTGGAGGACGTTCAAAGGGCAGTGAACAGATTCATATGGAAAGATAAGAGGCCCAGATGCGGAAAACCCACGGTTTATAGGCCTCTTTCTCAAGGGGGACTGGGAGTCCCTAGCCTGTGGCATTATTATCTGGCTGCTAGACTGGCCCAGACCGCACAATGGCATGCGGGAGCCCCGCTGCCACCTTGGCTGAGGTTTGAGACCGAGTCTGTTCGCCCCTTTAACCTTCAGGGCCTACTTTGGTCCTCCATGTCGCACCCTCGGGACTTCAAACAGCTTAATAGTATAGTATGGCACACTCTAAAGCTTTGGTCAGCATGTCATGACAGGTACCAGCTGCGCTCATCTAGACCTCCTTTAATGTCCTTTGTAGGTAATAAAAGCTTTGCACCGGCATTTACATCTCCTGACACCTATAACTGGTGGATACAACACTCCTTGACCACCCTCCACGCCTTGTTCCAAGATAACTCCTTTTACTCTTTTGAAGGCCTTAGGAACAGATATAATGTCCCGGATTCTGAACTCCATAGATTTATTCAAATCAGAGACTTTTATAGCTCTCAGGGCCCTTTGACAGGCTGCCTTGAATCTTCCCCCTTTGAATTAATCTGCCGTACCTCATCTAGAGATAGAGGGGTAATTTCGAGATTGTATAGTTACCTCAATGGCCTCCACCTACCTGACAAATCTCGGGCCATGTTGGCGTGGGAGGCTGATCTCGGAGTGGAACTGTCAGTTGAGTCGTGGTCTTCCATGCTACAAAATATGCATAAATGTACTAAATCAATGTCAGTGAAGGACACGGTCGTGAAGATCCACACTAGGTGGTACTTTACACCGGACAGGGTCCATAGGTTTTATCAGGTGGTCTCCGATCGCTGCTTTCGTGGCTGTGGTGCTCCGGGCACCATACTTCACACTTTTTGGGAATGTGGCAGACTATCTATGGTTTGGAATAGGGTATCAGAGGTGGTTTCCCAAATGCTGACATCAAGAATATCCATTACACCCCAGATGGGACTACTGTTTGCTAAAATTCCTGGTGCCCCTGCACCAATTCAGAGACTAGCACACACACTATGTTGCTCTGTGCTGTGGGCGGTGGCCCTTAACTGGCGGTCGGAGACGGTCCCTTGGACTCAGGTGATGTCGAGAATGGAGGCGATTAGGAGTATGGAGAGGGTCCATCACACATTATATGATACTATGCATATCTTCCATAAAAAATGGGAGAATTGGGTTGTGGGCTAATCCTGCTTTAAGTTTTCATGAGGTTACCCTTTTTCAGCACTCGGTGGTCTACTTGGGGGTCCTACCCCAGACAATAATTTATATCTCAGGAACAATCTGTTAATACTGTTACTGTTAGTTTTTCCGAAGTATGCACTAAGAAACTTGATATGATCAGAATATCAGGCTAATATACTATAGCACATTTATTATGACATCGATTTCCATGCCTTGCTTTCCAACTGGGACTCTGATATGTCTTATCATTCTTTGCCTTCTACAAACACATGACTATGCCCCTGGTTATTCAGCATGTGATGTCGCTGCCTTACATAACTTGATATACTGTATACCTTTTCATTTTTTTCTCTTTGGTATACATATTTACCTTACCATGTGCTATATATGACTTGTTTGGAATAATTTGTACTGACACAGCTTTGATATGTCATACTTTGGTTTTGTTTTTTTGTTTTTTTGGCTTTCTTGTTTATAAAGCCCAATAAAAACGTTTGTATTAAATAGTACATCGAAACATACACATAGCTTACAGCCGATCAGTAGAAGCGTTTCAAACTCCTGTTCCATCTTCATTACTTGGAATTACTCTGTAATGAGTAAGCACAGGAGTGTGAAATGCGTATACTGATCTGCTGTGAGCTATGTGTATGTGTCGAAGTAGCATTTAATGGATATTTAATAAAAGAATTGCTTTTATTCTCGGATGTGCCGCTACCTTCTCTTGGCAACTTTAAGTTTCAGCTCCCTCCATAAATTTTCTATAGAATTAAGGGCTGGAGACCTTAATGTGTTTCTTCTTAAGCCACTCCTTTGTTGCCTTGGCAGTATGTTTTGGGTCATTGTCATGCTGAAAGACCCATCCATGACCCATCTTCAGTGTTCTTGCTGAGGGAAGAAAGTTTTCATCAGAGATATTACAATACGTGGCCCCATCCATTGGTCCCTCAGTGTGGGAAAGTCAGTCTGTATTATAAAATCTTGGATGAGAACCTTCTTCTGTCAGCCAGAACACTGAATATGGGTCGTGGATGGGTCTTCCAGCATGACAATGACCCAAAACATATTGCCAAGGCAACAAAGGAGTGGCTCAAGAAGAAGCACATTAGGGTGATGGAGTGGCCTAGTCAGTCTGCAGACCTTAATCCTATAGAAAATCTATTAAGGGAGCTGAAACTTCAATTAGTCAAGAGCCAGCCAAGAAACCTTAAGGATTTACAGAAGATCAGTAAACAAAACTGGACTAAAATCCCTCCTGAGATGTGTGCAAACCTGGTTATCAACTACAGGAAACATCTTACCTTTGTGCTTGCCAACAAGGGTTTCCCCACCAAGTACTAAGTTATGTTTTGCTTGGGGATCAAATACTTATTTTACTCACTGTACTGCACCCTAATTTATAACATGTTTTATGTGTTTTTCTGGATTTTTGGTTGATATTCTGTCTCTATCATTTAAAATACACCTATGATAAAAATTGTAGACCCTTCATTTTTTTTGTACATAGGCAAACTTACAAAAATCTACAGGGGATCAAATAATTATTTTCCTGACTGTACATGCTTGGTTAAAAAACACTCTCTGACTGGATGAGGTGGAGATCTTGACATCATCACCTGGCCTCTCTACCTCCTCCAATCAGGGGTCACTTTGTATTTAACTACTTGCCGACCGCTCACATGGAGCGTACTGCGGCAAAGTGGCTCGATTCCATCCAGCGACGTAGACCTTCGTCGCTGGACTCCTCCCCCCCAGGGGCTCGCTCCCGCTGTATTCAGACACATCGAGAGTCGGGCCAGGGGAGGAGAGGCGGTGATCACCGCCGCTCTTCCCCGATCATCGGGGATCGAGTAAGGAAATCCGCCCGCTTGTGTAAACAAAGCGGGCGTATCTCCTATGTGACAGGCAGGGACAGAATACAGGATTCAGCATAGCTGAACCTGCGATCTGTGCCTGTGTCACACAGTTCCCTCCCCCCACACACTTCAGTAAGCACCAGGCATATATTTAACCCCTTTGGGAATCCACAGCAAGCTACCTCAAGCCAGTGCAAGGTTGGAGGGAGTAGTCAGTGACTTTGCAGTGCAAGCAGTGTCAGACGTTCAATGTTCTACAGTCCTGGATCTTTTGGACTTAAGTCAGAGTTTCAGCACAGCTTTCAGAGATACAGTGTGTTCAAAGCGCCAGTAAGCGTTGGCTAGCGTCAGCTGGCGTCAAGACAACGCTTACGGGTATTTTTGCTGTAAAGTCCCGGAATTGTACATAGTTCGAGCCAAAGCAGTATCCCACTCATTCCCTTCTCCCATCCCCTAAAAATACAATAAAACAACCAAACAAAGATTTTGTCAATGTGTCAGTTCTCACACGCAGGGTCGCAGCTCACATAGGCTGGAGAGGTAACCGGTGACAATGGCAGACCCACTCAGGCCATAGTCCTGGACATATTGCTACAAATATTACAGCTAAGAAAAACATAAATGAAAAAAAAATGGTGCCCAGGTGCACATGGGGCTCATCTTTGTGGTAGATATGAGCTGGTTACGTATTAGTCCAATCTGGGTTGAATCCCAAACACTTTAGATAATTTTGTGCATGTCTGATTTAGATGGTTATACAATAATTCTACATCTTTTACAATTATACAATAATGAAAAATAAAGTTTATATGTGGGATTCATATCTATTAGACTTGTGTAAGTACTTCTACATACAAAATATAGTCAGCTTAAAGAAAAACTTTAGGCAACAAGTGATTTTGGGGAACTGACCAAAGTGCTAAAGTAATATCCCAACTGGTGCTTTAGGTAGCCCTAAGTATCTGCTGCAACTTGGCATAATTTGACCAGAACATGCAGGCATCACCACTCCTGGGTAAAAGCTTAGTTCCTTCCCAAAACAATGGTTATATGAGTCAGGGAAGGTGGTCAACAGTAGTTGGTTATGTAGTAGAACAAGGCATTTGCATATTTCAAAGGTATTCTTTTATGGAGTAAACTTTTAAGAGTGTAAATAAATTCGTCTGAGTTTTAAAATGTGTTATGATTTGCTTCATAGGGCCCCTAAAATACTCCATTCAAAAGATCATTATAAACGTCTTCCATTGTTATAGTTGGGTAGTTTTAAGCACACCCAGCCCTGTGTTTGCCTCAATGAAAGTATACTTAATGGAAGAAAGCCTTGACTTTGTTCTCTCTTCCTCCAACTGGATGGATATTGTCTATTGCGGATACAGGATATCCTCAACAATATTATTTTCATTACATAAGATCAAAAGCCCTAATACTAGCACTGCTTTATTTAAATCACATTTATATTATCCGTTGCTGCCAACAAAATTGTAATTTTCTGCTAGTCACACAAAGACATTTTTGAATTGCTTTGAGTAAACCAGCCAACAGATACAGATTCAACCTGTTTAACTGGTTTAGCATGTAATATTTCATACTAAATTGTGTACAAAGCTGACCTCTTCAGTTCAACAGCACGTGTCACAGATATTCCAGCAAATACTATGCACAGAATGCACAGAGAAGCAAAGAAAATTTCTTGTTAAGAGGCCTGTATATCCAGGGCATCTTGGCCCTTCTTAACTATTTAAGTATTTAAGGGGTTGCTAAAATTAACCTTAATAGCCTAATTAGCTGAGCTTTTCCCCAAGCCTAATCTAATAGGTCTGGTTGTCTCAATTTGGCATAGGCCTTATTAGTAGAAGAGATATGCCCCTCTTGATGACTGGTGTTGAAATAAAGTACTGTAAGGGGAACTGATGACTGATGGAAAGTGTATTAGAAAGCAGGATCCAAAGACATTAGCAGCACATAAGTGGGAGGCAGCAGCAGACAACAGGAAAGATGTAGTGGGTCATGACTGTCATATGACAGCACGATCATAAGCGCTTAAGTGGTATCCCCCACTGGGTAAAGGTGTAACTGGTCCAACCCAATAGATGTCTTTTCCTCCATTATGGGTCATGCAAGGAAGAAAGAGATCTCTGAAGATGTCTGCGTGCTGATGAAACGCGTAAGTTGTAACACACGTAGTGTCGTCACATGGGAGCCGAGTGGAACGCAAACCGGAAGGTACACGCTCATAGCTGTAGTACCCTGTCCCGCTCTAGCTCACCCATTTTACCGTGACGGTCACGCACTTTCTTTATTGCTTTATATGATTTTATGGAATTTATGCCACCAATTTTATGTATACCCTAAGTGGGAAATACATTTTTATTATTCAAAATACTACACTATCTGGAGTTTTGTTTCCTTGCATGACCCATATTGGAGGAAAAGACATTTATCGGATTAGACCCGTTACACCTTTACCCAGTGGGTGATACCACTTAAGCGCTTATGGTCGTGCTGTCATTGACAGTCATGACCCCCCACATCTGGTGAGTGATTTCATCTTTTCACGCGTGGGCCATGTACCACAGGAGGAAGTCAGCTTAATTGTAAGCTAAAGGGGATTAGCATCTTATTTTCAAGCACCTGCACTTTAAATATAAAGACTGTGTTTTAAAACATTGGTTTTGGACATTTGCAAAGACTGTTCGCTGATTCACTTTATGTGCACTGAGCACTTTTGTTTTGGTACAATATATTGAACTTATTGCACTTGATATATATTTATATATTCATTTTTTTTGTATACTCACGTGAGTATATTTATTTATAATGTATTAGTGATTTAATTAATTATTGCACAATAGATATTTGTTGCACATACCCATTGATTTAATAAACATGTGCACTTACGGCACAATTTAAATTATAATTATTTTGGTTTATTAATACTTGGGCAAGCGCTGAGGCTGGTTACTCTACTAGAGGCCATTTTTATCCATTTACTAATTTACTCTTCAGCTGCTGTAAATCTTAAAATTGACAGTTAGGCCTTCATATCCAGTGGCGCAAGGGCTATACCCTCTCTAGGTATAACACTTACATACAGACAACAGGAAAACTGAAAAAAAAAAAAAACGATTTGCGGAATTAATGGTTTATAAGCAAGGAGATCCTTGCACTGCAGGTACTTAGGTACAGCTTCCTCTCCAGCAAGACCACAGAAAAACAATGAGTATCAAGTAATGCCCCCATCAACTGTCACTACAGAACAAAGGAAGACATTGCAAGTCTTCCAAGAGTAGCAGATCTAAGAAAGCAAGAATGGGTAAGACCACAGAGCATAGGCACTGTTACATGTGAAGAAGTGTACTGTAACTTTTCAGAAGTAATTCAAGGTATTCAATATCAAGGGAGCTGCCACAATTAATCTTACAAGATACTCTATATATGACATCAGTTCTTCCCTTTTTGAGTATACGTCATGTTTTAAACCATGTTAACAGATGGTGCACAGTTCTTCTACACCACCATTACACACTTTGAGACACTAAACTAATATTAACACAAATGTAAAAACCAACAATCACAATTTTTTTAATAAAAAAATCTTGTTAAAAGTACCTTGAAGTCTAACTTTAGGCTTGCCAGATAGCAGTAGAAACCTAAAAGAGTTTCTAACTCTTCCCTCCCATCCCTTCCATTAGATCAATTGAATTGGAAATCAGAGCTTGCTAGCAAGGAAAGGAACATACACTTGAAAGAAATTCTGCCTGCTCTTTGGCTGCTTCTGCCCCATTGCAGAAATGTTGCATCAATTGAAGAGTCTCCTCTTCTAAGCCCAGAGGGGGCAGACAGCAATATAAACCTCTGTCAACCTCTGTCTGTCAGTTCAAACCCTTCCCCACTCTGTCAAAAATTTGAAAAAAGATTTCCTCAAGTTGGGATTTAATATAAATTGGTCACCTGATTTTAGACCAATTTCACTCCAGATGCTTTAATACATCTCTGTATGTTTGAAGTTATCTACTGCATTTAGCCCCCAGTTCTGTTTACTTGAATGGGAACTCGCAGATCAATTAATGAATGATGATAAATAATTATGAGCAAATTTTTAAATGGCTTTCAGGAAAACTCCTTAATGTTATCCTTCATTTTTTAAATGCAATTTTGTGTGCTGAAAATGCAGTCTAGCATAACAGGGCTGTTAAACAGATGTATATTATAATATGTATGTGTATAAAGTATGTATTAAAAAATGCTAGGCTATGTTGAACAGGGGAAGTTATACTTTCATTCCAAGCAAAAGTCAGTGTCTCGGATTTATGAAATATGTAGTGCTGTAAAAAGTGATACATGTGACAGCAGTGTAGAGATACAGATCTCTGCAGACAAACATTTCCTTTATGGAAAAGCAGCACAATATTCTAATCAAGATCAAAGGGGGCTTTGATATAACATCAAACACAGCCTTTTCCTTAATCTTAACCTTTCCTGCGCCGGAGTGCCCTAGCAAAGATTTGCCAGTCTAAGGATACTGGGCAGAGACAGCAAAACCATTTAGCAACTGCATCTAAATGTGATTTTGTAGGGTCATAAAGGACTCCAAGCAAATATGCAAAATCCTAAGTAATATAGTTATGTATTCATTATGTGAAAAAAAATATTTTTAATTGCAACTAGTGTTAGTACTCAAATCTGTCTTGAGAACAACCTGCTGTAATGTCCTGTGAACAAAAAGTGCAGCACTAAAAAAATCTAAAATAATAATGAGTGTCCAAATGAGTGCTATAACGTAATATACATATAGCGAGAACAATAACCACATATCAAACTATAATGAGGCTAGTCCATCTGCTAAGGATCCAGTCAAAGAAATTGTAAGTCCTTGGAGAAGCGTGTCATTCAAACGCAATAATGAATATAGGGAGAAGAAGATATTCTGATTAAGTAGGTTAAATGAAAAGCCACCAGTGCACTTCTTATAGATAAAGTCAACTCAAATAGCTCCCCTCCACTGTGCCTATGCACTCACCAGACATTTGATAATTCGGGTAAATACAGTGCATCTGCATACCTACCAACTTTCATAAGGGCATATTTTTAGTACTAATACTTTTAGTACTGCCTCCATGGCCCGCTTCCACTTAGACTATGTTAGCATTTATGCAGATTGCCATGTATTTACAGGCTTCTAAGCAGGTCAGTATTAGCAAAACGGTGGTACTAAAATAAATATGCTAATTCATGGAAGAAAAAAATATTTGAGAACAAAAATGTGGGAGCCACCATTGCTGCCTTTTTTTAGGGGGAAGTTTTGGGATGTCATCCTGGTCCTAACTTCTCTTTTTACCAAGTCACTGACCTGGAAGAAGCATGTGGCTAGCCAAGTCTAACAAGGCTTTCTGAGCGGCATACTTGTTCCAGGTCATTAACCATATAAATAGTGAAGCCAGGGTGAAATTTTTAAAAATAAAGTGAGCAATGACAGGGCCTTTATTCCTAACTCCGAGGTTTATTTTAAAGTTCAATAAATTTACTAAATTTATTTTAAAGTAAAACTGTCATGGGGGAAATATGGAGGCTATCATTGCAATCCTCTCATTCTAAAACTGCTAGTTGTCTGGGTGTCATACTGACCCTCGTTTCAGTACTTTGAGTCATTGTCCAGGTATAAACATGCCGATAAGCACTTTTGACTCCATACTTGTTTAGGACACTGATTTACAGTATCAAAGGAAGACAGGATAACAGCTGCACTACTAGATTATTAAAAGAAGGTCGGCAATAGCAACCCAGCATCTCTTTTATGACAAGTTTCTTTTAAAGCGGTTGTAAACTGCTGCACGTTTTTGTTTTTTTTTTACTTGCAAGGCAAAGGCATAATGTGCTAGTATGCATCGCATACGTTTAGGAGATATTTACATGACCTATAGGTAAGCCTTATTATAGGCTTACCCATGAGTAAAATTTAAAGATGGAAGTTTATTTCCTCTTTAAAGGATCCTTGGCTTTACCTATGTAGAGGACAGAAACAGGTCCACTTTAATCCACCCCTTCCTAGCTGCATATACTCACCTTTCCTTCACTGTCCCACCACACTACCACAATAAGCTGAAGCAATAAAAATAAACCCTTTCTTTCTTTCTAGTTTAGTCTAGTTGGAGCCCAATCTGGGCTAAGGACTCTCCTCACCCCAATGTAACAGTGGTCGGCCAGTCACCAAGCACCAACTCTGTCACATAAGAGAAAGGGGACTTAGTCACATACTCCTTCATACTTAGAACTACTAGGTGTGCTCTTCACTCGTGGAAGCTGAAGGTAGCCGTAGGTGAAGGTGCTCATAGCAATCAGATTTCTTCCTGTTTCTAAATTTGGCCAGCTTCTTTTTGTTGCTTTGTGCAGCATTGTGACTTTTCTTTTTTAATAGCACTAGAATTTAAGAAATGTAATCTTATACAGCAGAAGTCTCCAAACTTTCTAAACAAAGGGGCAGTGTACAATCCTTCAAACTTAACAAGGGCCGGATTGTGGCCAGTGGGAGTAGAAAATGTCCTGGCGTCGATAACAGTGCCCCTTCATTGTCAGCCATGAGATCAATAGTACCCCGATATTGGTGTCAGTAGGTGGAATATTGTCCCATCATTGGTCTAAGTGGGAAGAATAATGTCCTAGCATTGGTGTTAGTAGAAGTTATGCCCCACTGTTGGTGTGATTGGAAGGAATTATACCCCATTTTTAACGTCAGTGGGAGAAATAATACCCAAGGGCCGGATAAAAGCAAGCAAAGGGTCTCATCCGTCCCCCGAGCCACAGTTTGGAGACCACTGATATATAGGTTAAACTAGCATACAGTTAAGAGCAATATAAACCACCTTTGTTAATTAAGTTTTTTTCATGCAAATCTAAAAGAGGACTAGTTCAATAAAGGGACCAATGGATTTGGGTCTAAAGGAGGGATTGCCCCTTCAAAAGAGAGATTTTTGGAAGCATACATTTATATTGTGTTGCTAGAAGTGGCTTCTTTATTGATCCATAATAAGAATTGCACAAGAGATGAGCATAGACTAGAGGGGTTCCACACACACAGGCTGTGTGTGCGTGAAACATGTGAAAAGTGTCTGCTCATCTCCTTTGCAATTGGTTTATGAATCAATAAAGAATCCAGATTACCCAAACAGCTTTGCCGGTTATAGAGACAGTTAACTGCTATAGTATAGTCATTTAAAATGGAACAGTCTTTGCTGTGTTGACTGGCAGAAGACACTGTGCAAGTCTGTTCTTCTATAAAAGCTTCTACCTGTCTGTCAGCACTTGTTTTTCTAAAAGTGTACACTGACCCACTCATGCACAGCTTAGTGTACAGTCTCAGCACAATTATGTGCAGAGACAAAGTAACTCCCATGCGCATGTTTAGGAGTTATATCATCTGAGCCCAGCTATGTCATTGTCCACCTACAGGCAGGGAGAAGAAAAGTGTCAAAACTGTATTCCCTTCAAAGAGAAGTAATTAGATCAAAGCATATTTATGTGTTAGAATGGCCAGGCCAAAGTCCAGACCTAAATGTAATTGAGAATCTGTGGCAAGACTTGAAAATTGCTGTTCACAGACACTCTCCATCCAATCTGACAGAGCTTGAGCTATTTTTCAAAGAAGAATGGGCAAAGATTTTCACTCTTCATATGTGCAAAGCTGGTAGAGACATATTCAAAAAGACTTGCAGCTGTAATTGCAGGGAAAGGTGGTTCTACAAAGTATTGACTTAGGCGGGCTGAATACAAATGCAAACCACACTTTTCACATATCTATTTGTAAAAAAATTTTGAAAACCATTTATCATTTTCCTTCCACTTCACAATTATGTGCCACTTTGTGTTGGTCTATGACATAAAATCCCAGTAAAATTAATCTATGTTTTTGGTTGTAATATGACAAAATGTGTAAATTTTTAAGGTGTATAAATACTCTTTCAAGGCACTGTATCCTTTAACTGCAACAAAGTGGTGTCATCCTGCTGTGTGACAAAGTATGTAATTCTCATGACTGAATGGGCAAAATGAAACACCTTTGGCTGCTAAAACAACATATATATTTCATCTATGTATTTGGATGTTTGACTGTAATTCAGCTTTGAGATTTGTAATTCAAAACAATGACCATATCCCTAAACACAGTTACTGTAATTAGTATGTGGCAAACTATATTTTATGCTCTGATTTCTTTATACTTCTTTTTCAGAACCATGATCAATCATGCATCGCCTGCAGAGTCATATTTCGATCTGATGAACACCATCCTCCAATCTTACCTCCCAAAGCTGACCTAACTATTGGATTGAATGGAGAATGGGTGAGCCAGCGCTGTGAGGTCCGACCAGAAGTACTCTTCCTTACCAGACACTTTATCTTCCATGATAAAAACAATACCTGGGAAGGATATTACTACCACTACTCAGATCCTATCTGCAAACATCCTTCCTTTACTATCTATGCCAAGGGGCGCTACAGCAGAGGAATGACGTCAACAAAGGTCATGGGAGGGACTGAATTTGTCTTCAAAGGTAAGACATGGTAGTTTAACTGTATCTCTGCAACGATTTATCCCCTGAAGAAACCCAAAGGGTGAAACACGTTAAGATTTTGCCACCACTATATCGTCTTGAAAACAAGGATCATATGAAATGGGTTATGAGTATAAATGTTTTTATGTGGCCTTTACATTTTAACCTATTTTTGAATAAATAATTATTTTTTTTAATGAAATATTGTTGTTCAGTATGATGCGCCTGAAAAGTCCCAATACCACTTTTTCCAGTTTTGTCTAATTATAAGGGATGTGGTGCTATAACCTAATGGCGATTCACCCACATTTTTTTTCCAGCTTTCGCAGCTATCTTCTGTGACCTACAAAACGATTTTATAGGGATGAGGAGATCAGGAGGTTTTTGTATTTCAAAACAGTAATACAGGCTAAAGTGACCTTGCTGCTCCCCCATAAATACAGTATCTTTAGTGTTGATCCTCTAGGACAGAAACTTTTCTTTCAGGTTCAAATATTTTATCTTTTTTTTTTTTTTTTTTACAGTAAATCATATGAAGGTGACTCCAATGGACTATGCCACAGCTTCTCTACTCAACGTTTTCAATGGTAACGAGTGTGGGGCAGAAGGTTCCTGGAAAGTAGGTGTGGAGCAAGATGTTACTCATACAAATGGCTGTGTGGCTTTGGGAATAAGACTTCCACACACTGAATATGAGCTATTTAGGATGGAGCAAGACTCCAGAGGAAGGTATTTACTTTTCAATGGCCAAAGACCAAGTGATGGCTCTAGTCCAGATAGACCTGAAAAGAGAGCAACATCCTACCAAGTGCCACTTGTGCAGTGTGCCTCTTCACCACTTAGACTGGAAGAGGCAATTGATGGAGCCCAGAGACTCGGATCAGGAACGCACCTACTTGCATCATCCACATTCATTTGTTTTCCTTTACCATATTTGTGTTTATTTGTACTACTTTATTTTTGGACCAGCTGAAATAACTTAAGAAGAAGTGCCCTTTGTATTTTAATTTAATGGGACCAAGGACCTCTTATTTCATTGAAGAAATTATACTTGATGCACTTGGTTGGATGCCCAAGAAATGGTGCCCTGGCTATCATACCTTACCCTATCTCCTTCTAAATCTCCAACTGACATTTGCCCTTAACCTAACCTGACCTTGCCTTATTTGGTTGCACAACAGTAATTGCACTTTATGTCAGCTGACAATTTTCTGTTAATATATTGATGAGAAAATAAGTAGTTTACAGCCACTGATGTACACATCTAGTCTGTGCCATATTGCTGTTGTGACATAACTATGCTCCATATTGCTTACCAAATTCCTAACAGTGTTGAAAAATCAGGATGGATTTTGTACAGTATTGTGCCTCTAAGCTAAAGACTGATGTTTTTTATGAACTGGCTCCATTGTTGTCCAAGGGGGTATCCGTCATATAGTCCCTTCATCATCAAATGGGTCGGAATATTTGCTGTATATATCTTTATAATGTACATATATGTATATGAAAGATGCATTGATTTATATTGACGTATTACACATTTTACACCAAAGAATAAAGAGTTGAGAATTTCTGGGTAAATGTTGTGTCAATGGTACATAAATTGTGGTGAAAAACTCAGGGGACAGTAATAAATCCCCGACTCGCTCTAGCCTTTCTCTACTTTACTAAAAAAAAAATATGTTTTTACATTTCTGTCTGTGTTGCTGTTGGACAAATTCCCTGACATACTGTCTGCCTGAAACCATGATTACCATGACAAGGAAGGGAAATCTCTATAATGGAGACTCAAATAGCACTAGAAATCTCACTGAAAATAAAAAAATGGCTAAACATTGAGCAGTACAGCCAATCACAATTCAACTTTCTCCGTAGGCTGACGATTGGTTGGTTACTGCATACTGCCTTACACAATAAGCCTGCTTCTGCAGATTTTACATTGTAGTTGTTCCACACTCATAAATCACCAACCTCACAGAAATCACCTGTACACCCGTGCAAGGAAGGACAATGATGGGTATGGCTAGGGACCTAAAGTAAACCCGCACTGAGAGAAAATTGGAGGCTGCCACTGCTGACCTGCTCAGTTGCTTGCGTGCCACCGACTTTAACACTTTGAGACACTGATCTAGAAAAAGCACTGGGATTAGGGTTATAAGTCAGCGCAAGGCCAAAAATCCTACTCTTCATTCCTAGGAATGAAGAGTGGCTAAGTTCACACCTATGCGCTTGGTGGTGGTCGTGTTTGCAGGGGAAAACTCTTTAAAATTGAAGCCGTGGTGCAAAGGCAACATGCCATTTCCGGAACAGGAAAACATGCTGCATTTTCAGATGCATGAGGCGGCCATTAGGATTTAATGACAGCCCTGTGTGTCTTCTAAATAGCAGTGCAGGTTGCCTACAGGTGCAGGAATGCATGCGATCTAGATATTCCTGCAGCTGCATATACCTGAAAACTGGCAAACTGGCTAATTGTCACTCTGTGGTACCCCTGTTTGTTCAAAACAAGCTGGTTGTTAGACCTGCTTCTGTCCAACAGTTCTGCTGGAAAACCAGCATTTGATCAGCGTTTGCTGCCAGTGGCTGCAGCGTTGATCTGTGAATTCTGGCAGGGAGGAGCCCCTGCTGAAAAAAATAGTAACGCAGGGGAGATCCCTGCATCCACATTGCTTGTGTGGATGCACTGGTTGAATGAAAAAAAAAAAAACTGCCTGTGTCTACACAGCTTTAAAAAGGACATTGGATGTAATAAAGTCATTACATCCATTTAGGCCATCGGAAGTTACGCTTTTTTTTTTTTTTTAGGCGCAAAGAATATTTATTTCTATCCAGAACGATGTGCTACAATCTGATTGTTCAACTTTTATACTTTTTACTTTGACCCTAGGTTCACACTTTTTTGACTGACATTTGGGTGAAAATGTTTGAATCTTAGGTGAAAGTTATCAGGAACTTGAGTACATTGATAAATATAATTTTTTCGGTACAAAAAAAAAATCATACAAACAACTAACTAATTAAGGATTAAAAAAGATTAACAGAGTATATGAACAATTCTCCAGTATATCCAAACTCCGCTTCATTTACTCCAATTTACATGGTATGGATACATTCAAGGTGAGGCTACACACACAAAAGATAGAAATACATTACTCATCTAAACATAATCGACTGCACAATTCAGTTGTGAGCTTCACTCTGTACAATGAGAGTTATCTAAATCTATTACGCATTAAAGTGTATGTGAAATCTAGGAGTGAACTTCTCTTATTTGCTCCCATTTGTTCTTTTTTTTTTCTGTATTTTTTATTTTTGTACATCAATTTGGAAAAAAAAAAAAAATGTTGATTCTGCCAGAAATTCAGAGCTGTCCTGTTCACTCTATCAGTGTTATCTCAAAGAGAATCAGTTCTGCTTAGCTCCCTTTCCTAAACTACAAAACTTCCTTCCTCTATGTGGTGGAGATAAGAAGTTTTCTTTAGTTCAGAAAAGACAAACCGGACAATGCTAATACTATTCCTTCCTTATGATTTCATTCAGTAAAGGCCCACAAAAGGAAATTAGGAGCTAAGTGCATTTTCCCAGAATTTTTTCCAGTTATTTTTCTTTTCTTGCAGAGTCTTTAGAGGGATAAAACATGTTGAAATGTGTATGTATTGCAAAGTTGTACATTTTGTTTTGCCGTGACATACACTTTAGAGATCTAAACATTATTTACATTTTTATTTGTGAATAATCCCTGTTACCGACCTCCGCCTAGGAATTTCTACCATTCTGCAGACTTCCCATTGCCAAAGTTGGCAGACTAGTCAGCAAACCTGCCTGCAGATAGGATTTGATTGAATGAGTTAAACTATAAACAGTACAAATAATGAGATGGATATGCAGTCAGAGGCGTAACTAGGGTCTCCAGCGCCTTGGCGAGGAGCTGTATTGCCCCCCTCCGAGAAAGAGAGAGCGTTTGACAGAGAGAGACAGAGGGGGAGGGTTTGACAGAGAGATGGGGTGACAGAGAGAGAGGGGGTGACAGAGAGAGAGGGGGGAGAGAGGGGATGACAGGGGGAGAGAGAAAGGCGGGGTGACAGGGAGAGAGAGAGAGAGGGGGGGTGACAGGGAGAGAGAGAGAGGGGGGTGACAGGGAGAGAGAGAGAGGGGGAGAGAGAGGGGGGGAAAGAGAGAGGGGATGACAGGGAGAGAGAGGGGGTGACAGGGAGAGAGAGAGGGGGGTGAAAGGGGGAGAGAGGGGGTGACAGGGGGAGAGAGAGGGGGTGAAAGGGGGTGACAGGGGGAGAGAGAGAGGGGGTGACAGGGGGAGAGAGAGGGGGGTGACAGGGGGAGAGAGAGAGGGGGTGACAGGGGGAGAGAGAGAGGGGGGGTGACAGGGGGAGAGAGAGGGGGGTGACAGGGAGAGAGAGAGGGGGGTGAGAGGGGGACACACAGCAGCTCTCTGTACCTGAGAGGCTAGCCAGGCCTTCCGTCACTGCAGAGTGCATTCACCCACTGCTGAACTGGAGCTGCCTAGAGGACAGGGCCGTCTTTATTATTGATTGGACCCTGGGCAAAAATTTTCCTGGGGCCCCCGCTAGACTCAAAATGAGTTTTTACTGCTTCAGATATAAATGAACTTGGTCAGTGATCACTATGAATCACTGACTCATCATTAAGAGAGGGGCCGGTAAATTACACATTCACTTGCCCCTTCCCTGCTCTCCATCCACAAAGCTTCCCCCGCAGCAGCTGGCAGGAGGGGGAAACCAGGCAGCACTGTGGTGGATGGGGGACCAAGGAGTACACAAGAGCTTGGGGCAGCAGGCGGTGGATAGGACTGGTGGCATATAGAGGAATAGACCCCCTTTATTTTCCTCCTGTAGCAGCTGAAAAGCTGCAGGAGGAAAATGAAGGGGATTGGTTCCTTTATATGTCACCCCTCCTATTCAGGTGTACAGGTGGCTGTATGGGAACCCTGGAGCATGCAATTGTGGCAGTGCTGGTGGGGAAGGGGGATGAGCGGCAGTGCTGGAGGGGGGGGTATGAGTGTCAGTGCTATGGGGGGAGGGATGATGAGTGTCAATGCTACGGGGGGTGGGATGATGAGTGTCAGTGGTACGGGGGGTGGGATGATGAGTGTCAGTGGTACGGGGGTGGGATGATGAGTGTCAGTGCTACGGGGGGGTGGGATGAGATGAGTGTGTCAGGGCTGGGGAGAGGGGGTGGGAGGAGTGTCAGGGCTGGGGATGGATGGGATGAGTGTCAGGGCTGGGGAGGAATGTCAGTGCTAGGGATGGATGGGATGAGTGTCAGTGCTAAGGATGGATGGGATGAGTGTCAGGGCTGGGGGGGGTGGTAGGAGTGTCAGTGCTAGGGATGGATAGGATGAGTGTCAGAGCTGGGGGGGAGGAGTGTCAATGCTAGAGATGGATGGGATGAGTGTCAGGGCTGGGGGGGTGGAAGGATTGTCAGTGCTAGGGATGGATAGGATGAGTGTCAGGGCTGGGGGGGAGTGTCAATGCTAGGGATGGATGGGATGAGTGTCAGGGCTGGGGGGGTGTCAGTGCTAGGGATGGATAGGATGAGTGTCAGAGCTGGGGGGGGTGTCAGTGCTAGGGATGGATAGGATGAGTGTCAGAGCTGGGGGGAGTGTCAATTATAGGGATGGATGGGATGAGTGTCAGGGCTGGGGGGAGGAGTGTCAGTGCTAGGGATGGATGGGAGGAGTGTCAGAGCTGGGGGGGAGGAGTGTCAATGCTAGGGATGGATGGGATGAGTGTCAGGGCTGGGGGCGAGTGTTAGTGCTAGGGATGGATGGGATGAGTGTCAGGGCTGGGGGGGAGGAGTGTCAGTGCTAGGGTTGGATGGGAGGAGTGTCAGAGCTGGGGGGGAGGAGTGTCAATACTAGGGATGGATGGGATGAGTGTCAGGGCTGGGGAGGGAGTGTCAGTGCTAGGGATGGATGGGATGAGTGTCAGGGCTGGGGGGAGGAGTGTCAGTGCTAGGGATGGATGGGAGGAGTGTCAGGGCTGGGGGGGAGGAGTGTCAGTGCTACGGATGGATGGGAGGAGTGTCAGTGCTAGGGATGGATGGGATGAGTGTCAGGGCTGGGGGGGAGGAGTGTCAATGCTAGGGATGGATGGGATGAGTGTCAGGGCTGGGGGGGAGGAATGTCAATGCTAGGGATGGATGGGATGAGTGTCAGGGCTGGGGGGAGGAGTGTCAGTGCTAGGGATGGATGGGAGGAGTGTCAGTGCTAGGGAGGGATAAAATCAGCAACAGTGGTGGGGACTGGATTCAGTGACATTGCTGTCTCTCTCGGCTCCCTCCGCTCCACGTGTCTCCTGTGACATCCATCCTCATTCAGCTGAACAACCAATCACAATTGCAGCTCCTCCTCCATCACTGTACTGGGTAAGCAGATTCGGCTCTCAGAGAGAATGCCCCTTCATCAGCCTGCAGCTGCACGAACCCGGCTGAGACTGTGTGGGCGGGTCCGCTGCGCTGTGCAGCAAGTGTCCCTGTTCCGTCTGGAGTGTAACCAGAGAAGTCAGCGGCACCCCCCCCCCCCCCCACAGTGGCGAGACACCAAGGCCCGGTCGCAAGTGCGACTGCTGCTGTCACTTGTAAATACAGAAGCAGTGCTTCTGTATTTAGCAAACAGCCAGCATGGGACCAGCACCAGAGGTGGCCGAACATTTTGGAGGCTCAAGGGGCCCCCAAACAATGACTGGGCCCTGGGCAGGTGCCCCTTTTTGCCCTGCGTTAAAGACGGCTATGCTAGAGGAGTCGACTGATGAGGTCATGTGGGCGGAGCCCTGTGATGAGGGGAGCCGCTCATCCATGGAGCTCCGACACTGACTGTCGCCTCCTGCCCTGGACATAGACAGAGAGCTGCGGCTTCCGAGGTTGGAGCGGGGGGGGGGCGCCGGCCGCCGGGGACGCAGGCTGGAAGGAGGAGCGGTAATTCACTGCGTCTGCTACACTACGCTGCCAGTGTTTTTGCGCCCCCCCCCCCCTCGGCCTGCGCCATTGGCGGGCGCCGTTCTGGCCAACCCCACGGTACACCCCTGTATGCAGTGGGTGATTAGCCATAGCAACCAAACAGTTTTCAGCTTACTGGAGTTAGTCAAACTGATTTATGATTCATATGGGTTACAGCTCTATGATTTCCAATGGCTTCTCTTTTCCTCATCATCTTTTTAATGGCAAGTAAAAGGCTATTGAGGACAATTCCAAATTACAGGAAATCATAGCAGCCAATTGGGTTTTTGTTTTAATCATCTTTTGGTATTAAAAAAGGACCATAGCTGTTTGTCTAAGAAAGCTCTTCTTTGTACCATAATATGGGCCTAAGTAGAGGGATATTGGGCTTCCGCTGAAGAAGTCGTGCCCAGTGATGCAACGTGTCATAGGGTTTGGCTCCGCTCAATAACTTCCACTATCACACCAAAGGAGTAAGGTCTGGCCGCAGCAGAAGCAGTAATTTCATCTTTTCAATGTGGGTAGTTCTTGTGGATTTTAATAAAGGCTACCTTTTAATAAATATTGCTTAGATTTTTCTAGACTTTTTCTTTTCTGCTTTTTCCACTGTTAATGTGATGTATTTGCCCTAAATAATCACGGAAGTCGGAGATTGGAAGCTTTTAATTTCGAGGAATGCAGAGTGCCTGGATTATTTGGGCACTATTTGTCCTCTTTATCTGAGTGAGGTCTTACATTGTGGTGAGCAGTTATTTTGCATGGAGCGTGAAGGTGCACATGGTATTATACGAATACAGGAAGATTTTGGCACGGGGATCACATATAAAAATTGGTTCTCAACCTCACTAGATTTTACTAAGTATTGAAGTACATGCTGTTTTTTCAACTTTCACATTTGGATTTTTGGCCTTTTTGTATATTTGATCTACATGGTGAAGAAGTATTTGTTGTATTTTATTGTATGTTGAGCGCTGCATGTTCTTTGAGACATGTGACCAGCAGATGACCAGATTTACAGGTCTTGCATGCTCATAGAAGTGTGTAGTGATGCAAAAACTGTCTAAGGCAAACAAACCCCTTTTAGTTAAAATGCTATGTAGATTAAACAAACTAGTTGTCATGGAACTATTCTGCAAGAATTTGTTGTATTTTGTATGTTAGTGACTTAGACATGGGTGTATGTTTCATTGTGCACACAGCATATGTACTGTCATTTTACAAACCATAATTCATCATAATTACATTTCAGAGCCTATTTGTAACAGGAAACCAAGATTCTGGAGGTTAAATGTATAGTTCTGATCAGTGGTTTCAGCATCAGTTCTAGTGATGATCATACTTCAGGGCATCAAGGTCAAAGTCTTTCATACTGAGAGGGGATTAGATGAAAGGATCTCCTATCCTAGGGCCAGACACATTCCACGGAGATAGACAATGAATGTTCTACACCTGCATAGGCATAGTTCTCTACAGCAGCACTTTTTGTACTCTATTTGTATTCCATTATTAGAAAACATTCACTGAAAGTAACCTCCTGATAAAAAGATTATATATTGTACTGTGACTTTTCACCATAAAGGAAGGCCAATATGGTAAAATGCATTCCCTATTTATTAGTAACAAACAGGATATTAAAGTTTGTCTCAGACCTCTATATACTAGGGCATAACTACAAAACATGGGGCCCATAGCCAAATCTGGATGGAGCTTCTGGCTAACTTTCTGTGTAGCAGCAGGCGGTGTCAACTTTGGCAATATATGCAATTGATCTTAACACAAAGTATGCCCAATTAAAGAACAGGTAGCAGGAGAAGTTTCAGCAAAGTAAGTACACTATGAGGGTAAAGAGTTTTGGGTAAATGTTATAGCATTATTTGCAATAATGATAACCATAATGATGTAATATGATAAAATAATACATGATCTTGCGCACTATTACTTTTTACCCTAAAGCAAACATCTTTAAATGTAGGCTTATTTAAGCTTTTTCATAGAACTTAGCTGTCCTGTAAGGTTTTAGTTGCTTAGCTACACTGCAATTTTTGACTGCATAAGGCATACAGGTTTAATTGCACTTTGTAGCAGAAGTTCCAAGGGCAATACATTGACACTGCTAAGACAAAAAAAATAAATGCTGCTTACTGCACAGAGATGAATCTGTCACTGGTGATGATCCTGAGGTCAGACTTTAGCACTTCTTCTTGTATACTGGAGAGTTCACAGTTTAGTTTTTCCTAACAGCCTCTCTAATGAGATCCCCCTCAATCTCATAATGACAAGGTTTCCCTTGCATCAAGGGGAACCTAATTTTAACACTGGTCTTTGCATACAATTTTAACTCTATCTCAGGCATGCAACAAATGGCCTACCTGACTATGGCAGACTTTTTTGCAACTATGCCACAATTGTCTTAATAAAACTGTTATTGTCCAAGGTTCATAAAAATGTCAAGCTCCTTCTTTAGCTCCATTGCCTTAGTCAGATCCTGATATGCCCAACCTATCAGAGGTGGACATAGAAGGGGATGAAGAAGACCTAGAAGGAGGTGTTAGAGGAGGCTGCAAAATTCTCACATCCAGGTTCCTATGCACCTGATGTTATGCTTTCACACAATATGCTTGTCAATGAGGATATGCCTATTTCTGCTGTGCACAAAAGCCTCAGCATTGTCGCATTCAAATCTCCCTATCTTGTTGTGCCCCTTTGGTTACAAAGAGATAAAAAAACAGAATGGGCAATTTATGATTGAGAAGCTCCCAAAGGTTCCTTGTACATTTGCAGGCTCAGCTCTGCAACCAGATATTGCTGCTGTGAAATTGCAACTAACAGGACTAGGGTAATGAATAATCAACATCCTGTATTCCAGGACTCAATTTTGGGGCAAACAATTACAGCAATTGCCTTCTGCTCTGCTCTTTTGTGTGGATGCAGCAAGTAATTATACAATTTTTCCAGAATGGCCCTGTTTTCCATTCATTTGCGCAGAATCCTGTGGTTTAATGCCTTTTCAGCTGAAGCTGCCTGTAAAAGACACCTCACATGTATGCCCTTTGAAAGTAGATGTCTCTTTGGTGAGGTACTTGGCAAATTCATCACAGATGTCACAGGAGGAGAGGTTCTGCTTCCACAATAGAAAGTTCAGAATACCCTGACTCAGGAGCCTCTATATCTTTAAAAGGCAGAGCACCTCAATGTTCCACCCAAGTTTTAACTACTAAACCAAAGTTCAACCCTTCCCTGTGGCACTTTTTCCCAATAAAGGGACACGCTCACTCCTAAGAAAGGGGAGTGTCCGTTACGGTTTGCTTATCTTTGGGTCACAGATGCCAAAGAACTGTGGGTTCAATCGGTGATGCTAATGAATACAAAGTATAGTTCGAAATTCTACCCCCTAACCTCTTTCTGCTCTCAAATCAACCAAAATCTACCCAAGGACGGTCAGATTTTCAGAATGCCCTAAACCATCTTTTGTCCCAGGGTCTAGTTAGGCCAGTACCCTTACAGGACAGGTTCAAGGGATTGTATTCAAACATATTCACATTACCAAAATCCAAGGGGGTATTCATCATTCATTTAGCAATGAATCTCTGTGACAAGGGGAATACTTGGCATCCATGTACACCTCATTAGCACTTTCTAAGCTTTGCAGTAAAAGACAATCACTTACAGTTTGACGCACTGACATTTGGTCTATCCCGTGCCAAAGGGTATTCATACAAGGTCCTCACATCTCTTCTTGCTCTTCTAAGAACTCAGGGTATCAAGGTTACAAGTTACCTAGTTGGCCTTCATCTGAAGGACTCATCTTCCTTCCAGTTATCTGCAAATGCAATTCTTCAGGCTTTCAGTTGGATGATCAACTTCCAAGAAACTGCTCTCTGAACTTCGCCTTTCCTGGAATACTTGTGCTTCATTTTGGATATATTCCAAGCAAAAGAACCTTTCCAGAGAAAAAACTGCTTGGGACTTAGGATTAAAGAGACACCCCTCTGTAAGATTCTCCATGAAACTTCAAGGCTGATCAATTTGCCCAATTTCATTCAAGAAATGTCAAACACCACAACTTGGTGGCATAAAACAAGCAGGTTCCTTCTCTCTACTAACCCAAGCTATTGTCCAGCCAAGCAAGGAATCCCCTAGCTTTGTGGATCTTCAACTCAGGTTTAACAATGGGGAAGTAATTTATTTCATATCACTGGCAAGTTATAAAGACAATCAGTTTTTCAGGCTGGGAAGGAGTATTCTAATCCCTCACAGTTCAGGGAACATGGTTATCAGTGTAAGCCAAGCTCCTTATCAATATCCTAAAGTTTAGAATGATAAGGAAGGCTCTGTAACACCGGACTCCCCTTTTGCAAGGCAACTAATCAGGGTGCAATCAGAAAAAGCCATGGCTGTAGCCTACATAAACCACCAAGGGTGCACCAGGAGTCATGTACAGTATCTCACAAAAGTGAGTACACCCCTCACATTTTTGTAAATATTTTATTATATCTTTTCTTGTGACAACATTGTAGAAATGACACTTTGCTACAATGTAAAGTAGCGAGTGTACAGCTTGTATAACAGAGCATTAAGAGCTCAATAGAACATTAAGAGCGCACTTCTGGAAGAAAGGTCAATCATTCCCATAGACACACTCCTAAACCTTGTGGACAGCCTTCCCAGGAGAGTTGAAGCTGTTATAGCTGCAAAGGGTGGGCCAATTCCATATTGTACCCTACGGACTAAGGCTAGGATTCCATTAAAGTTCATGTGCATGTAAAGGCAGACATTACAATACTTTTGACAATATAGAGTATACAGTGCATGCAGAAAGTATCCACAGCGTTTCAGTTTTTCCACAATTTGTTATGTTACAGCCTTATTCCAAAATGGATTAAATTAATTATTTTCTTCAAAATTCTACAAACAATACCCCATAATGGCAACGTAAAAGAAGTTTCTTTAAAATCTTTGCAAATGTATTAAAAATAAAAAAATCACAAGTACATACAGTAAGTATTCACAACCTTTGCTCAATACTTTGTTGAAGCACCTTTAGCACCAATTACAGCCTTGAGTCTTTTTGAGTATAATGCTACAGGCTTGGCATAGCTATTTTTGGGCAGTTTTCCCATTCTTCTTTGAAGGAGCATCAAGCTCCATCAGGTTGGATAGGGAGAGTCAGTGCACAGCTATTTTCAGATCTCTCCAGAGATGTTCAGTCAGGTTCAAGTCTGGGCTCTGGCTGGGCCACTCAAGGACATTAATAGAGTTGTCCCATAGCCACTCCTTTGTTATCTTGGCTGTGTGCTTAGGGTCGTTGTCCTGTTGGAAGATGATCCTTCGCCCCAGTCTGAGGTCCAGAGCACTCTGGAGCAGGTTTTCATCATGGATGTCTCTGTACATTGCTGCATTCATCTTTCCCCCGATCCTGACTAGTTTCCCAGTTCCTGCCGCTGAAAAACATCCCCACAGTATGATGCTGCCACCACCATGCTTCACTGTAGGGATGGTATTGGCCAGGTGATGAGCGGTGCCTGGTTTCCTCCAGACATGACGCTTGCCTTTCAGGCCAAAAAAAATAAATTTTTGTTTCATTAGACCAGAGATTTTTTTTTTCAGAAAAAATGAGAGTCCTTCAGGTGCCTTTTGGAAAATTCCAGGTGGGCTGTCATGTGGTTTTTACTGAGGATCGGCTTCCATCTGGCCACTCTACCATACAAGCCTAAATGGTAACGTAATAAATAAAAACAAACGTGCAGCGCTAAACAAGTGATATGTGAAAATAATAATTCAAATAACAAAAATAGTGAAAATACTGAAAGTCCATATATAAGAGTCCCAGGTGAAAAGCATGAAGATTTCCAAGGTGGTGTATATGATCCAAATGGACACCAAATCCCAACACAGACAGAGGAAAAAAATTAATATATGCGCTCACCAGAAAAGGTGGACCCAAAATATCGTACGACAAATGGGTCAGATCGGCTCATACAATGACAGATGGATCTTCCACTGGGTGCTACAGTTCCAGATGCTCGAGTTTGCAATCAATGGATGAGTGTAGTAAGATGGAAATGTACTCATTCTCCAAATGACATGTAAGGAATAATCCAAAACAAAGCAAACATAGTGTAATACCGCTTTAGAATTTATTAAAATACAGAAAAGGGGTACACTTACAAACGACCAGGAACATAGGCAGCATGTAAAAGACAAACAAAGCAGGCAGTCTTTGGCATGGTCCTAGCTGTCTGAGGCAAAATGCTGACGCGTTTCATCAAATATGATTTTCTCAAAGATAAATGCCAGCCAAAAATATCTAGTGCACTAGTATATATAAACACTATAATTAGATAAGTCGTATCCCATCTGTATTCACTGCCAAGCACCGCTATACCGGCCAAAATGGCGGCAGCGTGCGGTCCAAGCCTCGTTCTCACAGAAACCAGATGACGCAATGTCACTTACGGGAATAACCGAAAGTGAAGTGAGACACACGTCATCACAGGAGGCTCGCCGTCTAGCAGATACACATAGCGGAGACTGTAAGCAGACGAGGCAGCGGTCGGACACACAAAACATCTAATTACAAATCATACATAATGCGGCCACCAGATAATCCCACAGATGAGATCTCCAGAAATGTGAAAAACACACATTATATTGTATGAAAAAAAAAAAAAAGGCCCGATCTATGCAAATATAGCCACAAAACACATAGATGACTAACATGCCATCTAGTGGACAAATTGGGGAACTGCATAGTTAAATATATTCTTAATAGGGACAAACTGCAAGTGAGAACCAAAAACGAATCAATAAATAAAAATAGTAATCAAAAAATGAAAATAGAATAGAAACATTAGAATATGATAAAAATATTTATGTATAAAAACAAGAGAGGAAAAACGCGAAATGAATTACCATGGAAGAAATAGCAGAAACCATGGAAACAAAATATATCGAGGGAATCAATGACTACACCAAAAACTCAAGCTGTATTGATGAAGGCATTAATATCCCACTCGATATTAAGGCCGTGTGGAAAGTAGGATTTCAAAGTATAAATCCAATAGGTTTCACACCGTGAAACACCTCGTTTTTTGGACCCACCTCTCCATGGGGGAACAAAGTGATCTATAATTTGAAATAAAGTACCCTTTGGATTTTTTTGATAATGTAACAGATAATGCTTGGACACATTGTGATTGTCTTTACCTTTAATAATGTTGGCAATGTGTTCATTGACTCACACGTTGAATGATCTAGTGGTACGCCCCACGTATTGCTTGTGATAAGGAAAGGTCAACAGGTAAACCACCTGGGTAGTGATGCATGGAGAAAAACTTAATATGGTAAACACAACTTGTGACAGTGGACCGGAAGGATAAAAATTTCCTACTGCTGTCACAGTTGAGTTCACGTACTCTACATCTCCGACATGGATAGAAACCTACCAGATCCGCAAAAAAGTAGGTTTAGCTGGAGGGTCCAACACATTAGGAGCTATTTTCCCCCTAAGGGAAGGGGCACCTCTAAAGGTGACTCTCGGTCTCTCAGGAAGAACAGGATCTAGAACACGGTCATTCCTCAACACGACCCAATGTTTGAGGAAAACTCCACTTAGTGAATTCAGAATTGTCCATGGCCCCTACCGGACCCACCAGCAACCGAGCTCTATCTATTTTAGAGACTTCAGCAATGGTGGAATCCAGGGAATCAGATCCATACCCTTTAGCCACAAACCTCTCCTTCAAAACTTGGGATTGTTGGAAGAAGTCACTATTATGAGTGCAATTCCTACGAAGCCTGATAAATTGGCTTTTAGGAACTCCAACTAGCCATGCTTTATGATGGCAACGGTCCGTAGGGAGATAAAGTCTGTGGCTTTAAAAAATGTAAATTGGTTATCAATCAAAGAAATGTTAAGATCGAGGAAATGGATGTTGTTACCACTACATTCATATGTTAGATGAATCCCCTGATCATTCACATTCAGAGAGGTCATAAAGGACTCCAGAGATAATCTGTCACCCTTCAAGAGGAGGAGGATGTCATCTATATAGCGAACCCACAACATCACCTCAGGTCTGTTCAGAGGATAGACGACATCCTTCCACTTGGCCATAAAGAGATTGGCCAAACTGGGGGCAAATTTAGCCCCCATGGCCACACCCCTTTGCTGCAAATAAAATTGTCCATTAAACCAGAATAGATGTGGCCAGTGGCAAACAACAACAATTACAGGATAAACTCTCGATGGGAAGAGGAAATGGACAAATCACTTTTTAAAAAGTGTTCCACTGCTCTAAAACCCAATGTATGTGGAATACACGTGTATAGGGAAGTGACATCAGCTGTCACCATTAAATGTTCTCCTTCTACACGTAAACCACCAAGGATGTTGATGACATCCCTAGCGTCCTTGATGTAGGATGGTGTTTCACACACAAGGGGTTGCAAGAAATGGTCAATGTATTTTTTGATGCGAGAGGTGATGGAATCAATTCCGCTCACAATCGGACGACCCGGATTTTTGTGGACTTTGGCCAAATAATACATGACCGGTATTCTAGGGGCAATAGGCACTAAAAAAGATTTCTCTTTTTTATTTAGAATATGGTCCTTATATCCTCTATCAATCAGTTTGACCAAGTCCCTTTTATACTGAAAGGTTGGGTTAGTAGGTAACTTGATATAAGTATCTTCATCACCGAAAATCTTCTCCATTTCAAAGCAATAATCTGTTTTGTCAAGGACAACGATTCCGCCCCCCTTATCGGCGGGGCGGATTACAAGATCCTTATTTTCACAAAGGGTTTTTAGACCGGCTCTGAGTTGAGGAAGTGGGTGTGGTCTTTTGATAGGTAACTCAGCAAGATCTTTTAAAACTAAATCCCTAAAGACTGCTACTGACGAAGCAACAGGTCTTAGAGGATTAAACACAGATGGATTTTATAATCCTGAGTGTTTTATAGTGGAAGAGTACTCAGGGCTCGGGGCGGGTCTAGGATTAGATAAGATGTCTCCTGTGATGACGTGTGTCTCACTTCACTTCCGGTTATTCCTGGAAGTGATGTCGTGTCATCTGGTTTCTGAGATAACGTGGCTTGGACCGCACGCCGCTGCCATTTTGGGCAGTATAGCGGTGCTTGGCAGTGAATACAGGTGGGATACAACTTATCTAATTATAGTGTATATATATACTAGTGCACTAGATGTTTTTGGCTTTGAGAAAATCATATTTGTTGAAACGCGTCAGCTTTTTGCCTCAGACAGCTAGGACCATGCCAAAGACTGCCTGCTTTGTTTGTCTTTTACATGCTGCCTAAGTTCCTGGTTGTTTGTAAGTGTACCCCTTTTGTATTTTAATACATTTTAAAGCGGTATTACACTATGTTTGCTTTGTTTTGGATTATTCCTTACATGTAATTTGGGGAATGAGTGTATTTCCATCTAACTACACTCATCCGTTGATTGCAAACTCGAGCATATGGAACTGTAGCACCCAGTGGAAGATCCATCTGTTATTGTATGTCGGTTCTGGGATTTGGTGTCCATTTGGAGCATATACACCACCTTGGAAATCTTCATGCTTTTCACCTGGGACTCTTATATATGGACTTTCAGTATTTTCACTATTTTTGTTATTTGAATGATTATTTAAAGTGGGAGACTGTCTGGAGTTCCACGGCCGGTGGGCCGCATTGCCAGGGCTGCAGGTTGGACATGCCTGGTCTAGTATGTCAAATGTGTGTGAATTTTTGTAAAATTTATAAAACATTTTTAAAAAATCAATGGCGTAAAACGTGCATGCATACAGATGTACGACCCTGGATACAGACAGTCTGGATACAGGGTTGTACATCAATACACATGCATGAGGCCAAAGTTAAGTTTTTACCTTTTTTATGTATATTTACTAAATTTTTCTTACAAGTTAACAAGTCAAAAGACATTACGTTGGGATCTAAACCATGCTTTCCTGAACACTGGAACAAGTTTCTCTACGTCTAGGTCCTAATTAAAGGTATTGCCTCCAATATATGTGAGAAATTCAATAAAGACTTAAAACGCTTGTATGGTGTCATCATCGCCCAAATTCCTTTCACTGAGAGAGGGTCCTGGTACCGACTGAAGTTGTGGTTCAGTAGAGACTTTGATGGTGGGTGGTCTACTTTAATGGGAAAATGTAATGTCAGAGACCAACAGAGAGCGCAGACAGAAAAATAAACAGTTCCCTGTGTTGCCCTAATGGTATTTAACCCAAAGAAGATAGGGGAAAGGTGTTAGGTAGTAGAAAAAAAAGGGGGAGGTAGGACATAGTGCAGTTAGTTATCAGAGTCTGATGCAGACTGGATACCTACTAGAAATTAGCTTAGATATACTTCAGCTTGCATTTTTTTATGTTTCTATTGGGATACATACAGTATGTCCCAGTGGAATTATATTTCTTGGAATTTGTCTAGGTTATTGTGTATTCTAGCTGTCTTGTTAGCTTTATTTCTTTAGGTCACCGTGGGTTGGGGGGGATGCGTGCCCTTTCATTTGGAGGTGAGCAAACAGCTGGCTACTGGAAGGCTGGCCATACACGACTCAAATTGTGGCTGCTTCCTGCTGAATTGGCTGAAATTTAAGCCATAGGTTGCCTTGTCACCTTGTAAAAAACTTTAATCCTCAGAAGTTGACTGAAAAATCAAAGAAGCCAGGTGGAAAGTTCTCAGCTAAACCGTGACTACATCCTATCAGATGTCATCTCTAGGTATTGAAGCAGCTGCTAGGTGAGATCCTTCCGTCTATGCTGTTTTCACGTGGTCTGTACAGGAGAGAATTGATCAGTGTAGGGGTAACTTAAAAATGTGTGGTAAGCTTTTTTAAGTGTTGGATAGCCCTGCCATTGGTAGGTCAAATAAATGAGTAAATGGGTCCCATTTTAATGGGTGGTCAGAGATCTTGGAGAGGAAGATATAAACTTCTCATCAGAATGGGATGATGCCCTTACAGGTCAAAAAGATATGATAGAGAGACCCTACCTGAGATTTGCATCTCCAGCATATATTACTACTAGCGGTGGGGTTGATTTCATTAAGTTTTTTTAAGTGTTTAATAACAATTCATCAGCATTTTACTTGTATAAGCTTTTACCTTAGTAAACCTCTCCTCTCCAGAAAAGGTCTGTCCTGGACCTGATCAGTAAGGTGTGACGGATGACTTAATCTCTTTTGACTGTGAACTTGTTGTTTTAATTAATGTCCTAAATGTGTGTTTGACAGAGTTAAAATTTGGTGAAATGTATAGCCCTGCTTTAGGTGCTTATGTGCAGTCGGTCAAAAGCACTGATTATTCAATGTGTGTAATGCTTGATTGGAAACCTATATACTCCGGTCAACCTGTACTTGCTGTTGTACTCAAGTTTCCAAACATCTCATTATTTAGACCTCAGCCCAATCCCTATGGTGTAAGTGTAGTGACACAAAAATTATTAAAAAACAAATATATATAAGTATGAACGTGCAATTGCCTCAAACATAATGTGTATCTGATTATACATCCAGATACACTCTATGTGTTTACACATGGGACAAGCAAACAAATATTATTAATATAATACAGGATTTATATAGCGCCCACAGTTACACAGCGCTTTACAACATAAGGGCAGAAAATTACAATACAATTTAACATAAGAGGAATCAGAGGGCCCTGCTCATTAGAACTTACAATCTTAAGAGGGTGGGTCAAGAGATACAAAAAGGTAATAACTGTTGGGGATAAGCTAATGGAGAATATAAAAATACAGTTGTTAGGTGGGGGCAGAATAGGTTTCTCTGAAGAGGAGGGTTTTTAGGGATCATATAAAAGTGGACAGAGTAGGGGATAGTCTGACAGATTGCAGTAGGAAGTTTCTGAGGATGGGAGAGGCTCGGGAGAAGTCCTGGAGGCAAGCATTGGAAGGAGGTAACAAGGGAGCTAGAGAGCAGGAGGTCTCGGGAGGAACAAAGAGAACGATTAAGTTGGTATTTTGAGACTTGGCTAGTGATGTAGCTGGGGGTCCAGTTGTGAATGGCTTTGTAAGTTGTTGTTAGTATTTTGAACTTAACCACTTGCCGTCGCTGCACTGCCTATTTACGTCAGCAGTGTGGCAGCTACAGGCAAAATCACGTGAATAGGCGTCATCTCTCTTTGGAGGAGCTAGGGGGCGAGTACGCGCCGCCGGCGGCGCGCTCTACCCCTGATCTTCAGCAGGGAAGCCAGTGCGGGTGTCAGGCAGGTCCGATCGCCGCCTGACACCGGCGATTGTTACCCGCTGACAGAGAATGACGGACGGCTGATGTAAACACAGCCGCCCGTCCTTCTCCCTGCAATGATCACAGAGACCATGCAAACCTCCTATATAGGATTGCATGTCTCTATGATCAAAAAGCCCAACCCCCCCCCACAGTTAGAATCCCTCCCCTAGGCTTACATTTAACCCTTTGATCACCAATAGTATTAACCCCTTCCCTGCCAATGGCATTATTACAGTAACAGTGCATATTTTTAGCACTGATTACTGTAGTAATGTCACTGGTACCCCCAAAAGTGTCAAAAATGTCAGTCAAGGGTCCGATCTGTCCGCCGCAATGTCGTAGTCCCACAAAAAAAAAAAAAAAAAAAAAATGACATAAATCTTTCCTGTAGTTAGTAAACGCAATAACTTTTGCGCAAACCAATAAAAATACGCTTATTGTGATTTTTATTTACGAAAAATATGTAGCAGAAAACAAATTGGCCTAAAATAATAAAAAATTTTGAATTTTATATTTTTTTTCTTGGGAATGTTATATATCAGAATGTGAAAAATATTGTTATTTTTTTCAAAATTGTCGCTCTTTTTTTGTTTATAGCGAGAAAAAAAAAAAAAATCGCACAGGTGATCAAATACCACCAAAAGAAAGCTCTATTTGTGGGGAAAAAAGGACGTCAATTTTGTTTGGGTACAGCGTCGCACAACCGCACAATTGTCTGTTAAAGTAATCGCAAAATAGGGCCTGGTCATTAAGCAGCAAAATCTTCCGGTCTTAAAGTGGTTAATTTGTTGGGTAAGAGGAAGTATAGTGGAGGGATTGGCAGAGTGGGGTAGCAGACACTGAACAGTTGGTAAGGTGGATGAGCCTGGCAACAGCATTAATAATATTGGTAGCTCTCGCTCCTCTGAATTCCCATGGAGGACCGGGATTGGGGGCTGCTCTATGTGACTTCCATGACATCCCACCTAGACCTTACAGTGCTATTTTACGCACTGCGTTTTGTATAGTTAATTTAGTAACCTTTGGATAGTCCTAATATCCTGTATTACAGTACGGCCGCCTAGTGACCTAATGTTTCTCATGTCTTTATTGGTGCAATGTACATTACTGTGGATGATCTCCTATGGGCTCATCGCCTATAAAACCTTCAATATGCAGAGCAGATGGTCTTGCTGACTTTATCTTTGTCTTCCCTTCTATACTCTTTTCCCCTATCCTTACTTTTTTTTTCCCCAATCCCTCTCTTACTTGAGTACTTTTGTTATCAAATGTTTTATAACCTGGGTTAACGATATTTTTTCACAATTGTTTATTTTTATTTACTAACATAATGATCTCGGAACAGATAGCCTTATTCTCCTTTAATTTCAGGGACTTCAACACGCCAGAAAAAAGAAGTCGGATATTATACAATTTCCATAGACAGCATACTAAAATTTTGCTCAACAAGAAACCCACTTTCGCAGCGATAATACCCCCATCATCCGTAACCAATACTACTATTCCTGGCATCATACTACGAACCCACAGGCTAAGTTCAGGGGGGTTACTATAGGATTCCACAAATCCTTTGTTCCAGAAGTTCTGGATATGCTGATTGACCCATCTGGTCATTTCATTTTCTGAAACTAAAATTTAAATCTTCAGTTTTTACAGTAGCAAGCATCTTCGGCCCGAATCAAGACCAAAGCAAATTTCTATCAACGGTTCTTGATAGATTAACATATTTTGGTGGTCCTTGTTTCATCCTGGGAGGAGACCTCAATGTCGCCCCGGACCCATCTGCGGACACATCGTCTGGTAAGTCTTCTGCTTCACACCACACACTTACCAACATCAAAACACGGTTCCATTAAGCCCAATTAGTGGATGTCTGGCGGACTTTGCACCCTATGGTGAGGGACTATAGCTGCTACTCAGTTGCCCTCAACTCTTCTAGTTGCATTGACTATTTTTTTATTTCTCAATCCCTTTTAGATACACCTATCCAATCCTCCATAGGTAACATATTGTGGTCAGATCATGCCCCAGTACACTTAAGTTTGGCTCGACTGCCCACTTCTCGCAGAGGGATTTTGTGGCGGTTAAAATGATAATCTGCTCAAAGATTCGCTCTTTATCTCAGATATTCAAAAAACCATACAAAACTTTGTTGCAGACCACTGGTCTGATGATACAAATCCCCTGACACAGTGGAAGGCCTTAAAGTGTATGCTGAGAGGCATCTTCCTCAGTCATGGCTCCTGCCTGAAGAAAGCTCGACCCCCTACATATTAACTGATTACTTTCTACCATTCTTGCAGCTACACACAAACAAAACCTAACTCCTTCTATTTACATAGAACTCTCCAACGCGTGATGTGACTTAGAGACACAAAATGCTGCAGACCTGGACAAACCTTTCTCTGAACCGGAATTCCTGGGTGCCATCAAAGGTCTGAAAACAGGTATATGCTCCAGCCCAGACGGCTTTACGCCTAGATTCTACAAAACTTTTGCCTCTTTCCTCACCCCATACTAACGTCCGCATTTAACTCGGTTGGCGATACACACTTACCATCTAAAGACCAACTAACAGCCAACATATCCATCCATCCTTTTAAAACCAGGGAAGGACCCCTCACAATGTAGCAGTTATCGCCCAATTTCCCTCCTCAATATAGACGTTAAGCTTTTTGCTAAGGTCATGGCCAATCATCTATCCCCCATCCTCTCTTCCATTATACATAAGGATTAGGTGGGGTTTGTCCCCGGACAAGAAGCCAGGAACAACACCACCAAAACCATTCCCCTTATCTCATATGCTCACAAACACAAACTGAAGGCCTGTCTTCTCTCGTTCAATGCCGAAAAGGCATTCAATAGCGTAAATTGGCAATTTCTTCGCCTTTCCCTAGCACAACTTGGCATTGGTCAAACATTTTTCACCAGGATCATGTCCTTTTACTCCCAGCCCTCAGCATCTGTACTGGTTAATGGCTCAACCTCTGCATCATTCTCTATCTCTAATGGGACAAGGCAGGGGTGTCTCCTTTCCCCTTTACATTTTATCATAGTCATGGAACATTTAGCATGTGCTATAAGACAGAATCAGTCCATAGTGGGTATCCAATCTCCTTCTCTACACCACAAACTCTCTCTATATGCAGACGACTTACTGGTGTATTTGCAACAACCACATATCTCTCTACCCTCACTATTACATAAGTTTCATAGGTTTGAGGACCTTAGCAACTTTAAACTAAATATCTCAAAAACTGCAGCCCTTAACATTTCCTTACCACTGACTACGATTAACCACTAATTTCCCTTTCCAATGGAATTCCAAAACCATTTCGTATCTAGGCATTACCATCCACTCTAGCCCTAAATTATGCACCTATGTTATCCCACATCAGGAAAGACCTGGATTCCTGGAATTCATCCCCCCTGCCATGGTTTGGCCGCATAAACACTCTAAAGATAGACATCCTCCTTAAATCGCTCTATTTATTCCAGACGGTCCCTATTACTGTCCCTAAACAATTTTTTGCCACCTTATGCTCCTTATCCATAGGCTTTGTTTGAAATCGGCCCGTTTAAAGCACAAAATTACTTACCCTTCCTAAGCTTCAAGGGGGAGTGGGACTGCCTGACTATGAATTATACCACAAAGCTACCATACTAACGTGAATGTTAGAATGGTTCCTTTGTCCCTTTCCAAAGGCCTCTACTATTGCCGAACAGGACCTCTCCCCTGTGGATCTCTGAGCCCTCCTATGGGGTCATGGAGATTAATTTCATAAGGTCTCCTTTGCCTCTCCTCTGACCCACGCTGCATTACATCTATGGTATAAAAAGGGATTGGGTACCATGCGGTCCTCAGACCCATGCCCCTTACCTCCTTGTTTGACAACCCTCTTTTCCCACAGGGTATGGGCCCTGCCTCAGTGGGACCCTTCTCTCAAAGTAAATAGGGCCTGTGGCACACACTTTTGTCCATTTGCATACTGGGAAGCCTGTTGTCCCTGCGGGCAGGGGTGATTGGCTTACTTCACTTCTCTTTCTGCAACAACCTGTTTGCTTCCTCCCACATTCACAGAACCTGAGCACCTGTGATCCCTCTCTGAGATGACCAGACATCTACTCTCATCCATTTATAAATTATTACAAGCATTGCTACACTCTCAATTACCTACATACATCGGGCGATGGTCCGCGGATCTGGGAAAGGACCTTACAGCTGCCGCTTGGCAAACATATTTTCATTTTACCCACAAATCTACTGTCTCCTGTTATGCACAGGAAAAAAAAATGTAAATCCTTTTCAGGTGGTACAGAGACCCTCATACCCTACATAAAATGCAAATCTACGGAAGGTACTTACCTTCATATATGGTGGGAATGCAGTGGAATATGGCCTTTTTGGTCAATGGTTTTTACCATCTACAATAAACTATATGATGAATCCTTAACATTTTCCCCGGAGATCGCGCTTCTGTCCATGCTACCGGGTTCGTGGCTTCTCAGAGGCGAAACCTACTGCGTTTTGTCCTTACAGCAGCAAGACAGATTATTCCTATTTTTTGGAAGACTAAGACCACCCCTTCTTTATCCTTGTGGGGCTCCACAGTTAATGATATTATGCAAATGGCGGAAATGCTAGCATTAGATAACAATAATTTAGAGAAATACAAACTGCTGTGGCTCATTTGGCTTGATATTTCTGGCTCTGATGTTTTGAAGACTATATCATCGTAATAGACTGCTCAAATAAATCTTTATAACCCCTTTCCAATAAAGTCAGAAGTAACTCGAGTTCTCCCTACCCCGCTCCCTAGTGAACCACCTTTCTCTTCCCCTGGTCCACTCATTTCCTCCCCTTATTCCTGCTTCTTCTTTACCGCTCTCCTTCTTCCTTTCTTTTCTTTATACGTATTTTCCATTGGTATGCATGTGAATCAACATATGCTCTAGGCTTTGAGTACCCACACTTCAGTTACAATATTCCCTCAGATGTATTACCATTATACATATGTTACCTATATCATGTTTTTGATTTACAATGGGGAGTGACCCCCTTCTTTTCTTTACTCTTTATTGCTTCTTTTTTCTTTTGTAACAATAAATAAAAACATATTTGTCTCTAAAATGTTTGCGTTGTCTGTTACTGTAGTAGTTAGCTCCAGTTAGTTTACACTTTTTACAGGATTTTCTGAACTTAATCAGCATTCACCAGCTTCCACAAAAGAAGATGAATGTCAATTTAGGACTATACTGCCATCTTGTGGTTTATTACCATATTTGTTATAGTAAAATCTGTTTAGACTAGGTCTACTCGGATAGTTGAATTTCTCTGCTCCTGAGAGATTTAACAACTTGATGGCAGTCATCTCCTTTGCAGCACAAACATAAATCAATGTGCTGCTAATAATATTGTTAACAAGGAGTTAAATATCTCATGGCCCATTCACACTATACCACAGTGCACTGCAAAATATTAATTTCCATGCATTAAGGCATGTTGAGTTGGGAAGCACATTCTGACAGATACAATACACCTTCATGGACAAACAAATAGGTCTTGCACAAGCATATGCATTTTTAACACTGCTGCTCCACATTTGTTTAATGCCACACACAGCCAAGCAACTAGAATTTTTATGAGGCAGTCAATGTGTGGCTTGATATTTCTCTTAGCTATTTCCTTTAGGAAGTTCATCCACCAAAAAATTATGTTTAAAAGGAAGACTTTTCTCTAGATGTTAGGATATCGACCTCTGGTCCAGATAGCTTGACCCTTCTGTTCAGTGCCTGGCAGGAGGACCTCCCTTCTCTGACATCGGAGGAATGGGATGAGTGACTACAGAACTATATATCACTGGTTATATCTGCTAGAGACCGCTACACCCAACTTTGGTTCCTTTATAGAGTTTACTAAACCCCGCAAAAACTTGCACAAATATACCCTACTAGATCAGATAGGTGTACCAGGCTGCCCTTGGCTCTTTCATACATGCGGTGTGGTCATGCCCTCTGGTCCAGGACTTCTGGAGGGCAGTTGTAGGTGAACTAACCTCCATAACGAACCTTGATGTCCTGTTGGACCCTAAGGTTCTTCTTCTGGGTATTGACGAGGCTATACATGGGGGTAGACATACTAAACTGCTCATATTCTACTTTGCCTTCTAGGCCAGGAATACCATCCTCATTCAATGGAAGAAGGCTGATCCCCCCCATCTAACAATATACCAATAAATCTTAAAACTCCTCGATTATCAAAAAATGGATCTATAAATATAAAGTGCAAAAATGCATATACATTCGATAACATAAAGGTGCTTATAGTGTTTTCTGTATTAATAACAGGTGTTTATTGTCACCTTTATTTATGAATATGTCTTTTTAAAGTGTTCAGTGCACAAAATTTCAACGGGTAAATAGTTCTGTGTATTGCAAAACATGAAATAAAGTGCTCCAATCTCTCAAAGGTGCTTAAGTGTCCCAAAACAAACAGGAGATTCATAAAGCGGTGTACTTCCTTTTCCAGGTGTCTCAATCTTATTACTTCCACCTTTACACCGTGTAATCTATGGGGGGGCTTCTTAGTGCTCATCCCCTATGGGTGTGCTAAATGCTCACCTCCAGATCTCAGATCGTGCGTCTCTTGATCTATATAGATATTACACTCCTCTCCTTCTTAGCGTTGTATAAGATAGGGGGATGATGGTATGCCTTGCCTTATCTGGATCGGGATGAATGCCCTCCGGTACTCCCTCGAATCTCAAAATAAGGGGCCCATATAGTGTATTTCCAATCACATAAATGTATTAGATAAAGTATAACAACTCACATAAAAACTGATGTTCTTAGCCTCATACAGTGAGCTGCGGGACTTACTTCCGCATTCCATATGTCACTTCCGGTGCTCTGCCCTACGCGTTATGTCACGGTCGCTCACGTGACTTCCGATCCCCTGAAGTCACGTGAGCGACCGTGACGTACACTGAACACTTTGTGCACTGAACACTTTATTGTCACCTTTATTTATGAATATGTCTTTTTAAACACCTGTTATTAATACAGAGAACACTAGAAGCACCTTTATGTTATTGAATGTATATGCATTTTTGCACTTTATATTTATAGATCCATTTTTTGATAATCGAGGAGTTTTAAGATTTATTGGTATATTGTTAGATCTATATTATTATTTTTTAGAGAAGACACCACACAAGACTTATTTAGCAACACCACAGTGCATATTTATTGTATTCATTATTGATTTTACATATATACATTATTATCATAATTCAATTATTTATTTAATAAACACTATAAATTTTCCCTGAAGCGTGGTACTTCCCCCATTCCCTTCCATACCATACTTCTACTGGCCGTCTGCCTCCCTCCCCCTCTCCCCTTTTTTCTTCTCTCTCCTCAGCCTGTCCTCCCCCTCCTCCTCCCCTTGGTGTTCAGGAACACGTTATACTGCTAGCCAGTTGACATACATTATACCTCCTGTTTGGCCCACAGGTCCTTTAGTCTGCTCCTTGGCGAGACCGTTCGCCCTGTTCTCTACCCTGTACCACTGGTGTTGCATACGACTTATACCCCTCTCTCTGTGTACTTTCCCTGCCTACGATTGTGCCCCCCCCCCCTTCTTTACGTTGATGCTTTGATGTCACATGCCTGTACTTCTGACCCCAAAGTTCAGGTTTTTTATTGTTTTTTTTTTGTTGTGGTTTGCTTTGTATGTTTTCTTTTTCTGAAATAAATAAAAATGCTTCTGTTAAAAAAAAAAAAAAAAAAAAAAAAGGAGGACTTTATAGTAATTTTATTTCTTATGGTCTTATTTCATGGTTCTCCTCCTAACTATGGAAGCTTGGCTTCAGTATTGCCTACAACGCTTTTGCTTCTTCTCAACTACAATTCCATGTGCACCTCCCTTGAGCACTTGATAGACTTCCATGGCTTCTAATAGCACCTGTATGCCGATTACACCCAAACCTTTCTCTCTACTCCTCACCTTTTCAGTCTCCTCTCATTGCTGATATATCAGCATTCGTGTCATACTAATTCCTAAAAATAAATCTTTCTAAAAGTAAGCTGATATTTGCTTTTTAATTTATTATTAATAAAACAACAATCAGCCTCTCCCCTCTTGTCAGATTTCACCACCGTAACGTATCCAGAATACACCCCTTCTTGGAAACCATCAAGCCACCCAGTTATCCCTTACCCCAATTATTGCAACTCCTTAATTGGCCTACCTCTACACAGGCAATACCCCATTAATCTATCAGGAATGCTCTTATCAGACCTATCTACCTTACCAACCAGTGTCCCCCAACCTACTCTGCCAATCTCTCCAATGGTTTCAAATTGCATAACAAATAACATTCAAATCACAACATTCACATCTGTGTCCCTAGCTACATCACCAGTCTTGTTTGAAAATATCACCCAAACCATCCTCTCTAGCGCCCTTGTTTCTTCCTTCCATGCTCACATTTAGGACATCTCCTGAGCCTCTCCCATTGTCTGCAACTCTCTACCTTAAAAGTGTCTCTGCCTGCTCTCCACCATAACCACAGGGATCAGAAAGCCCACTGGGACTAGAAGAAAAGACACAAAGCTCATGACTTACTGCATTTTCCAATATAAAAACAGGATGTGGAGAACTGACCCAGTGCAGGCTTGGGCCTCCACTAAGGGATTACCCCCTAAAGAAGACTTCTGGGACAGGGCTCTGCCACCAATGGACCACAGCCATAGACACGCATAGCACCAAGTGGCTAATAACGCATTAAACTATGTGCCAAGGCGAGTCCCGGTGCAAGATCCAGTGCCCAAAGCAACATTAAGGGCTGCCACTGCACCTTCTTCCAGGGGGGTCCTGGTATAGTCTTCCAAGGCTCAGCTGAGGAGTCAACAGATCTAAAAAAGCTGAAGAGAAAGTAGTTATGGAGCAGCTAAGAGTCTTGAAAAATGAATTGAGAAAAAAAGCTTTAACTCCAAACCAGTACACTTCCCTTAGTAGACATCCATCATTTAAGGACATTGACAAAAAACAGGGATATCCCTGCAGCCTTTTTTTTTTCTGCCAGTGTCCAATCACCTGAAGGTAACTGAATATAACCCATTGTTAAGACTATGATCCTGTGTTCTGTACTGTATGATTAAGGAAGTGGCCCTATGAAGGACTGTTGGGTCTATAGGACTGTGGACAATGGCAAGGGGGTTTAACTTCTCTGAACACTTAAATGAATCCTCAGGTCTGAAACGTTTGCGACCTAGGGATTGGAACAGATGTTCCTCCACTCTTAGGAGTGAGGGCACTTCTTGATTTGGAAGAAGGATTTGTAGACTTGGTAGGTTTTGAGAGTCTAGTCTTGTGCTGAAAGCAAGAGCTGAACTTAGGTCCAGAAGTGGAAGCCTAGGTAGAGTATAGAAATGCTCTACATTTTGGAGGAGGAGAACTTTTCTTCTAAGGACATCTTTGTTTAGTAAAGCACTTGCTAAACTCCTCATTCTCCTTCAAAGGGCAAAAAGTGTGAAGCATATATTTTTACACGCTGCTTCTGCTGACCAGGCTTTGAGCCACAAGATACTGCGTATGTTAAAGGAAATCAAATCCATCCATCCAAATTGACCCTAACAGTTCATATTAAAAACATGACAAGCGCAATTTGGTTTATTTTAAGGCTAGCTGGTAAGTGAGCTGGACATTTTTGTTTGTTTTTAATGTGCATTGCCCTTCCATGCACTCCATGCTGCAAAGGCTACTTATAAGTAGGGGTGGTTGCCATTTGTTTGTTCAGTTGGTGAATTAGTGCCGGGACACACTGGATACCTTCAGCTGCCATTGTGCTCTTGCTGGGTGTCCTGTGGCTCCCTGTACCTTTAAGGAGGGGTGGGCAACCTCCAGGCAAAGCTGCCCTTAATCTATCCACCGCTATGCAGTGCTCAGCATAAATGAGTACACCCCAACAGATTTGTCGGAAAACCTTTACCTTTCTTTCAGAAACAACATTTTCTATGGGACACTATACTACAATATACTCCCACAAATGCGGGCCATTGATTGCAACCAATGAGGAAGTGGTTGTACCAGGGTGATGCCTGCAGCTGGAGGCATCACTCCGGTACAGTTTTTTTTTTTAGAGCAAAAGGTCGGTTTTCATGTGATAACAACTGACGCAGCCAAGCAGCCGTTCGGCCGTTATCACAAGCATTGGGAGGGGACGCCTGCCGCTCTGCCCAGGCCCTGCCAGCACGTCCAAATCAGCTTCGATCGGGTCTTCCATGTAGTAACCCAGAAGCCAATGGCACAGATTTTAAAAAAATCCAAAGTATTCAAAAACACAGATTTTGGCTTTTTGAATACTTTGAAGAGCAAAGGAGGGGTTTGGGGTTTTTGGACCCTAGATTCCTCCAAAAAGAGTACCTGTCACAAGGGATGTAAAAGTTTACATTTCTTGTAAAAGCAATACAAGTGATCAGATTTTTTTTTTTTTAAGAGACAAAAAAATAAAATAATTTAGAAAAAAATAAATTTAAATCGTCCCCGTACCTGCGTGACAAAGAAAACACATACATAAGTCGTGCCCACAAATGTAAACTGTGTTCAAATCACACATGTGAGGTATCGCTGCGATCGTTAGAGCAAGAGTAATAATTCTAGCAAAAGACCTCTTCTGTAGCTCTAAACTAGTAACGGTGAAAACATTTTTAATGTGTTGCCTATGGAGATTTTTAAGTACCATAGTTTGTCGCCATTCCAGCAGTGCGCGCAATTTTTAAAAACAAAACATGTTAGGTATCTTTTTACTCGGCATAATATCATCTTTCACAATATACAAAAAAATTGGGCTAACATTGCTGAAATTTTTTAATTCAATTAAGTGTATTTTTTCCCAAAAAATTGCGTTTGAAAGACCGCTGCACATATACCGTGTGACATAAAATATTGCAACGACTGCCATTTTAATCTAAAAAATCTGCTAAGAAAAAGAAAAAAAAAAATAATGTTAGGGGGTTCTAAGTAATTTTCTAGCAAAAAATACTGATTTTAACTTGTAAGCAACAAATGTCAGAAATAGGCCTGGTCTTTAAGTGGTTAATTTGCACACACAAAAAACAGGCGTTATACTTATGGCCCGTACACACGTACCGATTGTCGGCTGTAAATATTTGGCCGACGACCGATCGGCCGATTGTAGGCTTGTTAGTATGATGCTTCCGACAGCCGACAGCGCACTTTTGGCCGAACAGAATCTGTCGTGCAAGCATTAAAATTTTTGTAGGCTGACACCAGAACGGCCGATTGTTTGCCAGTCAGTACAGATTTCGGCCGACAGACAGCAGATTTGCAAGACTGGGCATGCTCAGAAAAGAAAAAAGACAGACAAGGAAAGTTAACCATCACATGACATCACTTCTGCAGTCGGCTGTTGTTGGCCGACAAAATTAGTGTGCAGTCTTTTGCAGTTTTCAACAGACACGACAGCCCTGGACAAAAGACGGCCGATCGGTCGGCCGACGATCGGTACGTGTGTACGGGGCTTTACCAGTAAATCTGTTTCCAGTAGTCTTCCAAGACAGCACATGAGAGAAACACCTCCTCCAACAGGAACAGGAAACACATAACCAATACACTTTGAAAGGCTGTCCCTCTGCTGAACTGGTCAGGTTTAAACAAGAACCGAAGGAAGAAACCTTAATGCATATACAAAAAACAACCATTAACCTAAGGGTAGGAACCTGGCTGTAAGTCTAACTCCGGTTTTCTCCAGTTGTTGTCTTCTAGGAAAGCTCATGGTGTATTGGTGATGTGTTTCCTGTTCCTGTTGGAGGAGGTGCTTTTCTCATGGGCTGTCCTGGAAGACGACTGGGGAAAAGTATTTTTCCTAAAAAATTCATTCAAGACTATGTTGTAAAAATGAATACACCCCACTGAAAGTCTTAGGAGCAAAGCTTAATTTTAGACAACAAAATTCTAATTAAACAAGAATTCAACTAAAGGTGAGTAAATATTAATTTAACAGATTTCCAGCAAACAGTTTATAAAAGGGCATTACCCAACAAAGGAAACCCCTTCCCATTTCATGCTGTCAGCAATGGAACCCCATGGAAGAGAAATGTTGCAGGGCCTGAGAAAGAAAATAATTTCTTTATATAAGAAAGGTGAAGATCTGCAAAGCTTTACTTATCATTCAGAATACTGTAGCAAAAGTGATACAAAAATGTAACCAAGATGGAAGTGCAACCGTCTCACAGAGACGTCCAGGCCATCCATGGAAGTTAACACCTCGATATGAGTATCTTCCGATGAGAAGGGTTGAAGGAAATCACCATGCAAGTTCACTGCAGTTAGTTAAAGAAGTAGAAACTGGGGTGAATGTTTCCTCTGACACAATGCAGCGTACACTGCAGAGGAATGGCATGAATGGGTGTCGTCCACGAACGAAACCTCTCCTAAAGCCCATGCACAAAAAAGCCTGCCTAGAATTTGCCAGGGCCCATGCTGAAAAAGATGACTACTGGGACTCTGCAGTGATGAGATCAAATAAATGTTTTTGGAACTGATGGCTTCAAAACTGTATGGTGTCAAAAAGGTGAGGAGTATGCATGGTGCCTAGAGTGAAACATGGTGGTGGCAGTGTCTTTCTGTGGGGCTGCACGAGGGCCGCTGGTGTCGGGGAGCTGCATGTCATTGAGGTTATCATAATTTCACAATTGTACTGCTCTATATTGAAAGAGAAGATGCTACCATCACTCCGTGCCCTTGATCGTCGTGCACTTTTCCCAACATGACAATGATCCAAAACACACGTCTAAGGCCATTTCTGAAGAACAGGGTGAAAGTGATTCAGTGGCCAAGTATGTCTCCAAAACTGAACTTAATTGGGGAACACTTATGGGAAATTCTGAAGAGAAGTTGAGCATCACTTTCCATCTAGCATCCAGTCTCTAAAAGAGGTCGTTCTTGAAGGATGGAAAAAGATAGAAGTTGCAATGTCGCCAACTTGTTCATTCCATGCCTAGAAGAGTTGGTGCTGTCCTTGCAAATCATGGAGGTCATACAAAATACAGTATATGTAGTAGTTTTTGTTGTGGGGTGTATTCATTTTTTCATCAAGTGATTTGAGTAAAAACAGAAGATTTTGTATTCTAAGTTATATTAGTAACCTTAATTTCATGTAATGAGCTAAACAAATGTTCTATAAAACTTTTGGAAATTGTTGTGTCCATTGAGATATTGATTAAAATTGTACTTTTTAAAAAGGGGTGTACTCATTTATGCTGAACACTATATATGTGCTCCAACTTGGAAGACTCAAAATTGTAGTGTTAGGACCACAAAACACTGGGTTGCCTTGACATGGTCACTGCAGCTTACACACAGGTTTGCAAACGTGTGTGACTAAACCCCTCGTTTTTAACGTGAACCATTAGACAAGGTCAATTTGGTTTTGTTGCAGGCTAGCTGGTGAGCTGGGAATTTAGGTTTGTTTTTGATGTGTGTTGCCTTTCCATGTGCTCCTTGCTTCAAAGGCATTTGTTTGTACACTAAGGGGGGGGGGGGGGGCAACATGGCTGGGGTTCTTTTAATAAAGCGGGTTCTTTAATTAGGTTGGCACTTCCACTCTACCTTATCTAAACATCTCTTCTCTATCCCTCCACAGGTATGCTGTTGCTTTTCACATCCACCTAAAACTGACTGATTGCTCTCATTGTGTCTATGCTATGCTGCTGCTTTTCACATCCACCCATAACTGACTGATTACTCTCACTGAGTCTATGGTCTATAGGTCTATGGTATGCTGCTGCTCTCACTGAGTCTATGGTCTATAGGTCTACGGTATGCTGCTGCTCTCACTGAGTCTATGGTCTATAGGTCTATGATATGCTGCTGCTTTTTACCATCTGTAACCCTGTCCCTATTACTATGTTTATGGTGTTCAATGCCTTACCTAAATTTTGGGCTGATCTTAATTTTTACAACTTTGCTCTCTTGCAAGTCTCATTTTAGTGTGAAAAGTTTGCATTGCGATGCATGTGTCCTGTATTAACTCCTGATCGACTAACTTACAAATAACCACCCCCACACATAACAGCATAAAGCTAGACCATCTTTATGGGGGAGGCACATGGCTTGGGTTCTTTGAATAAAGTGGGTGCTTTTATTAAGCAGGCACTTCTGCTCTGCACTTCAGAGATTGCACAATGCTAAAATCCACAGCAAACTACTTCACAAAAGACCAGACTGCAGGTGACCTTGTTTCCCATTCAGCTCTCCTTCTCACAGTTGTGTCCTCTTTCCTTAACCACCTCAATACTGGGCACTTTCATCCCCTTTCTGCCCAGGCCAATTTTTACCTTTTAGCACTCTCACACGTTGAATGACAATTACTAATGCAACACTATACCCATATGAAATTTTTTTTTACACAAATAGAGCTTTCTTTTAGTGGTATTTATTTACCACTGGGTTTTTCATTTTTTGCGCTATTAAAGAAAAAATACCAAAAATTTAGAACACACACAGTTTCTGTTATAAAATTTTGCAGATAAGTAATTTTTCCTCATACCTCATACATTTTGACCAAAATGTTTGCTGCTACATTTCTTTGGTAAAAATAACCAAAAACAATGCATATTATTTTGTCTGTGTGAAAGTTAGAATCTACAAGCAATAGTACCCATCATTGAAAACTGACCAATTCTGATGTACTGACTGCCTATGTAAATTTCTTGAGGCCCTAATATGCCAGGAGAGTACGAATACTCCCCAAATCACCCCTTTTTTAAAAAGTAGACATTCCAAAGTATTTAGTAAGAGGCATGGCGATTTTTTTTTTAAGTTGTCATTTTTTCCAATGCTTTGTAAAATGAAATAACTGGATTTTTGTCTTACCGTAAAATCCTTGGCTCCAAGGCTCACTGATGCACAGCTCCATGTCTTCTAGACCCTTGGGCTTATGCTGCTCTCTCTTCAGAAGCAGGACTAGGTGGAAACAATTTTGGTTACGCCCCTGAGGCAGTCCCAGGGGGTATACCATCACTTCCTGATAAAGGAAATCAGTTTGTAACAAGAAGTGTCAGAAGAATACATAACTCAACCCAACAGAGGGGCAGGTGCTGTGTCCGCCTGTGAACCTCAGAGAAAAGGATTTTACAGTAAGACAAAAATCCAGTTCTCTTTTGTTCACTGACGGACACAGCTCCATGTCTTCTAGACCCTTGGGATGACCCAAAGCAGTATCAACATGAGGGGTGGGGAAACACACAGCAATACATATAATTCCCAACATGGCTAAATAGCCAACCAGATAAAAACAGGAGCTCAACCAGGAACTGAAGCTCACCACCAGGAAAAAAAATAATAAAAAATACACCCTCAAGAGGCGGGAGGCTCTGCAACCGCAGCCTGCAAAACATTGTGGCCAAAAGCAGCATCCGAAGATGCAAGTACATCCACCTTATAAAACTTTGTGAATGGGTGTACAGACAACCACGTAGCTGCCTTGCACACCTGAACTACTGTTGCCTGATGATGAAAGGCCCAGGAGGCACTGAGCACCCTCGTAGAATGCGCCTTGACAGGGAAAGGAGGAACCTGACCCTTAATAGAATAGGCCTGCACCACCGTCTGCCTGGTCCATCTAGAAATGGTCGCAGCAGATGCCGCGTACCCCTTACGAGGTCCATCCCTAAGAACAAAGAGGCAGATTCCCAAATCGACTCAGTTACCGCCAGGTACACCTGAATTGCCCTGACTACATTTAAAAAGGAATGTAAAGCAATTTCTTTAGGATGTTTAGGCTTAGGACATAAGGACAGTAACACAGTATCTTCATTCAAATGAAACCCAGAGACAACCTTAGGAAGGAATGCCTGACAGGGTCATAACACCACTTTCTCCCTGTGAACCACCAGGTAAGGTGACCGACAGGACAATGCAGCCAACTCCGGCACCCTACGCGCAGAAGTAATAGCAACCAAAAAGGCCAACTTCTGCGACAGAATGAGCAAAGGAAGTTTAGGAATGTGTTCAAAAGGAGGCCAAACTCCAGGATGTTGATCGGCAGACTGGACTCCTCTCGAGTTCAAACACCTTGAGCCGAGTATACTTCCAAAACACCTCCCCATCCGGACAGAGTGGCATCCGTGGAAATCCCTGTCCAATACAGGGGAAGAAAAGACTTCCCCAGGCGAAGCGCCGGAGAGCGGAGCCACCATCTCAGAGACCCTTTCATACCCCAGCTCCACCGGATCAGATTGTCTAGCGACTGCAGATCCTTGTTCCATTTGGCAAGAATCTCTCTTTGCAGAGATCTGGTATGGAACTCAAGCAAACCGAACCGCCTCGCAGGTGGAGGTCATCAGACCCAGCACTTGCATGCAAGTCCTGAGCGACGACCGATGGTTGGACATCATGAGCCGAAACACATCCTGCAACTTCAGAAGTTTCACCTGTAGAAGAAATACCCGGGCCGACGCTGAATTCAGTGTCAAACCCAAGTAGTCCAGCTTAGTGGACGGAGTCCAAGCTGATTTTTGAAAATTCAGTGTCCATCCAGACTCCAGCAGAGTTTGAACAGTAATGTCCAAGTCGACTTCTAGAGCCGAAGAAGACTCTGCACGCAGAAGGAGATTGTCCAGGTAACCTAGTACCGCGATCCCCATCTGCCGAAGCAAGGCCAACACCGGGGCCAAGACCTTTGTGAACACCTGAGGAGCTGACGCGAGACCAAAAGGTAACGTCACAAATTGATAATGCTCCTCGCCCACAGCAAAAAGAAGAAAACTGCTGGTGCCCGAACTATATTGGAATATGAAGGTAGGTGTCCTTGAGATCCATTGAAGCCATAAAATTCCCCTGCTGAAGGAAAGCCACTACTGTGCATATGGACTTCATCCAAAATTTCTGAACCCGCACAAAGTGGTCCAGAGCCTTGAGGTCCAAGATCGGGCAAACCTTGCCGTCTATTATGGGAACGGTAAACAGATTTGAATAAAAATCTTGAAAACGTTCCGACTCTGGAACCAATACAATGACTCCTTGTGCGAGCAGGTCCTGCACTGCCCCAGAGAGGCCCTGCAGCCGATCCTGAGAAAGGTGTAAGTTGGAAGGAAAGAACCTTGCCGGAGGCAAGGATCGAAACTTGATCTTGTAGCTGAACCAAATCAACTCGTGGATCCATTTGTCCTGAATGAGCAAGGTCCAACGGTCTGGAAAAAAACGAAGACATTCCCCCACCCCAGATGCAGGTGAGGGTGTCCCTTCAGGCTGGAGAAGGCTTACCTGCGGAACCAGTAGCGCCCACTTTAGACTTACCGTTCCAGGGTCTCTTGGAGCCTCCCGCAAGCTTACAGGTGGATCTCGAGCCCTTTTCCTGCGATCCAGACAGATGAAAAAGCTGCTTATGAGCCGAGAAAAAACAGGTTTATGAAGAGATTCCTTGCCCTTAGCCACCTGCGGAAGTAAAGTACTCTTACCTCCCGTAAGGCCCTTGATGATCTCTTCCATAGAGGCACCGAACAAATGGTCACCTACAAAAGTTAGATTAGTCAGCACCTTTTTATGTTTATTAGCCTGGTCAGTCGACCAGTACTCTAACCAAATCACGCGGTGACGAATCACCGCCATCATGGATACTCTGCCAGCCAAGCGAGCCACTTCCAAAGATTCATCACAGATGTACTGTAGCCCCTGCATCCACTGATCCGCCAGCTACACCAGCTCAGGAGGGTGTTGACCCCCTACCAGATCCAGACCAAGTAATCGCAAATACTGGCCTCAACATTGAACCTGCCACAGTGAAAAGGTAATGGACCAGAGCATCAGCTTTTTGTCCACAGGATCCTTAAAGGATGGAGAATCCTCCACCGGTAAAAGTGTGGCCCTATTGAGCCTGGAAACCTGAGAGTCCACCGACAGATGAACCATCAGTTTCTTCAGGAGAGACTCCCCATAGGGATATCTCCTAGCGAAATGCTTAGGTATTCCAACCATGCATTTCAGGGAACCCCACTGACTAGTGAAGTGGTTCTTAACCTGGGTTCGATCGAAACCCAGGGGTTCGGTGGGTCAGTCTTGAGGGTTCGGCACACCCTCTGCTAGTACCACTTCGCTGTCGGGGACTATTTCTCCGGTTTCGGGCATGTCCTTCCGCTCCCGCCGTCATCATGGAAATACATAACATCCAGTGGCGTAGCGTGGGGAGTGCAGGGGGGGCTGGCCGCACCAGGCGCAACATCTGGGGGGGGGGCGCATCCGCTCCGCAGTGTCATGTCACTCACTCTGTCATGATAGGCTTGCCGCCGCCGCCCGCAGAGTCTGCTCGCCCTCGCAGCTCTCTCTGCCCCTGGCTCACTCTCACTGCTGGCTGTGCAGCTCGGCTCCCAGCCGTATCCGATCCAGCCTGAGCCGGCGGCGTCCACTGTGGAGTGGTTGGGGGGGGGGGGGAGACAGGCCAGGCGTGCGGTGCGGAGAGGGACTGTCTGGGGGAGGGACTAACCCGTGCAGCGGCCGCCCAGCGCAGCGCGGGAGAGAACCACCAGGCCAGGCAGCGGCAGCAGCAGAAGAAGCCGGCAGGTGAGAGGCCAGAGTGCCAGTGGTGCTGCAGCCTGCAGGAGGAAAACCTAGCCTGTGATCGGGAGTCAGGACACAGGTGAAAAAAAGGTAGGACTGGAGTAGTACTGGCTGTACTAGTCTAGTGACTGACTGTCTGTGTGAGAACACTGAGAAGACTATGTAAAAGGGGATCTATTTTATGGGGAACCTTGCCTGCTGTAAGGGGGGAGATCTAAATGGGGGACGGGACCTCACCTCACCCTGGCCTGCTGTAAGGGGGGGATCTATATGGGGGACATGATCCCCCCATATAGAATCCCCCCTTACAGTAGTCCAGGGTGAGGTGAGGTCCCCCATATAGATCCCCCTTACAGCAGGCCAGGGTGAGGTTAGGTCACTCTGGGGTCCCCCATATAGATCCCCCCTTACAGCAGGCCAGGGTGAGGTTAGGTCACTCTGGGGTCCCCCATATAGATCCCCCCTTACAGCAGGCCAGGGTGAGGTTAGGTCACTCTGGGATCCCCCATATAGATCCCCCCTACAGCAGGCCAGGGTCCGGACCTCACCTCACCCTGGCCTGCTGTAATGGGGGATCTATATGGGGGACCTCACCCTGGCCTGCTGTAAGGGGGATCAATATGGGGGACCAGGTTCCCCCATATAGATCCTCCCTTACAGCAGGCCAGGGTGAGGTGAGGTGAGGTCCCGTCCCCCATATAGATCCCAGATCCCCCATATAGATCCCCCCTTACAGCAGGCCAGGGTGAGGTGAGGTCCAGCCCTCCATATAGATCTCTCCCCTTACAGCAGGCCAGGGTGAGGTGAGGTCCCGTCCCCCATATAGATCCCCCCTTACAGCAGGCCAGGGTGAGGTGAGGTCCCGTCCCCCATATAGATATCTCCCCTTACAGCAGGCCATGGTGAGGTGAGGTCCCGTCCCCCATATAGATCTCCCCTTACAGCAGGCCAGGGTGAGGTGAGGTCCCGTCCCCCATATAGATCCCCCCTTACAGCAGGCCAGGGTGAGGTGAGGTCCCGTCCCCCATATAGATCCCCCCTTACAGCAGGCCAGGGTGAGGTGACATGAGACATGATAATGACATGAGAGTGGCACTTGCCAAGATAAAGCCGCACATTTCTGAACTCGTCTCTGAAAGACAACAGCAGAAGTCACACTAATTTGCAGTAAATATTCATTATTATGTTTTTGTTTTTGTGTGAAAATCATGTTTTAATGGTTTTGTTCTTTGTTCTTAATGGTTTTGTTCATTTTGTGCACCTATGTATGAATATATACCTAAAATAATATATACCTATGTTTTGAATTTGAAAAAATCATATTTTATTTTTCCAATTAAGAAGGGTTCGGTGAATGCGCATATGAAACTGGTGGGGTACAGTACCTCCAGCATGGTTAAGAACCACTGGACTAGTGACAATCTTGTAAAAATAGGCAGGAAAGGGGAACACCTTAGTCACCTTGGAAGATATGCGGGTGCCAAACTGCACCTGCGACGCCGACTCAGTATCAGCTGAGTCCTCCAACTTTAAAGTTTCCCGCACTGACACAATCAACCGATCCACCAGCGCTCTTTCATGCACGGCTGCAGAGGAGGAGGATTCATCCTCTCTGTTAGAGCACAGTGGGCTGACTCACGTCCACAGTGGCCAAATACACCTTAGAGTCTGAGGAGACAGAGGATGCAGGTGAAGGCGGGGGGTGTTTCCCGCTGGGCTGCCTTTGCAGGGCCATATCTACCTTTGACAAAAGTGACTGCAAGCCGCCGTCATGGCCCCCAGGGAAGACTGAGACCCAGAGGGTCCCGCGGCTTCAAGGAATGGGTCAGGTGGTGATGCTCGTTTCAGGGGCTCCATGGTTAAACCAGAGCCGCACTGTGCACAAAAGTTTTTTTTAAACACCCCCCCTGCACACCGCTTCGAGCACCACAAGTAGCAGCGCACCCGCGGCGCTGTATATAGCAGAGGAAGGATCATGTACACACAGACTCACCACCCCAGAGCTAAAGAACACCAAACAGCTTGCCAAACTGTGATCAAAGAGGACGAGGAAGCACGGACACTGACACTAGAGGCCCCCCGCTGCATGTCACTGCACCAGACTGCAAGAAAATAGCTGCCACTATTGGATTACGCAGGGAAACAAAATATCGCCGGACTACACAGGAGACAGAAAAAAACATTCACGGCAAAATGGCAGCGCCATGCGGACCCCAGGGAAGTAAGAGTCCACCTGTGGTACAAAGAATGCAGGCACCCCTAAAAGGGGGATGCCAGCGGCACACTACCACCGCCCTCCTGGCCCAACATCAATTCAGCCCCCCACCTCAAAAAATGCTCGAGCACCTCAAAAGGGAACTAGGGGAGGTGACAGGTGAAGACAACCAATGCCGGGGGAATCCCGCTAGGGAGAGGGGGGGAAAAACGTGAGGGGAGGAAGGACATAGGGGGGCTCACAATCCCCAGGGAGGGCCTGTGACCACTCCAGCAATTCCGAGAGAAAAGAGGGGGGGGGGGGGGGACACTACTCACCACACCTTGGCATTAGACGGGCACCACTCCCAGCAGTCTTGGAATGGGGGGTGCTGTGGCCAGAGGTGCACTGAGACTCTGATAATGACTGCTGTCGCGACCAGGGCTATGCGAGCTCGTGAGGTGTTTCACTCACCGGCCAGCCCCCGTCCAGTGGGACTATGTCGCGGTCAACCTAGCGCGAAGCTAATAGTTGGGTCGCGCTCGCAGGCCAGACTGGGAAGACCATAAGGATATAGGATATCTAGTGTGGATACTCCTTACTAGGCAGAAAAAACGGAAGTCCCTTCACTGGCTTCCACTCAAATTCAAATTACTAACAACTTATAATACCATCTCCATCGATCAATATATACAGTATCTCACAAAAGTGAGTACACCCCTCACATTTTTGTAAATATTTAATTATATCTTTTCATGTGACAACACTGAAGAAATTACACTTTGCTACAATGTAAAAGTAGTGAGCTCACAGCTTGTATAACATTGTAAATTTGCTGTCCCCCTCAAAATAACTCAACAAACAGCCATTAATGTCTAAACCGCTGGCAAAAAAAAGTGAGTGCACCCATAAGTGAAAATGTCCATATTGGGCCCAATTAGCCATTTTCCCTCCCCGATGTCATGTGACTCGTTAGTGTTACAAGGTCTCAGGTGTGAATAGGGAGCAGGTGTGGTCAATTTTGTGTTATCGCTCTCACTCTCTCATACTGGGTCACTGGAAGTACAACATGGCACCTCATGGCAAAGAACTCTCTGAGGATCTAAAAAAAAAAGAATTGTTGCTCTACATAAAGATAGCCTAGGCTATAAGACGATTGCCAAGACCCTGAAACTGAGCTGCAGCATGGTGGCCAAGACCATACAGCGGTTTAACAGGACAGGTTCCACTCAGAACAGGCCTCGCCATGGTCGAACAAAGAAGATAAGTGCATGTGCTCAGCGTCCTATCCAGAGGTTGTCTTTGGTAAATAGACATATGAGTGCTGCCAGCATTGCTGCAGAGGTTAAAGGGGTGGGGGGTCAGCCTGTCAGTGCTCAGACCATATGCCAGAAAGAAGCCTCTTCTAAAGAGGATGCCCAAGAAAGCCCACAGTTTGCTGAGGACAAGCAGACTAAGGACATGGATTCCTGGAACCATGTCCTGTGGTTTAATGAGGCCAAGATAAACTTATTTGCTTCAGATAATGTGTCAAGCGTGTGTGGCGGCAACCAGATGAGGAGTACAAAGACAAGTGTGTCTTGCCTACAGTCAAGCATGGTGGTGGGAGTGTTATGGTCCGGGGCTGCATAAGTGCTGCCGGCACTGGGAAGCTACAGTTCATATGGGGGAACCATGAATTCCAACATGTACTGTGACATACTGAAGCAGAGCATGATCCCCTCCCTTTTGAGCCTGGGCCGCAGGGCAGTATTCCAACGTGATAACGACCCCAAAGACACCTCCAAGACGACCACTGCCTTGCTAAAGAAGCTGAGGATAATGGTGATGGACTGGCCAAGCATGTCTCTAGACCTAAACCCTTTTGAGCATCTGTGGGGCATCATAAAACGGAAAGGTGAAGGAGTTAAATTTCTCTAACATTTACCAGTTCCGTGATGTCTTTATGCAGGAGTGGAAGAGGACTCCAGTGGCAACCTGTGAAGCTCTGGTGAACTCTATGCCCAAGAGGGTTAAAGCAGTTCTGGAAAATAAAAGGTGGCCACACAAAATATTGACCCTTTGGGCCCAATTTGGATATTTTACCTTAGGGGTGTAATCACTTCTGTTGCCAGCGGTTTAGCCATTAATGGCTGTGTTGAAATATTTTGAGGGGACAGCAAATTTACAGTGTTATACAAGCTGTACACTCACTACTTTACATTGTGACAAAGTGTCATTTCTTTAGTGTTGTCACATAAAAAGATATAATAAAATATTTACAAAAATGTGAGGGGTGTACTCACATTTGTGAGATACTGTACCCCAGGACACCATCCGTTGTCTCATTAGGATCATGTCCTGATGTTGTTAGATATGCATACAAGAACATGGGGGCCATACAAACTACTGAGCACCATTTTGAGTTGCAGCAATAAAATCTCAGCAAAATAGACTAGTCTGCTGCATCGTTTTTTCATTTTGATTTTGGGGGAGGGTGTCTTTGAATTCAGTCCTCTGTAGGTTGAAAATTTTCATTTCCATCAAACGATGTGGCATCCTTTCGTTCCTAACACATTACCCAGTCCCTATCAGTATAGATATCCAGCATGATACTTTTTCCCTATTGAGATCTGATGTGTTTTTAAAGTGTTCCTTTAATTTTTTGAGCAGTGTAGTATGTTGCAAGTGATGGAGATAAATAACGCAATCTAAGTAGAAAAAAAAAATGCAGCAGATGAGACACATCATGCTTACTTTCCTTAAACATCAGAAGGCGTCCAGCGGTGCCATCAGCACAGGACTGGTGGACCCATCTACTGTCCAGAAGTGGTCTTTATTGAAGAAGTGCAGCCAAAAAGCCACACATCTGACGTGGAAAGAAGCCCAAGTGACTCACTAAACTATGCACGAAAAAAACTGGGGAGCAGAGAAATATCAGCAGGTGCTCTGGACCGAGGAGTCAAAAATTTAAATATTTGGCGGTAGCAGGAGGAAGTTTGCCGAAGGGCTGGAAAGAGGTACAAAAAGAGTGTCTGCAGGCAACAGTGAAGCATGGTGGAGGTTCCTTGCCAGTTTGGGGCTGCATTTCTGCAAATGGAATTGGAGATTTGGTCAGGATCAATGATGTCCTCAATGCTGAGAAATACAAGCAGACACTTATCATGCCATACCATCAGGAAGGTGTGTGATTGGCCGTAAAATGTATTCTGCAGCAGGACACTGACCCCAAAAACACAACCAATGTCATTAAAGTGTAATGCTTTGTGTTTTTATTTATTTAAAATAACAAACATATCTTTTATTACAGTAAACCCTCCTCCATTGCGGGGGTTACGTTCCGGACCCAACCGTGAAAAGTGAAAATCCGCGAAATAGAAAAACCCTATTAAAATGCATTGTAGGCATGTTTTTTTTACTGTCCCTGTACGTGTAAAAGCATTTTAAGGTCTTTAAACACACTTTTAAAACAATAGAAACTCATTTAAACACATAAAAGATACTAAGAGACATAGCAAAAGCTATGGAAACCACAAAAATATTTTATCTTTAATGATTTATATAGTAAAATAACATTACAAAAAAAAACGCAATATACCGGGACCGCAAAAACTGAACCGCGATGGAGCGGGGGTTTACTGTATATCTTTTCATGTGACAACACTGAAGAAATTACACTTTGCTACAATGTAAAGTAATGAGTGTACTACTTGTGAATGGGCCTGCTACGGGGGTGAGGTACCGAACTTGTGGCTCACTTCCTTACTGCGAACTTAGTAGTAGAAGTAGTGAGTGTACTGCTTGTATAACTGTAAATTTGCTGTCCCCTCAAAATAACTCAACACAGCCATTAATGTCTAAACTGCTGGCAACAAAAGTGGGTACAACCCTAAGTGATAATGTCCAAATTGGGCCCAAAGTGTCAATATTTTGTGTGGCCACCAGTATTTTCCAGCACTGTCCTAATCCTCTTGGGCATGGAGTTCACCAGAGCTTCACAGGTTGCCACTGGAAGCCTTTTTCACTCCTCCATAGAACTGGTGAATGTTAGAGACCTTGTGCTCCTCCACTTTCCGTTTGAGGATGCCCCACAGATGCTCAATAGGGTTTAGGTCTGAAGACATGCTTGGCCAATCCTTTTGCACAGAGCAGCCCCGATCTTCTTCTTTTGGGGTCCTCAGCTTTTACTCCTCATCCACTGCCGAGTGCCCCCATACCAAGCTGCAGTCTACAGGTGCACTTTGGCATGCTCATGCCCCCTCCAACAAAAAATGGTTGCGCTATACCTTTAAGAATAGGTAAATATTAAAAGCGTACAAATCTCCCAAAAGTGCAGATTATTCCAAATACAACAAACAAAACCCACTTTGCGTGCTTGCCAGTGGGAGTGGACACCTGGTTTTGACAGGTACTCATTTCCACTACTGGCTAAGTTCGCACTACTGCCAGTAATATTACCAGAAGAAAAGACCCCAAATTATAAGTCTACAAGGCTCATGGATAACCAAAAGTCTCTCCAGCAATCATATATGGTAGCCAGGAACCACCAGGTTAATCAACATGCTTCAAATCCGACCATCTGTTCCGCTTAGCAAAGGTTATTGATCCCATATAAAAACGTTTTTTTTTTTTTTTTTTTTTTTATTGAATTAAAGATAAAAATCGCATTTAAAAAGCATAACCGACACAGCAAAAAAAACTGCCACCGCGATGACTAGCAGCATGACGACAGCACAGGCTCCACTCTTACACGTTTTATCGCGAGACATCTTAAAACTGACTGTGCTTACAGATGACTGTACTTTAAAGAGCCATAAAGGGAATTCACAGAAGACTTTACGCATTATTTGGACACTTAAGAGGACTTTGTGTGCTATAATGTGTGCACATTTGGAATAATCTTTCCTCTTTTGGGAGATTGTACATTTTTATATTATTTACCTATTGTTCTTAAGCATTATTGTTAATAAAATATGGGTCTATGAGATCTGCAAAATTGTATTTATTGCCCTGTATAGCACCCTGAGGCTAACTTAAACAAGTTGTTCTAAGGGACAAGAGCTACACCCCTGCAGTATCCGAGGCAACATTAAAGGCCATCCCCATGACATGGGGTCTGGATACAGCACCCAATCTTTTACTGTGGCGGACCTGCATCTGTCCCCCGCAACAGCAAAAACTGCTGTTTGCTCGGTTCTTAGGGCACCCTGAACAAAGAGCTGGTGACTGTCAGCCACTGCTCCACCCAGCCCCTCCTCCACACTCCAGTGGAGTGCTGGGCTATGGAGGGGGCGGGAGTGGCCAGGTCAAGCTCACAGAGTGGCTAAGCAAAGTGCCAGTCCAGGCATTTGGGCAGGTCACGATTTAAGGCTGTGCATTATGGGTTTGGGTGCAAATTTTAAGCCAAAGATTAAGAATTTCACCAAATCAGAGAACTGGGAAACACATGGTGGCTCTTAACTATATCCTGAAACAACAAAAAATCTCAGATAATGCATCCTCAAGAACTAGTTCTCAATGACACCACCTATAATCACGTCCCAACAAGTACCTTTTACAGTTCCACTCTACACTCAGTACTTCCATATTAAAGTTCTGTATTCAACACAGCCAGATTTTTGTAAGGTTTCAAGAAAGCTGCTTAAATCTTTCTGAAAGCATTAGACATGCTTTCTAAGATTGTCCTTTAAAACAACAATTTTATCAGCTGAAGACTTGTGGACTAGGCCTGAATGAGTTTATATTTAGCTTGGAGTAGCACCAGAGGTTTCTAGACATTGTAAGACATCATGCTGTCTTTGCCTTGATTTTGAAGCTTGATGTCAAAGGTGTCAAATGGGAGCTTACCTCGATATGAGACACAATCTTTATAAAGGCCCTAGAAATAATGGGATTTTCGACTTATCGTAAAATCCATTTCACTTATTGACAGACACAGGTTCAGATCTTCATAACCATTGGGTTATACCCCCCCCCCACAAGAGTAGGACACTAGGCAGAAAAAAGTCTGTCTATACCTATGGGCAGTCCCAGGGGGTATACTCCCTCTCCCTGCTATAGGCACTCAGTTTAGTTACAAGCAGTGTCAGAATTACAACTCAAGAGGGGTGGGTGCTGTGTCACTCAATGAACATCAGAGAAATAGATTTTACGGTAAGTCAAAAATCCTATTTTTGCCTTTTTTCATTGACAGACACAGTTTCAGATCTTCATACCCGTTGGGACATTCCAAAGCATTGTTAAACATGGAGGGGTGGGAACAGCAAAAACACTTCCCAAGGCTAATCAGTAGCCAAACGGGGCAACAGGAGCTCAACCAAAACAACTGCAGCCCACCTGAAAAAAAAACAAAAAAAAAAAAAAACAATACACCTTCGAAGAGGATCAGGTCCTCTCAACAGCAGCCTGTAAAACCTTGCGGCCAAAATAAGCATTTGCAGATGCCAACACATCCACTTTAGAAAACTTTCTGAAGTGTGCACCGATGACCAAGTGGCCGCCTTTGCAAACCTGCATCACTGACACCTGATGATGGAAAGCCCAGGAGGCACAAACACCCGAGTAGAGTGCGCCTTAACAGGGAAAGGAGGAACCTGACCTTTGATAGAATAGGCCTGAATCACTGCCTGATCCATCTGGAAATAGTCGCAGAGGAAGTGGGCAATCCTTTACGAGGCCCATCCGTGAGCACAAGTAGAGAGAGTCGGACTTCCTGAAAGACTCCGTAACTGCCAGGTACACCCTAATTGCCGGAACCACATCCAAGGCATGCAAGGCAATTTCCTTTGGATGTTTCGGTCTGGGAACAGGGAAGGCAACACAATGTCTTCATTCAAAAGGAAATCATAAACAACCTTTGGAGAGAATGACAGACAGGGGCAAAGAACCACCTTATCTCTGAATAACCAGGTAAGGTGATCAACAGAATAACGCTGACAGTTTCGACAACCTGCACGCAGAGGTGATAGCCACCAAAATGGCCACCTTCTGGGACAGCTTAACCAGGGGAATCGCCCAAAGATTCTCAAAGGGAGGCTTCTGGAGGAACAAAAGCACCAACATTGAGGTTCCAAGGCAGCAACAGGGCCAGCACTGGAGGAAACAAGTGCCAGATACCCTAAAGAAAGGCACGCACCTGGGAGTGGGTGGCCAAAGGTCATTGGAAGACTGTCAAAGCTGACACCTGGCCCTTGATGGTACTCAAGGCAAATTTCTGTTCAACCCCCTGTTGAAGGCAGGTCAAGATCTGAGCCACCGAGAAAGAGCAAGGATTAACCCAAAGAGACTCACACTAGAGCTGCAGGATTCTGGCCAAAATGAGAATCACGATTTTTTAGCTTGGAATAAAGATCACGATTCTCTGTGTAACAAAAAAAAATTGGGATAACTTTACGGTTACGTTTTTTTTTTTTTTATTCATTAAAGTCTATTAATTAAGTTTGAAAGACTGCTGCGCAAATAGTGTGACATAAAATATTACAACAATCGCCGTTTTATTCTGTAGGGTCTCTGCTAAAAAAAATATATAAAATGTTTGGGGGTTCTAAGTACTTTTCTAGCAAAAAAAAATGATTTTAACTTGCAAGCAACAAGTGTCAGAAAAAGGTCTAGTCTTTAAGAGGTTAAACTTCCTTTCTCCCTGGCAGAGGGAAGGAAAAGATACAATGTAATCATTTTGTTTATAGTTACTGGGAGACTTATGCTGATAGGCGTTTGCCGGGAGGCTTTTTTTTTTTTTTCCACAGCTGTTCTCTCTGCTATGCAAAGAATCAAGCATATCTCAAGTTTAGATCGTCAGGGGGGGGGGGGGTGAATCGAGATAGCGATTTTCATACGATTAATCGTGCAGCTCTAACTCACACCATGCACTGTACGTCTTCCACGTACACTGGTAGATCCTCTTAGAAGTAGATTTCCTAGCTTTTAACAGTGTAGGAATCACCGACAGATAAACCTCTATCCTTCAGCACCTGGCGTTTAACAGCCAAGCCATCAAATCCAGCGACTGTAAAGCAGGATGTAGTATACTTGCATTTTGCAAAAGCGTTTGACACAGTTCCCCACACACTGCTAATGTGCAAGGTAAAAAGTCTACAGGCTTGGAAAGATCAGTTTGTAAATGGATAGAAAATTGGATAAAAGATAGAATTCAGAGTAGTGGTTAATGATTCTAACTCTGAATGGTCTAAGGTTATCAGTGGTGTACCCCTAGGTTCGTTGTGGGGACCCTTACTTTTTAATATCTTTATAAATGATATAGGGTCTGGGATTAAAAGTACCATTTCAGTCTTTGCAGGTGACACCAAGCTTTGCAGTGGAATAACTTCCTTACAGGATGTCTCCAACTTACAAGCTGACCTTTAAAGCACAGTTTCATTGGGCAACTATGTGGCAAGTGAGGTTTAATGTTGATAAATGTAAAGTTATGCACTTGGGGGCTAAGAATATGCATGCATCATGCATACTAGGGGGTAGTAGAACTGGGGGAATCCATAGCGGAGAAGAATCTGAGTGTTCTGGTAAATTGTAGGCTTAACAAGCTGCTGTTTTTAAAGTAAAGTCCTTTCTTGAATTAACAGAGGCAAGGACTCCAGAGAGAGATATAATTTTGCCCCTGAGGAAAGATTAGAGAAAATTAATTTATTCTCTCGAGGTGATTAAGGGGAGATATGATCAACATGTATAAATACATAAGAGGTCCATATAGTGAACTTTGTGATGAGTCATTCACTTTAACCACTTTAATACCAGGTACTTTTCCCCCTTCCCGCCCAGGCCAATTTATAGCTTTTAGCGCTGTTGCATTTTGAATGACAATTGCGCGGTCATGCAACACTGTACCTAAACCAAATTTATGTAATTTTTTCCCCACAAATAGAGCTTTCTTTTGGTGGTATTTGATCACCGCAAGGTTTTTTCTTTTTTGCTAAATAAAAAAAAAAAAAAAAGTTTGAAAAAAAAAAAATGTTTATGTTAAAAAATTTTGAAAATAGATAAGTATTTTCCTGCACTGATGAGGCCGGACTGACAGGCACTGATATGCAGCATTGATGGGCACTGATATGTGGCACTGATAGGTAGCACTGATATGCAGCAATGGGCACCGATGGGCGGCACTGATAGATGGCAATGATGGGCACTGGTGGGCAATACTGATGGGGAGGGCACTGGCGGGCTCGCTGAGCCCTGATTGCCATCCCTGGTGGTTCTAGTGGCACCCCCCCTAAGGGTCTGCACTGGTAATCAAGGCTCTGATTACCAGTGCAGACCCCCCCCGTCAGGAGAGCCGCAGATCGGCTCTCCTCTACTCATGCCAGTCAGGCACGAACTGAGGAAAGCCAAATCAACGGCACTTCCTATTTACTATGTGACCAGTTGTGATTGGACACAGCTGGTCACATGGTAAAGAGCCTACGTCAGAGTGACAAAGCAGCACCAATCGCCGGGGGCCGCGCAGAGCGCATTATCCTGCTGCCATCATATGACGTCCGGTCAGGATAATGTAACCACCTTCCCGCCGTCATTTGCCTATAGGGCGGAGGGGAAGTGGTTAAGGTCAACACAGAAGACAAGGAGGCACTCTTTACATCTAGAGGAAAACAGATGTCATTTTCAAATACAGAAAGGTTTCTTACAGTAAGAGCTGTGAAAATGTGTAACAAGACTCCCTCCAGAGGTGGTTCTGGCTAGCTCACTAGATTGCTTTAAAAAAAGGCTTGGATTCTTTCCCAGGTGTACATAATATAAATGGGTACTAATATTTATAGGTAAAGTTGATCCAGGGGATATCCGATTGCCTCTCAGGGGGGGGGGGATCAGGAAGAAATTTTATCCCCTGCTGTAGCAAATTGGATCATGCTTTGCTGGGGGTTTTTCCCCTTCCCCTGGATCAACCGCAGGTATTATATGGTTGGGTTTACGTTACGGTTTTTTGATTTCTATTGTTTGAGCCAGATGGAGTTGTGTCTATTTCAACCTGACTAACTATGCAACGTATGTCCTTGGGACAGCAGATCCTTCCTGAGAGGAAGCTTCCAAGGAACGTCGGCGACCTGCCACACCAGATCAGCGTACCAAGCCCATCGAGGCCAGTCTGGAGCCACTAAGATGACAGAAATCCTATCCTGCCTAGAAGTCTTGGCAGAAGCTTGAGTGAAGGGAAGGTGTAAATCAGACAATACTGACCCCACAGGGCCACCAGCGCATCTGTGGCGTCCGCAAGAGGATCCAGTGACCGAGCCACAAACCTCTACACCTTTTCATTGAGCCAAGACAGCAAGAGATCTGTCTGGGGGATGCCCCAGTGGAAACACAACTGATGAAACACCTCCGGATGAAGGGACCACTTCCCTTGGTCCAACGCCTGCCAGTTTTCCACTCCAGGAATGTGTACGGTGGAGAGGACTGGAACGAAACATTCTGCCAACTTTAAAAATACCGGCTACCACCAGAGTCACCAGGACGATTCTTGTGCCCCCCTGGTGATTGATATAAGCCACATCCGTGGCATTGTCCGATTGAACGCGCACTGGACATCCCTGAAGACGATCCGTCCAATGGCCCAGTCTGATCGCTTGGAGTTCCAAGACATTGATCGGTAGTCTGGACGTTTCCAGCGTCCAGATCCCCTGAGCGGAATGCTTGCCGAGGACGCCTCCCCAGCCAGACAGGCTGTCATCCGTGGTGACCACTGTCCAATAAAAGGGTAGGAAGGATTTGCCCAGCTGAAGCACCAGAGAATGAAGCCACCATATCAGGGACTCCTTTGTTCCCCAATTCAGCTGGATCTGATTTCCAAAGACTATGGTGTCTTGTCCCATTTGGTCAGAATCACCCTATGCAAGGATCTCATATAGAACTGTGCAAACGGAACCGCCTTGAAGGTAGACACCATCAGTCCCAGCACCCACATGCAAGTCCGATGGGATGACCATCTGTTGGACAGCAGGAGACAAATATGCAGCCTGAAATTTCTGGAGCTTGTCTAGAGGAAGGAGCACTCTGGCTAAGGCCAAGTCCAGAGTCAGGCCCAGATAGTCTAGCTTTGTGGACGGAACCAGGGCAGACTTCTGACAATTCAGAATCCAGCCTAGTAAAACGTTTAGGGACCCCATGGGGACACTTTGTGCGTCCCCACACTTTAATGACAATTCTGTCAAAATAGGCGGGGAAAGGAAACACTTATGCCGCTTTGGATATCTTGTGAGTGCCAAAGGGAACCTGCAGCTCCGTCGCAGCTGCATCCTCCATCTTCAAGGTCTCATGCACAGATATAATCAGCCCTTTCACCAGCGCTTTTTTGTGCACAGTGGCAGACATGGAGGAATAATCCTCACTATCAGAGGATTCCGGGCGCGTGGTTGAAGACCTAGCAGGGTGACTCACGTCCGTGGTGGCTAAATATGGTTCAGGATCTGATAAGGCAGGGGCGCTTTTTACTAGCTCGTTGCCCGAAAACCACCTCCACCCGGGACACAAAGGACCCCAGGAGCGCCGTAAGTGCACCAATGGATGGTTGTGACCAGGAGGGCCCCGCAACCTCAGAGAGGGGATTAGGTGGGGAGATGTGCTCTGAAAACTCAATGAGGCACCAGGGGGACCCCACAAAGTGTAAACCACTGCAAGGGACAACCCTCACCACGCTGGCAGCACCACGCGTCGCACAGCACAAGCGATCCTCAGCAGAGAGGGAGAGAACCCCATCAGACTCACCACCCAGCAGAAACAGGCACCTGCAGTCACCAGGATAATCTGCACTCCACGTGCAGTAATCACAAAGTGAAAGGATCCAGCATAGCACCCTGCCCCCACCCCAGGAGGTGGATTAGACCATCCAAACAGCCTCAACATATGTGGAGGGGGATAGGATGGGGGACAGATAACAAGGGGGGGTGCATGACAGTAAGGGGAACCCAGGGGTCCGACCATCCCAAAGAGGAGCCCACGTCCACCTCAAAACCCTCCAGAGGGAGAGGGGTGACAGCTACTCACCATACTAGGAACCAGGCCGGCGCAGCTCAAAAACAGAACCACTCGAAATAGGAGGCTGTCGGCTAGGAGGAATGCTGCGACTTTGGCCGAGACCCGGTCGTATGCGACCTCACGTTTAACTCGCAGGCCAGCCCCCATCCAGTGTGGCTATGTCGCGGCTGAGGTCTGCGCATGCTCGCTGGCCAGACTGGGGTGACCACTGGATCTAGATTATCCAGCCAAACTCAGCTGTTGATTGTAGATCTCACAGGAAAAATCCAGGAGAAAAAAAATTCTATCTAAAAAGAAAAAATTTCCATGACCAGAGATCCCAGCAAGGAACTAGGTCCTTAACTCCTGACTAGGCAGAAAAAAAAAAAAAAGTGAGAGTAAACACACCCAGACTTCTCTTCTGCCTAGTATCCTACTCCTGTAGGGGGCAGTATAACCCAACAGTTATGAATATCTGAAGCTGTGTGTCAACGAACGAAAGATAAAATTCAGTTTTAGGTTTAAAGAGAAGTATAGCTTAACATACATTTATATTCACCTAGGTGGATGCAGCATCGGTCCCCCGACACTTCTAAGACTGCTGATCGCTCAGTTCTCCGTATTCACTCAGTCATCAGCTGTCTGCTCTGTCCCTCCAAAGCCCACTAAAGTGTTGGGCTGTGCTGGGGGTGGAAGAAGCTTGCTCAGGCTCAGAGGCTGAGCCAGCTGCCGATCCAAGTCATCTGGGTGGATCCAAACTGTAAAGTCAGAATCTTTCCCAAGCCTGGACTGGCTCTGTAACATCAGCTTTAGCCCGCTGTTGGCTGAAAATTGGTCACTAGAGTGCAACATGAACTGAACTCCTGTGATCCCCAGGAGAAGTATAGTCAGAATAGCTATAAATCTACTTTAAATACGTTAACTGGACTGCTTTTATGCTTTAAAACAAAATGTTGATTAAGACAGACAAGCAGCAAAAATATTGAAGGAACAAAGACAATTTAATCCATACTTCATAATTTAGTAATGGTGATTTTTTTTTTTCAAAAGACATTGCAGATAGCAAAAAATTCTGGGCATTACATTCTATATACAACATTGAATCACTATGAATCAAGGAGCAGTCTAAATCTTAAAGCACTGAGTGGAAGTATGATGCAGGTTAGTACAATTTTTACATAAATGCCCACTCAGGATGTTATACGTAATGTTGTTAAATAAGGAAATGTAAACTGAAGATAAAATCATGGTACTATGCAAATACCAAAAAAAAAAAAAAAAAAAAAAGCAGAAGGAATATAATAAATCTAAATATGAGCGGATGCTAGTGGACTGTCGCAAAATCCATCTCCCAATGCACCATACAATTTTTTTCTTCCATCGCATTGCCCAGAATGTAAAATCAAAGAGAATTTCCACAGAGCATGCTTCCCCATATAATGGCCACTACAAGTGGATAAGGAAAAGATCTTGGGAGAAGGAATCATGCTGCTAGTCTTGTAATGAAAAACTGAGGGAAATGTAGCAAAACAGGGTCAGAAATAATCTGTGGCTGCCATGTACGGCAACTATATAGAAGCTGATTGGTTGTCCTGCACATTTGCTTCAGATTTTTTTCTGCTTTCGTTTTGATACATTTCTCTCAGTAGTTCATTCAAATTTTGTCAAACACAGTTACAGTAACCTTTTAGATGATTTACTCCTTTTTTCTCTTGGTACCATTCACTTTGTCCTCATTTTTGGGCTTATGACCCAGTTGGAGACAAAAGCATTTTCTACCCTTTACTTTAAAAGCAGAAAAACCCTTTCACCTATCCTTCAAATGATCTGTACAATACATATGTAAAATTACTTGTTTAGATAATATGTTTACATATGGAGAATAGATAAAATATCACAAGCTATAACTGTGAAACAATGCATAATTTCACACAGTAGGGTTTAATTAAAACACAATTTAGTTCTAAAATAAGATATGTAAATTATTTTTATTTGCTGTTTCTCAAACATCTTACACTGATCTATATATAACAGTAGGGAATGCTAATTATGGTCCCATGTGCTATCCAATCTTCAGCTGGTCTGTTCTTCATATGTTTTAAAAACAAGATGGCGTGAGATCAACAAATATATCAAAAATATGAAAATATAAATTTATAGATGAAACAATGGTATAAAATGTCAAAGCTGAGATAGTATACTAAAGAGTTAAAATCTCAGTTAATAAACTAGTATTTATAGGAAAAACACAAAGACATGACAGTCATCCCTCTGCTACAGTTTGTGCATATATAGAAAGTTAAAATACATCACTTAATCAGTCACTGCACTTTTCCAAGCAAAGCAGATTTTAAACTGTACACACAAATAGATAAATAATGATGATTGTAATATATTCATATTGTGCCCTGTTGAGAATTAAATGTAAAAAAGAAAAAAATCCACTATGCCAAACTACCAACATTAATTTTGTGAACCAATGACAGCACCTCACATTTCATATTAGGCATCAGACAATTTATGGCTGTTAAATAGCACACTTCAACCACTGCATTACAAAACATAGTAAAGGAGTAATGTGGTAACTACTCCCTACCCACCCTAATAAATGAAAATGTTTCTTGGTACCTGGAAGACCAAACAACCACCATCTTGTGACAAGGGGTCCATAGAAAAAGCACAATGTAACTTGCTTTTCTAGGATGCAAAAATTACCAAAAGCTTTGGCATTTTGCATAGATTGATATGTACATTTTAATTTTTCAATGTTACAGGTTTGTGGATCCTGGCAATCTAAGTATCTGTCCACCCAAAACTACTGTGGCAGTGTCTATGTCAGTGTCCCCATCTCAGCTCACCTGCTTGAGACATTTCATTAGTCTTTCTTAGGCCTCTTGCCCATGATACTCCTGTTTGAGCATCTACTTTTTCAGATATTTTGGATGTATTTAGGCACATTTTCGCACGCAAATGCGAAAACTTTTCTTCGTGTCCTTGTTCTGCACAATATGTAAATGGACATTCGCGCACAAATGCGCACATTTGCGTGCATTAGACGTAAATTACCTTTCCAAAAAAATCGGATTTTGCTATTTATTTTTTACTGAAGAATGCAGGGCGCTTGTTTACGCGCCTGTGCGCATTGCAAATATTGGACTGTATTTTAGCTCAGTAAAAATTAAAAAAAAAAAATTAAAAAAAATATGTACTAAGCTTTTTCAAGCTGCAGTGTGCAAGAAGCCTTACCCTGCTTGTTTCTGAATTTGCTTTGCATTATGGAAAAGGAGCAGGAAGAACTGGCTGAAGAGGGAAAGACCAGGAAACAGGACCAGTTTCACCACTTGAGGTCTAGAGAGATAGAAGGCCCACAATAGCTCTCCAACAGCTGGAATACCAATTTTTCCTAGACACACAACCCCCCCAACACATTATAAAGACTGCAAACACTTTTAAAGGTGAACAGATTCCAATGATTAAAAACATGCCAAGTAGTTAATACGCATCGCAAAGATGGACCAAAGTGGGGAGATCTGTAACAAACAAAAGAAATGTCTTTATCCTTAAAAACTGACAATATTCCAGCTGCTGTCCTTCCAATAAGCATTAGATAAAAGTAAATGTATTTGGCTAGCTACTATAAGTAGCAGACTCCATGCCTAGAAGCACCAGTGGCTTGCTCACACTGGCCCGTGTGGTAAAACAGCATTTTACCATACAGGCAGCTGTCAGCATGGGGTCTCGCAATTAGTGGTGCAATGTAGGTCTTTTTTTTTTCTCCTTTAAACTTTATTTGAAATGTCACATAGTGAAACTTCATTCAAGCCTTCACACAGCAGCAGTGCAGTGATATGTGGTGCCATCCTGTGTGCTGCAGAATCAGCCTTTCTGCATTGCACCGCACATCACACGAGTCTTATGGCGTGAATGGTGCCCTTTGTGTGACTGGCAAATCCAGTGCAGAAAAATGCCAGTCATCGCAAATAGGGTGAACAAGCCTAAAGTCTTCGATTCCATACCAGTGTTCTTGTGTAGCCCCTGGGAACCTAGGTCCATGTTGTAAATGCAACCTTGAATTTTGTACAATTGAAATGAAGCCATGTCTCTCTTGACATTCAGTCCTGCACTCTGTCACTCAGGTGGCAAACACCAGGGCCTGCTGCTTCAGCACTTGATAGTTGAACAACATGGCATAGAGCCTTAGGTCAGGAGGGGTGTGCAAGCAGCCAATAGAGAGTGGGGCTGACATTCAAAACAGAAGACAAGACCCTGCAAAGCATGAGGGATTGACTGGAAGACTAAAAAAACAGGCAGGTGCATACATAGTTTTATTAAATACTTTATAGGTTAGGTCAAGTTCACTTTAAAGCTGAATTTCAGGCAACCACCAGCTAAATATACAATTGAAAACACATGTATGGACATTGCTTTACCTGCCAACAATTTGTCCATCCAGTTTTGAGATTTACACAGTTCTGCCAGGCTGTACAGAATGACTGATGACCTGATTTTGCTGCTGTTTAGCAATAAACGGTAGGTCACCTCCCTTTTCCCAGCCTGTGAATGGACACGAAGGATCATTAGTTGCTCACCCCCCTGATCTAGCTTTCGGTTCTTGTGATTACATGTGGATGCAGCATAGCCTGACTGATACAAAGTCAAATGCAGATACTTACACTAACTGTACCTAGCTAAATTTAAAAATATAATTTATTATTTTTCTTTTTAAGTACATAACTACATTAACTGGTGTTTGCAGATCTGCCTGAAGTTTAGCTTTAACAGCATTATTCTACAGTGAAAAACAGTTGTGAGATTTTAAATAATTGACAGCAGAGCCATATTCTTTTGCATGCCAAACCTAAGGAGTGACCGCTTTTGTACAGAGCACACGCTTGAAAGGATGCAAAACACCTCCTATGAAAGAGCGGTGTTAAGTGAAAAGCTCCCCAGTAAATACACATTTAATTTAAATGCAACATAAGAACTTTACTGCAACAAGTTAGCGTATCCTTTAGATCAATTATTGTTTCTGTACAATGATGCAAATGTGCACTTTTTAAAATACAATATAACAATGCAATTTTTAACAAGAAGTTTAAGAAGAAAAATGTAAAACATGGAAGAAAACAGATTTAAAAAATAAAGGCACAACAAATGATTAACAACAATTTTCGAACAAAGCCATGCTACTGATCTATAATTAGATGCATGTGCAGTAAGATTAAAGCAGAGTTCCACCTGTTTTTTGTGTTTATTAAAAGTTAGCAGCTTCAAAAAGTCTAGCTGCTGACTTTTAATAAACACACACTCACCTGTCCCACGGTCCAGCGATGCAGCTGGTGGGAGCCTCGGTTCTCTTCCTCTTCTCCCCGCGGCGCTGGCATCTCTAGTGTGGGCACCCGGCTGTGACAGCTTGCGGCGTGACAGCCAGGTGAGCACTGCCCGAGTCACGCTACGTGCCCTGAGTGGGCGGGCAATCTTTTGGGACCTATGACGTGTCCCAGACGATTGCAGAAAGGGAGGAGGAAGAACTTCCACTCAAGTTGCCTAGGTGGCCCGAGCGGAAGTGGGAGCAGGTAACCGCCCCCCTCACCCCCCCGCAAAAAAAAAATTAAAGCGGGAGCTCCATTTTTGGGTGGAACTCCACTTTAACAGGACAAAGCATTGAACACAAAAAAGGAAAAAAAGAAATCTGTAGTGTTGTAACTGGTGATGTCACCATACTTGCCCCCTACTCAGATGTGTACCAGTAGATGTAGAATTCAGCAGCACAAGAAAATATCTTATTACTAAACAATATCATTGCACCAATGTCTTCATTATGAGGGAGATCATTAGACTTCGTATAGCAAAGCAAAAATGGTAGTAACCAAAATGATATCTTCCTTATCGGTTGTCCGTAATAGGAAACTCAGCTGGCTGTTCTGTTTTACAGCACTTTGTAAATATCCATTGCTTTGTGTATTATTTTTCCTGAAGAAGCCCAAGTGTGCTGAACTATTTACATAAAGATCACAAATTTAATATGGAGTTCAGCTCATAGAATAAAGCTATACATTTCACAAAGCAGGGTGAAACTAGAAACCTATGGATCATCTAAAGAGTACCAAATCGGTAAAACTAGTAAAATAACAGTTTAACCATTAAACCAAAACCCTATGTCTTTTTTTTTTTTTTTTTTACAAGTGGTCATGCAATGTGACCACTGAAGGAAGGCAGTACAATATTAAAACTGACTTCATTACCTCAGTGGATACTTTTCAAGTGGCAGATTCATAAATAAGCATTATGAAGGTAGGAATGATTTGTACAGTTATTTAACCTAAAATTCACTCACCATTCTGTTTATTTATGGAGGGGATCCCTGCTGCTTAAATGGGCCTGGTATTACATGGAAAAAAAAATAAAATAGGAGTAGGAAAGAGGGAACAGAGCAGCTCTAAGCCATTGGGAGGGAGAGGGAAGCCGCACATGTTATGAACTCTAAACTTAACCAATATAAAAAAAAAAAAAAATCTAAATCTACAAAAGGCTGAAATTTCATTTAGACATTTTGTCAGAGGCGATCCTAAAAGTGGCAACCACAGAAACCTATAACTCACATTTACCCATTAAGTGTCCAACAGCTTTATAAGCGGGTGCAGGGTTAGTGGGCTCCCAGTTGAACCCACACTCACCCATGAAGCAGCTTGCTAGGACTTTTAGACAGTCTGACAATTGAAGTCCAAATCTGTGCCACAGATCTGCAGTTAACAGTTTTTTAGCATTAACTGGTAGGAACACATGGTACAATTAGGCCTCTGACACAGGTGTACCGATCCATACACCTACATGGGATGCATGTGTTTAATGCAGATTTTTGCAAGTAGCCTGCAAAATTTATTCTCAGGGAGTACATCTAAGCACATGTGTTGTACAGATCAGGTTACAGACAGGCTATGTTCTGATTAGTGCACCGGACCCACATGGATATACACTTTAGGATGCAGATCTGTGCAACTGGCCACCTGCCATTGATTTCAACAGGTTGTCCACACAGAAAACCTTTGCATCCCACGCAGGTGAGTGTATGGATCAGTACACTCATGTGAAGGAGACCTTGGTGCTGCACGTAATCAGCTGCAGCTCTTAGGAGCAATTAACTACAGTCTCCCCCCCCCCCCCCCTCAAAGAAGTTGCTAAAGAAGCTTTGAATATAACCAAAACACTTTTTTTTTTTTTTTTTAATAGTATGTGTTTACTTTCTAACCCGTGGTTACCACTTTCTACTAAAGCAGTATTCGCCCTCGTTCACACTGAATGCGGCTTTGAAATCGTGCGAGTTCATTTGAACTTTCAAAGCCGCATTTCAGTTCGACTTCGGGGGAGCCTTTAAAGACATCTGTGAAGCTTCATGCACAGATGTCTATTGAAAACGCCCCCCCCCCCGAAGTCACCAAAAGTAGTGCAGGGACTACTTTTGGAAATCAGATGATTGGGACTCTCACATTGTCAGCAATAGGCTGCGATTTGACCTGTCATTTTTTTTTATTGAGAAATCATACATACCTAGGTAGATGCAACATTAGTCCGATACTGCATCTGTCCGATACTGCATCTGTCCCCCGCCAGCTCTAAGGCTGAGAACTGAGCGATCGAACAACGCTGGTAATTCGGTTCTCAGAGCTCCATGAGCAGAGAGCTGGTAACTGTCAGTCACCGGTTCTCTGCTCTGCCCCCCGCGCTCACTGAATCGCTGGGCTGTGGAAGGAGCGGAAGCAGGAGTGGCTGGCTCAGGCTCTCAGCGGCTCGCTATGAGGCTGAGCTGGGTGCCTGTCTAGGCATCTGGGTGGATCCTGATCATAAGGTCGCAATCTTTCCCCAGCCTGAACTGGCTCTGTGACGTCAGAGAGTAATATGTGCTTTAGCCTGCTGTTTGCGGAAAACGGGTCACAGGGGTGCAGAACTAACTGAACTCATGTGATCCATAGAAGTACAGCCAAAATAGCTTTGGCTGTACTACTTTAATTATAGCCTCCCTTTCCCTGCTATCCCTAGCTTTTTTTTCTCTCAAATTATTTAAAAAGCATTTTTATACGGTTCATATAAAAATATTTTGCACTTTTGCATTTTCTTGTAGTGTCAGTGTTTGAATAACATTTTGTATGAAAAGTCTTTAATTATTCAACGTGTGAGGAAAAGCTGCCTGCATTTACTTTTAAAATACACAGAAGGTGGAATAATGCTTTGAATATGTATCAGAAAGCAATGTTTCTAAAAAAAAAAAAGAAAATTATATTATATTATTACACACACACTCTTACTTTTGAATCAAAAAAGACCCCACTCACACGGGTGATCAAGGCCATACACTACCCAAGACCCAAAATTTACAGTGGTGATCACAGGTGTTTTCAATCAGCTGCAGCTAGGAAACTTGTACTAATCAATGATAAGTACCACAGCGGTTTACAAGTATGTCCCGCTTCACACTGGGGCAACTGGTCAGGCGACTTAGCCACCTGGCAAGTCGCGCTCCATTCAGTGCAATGGAACTGTTCTAATCGGAGCAACTGAAAAAGGTTCCCGTACTACTTTGGGGGCGACATGCATTGACTTCTATTAGAGAAGTAATTTGCAAGCAACGCTGAGGTCGTGCAGCATGGGGCGGCTTCAGATTCGGGCGACTTTGAAGCCGCCCCTGTGTAAACCGAGCCTTAAAGGACATCCAAGGTGTTACATGTAATTAGGGACAGAGGAGCATCGCTAGACACCCACAGCAGCTTATCTATCCCTAATCAAATTTAACACCTATAAGGTTTGCGTACAAGCAAACAGCCACAACTCCTACCAGCCGGTCATTACTTTATACAGGCTACATGGCCTGATTGCATCTGTGATCACAGCTGGAGATTTACACTGATTTTTGGCAGCATACAGCATTGACCAGCTGTGTGAATGAGGCTATAAAGTAATTGCCGCACAGGTAAAATGTGGAAATGGCTCAGCAGCTTAACTGTTTATTTTCAAGAAAAAAAAATAATCCCCTATATACCTTGGGAGTCCCTCCCTTATTAACACCAGACAGGTCCCCACTTCTCCAAAAACCCTTTGTAAACAGTGGAATCCTCATTTTGCTCTTGCCTGCAGTGCTTGGTGAACTGACCATGAAAATATAACTGTTTTCATAAAGAACATCCACTATTCAGGATAGCGTTTGCCATCATATCAGGTTGGCCAAATACATGAAATTATGGATGTGATTCTAATTTGTAAAAGTCAATGTTCAACAGCAGGATAACACTACATAAAACAGAAACATCAAAAATCAGTTATAAGTAACTCCTTGATTTTGGATGTGGTCTGTGCTGGGCTACTTTTCTACTAAAGCTGGCCATATACTGCAGGGATTGGAATTTTGCTGGTTCCTAAATAAACTATGTTGAAAGAAAATTGAGAGTTTGAATGACTTTTGTCAAAGGATCCCACAGGAAAATTTCCAGCCGAACAGCGGCTCTAATCCAATCAGACTTAGCCCCTGTATGGGTGGGTCAAAATGCAATTGCCACAATAAGATTTATTCATCCACTCTTTATAGCATGAATGGAGGCATCTTTTTTTTTTTTTCTCCATTCAGCCTGCAGGCTCGGAAGAAAAAAAAAAAACCTATAATCTATGGCAAACTTGACATGCAGGCTAAGAAATAATGTGATTCTAAAAGGTTGTAGTTTTTTAATTACATGCTAAACTTACCTGCTCTGTGCAATGGTTTTGCACAGAGCAGCCCTTATCCTCTTTTTTACCCCGCTGGTGGCCCTGGCTCCTTCCCCATGCCAAGTGCCTCTAATTGTAAGCTTCATGCAATGGGAGCACTTGAGGAGGCTTGCTCCTCAAAAGGCATTGTTCATTCACTCACACGGCGTGGCTCGGCCCTGCCCCTGCTCTCTCCTCGTTAGCTCACTGGTTGTGATAGACAACAGCAAAAGCCAATGGCTCATGCTGCTGTGTGAACCAATGAGAAGACCTGGGAGAGCCCTCTGCTCTCATACACATCACTGGATCGAGATGGGGCTCAAGAAAATAGAAGGGGGGGGGGAGAACTGATCCCAAAAGGTTTTTTCCCTTAATGCATAGAATGCATTAAGGTAAAAAAAAAAAAAAACTGCCTTTAAAACCACTTTAAGTGAATACTGTAGGGATGCTCAATATTTGCTGGAAAGGTGGATGTTACTTTACTTAATACTGATAAGATCCTCATGAGCTGTTGCCACATCTCTTATAAAGAAAGTAAAGCCAATTTCTTTTTTTGGTTTGTATTTGATAGAGTAAGGAATGGCCCCTCAAGACTCGTGACAAGTTTTTTTTTTTTTTTTTGTGTCCCTCTCCTTCCCTCAGAGACTCAGCAAAAAGTAAGAGAAGATCTCTCCACATATAGCAGATATCTCCTTTTAGACAGTTGTAACCTGAACAGATTTACCACTGGAAGAATATCCCTACCCTCTTGTTCTTGTAACAACATTTTGCATTCCTTTTTCTAGAATAGAAAACAGTCCAGTCTTGAGTGTGGATCTCCCAAGCTGAGACACAGACCGCAATAAAACCCAGATAGGGGTTCTAACCTGTCTGCATTCTTTCACAAGGAAAAAAAAAAGTTCTGGCTTTAAATACACTTTAATATCTTTCTACTGAGTGATTAAATCTCACCTTTCTTACAACACACAGATGTCAACGTGCTACTAAATAAAGGGATGCTGGCAAGTTGTTAAAGATAAAAAAAAATTGCCCATGTACTTATTGTTCATTTTGCTGACATATGGGAAACAAGATGCTATTTATACCAAAATAAGCAGTTAAATACACTCTGAGGCCCTTTCTACCATATGGACACAATTTCTATCCAGCAGGGAAAAAAATATATATCTATAAAGGTTTTTTCTGGTTTAATGCCTTTTAATCTCCAATGTAAAGGGACATGAATGCAGGAAAAAAATATGTCACATCTGCCTCACAGAGAATCTGCCATTACAGATATACATTGCAAAATAAACAATTTAGCTTTTATACAGAAGAGACAATCCCAAAATACCTCAACTCTTATACCTGATTTAGATTAGCAATCTAAGGAAACCGTTTTGCAAAAAGGTTAACAAACAATTTTTAAAATGATTAAAATAACATGTACAAAAACATTTTTTTTTTCTGAAACCCATTAAAACCACAGGAAATAAAGGTCTGTAGAATACATCTCTCTCCAGAAGGGACTGGTTGTGTGATGAGCTCCTGATGTTGATGCATGAACACACATTTTTTGTCCCACAGACAGTTTGTTTTTACTCTGTTTATAGAATTGAGATCGGTTAACGGTGATGCCAAAATGCTGCTGAACATAAACTGACATGGCAGCTAAACAACTTTCTGGCCAGGAAGGAAACAAAAATAAGTGATCGCACTTCATGCCTTAATTTACAAGATGAACTTTCCTAAAAAGAACCCAATGAAAATTGCTGCAATAACAACAACGAGGGATGGGATTGGGCTTCCCTGCTCTTTCACAAGTCCTCTGCTCTTCCTTCTGTCATCCTAGAAAACACAAAAGCAGGATCTTATGAATGTGTAGCAATGATGACTGTCTCATACTTCTAAATTACATTTTTTCTTAATAGAGATGCATTCCTTTTCTTCATGAGCACAGTGTGTAAGTACAGCAATCATTTGCGTGGTACGAAGGTGGTCAAGGTGCCAAACATTTCTGGATTTGGTCATTCTTAAGTGGAAGAGGTTATTCTCCATATACAAGAACAAGCTTGTACGGAACTGGTCAGTATCTACCCAAAAATTGGATTTTTGTCTTACCGTAAAATCCTTTTCTCTTCAGTTCAGAAGGACACTAGGCAGAAAAAGTTCTGGCTACGCATATGGGCAGTTCCAGGGGGTATACCCTCTCTCCCTGCTATAGGATGTCAGTTTTGTATCAAAGCAGTGTCAGAGAAAATAATACCAACCCAACTCAAAATAGTGGGGCGGGTACTGCGTCCGTCAATGAACTTAAGAGAAAATAATTTTTGCGGCAAGACAAAAATCCAATTTTCTCTATCGGTCATTAACGGACGAAGTCTTCTGATCTTCATATCAGTAGGGACATCCCAACGCAGTGCCATAAAATGAGGGGTGGGAACAGCAGAAAAATAAGTCCCCAATGCTAAACCATAGCCAACCTAGGACTCATCAGAATAACAAGTTGAGACCCACCTGAAAAACCATAAAAACCCTCAAGGGAGACTAAGAACCCCCTTAAACAGCAGCCTGAAAAGCTTTGCGACAAAAAGGCATCTGCAGATGCCAGCACATCCACCTTAAAAAAATTTTGATGATGATTGATTTAGATGACCAGGTAGCCGCCTTGCAAACCTGAAGCACAGATGCCCGATGGCGAAAAAGCCCAGGAAGCACCAAGTGCCCGAGTAGAGTGCGCCTTAACAGGGAAATGAGGAACATGACCCTTAATCGAATAAGCCTGCGCCACAGTCTGTCTGATCCATCTGGAAATAGTCACAGCAGACGCAGGCAGCCCTTTCTTAGGGCCATCCGGGAGTAGAAAGAGCGAACCTGACTTCCGAAAAAACTCAGTAGTCGTCAAGTACACCCCGATTGCCCGCACCACACCCAGAGTATGCTGTGCAAATTTCTTAGGATGTTTTGGCTTAGGACACAAAGAGGGTAACACAATGTCATCATTTAAGTGAAAACTGGAAACCACCTTCGGAAGGAAGGACGGATCCGGACGAAGTACCACTTTATCCCTGTGAACCACCAGATAGGGAGGACACAGCAGGGAGGACAGGACAATGCCGCCAGTTCCGGCACCCTGCCCGCAGAAGTAATAGCCACCAAGAAGGCCACCTTCTGGGATAAGGCAAGCAGGGGAATCTCCCGAATGCATTCAAAGGGAGGTTCCTGGAGAACCAACGGCACCAAATTAAGGTCCCAAGGTGGCAACGGAGGTCGCAAAGGAGGTGCCAAGTGTCACACCCCCTGGATGAAGTTAGGCACCAGGGAATGGGTGGCTAATGGCCTTTGGAAGAAAATTGCAGAGCCGAGACCTGACCCTTGATAGTACTCAAGGCCAACTTTTGATCAACTCCCCGTAGAAGGAAAGCCAAGATCCGAGCCATCGAGTAAGAGAGAGGGCGAGCCCCAAGAGACTCACACCACACAATGTATGCCTTCCACGTATGATATAGCTTTCTAGAAGTCGCTTCTATCCTTCAGCACCTGGCTTTCAACAGCAAAGCAGGATGGAAGATTGGCCCCTGAGACAGTAAATTCTCCCCGAGAAGGAAGTCTCCAAGAAGCGTCCGCGACTAGCTTGATCAGGTCGGTGTACCAAGCTCGGCGAGGCCAGTCCGGAGCCACAAGAATGACCGGAATCCTTTCCGCCTCGATCCTGAAAAGTCTTGGCAGCAACTTGAGAGGAAAGGCATATATCAGCTGATACTGACCCCACGGGGCCACCAGTTCGTCTGCGGCATCTGCCAGTGGGTCCCGGGAATGGGCCACAAACCTCTGCACTTTCCTTTTGATCCGAGACACCAAAAGATCTACATCTGGAGTGCCCAACGAAGGTACAACTGCTGCAATACCTCCGGATGGAGAGACCATTCCCCTGCATCCAAGGCCTGTCGACCGAGGTAATCCGCCTGTCGACTGAGGTAATCCGCCTGACAATTTTCCACCCCTGGAATGTGAACAGCGGAGAGAGCAAAGCATTTCCCCCCCCCCCCCCCTCCAAAGGATGCCTGCCACTTCCAAGGCCGCAAGGACACTTTTGGTGCCCCCTTGGTGATTGACATAAGCCACAGCCGTGGCATTGTCCAATTGAATTCGCACTGGACAACCCTGCAGGTGCTCAGTCCAGTGGACTAGGCAAAGCCTGATCGCTCTCAGCTCCAGAACATTGATCGGCAACCTGGATTCTTCCAGGGACCAGATTTCTTCAGCAGAGAACCTCCCAAGATCCCCTTCCCACACAGACAGACTGGCATCCATGATGACAATTGTCCAATACACAGGAAGGAAAGATTTCCCTTGCTTAAGCATTGGGGAACGAAAGAAAACTTATCAGGGACTCCCTGGACACCTGGCTCAGATGGATCTGATTGTCCAGGGAATTTGGATTCTTGTTCCATTTGAGAAGGATTTCCTTCTGGAGGATTCTCATGTGGAATTGAGAGAAGGGGACCACCTCGAAGGACGAGACCAATCTGTTGCTGTCCAGCAGTCTGGAGTTTTTCCAGAGGAAGAAGCACCCTGGCTGAGGAAGAAGCACCCTGGCTGCGGAAGAGTCCAAAGTCAGGCCCAGATGGTCCCTTCCATGAGACTGGACTAAGGCAACTTCTGAAGGTTCAGAATCCACCCAAACTCCTCCAGAGTTCACATGGTGATTTCCAAATTTGTTTCCAGCACCGTGGGAGACTCCGCACGTAGAAGCAGATTGTCCAGGTAACCCAGGACAGATATGGCCCGCTGTTGAAACAGCGCCAGGACGGAAGTCAACACCTTTGTGAAGACTCGAGGAGCAGAGGCGAGACCAATGGGTAACGCCACAAACTGATGGGAATTCTCTCCCGCGGCAAAAACTGAGAAACCATTGGTGTCCCGCACATATTGATGGATGTGAAGGTAGGCATCTTTGATGTCTATGGAGGCCAAGAAATCCCCCTGATGTAGGGAAGCCACCACCATGCGAACTGATTCTATCTTGAATTATTGACCTCGCACAAAGCAATTCAGTGCCTTCAGGTCCAGCATTGGACGCACGTTGCCTTCCTTCCTGGGGACTGTAAACAGGTTTGAATAAAAGCCCTGAAAACGTTCTGCACACGGAACCGGAACGATTACTCCCTGTTGTATCAGATCCTGAACTGCCCCAAAGACAGCCTGTAAGCGATTCGGGGACAGTTGCACTTTGGAAGGGAAAAACCTTACCAGCGGGACGGATCGAAAATCGATCTTGTAACCGGACCGTATGACCTCTTGAACCCATTTGTATTGTATCTGGGATAGCCACAGGTCCAGGAACCAGCAAAGATATCCCCCCACCCCAGATACGGGTGAGGGCGCACCTTCAGGCCGAAGTGGCCTTGTCTTCAGGTCTGGAGAAACTAGATTTTTGTTTGCCAGACCAGGGTCACTTGGAACTAGCCGAGGGAGTCTTGAAGGGCTTTGCCTTATCGACTGACCCTGAGGGACGAAAAAAACTTTGTGTGCGGAAAAGGAGGGACAGTCTGCAATGAGGGTCCTTACCCTTCTTAGCCTGCGGGAGAGGGGTACTCTTACCCCCTGTGAGACCTTTAATAATGTCATCCAGGGTAGCACCAAATAGGCGATCTCCTTGAAAAGGTAGATCAGTCAAGGCCTTCTTTGAAGTCTGATCCTCAGACCAGCACTTCAGCCAAAGTATAAGCCGGAGGACCACTGCCGAGACAGGCAGTCGACCCAATATGAGAGCAGTATCCAGTGCGGCATCGCAAACAAATTGCAGCCCCTGCACCAGCTGGTCCAATAGCTCTGCAAAGGCAGGAGGGACTTGTCTCCCCTCCAGGTCACGGCATAGTAACTTAGCCCATTCAGTCAATGTTTGCGAGACAAGGGCAACCGTAAACAAAGGCCTTAGTGCAGAACCCTCCAGGGAGTACATATTGGGGGCCACAGACTCCGCCTTTCTATTCATCAGATCCTTAAAGGACGGGGAAATCCTCCACTGGGATCATGGTAGCTTTATTCAGTCTTGAGACCAGAGGATCCACTGTAGGTGGCACAGTCCACTTCTTTATAAGGGACTCCTCAAAAGCGTAGCGTCTAGCAATCCGCTTAGGCACCCCAGGGGGAACGCTTTGGGCGGTCCCATTCTTTTTTGAGCAGGTTGTTAAAATATGTGGGAGTGGGAAAGGGAAAAACCTTTGCCGCTCTGGATGGCTTGTGAGTGCCAAACGTAACCTGCGCCTTAGTCGCAGCTGCATCCTCTATTTTTAGGGTCTCACACACAGACACAACCAGTGCGTCCACCAGCGCCTTTTCTTGCGCGGTAGTGGAGGTAGAAATGTCGTCCTCACTGAGGACCAAGCAGGGAGACCCGTGTCTGTGGTGGCTGAGTTAGACTCAGAACCTAAGAAATCAGATGAGGCAGGAGTAGGCGGAGGGCGCTTTTTAGCACCTTGCTCTTTAAAGGCCACCTCCACCTGGGACACAAACGATTCAAGGATCGCCGAAAGTGCATCTATTGACAGCTGGGATGCGGAGGGCCCTGCGGCCTCCTTGAGGGGGTCAGGTGGGGACACATGTTCTGCAGGGTCCATATTGCACCAGGGGAACCCGTCATCCCACCGTGCTACAGCGCCCCAAGAGGCCAGGCAGCGCGCACTGGAGACCACCAGCAGAGAGAGAGAGACCCCCCCAGACTCACCACTCTACAGCAAAGATGCACCAGGAGGTATACCCAGAACATCTGCACAGCTCGTGTCAGCAGCCATCTCGATCCAGAAAGAAAGATCTGAAGATCAGCACCAGGGTATAGGGAGGGGCTCCACCCAAAAAAAGTCTCCAGGAATTCCCATTCAGTGGTTACTATGAGAAATACACCGAAAAATGGAGCTGGGTGTACCAAGATTGTCGCCTCTGCATGCAGAGCACATGAGGCTACAAGAAAATGGCAGCATGCCGAGCTACTGAGGACCCACGTGGGGACCCCCCAGCCTCCTGAACAGGATCGATTGGAAGGTGGCCCTGGAGTGACAGGTAGAACCCCCCCCCCTGCACAAACGTTCATCCGTCGCCAGGGAGTGGTCACAGACGTCCTAAAAGCCCCAGTAGTGGGGGGGGGGGGTCAGGTAGGTGGGGGTGCGTGACAGGACAGAGGGGAACCCGGGATTGTGAGGGTCCGACCGTCCCAGGGTGGGGACCGCGTCCACCCCAAAATGTGCCAGGGGAAGATGGGGGAACATTTACTCACCATAGCAGAACAGGCGGGCGCCATCTCCTGACAGAACCCCTCTCCACTGAAGAGGGGGCTGTCGGTCGAATAGGAACGCTGCGACACAGGCCTAGACCACGATCGCCGCCGCTCCTCCCCTGGCCCGACTCCCGCTGTGACTGAAAACAGCAGGAGCGTGCCTCCGGCGGCACGCGAGCGCCGCCTACAGGGGGAGGAGTCCAGCGTCGTAGGTCTACGTCGCAGGACGATAACGAGCCACATTGCTGCAGTAGCAGCAATGTGAGCAGACTTCAAGTGGTTAAAGGATACCTAAAAGAAGTGAAACAAACCCTTTCTTGAGAAGAGGTAGTGGGCTTTTTTGTGGGGTAGAAGTATTCCCTCTACCCAGTAACTTAATTAGTCAAGGGATTCACCAAAAGCAGACCAAGCCACACATCACAAAATTCTGCGCATATGCACAGTGAGCAGAGTTGTTCTAGAGACTGGACAAATTACATTCTCTAGGGCATCAAAACAAATTAGCAGTGCCAAAGCCAGGAGATTAAATTGTTTCAGAAGAACAGGGTCCTCAAAGGAAGGATTGTGTTATCTATTAATTTGTCCTGTTTAGATAGCCACAGTCAGACAAGTAGATATGGCAGCAATGTCCAGTTGCCAGGCCAGGGTAAGCAAAAGATGTTTTCAATAAGGTTTCGAAATGCCTGTCGACTGAACAGTTAGATACTTGTTGAGAACCAAGATGACATGATCCACTACCAGAAGAGACTTTTTATTTTTAATAAATTCTGTTTCCATGGGACATAACTCAGGAAAGAGTTTTGGAGGAATAAATACCTTGTCAGGACTTGGGCAATCCTCCTGTAAGGACAATTACCATTGTGTGCACAGAGGAAAGGTCTTTTTATACTTCCCAAGTACCCATAGGAGCTTGAATTGGCTGAGGAGATTCTGAGGCTGTTAGACAAAAGGCAAGTATGCGTTGTATCAAATAGTGCGCTAACTGTACAAAGCATAGGGACGTGAAGTATTAGGCTGGCCATATATGGATAGAAATTAAATCCATGCTGAACCAGACAAATTTGAATCCATGTATGGCCACTGTGGTTGAACAGAAGTCGATCTACTGATCAAATTCTGTTCAACCAGCCTGTTGGAAACAATCTGCTCAATCAGCATATTCTAACAGCAGGGAAGTCTCCCCGCTACCAAAATACATAGACACAGCGGGGAGGTTTTAGCTTGTCTCTCAAAAACCGCAGAAGGAGAAAGGATCATCTTCTGCATCTACCTCACCCTCCTCAATATCTTCCTTTAAATGGGTTAGGAGGATTGGTGTCACACTCTCAAAAGGATTCAGGTGGTGGAGAGGCAGAAGGGTGCTTTTGGGCCTTGGAGATCAAAGGCTCTAGGAGGGCAGAGAGTTTCACCTATTTAAAAAAAAAAAAAAAGACAGTTGCAGTAAAATGTGCCCTACGCAGGTAGGCACTTTGTTGTGCACCTGCTTCAGTTCAGGGGAACAGCCATCACTTTCAGCGTTCTGCTCCTTTTCCTTGGTGCCATCTATAGCCGGAGTGCTATTAGAGGGAGAGAAGAGAAATGCAATAACCAAGGTGCTGATAAATGTGCTGCATCTCTTGAGAAGCAGGTAGCGCAGAGCAAACTTTCTTCTAGCATTTTCAGCAATTACGTCATCACTCAAACCGCAATGTTGCATGTAAAAGAAAAACCACCAAATTTAAAAAAAGGTAAATGTTACCTTCCAATAATGTAGTACAGACATTTACAGAGGGGCTAACACGTAAAATAACACCCCTCATGAAAACAAGACATGGTTACAATTACAGGGAAATCCTATCTTACCATTATCATGCTGCAGACTCCTTAAGGACACCATACTTCACCCATCATAGTGGGCATGCCGCCGAAAAGGAATTCAGGATTTGGGTGCTGTAGGACTTGTATAGTACCCTGCAGCTGCACTACTTCCCAAGGTAAGCACCGTATGCAGGATGCAAACAATGTGAACATTACAGGTCGGCCCTGCTGATACAGGGTCCAGATATTCCACAGATGTACATCATGGAGAACATATCTGGAAACTACTAGGGTGCCCTGAGGCAATAGGCAGCTGGATCTTGACAGAAGTGTCAATTGACTAAAGGAACTGACGTACAAACTTCTCCAGAAGGGAAGATCCATCAGCTACAGACACAAACAAAAAACTGGAGTAGATGGGGTTAAATAGGCATGCACTGGGGAGCAATCCTAGCAAAGCTTTTTGCCAGTGTCCAGTCACCTGAAGGTGTTGGCATATAATCCATGTCTGTGACTACACAGCCTCTGTCCTGTACAATTAATATATTACAGCTCCAAGAACAGACATGGTAGTAATTTATTGACTATATTTTTATGTTATATTGGCATTGGTTACAGTAGCTCACCTTGCAAGCAATGGAGAACCCTGACCAATATAATAATGATTTTAGCACTCTTTGGAAGTTTCTCAGTCTGTTTGCATGCTAATATGACAAACAAAAAATGTGTTCATAAAACAGCCAAACTAAATACCACATTAACAGTATAGAACAGTAAGACAAAAAGGTTGGATCATTTTCTCACTTTCAGCAGCTGATTTTCATCTGACAGTTTTATAATCTCAGATTGAAGTTTCTTGCATTCTTCGACAAGTTTCCTAGTTTCAGTATCATCCATTGAAGAACTACCTTTCACTGGCAGAGAAGCAAACAGTTTTGTGGCTTCATGTGTCTGAAAAGACAAAATAGATGTAGTGGCAAATTAGAACGTTCTCAAAGTCAATGCAAGGGGGAGCTGACATGCTGTCTACAGCAACCACAATCAATTTTTAAAGCAGTTTAGAGAATTAAACCTTAATCATTTCGCTGTAGCTAACTGTAGCTAACCTTTTTTTGAGATTTCAGATTTCTTAAATCCTAATCATATCCTTCTGTTTACAGGCTTATTGATAAGGGCGAGCGGCACAATGTTCAAACCAACACCAACCAATCAGAACAATTTAGCCACTTTAGCCCCGGAGGATTTGGCTGCTCAATGACCAGGCCCCTTTTTTCAACTTGGCGCTATGTGATTTTAACAATTGCGCGGTCATGCGATGCTGTACCCAAACGAAATTTGCATCCTTTTTTTCCCACAAACAGAGCTTTCTTTTGGTGGTATTTGATCACCTGTGCGATTTTTATTTTTTGCGACAAAAAAAAAATCTCAATGAGCGTATTTTTATTGGTTTGCTCAAAAGTTATAGTGTCCACAAACTATGGTGTAAATACTGGAATTTATGCAACTTTCTGACTGCCTATCTCATTTCATGAAGTGCTAAAATGGCAGGGCAGTACAACCCCCCCCCCCCCCCCCCCAAATTACCACTTTTTGGAAAGTAGACATCCTAAGGAATGTCCTGAGAGGCATGTTGAGCTCATTGAATAGTTAATTTTTTGTCACAGGTGTTTGAAAAATGACTAAAAAAAACCTGAGTATGCGGATACCCCATGTGTAAGACTTTTTGGCAGTCTAGGCACGTACAGGACCCCAAAAACCAATCACCACCTTCAGGCTTTCCAAGGGCGTAAATTGTTTATTTCACTCCTTACTACCTATCTTGTAAAAGCAGTCTAGAGGCTAATTATCTGCTTGGATCGCTTTTACATGCAAGCCGACCACTGGCTGTAAAAAACAATACCAAGTAAATCTAAATCTGCAGGCATCATCCTGGTATAACCACTCAAAGTCCAGCAACGTACCAGTACATTGCTGGTTCTTGTTTTGCATATAGTGTAGTTTTTTTTTTTTTTTTTTTTTACATGCAGCCTGTGGGCTGAACAAAAAAAGAGAACCTAATAGAAATCTCCGCAAGAAAATTGTGTAGTATACCCACCATTAGCCGCCCAAACATCCAAACCCACTTCCTAATGATGGGTATAAATGACAAAATTCCATGTATACCTAATGGTTTTTTAACTGCGGTGGTGAAATCACCTCCTACAGCGCTGCCATCAGAGATTTCCATATATGCTGAGAGCAAGCGCTGTTTGTGTCAGAATATATAAAATCAGTGTGGCAGCTGATGAGTGTACCTGCAAGGCAAACTGGTTAACAATAGAATGAAAAACAATAAAGAACAGTAAAAAGTACAGTAGGAAGAGTAGAAGAACAGAAAAATAACTCAAACGACAACTATTTTTGGCTTTTTTATTTTATATTTTTTTTTGTAATTTCTTTGTAACTTTTATATTTTTTTTGTAATTTTTTTTTTTTTATTTACACTTTTTTTTTTTTTAACTGCAACTTTCAAGGTCAGGGTCTCTCAAAATGTCGATAGCCATAGAACATCTTTCGAGACCCTGTGTTAGTGTGCCCTAAACTGTGTTGTGCTGTACACTATGCTAATACTCAACTAGTGTGGTAGCGTTGGAAACATTCCCCGATGCAGAGACCAGGTTGGTCAGGACAGAAGGGACAATAAAAAACGGGTGTCACGCCTACATCCGCACCTGCTACAGACACGACATCTTCTTTTGGGGTGTCTTTGGGTAGGGGTACGCGGGAGGACATGTGGAAAATGCCTCTCGTGCAGCCGGCTCACTGCATCGGGTAGGGGAAGTTGGGCAGGAGCACCTCCTGTATACAGGTAGTCTCCGATGATCTCTTCCTGGAATTCTAGGAAGGATCCAGTTTGTCCTGACGCTTTGTATAGCACAAAGGTGTTCAGCATAGCCAATTGGAATATATAAAACAGACACTTTTTTGTACCAGGGTCTGGCTTTACGGGCAATTAAGTACAGCCCCAAAAGCTGGTCATTGAGGTCCACCCCTCCCATATTAAGGTTATATTCGTGGACACAGAGGGGTTTCTCCAAAACGCCAGTTGCCATAGGAATTTGGACCGTCGTGTCTGCGTGAAGGGAAGACAGAACGAAAACATTCCGTGTATCCTTCCACTTCACTGCCAGCAATTTGTCCGTTTTCAAGCAGGCTCTCTCCCCCCGACTAAAACGGGAATTTACAAGCCTTTGGGGGAAGCCCCGGCGATAAGGTCGCACGGTGCCACATGCGCCAATTTGCAATTCAAGCAAGGGACTAAAAAGTGGCACGCTTGTATAAAAATTGTCCACGTACAAATGGTACCCCTTTCCGAATAAGGGTGACCCCAAGTCCCAAACTATCTTGCCGCTGCTCCCTATGTAGTCTGGGCAGTTGGGGGGCTCCACAGTGCTATCTTTTCCCTTGTAAACCCAAAAACTAACTGTATAGCCTGTGGCCCTGTCACACAGCTTATACAGCTTGACCCCGTATCTGGCACGGTTGCTGGGGAAGATACTGTTTCGTAGCAAGGTGGCCAGTAAACTTAATCAGGGACTCAACGCAGACAACTTGTTGGGGGTTACAAGGCTGCAGACCGCTGATTGAACTGGTTTACGAGGGGCCGAATTTTGTGGAGCCGGTCATATTCAGGGTCTCCCCAAGGACGACAGATTTCATTGACGTTGAAGTGCATAAACCGCAGAATTTGCACGCATTTCTCCCTGGACATGGAAGCCGACAACACGTGCATATGGTGAATTGGATTAGTGGACCAATATAACCGCAACTCACTCTTTTTGGTTATGCCCATGTTCAGGGAAAGGCCCAGAAAGGTTTTAAACTCGGAAACTGTTATAGAATTCCAGCCGAATTGTCTGGGAAGTGGCGAATTTGGGTTGGCGGCAATTAATTGACCAGCATATAAATTGCTTTGGTCCACAACAGATCTGAAAAGATCTTCCGTGAAAAACAGCTCAAAAAAATTCAGGGGAGTAAAACTGGCTGTTCCCACGTGAATTCCAGGTTGGGCAGTGAATGGGGGAAGTACGGGCGCTGTAGTATCAGTGGGCTGCCAATTAGGATATGCCAGCGCATCAGGGAGGGCACTATGGGCTCTACGGGCTTGTCTTCCAATTTGCGGTGGCTGCGGGCCACTACTTGTGCTAGCCACCGCACCAGCTTCAACTGCACTTATGAGACTCGCCACGTCACCAAGTGATACTGCAGTGCTGGTAGTTCTAGGCCATGGGGCTTGCCAGTTCACTAGAAGGGTGAGCGGCACTAATACCGACAATCTGCTCCATACGAGCACCCTGCAATTCCTGCACCTCAGCAACTCCAGAATGGGGTTGGGTACGGCTGATCTTAACAGGGACCCATCCGTCGTCTGAGCTGTCAGGGAGCCACTGCTCTCTTCAGGTTCGTATACTGACCCCGATTCTGCCAGTGAGGCTTCCCTATCGCTCTCAATTGACATGGTCAGTATACTGTAGGCCTCTGCACTACTGTACCACCGTTTGGACATTTTAGCAACTAAATTTACCGGTACAGTAGTGTGACTAACAGGTAAAAAAGCCCCTGGTTGTCAAGGACTATTTCAACCGCTACCAAAAAAACTGCTAATGCTAGCAGAGATCAGGCCTGACTCTGCTAACACAGCGGTTTTGTGTGTTGTGTTTTTTGGAAGCGACAGTAATCTATTGATTTCTGCACTTTCCTGGGTGGGGTGGGTTGGGCGGAGGGGCTAAACGCAGGTGCTGGCAGGAATCAGTACTGATTGAGCAAACACCGCGTTTTGGGAACCCTAAACTATGCGGACGCTAGTATAGTTCTGATCAGATCAGATATTGATCTGTTCAAACACTATACTAGTAATGGAGGTGTATGTGTGTATGTATGTGGTAATCAAGGGGTTAACTAATATTTCTAGCTATGCGCCAGGGATCTGCGATGTCCTAGACTGATGCTAACTAATGTCACCTGTGACACTAATAATAGTGATCAGAAAAAAAAAAAAAAAAAAACTGTACACTATAAAAGTGACACTGACAGGGCAACGAATGGGTTAACTGGGGGTGATCGGGGGGGGGGGAGATCAGGGGGTTAAATCTTTATGGGTGGGGTGGCGGGTATCCTAAGCCTAAAAGGAACGGTCGCAAGCGCTAAACCAAGTCACACTAATAGAGAAATATAGGCAAATGCTATATACTGTCAATAGTTTGCAATGTGACAGGGGGTGTAGGGGTTAAATCTTTATTGGGGGGTGGTGGGGACCCTAAACCTACTTGGGACAGAAACGTATTCGCTAGCGCTAACTGAAGTCACAATCACACTATTACAGATATACAGAAAACCACTATATTACCTGTATATAGTGTGTAATGTGACAGGGGGGAAGGGGTTAACTGGGGGTGATCAGGGGGTTAAATCTTTATGGGGTGGTGGCGGGTATCCTAACCCTAAAAGAAATGGCCGCAAGCGCTAAACCAAGTCACACTAATAGAGGAATATAGGAAACAGCTATATACTGTATACAGTGTGTGATGTGACAGGGGGTGATCGGGGGTTAAGTGTGCATAGCTAGGTGTGTGCAAGTGTGCTGTGTGCAGTACTCACAGTTTTGATCCTCCCTCTTCTCTCGATTAAACCAAAAAGGATCTTGGGAGGAGAGAGCGGGTAATTTCTGTGCCTGTGTTTACATTACACAGGCACAGGTCAGCCTCTGATTGGGCAGGACCAATCAACAGGTCCAGGCCAAAAATCATTGGCCTGGACCTAATGACTGATCGGTACTGAACCCAATCAGATCATCAGCGGGGCTTTGCCCAGCACAGCAGCGGCTGCCTGCCACAGTAAAACTGCGGCAGGCAGAGCTGAAGTGGTTAAATTAGGCTGGTTGATTGGATTTGTGAAAAACTAGAAAATGACAAAATGATCACATTTTATTGCACTGCTCTAAAACATTAGCTCATACGTCTCAGTGGATACATTAATTAAATTTGTTTTGTTTAGACAATATTAATATAGATGGGGTGAGATCATGGAGATGAGCACGGTCTACACCCCGGTGGTGAGCCCCAGAGAGCCACTGTGTGCCAGAGCTGTATCACAATGCAGCCATCCCCAAACAGCTGCAGGGCACGTCCCCTTTATTTAGACAATATTACAACTGTCTGGCATGGATGCCTGGATGAAAAAACTGTAAAGATACACACATTTGTCCATCTCATCAGCCAAAAGATTTGTATATCTGTTCAGTCTTTCGATCCAGACATCCTAACCAAGCAGTTGTGCAACAGTAGCGAAAAAGGCTTGGATATCAACCCACCCCCCACTCTGACAAGTGCAAAATGAAGAAACATAACAAAACTGATTAGGTCATCATTTTGATCTACCCTCCTGTGCCACTGCTCTCTTCCAGTGCTACACTGCAGACCATTACAACATTCTAATATAAAAGGTTGATTCAGCCTTCTAAAAAATCCTATCTACAGTTTATCTGAGACAGTTGCACTATCAAAACAATGCTGTAGCACAGAGGTGAAAATGGATGTTGATTTTCTTTTAAACTGATAGTGTATACATTTTCCAACAGGCTGGTTGTACAAAAGCCGATGGGTATACCGACTTCTGTACAACCAGGCAGTCCCCATTCATGGATCAAAATTTGCCCACCTTGCTGAACTGGCCAAATTGCAATCAATGTATGGCCGGCTTAACTTATGCAGCCTTTGACAAAGAAGTATATGCCTAGCTATGTGATAATAAAAGACAGCGCTAGTAGGGTCTGTTTCAAGTACTAAAAAATAAAATATTTTTATTTTCATTAACTATTTCAATACCAGGCACTTTTACCCTCCTTCCTGCCCAGCTTTCAGCGTTGTCGCGCTTTGAATGACACTTGCACGGTCATGCAACACTGTACTCAAACTACATTTTTTATCATTTTGTTTACACAATTAGCTTTTTTTTTGGTGGTATTTTTTTTTTTTTTAAACAATAGTTTTTTTATCAAACTTCAAACAGAAAAAGTACGTAGCGAGGTTCTGACAGGTATACATGTTCTTTACATCGTACAAAAGGATAACAGTAATTCAAACAAAGATTCTCTACATGGAGGGAGCCTGCCACCCCTATTGGGAACATACCGTGGTCAGGCTCAAATATTAACATAGAAGAGGGCTCTATTGGAACCCTGTTAAGCAGCGTCAGAAGGAAAAAACCCAACCCCATAGAGGGGTGGGTGCTGTATCCGTCAATGAACATCAGAGAAAAAGATTTTACGGTAAGACAAGAATCCCATTTTCGCTTTTGTTCATTGATGGACACAGCCCTTCATCTTCTTGACTGTAGGGATGTCCCAAAGCAGTGTCAAACATGAGGGGTGGGAATAGCAAAGAAATGAACTTCCCCAAGGCTAAACATAGCCAACATAGAGCTCACCTAAAAAAAAAACAAAACACAACAACCTCAAAAAGGAGGAAAAGTCCTCTAAACAGCAGCCTGCAAAACATTGCGGCCAAAGGAAGCATCCGCAGATGCCAACACATCCACTTTATAAAACTTTGTGAATGTGTGTACAGAAGACAAGGTAGCCGCCTGCAAACCTGCATCACTGACGCCTGATGACGGAAGGCCCAGGAGGCACTAAGCGCCCAAATAGTGTGCCTTGATAGGGAAAGGAGGATCCTGACCCTTAACAGAATAAGCCTGAACCACAGTTTGATCTATCTGGAAATGTTTGCAGAAGAAGCAGCCAGCCCCTTGCAAGGTCCATCCATGAGGACAAATAGGGAGTCTGATTTCCTAAAAGACTCCATAGCTACCAGATATACACTTCTTGCCTGAACCACATTCAGGGAGTGCATGGCAACTTCCCTAGGATGCTTAGGCTTGGGACACAGGGAGGGCAACACAATGTCTTCATTCAGATGAAAATCAAAGATGACCTTCGGAACAATGGACGCAGAACCACCTTATCCCTGTGAACCACCAGGTAAGTTTAACGACAAGACAATGCTGCCAGTTCAGACACCCTGCACGCCAAAGTAATGGCCACCAAAAAGGCCACCTTCTGACACAATGTAAGCAGAGGAATCCCCCGAATATTTTCAAAGGGAGGCTTCTGGTGAACTGACACCAAATTGAGGTCCCATGGCGGCAATGGAGACCACACTGGAGGAACCAAGTGTTTCACGCCCTGGAGAAATGTACTCACCAAGGAATGTATGGTCAACGGGCGTTAAAAGAAAACCGCCAAAGCCGAGACCTGGCCCTTGATGGTACTCAAGGCCAGGCACTGCTCAACCACCTGTTGAAGGAAAGCCAAGATCCAAACCACTGAAAAGGAATGAGGGTGAACCCAGAGGGATTCACACCATGAAATTTAAGTCTTCCACGTATGATGGTAAACATTCCTAGAAGTAGATTTTCTAGCTTTTAACAACGTAGGAATCACCGAGCCACACAACCCTCTGTCTTCAGCACCTGGCTTTCAACAGCCAAGCCATCAAAGCTAGCGACTGTAAAGCAGGATGGAAGATTGGACCTTGGGACAGCAGATCTTCCCTGAGAGCGAGTCCCCAAGGAGCATCGGCGACCAGTCGTACCAGATCCGCGTACCAAGACTGGCAAAGCTAGTTTGGAGCCACTAGGATGACCGGAATTTAATCTGCCTCAATCCTGCGTAGTTGTCTTGGCAGAAGCTGGAGAGGAGGAAAGGCATAAATCAGACGATACTGACTACAAGGAGCCACTAAAGCGTCTGTAGGGTTAGCTAGAGGATCACGAGACAGTGCCACAAACCTCTGAACTTTCCTGTTGAGGCGAGAGGACAGCAGATCCACCTCGGGAGTACCCCACCAGAGACAAAACTGATTAAACACCTCCGGATAAAGAGACCATTCTCCCTGGTCTAACGCCTGTACACTGAGATAGTCCGCTTGCCAATTTTCCACCCCTGGAATGTGCACAGCAAAAATGGCTGGAAAAAATATTTCTGCCCACCTTAGAATGCCAGCTACTTGCTGAGCCACCAGGATACTTCTTGTGCCCCCTTGGTTATTGACCTATGCCACGGCCGTGGCCTTGTCCGATTGAATCTGCACCGGACACCCCTGGAAACGAATTGTCCAATGATCCCAAGACTGATTGCTCGAAGCATTGATCGGTAGTCTGGACTATTCCTGAGACCAGACCCCCTGAGTACAATCTGTGCAGAGGATGCCTCCCCACCCGGACAAAGGCATGCAAGTCCGAAGAGACAACCATCTGCTGGTCAGCAAAAGCCGAATTGCCTCCTGCAACTTTTGAAGTTTCTCCCGAAGGAAAAAACACTCTGGCTGAGGACAAGTCTCAGACCCAGATAGACTAGGCTTGTGGACGGAACCAGGGCAGACTTCTAAAGATTCAGAATCCAACCTCTTGTGCCCCCTTACCTTGCCCTCCTTCCTGGGAACTGTAAACAGGTTTGAGTAAAAACCTTAAAAACGTTCCGACTTTGGAACCAGAACAATCACCCCTTGAAGTAACAAATCTTGCACCGCCCCATAGAGATCCTTTAAGCCAGGGGTGGGGAACCTACGGCCTAGGGGCCGTATGTGGCCCTCAAAATCATTTGGTCCGGCCCCCCCCCCCGTGCAGCTGAGTGTGTCTCTCAGCTGATCTGTAAGAAATGGAGCCGATGCTTCCTGTATAGTTCGGCTCCGTTCTGACAGTCTGAGTGAGTCACAGGTGGAGTGATATCAAATGCACTCTGCCTGTGATCAATACAGGAAACATTGCCTGTTCCTCCAGCGCAGCACCGCTACTAGTCAGCATTTCCCACCAGCAGCACACACAGCAGTACCAGCCAGAACTGGCAGTACCAGCCAGAGCCAGCAGTACTCACAGCAGTACCAGCCAGAACTGGCAGTACCAGCCAGAGCCAGCAGTACCAACCAGAGCCAGCAGTACTCACAGCAGTACCAGCGTGAGTCAGCAGTACCAGCAGCACAGTAAAAGCCAGCAGTACCCACAGCACAGTACAAGCCAGCAGTGCCAGCCTGAGCCAGCTGTACCCACAGCACAGTAGAAGCCAGAAGTTCTTTTCAAAACTTACCAACCACCACAAAGTCGACTGCGCTCCAGACTGACTGATGCAAACCTGGAAAACCAGTTGCAAGTAGCAACATCATCAATACCAGCTAACATCACACACCTCACCAAAGAAGCAGTTGCAGCCATCACATTAGGGGTGAGTTAATTTAAATATTTGACCAAATACAACAGGCACATTTTTAAGTTGATAATTTTGTATGGCCCCCAAATGATTTTATAAATACCCAAATGGCCCCTTGGCAGAAAAAAAGGTTCCCCACCCCTGCTGTAAGTGATCGGGGATAAGTGCAGGTTGGAAGGGAAGAACCTTTCCAGAGGATCTGATCGAAACCATATCTTGTAGTCGAAGCAAATGACTTTGTGTACCCACTTGTCCTGTATCAGGGAGGTCCACGGACCTGGAAAGCAGCAAAGACATCCCCCCACCCCACATACAGAAGAGGGCGCCCCTTCATGTGGAGGGATTTTTGTCCGCAGGTCTGCCCGGCCAAGACTTTTTGGAACCCCGAGCAGAGGCCCGAAAGGACTTGGATCTCGTCTTGAGACCCTGAGGAATGAAAAAGGTCGCTTGTGAGCCAAAAAGAAGGGTCCCTGCATGCGACGGAGCTCTTTACCCCTGGTAGCCTGAGGAAGAAAAAGTACTCTTTCCCCCTGTGATGTCCTTGGTGTCATCCAAGGAAGCTCCAAACAGCCAACCCCCACGAATAGAACATTAGATAAGACCATTTTGCTGTAGACTGTTTTCTCAATGCACGGCGGCCATGTTTGTGTAGTCCGGCAGCCATTTTGCAGTGGTTGGCCAGTGAAAATAGCTGCGGCCATGACAGTGGAGCCTTGTGGGCGGTGATTTTGGCGGTGGGAGCCCCTCCTCATCCCCTGGTGCTGACTCCTGGATCTTTTCACTTCCTGATCGCCGCATGTGGAGTGCATATTATCCTGGTGGCTGCAGGTGCTTGTTTCTGCTTGTTTCTGCTGGGTGTTGAGTCTGGTTGGGTTCTCTCTCTTTCTGCTGAGGATCGATTAGGTGCTCTGTTACTGGTGACCGAGTGGTGCTGCCGGAGCTGTGGGGGTGTCCCTTAGCAGTGTTTTTACACCTTTTCTTGTGGGATCTCCTATTGACTCATGGAGTCATTTCCCCACCTGATCCCCACTCTGGACCTGCAGGGCCCTCCAGGTCCCAACCATTCATCAATGCACTGGCGGCGGTCCTGGAGTCCTTTATGTCCCGGGTGGAGGTGGTTTTTGGGCGACGGCCATCAAAAAGCATCCCCTGCCTTATCTGTCTCCTGTCGCCGCGGACGTGGGAGACCATGCTGGGTCTGCGACCACGCGTTCTGAGTTCTCAGATAGGGAGGTTGATTCTGCCACTTCTGCAACCGCGCACGAAAAGGCACTGGTGGATGCACTGATTGTATCTGTGCGCGAGACCTTAAAAAACGGAGGACGCAGCTAAAGCTGCAACTAAGGCGTTGGTTCCCTTTGGCACTCAGAAGCCATCCAAAGCAGCAAAAGGGTTTCCTTTCCCCGCCTATTTTGACAGAATTGACGCTAAAGAGTAAGAAAATCCAAAACGTCCCCTTGTGGTCCCTAAGCAATTTGCCATGTGGTACCCCTATGAGGAGTCCCTTCTTAAAAAGCGGATTTTTCCACCAGTGGTGGACCCTCTGGTCTCCAAACTGAACAAAGCAAAAAAAAAAAAACAGTGGGGGAGTGATCCCAGATTAGAAGCAGCAATCAGAACACAAACGTGAGAAAAGGACAAAACATATATACTTATTGCTAAATATAAGATTGCGCTAAACTAAAACCACTGTGTTAATCGATAAAGTGTAAAAATCAACAAAATTCTGTGCAAAAAATATATAGTGATAGTGAATTATAAATTGCACAATCAATCAAAAGTGTCCAAAAAACAGTCCATAAATTAGCAGCAGGTATCCGGATGTTAAAAACCAATGGATAAGCTTGTTGTATGGCACTATACACCTCCACCAGAACACCCGAAATATGTATGCGCTTACCAGAAGCTGTGGACCCCTTATTATAGGGGGTCAAACACGCGGAGACCATCAAGCCCAGCACTTGCATGCAAGTCCTGAGAGATGGACAGTTGGATAAAAACAGGAGCCGAATTGCATCCTGCAACTTCTGTAGTTTTGTCTCCAGAAGAAACACCGGGGCTGAGACTGAATCCAGATTCAGGCCTAGGTAATCCAGTCTGTTGGACGATGTCAGAGCCGATTACTGAAAACTCAGTTTTCAGCCAAACTCTTGCATTGTTCGCACAGTGATGTCCAAATCATCTTGTAAGACCAAAGACCCTGCTCGCAGAAGGAGATCGTCCAAGTACCCCAGTACCACGGATTCCCCTCTGTCTGAGCAAGGTCAACACTTTTGTGAATACCCGAGGAGCTGAGGCGAGACCAAAGGATAACACCAAGAATTGATAATGCTCTTCGCCCATGGCAAAGCAAAGAAAACGCTGGTGCCTGAGATATTGGGATAAGCTTCCTTGAGATTGATAGAGGCCAAAAAATCCCCTTGATGAAGCAAGGGGTGCCGCTATTGTGCGAATGGACTTCATCCAAATTTCCCGCACAAAGTGGTTCAGGGACTTGGAATCCAAGATTTGACGGACCTTGCCTTCCTTCCTGGAAACAGTAAACCGGTTTGAATAGAACTCCTGAAAATGTTCCGACTATGGAACTGGTACAATTACCCCTTGCGAGAGTAGACCTGTTCCGCTTTGAAAAGGCCCTTCAGGGGATCCAGGGACAGACACAAGTTGGAAGAAAAGACTTGCCTGAGGCTAGGACTGAAACTCGATCTTGTAACCTGACCTAACCTGACCTCTTGTAAAGGACCCATTTGTCTTGAATGAAAGAGGTCAACGGGTCTGGAAAAAATGAAGATGTCCCCCCTACCCCTGGCATGGGTAAGGGAGCCCCTTCAGGCAGAAGAGGACATGTCTGCGGGACCAGCAGAACCCGCTTTTGGCTTATCAGACCAGGGTCTCACGGAACCACCCGCAAAATTACAGGCGGATTTTGATCCCTTGTCTGGCCATTTGTGGGCCGAGAGGAAAGGACCACGTTAACGACAAGGCTCCTGGCGACCTGTGGAAGCAGAGTACTCTTACCTCCCATAAGACCTTTAATGATCTCTTCCATAGTAGCTGCGAACAGGCGGTCTCCTACAAAAGGGAGATCAGTCCGCACCTTTTTAGAAGCCTGGTCCTCAGACCATTATATCAGCCAAATCACAGCTGTCACAGACACTGCAGGCCAAAGGGGCCACATCAAGAGAGGCAACAGATATACTGTAACCCCTGTACCAACTGATCTGCCTGCTCAGGAGGATATACAAATCCTGGCGCAGAAGCTTTGCCCATTCCCTTAAGGTCTGGGAGACCAAGGTTATGGCAAACACCGGCCTCAAAATTGAACCTGCCACGGTAAAAAAAAAGGTATCAGACCAAAGACTCAGCTCCTGTCCACCGGGTCTTTAAAGGATGGGGAGTCCTCTACCGGTAGCAGTGTTGCTTTACTCAATCTAGAAAGCTAAGAATCCACCACCATTTTCAGTTTTTTCAAAAGGGACTCCTCAAAAGGATACTGCCTAACGAAACGCTTAGGTATCCCAACCATGCCTTTCGGGGAACCCCACTGACTTGCAACAACATTGTCGATATAGGCAGGAAAGCGTAACACCTTAGGCTCCATGTACACGGGACGCTGGAAATGGCCCTTTAGGAGCAGTTGGGCGTTTTTTTCATAAGCCCCTGAACGCAGCTCCATGTTATCTTATCTGTCCATGTACACATGGTCGTTTACAGTCATTTGCAGGCAGTTGCGTTCAGGGACTTTTTTTTAGAACGCAATTTGTGTTCGAACGTGTGTTTCCCGGCGTTTCAAACGCAGAAACGTGGCCGAACGCGACTAAACGTGATGAACCTACGTTCAGCCACGTAATACGTTTTTTTTCTTCCATTTAAAATCAATGGTTCCCTATGGGAGCCTATTGATTTGAATGGAAGTCGCACCGCAAGTCGGATCCGACTTGCGGCACGACTTGCACTGTGAGAGTCTTGAGGGGGAACTCCACGCCAAAAATGGGAAAAGAACTGCGTGGGGGTCCCCCGCAGGTTCCAAACCAGACCCTTCGGGTCCGGTATGGAATTTGAGGGTAGCCCCACGCCGAAAAAAACGCATGGGGTCCCCCCCAAAATCCATACCAAACCCTTATCCGAGCATGCAGCCCGGCAGGCCAGGAAAGGGGAGGGGGAGGGGACGAGCGAGCAGCCCCACCCCCCCTGGACCACACCAGGCCACATGCCCTCAACATGGGGGGGGGGGGGTGTTGGTGCTTTGGGGAAGGGGGAGCTCTGCACCCCCCCCACCTCAAAGCACCTTGCCCCCATGTTGATGAGGACAAGGGCCTTATCCCCACAACCCTGGCCGGTGGTTGTGGGGGTCTGCGGGCAGGGGGCTCATCAGAATCTGGAAGCCCCCTTTAACAAGGGGGCCCCCCAGATCCCGGACCCCCTCCCTATGTGAATGGGTATGGGGTACACTGTACCCCTACTCATTCACCACATAAAAGGCAGTGTATGGCAATAACGACAGGAGACGTTTTGGAAAGTTTATTAAACATCTTCATCTGTTCTTCTCTGCTCTGGTCTTCTCCCTCTCCTGGTCTTCTGCTGTCCGCTCTTCTGCCCTCGGCTCTTCTCTTCTTCTTCTTCCTCCGGTGGTCCTCAGACGATGTCTCCGGTGATGTCTCCGGTTCCATACCGGACCCGAAGGGCCTGGTTTGGAACCTGGGGGGGATCCCCACGCAGTTTTTTTCCCATTTTTGGCGTGGAGTTCCCCCTCAAGATTCTCACAGTGCAAGTCGCGCCGCAAGTCGGATCCGACTTGTGGTGCGACTTCCATTCAAATCAATAGGCTCCCATAGGGAACCATTGATTTTGAATGGAGGCAGAAAAAACGCTGCTAAAAGCAACGTGGCCAAACGTGCAATAACGCAAATGGAAAAAGCTACTGAAAGCACATCTAACAGCTGCTTTTTCCTGGCGTCAGAAATAGCTTTGCAGGACGTTTTTTCTAACGTCCCGTGTACATGGAGCCTTAGTCACCTTGGATAGTCTGAGTGTACCAAAATGCGCAGACGCAGCACTTGTGGTGTCCTCTAATTTTAAGGTTTCACGCACCGCAGCATACAATCAGTGCCTCCCACAAGCACCTTTTCATGCGTGGTTGTAGTGGAAGAGGACTCATCCTCACTGACAGAGCACTCAAGGTGCATGGACGCAGACCCAGTAGCCCAAAGCAGCCAAATCAACCTCAGAATCTGAGGAGGCACAGGATACATGTGAAGGTGGGGGGTGCTTTTTGCTAGGCCTCTTTTGAAGGGCCATATCAACTTTGGACACTGCAGTGACTGCAGGACCGCCATCATGGCCGCCAGGGCAGACTGAGACCCAGAGTGTCCCGCAGCTTCCGAGAGTGGGTCAGGTGGTGACATGTTCCATGGACTCCATGGTTAACACGGGGACCGCAAGCAAATTCTGATAAAAAATCTCTTTAAAACACACCCCAACGCTACAGCAGTGGCACCACAGGTCCCAGCGCACCAAGCGCTGCTATAGCAGAAAGAAGAAGACTGCACCCCCGCAGGGATTCACCACCACAGACTCCAGAGGGACACAGAATGCCAAGCAGCACACCGTGCGGCAATCCTAAAGGAAAAGGAAGCGCAGGCACCGTCACTAGAGGCAAACCGCCGCATTGACTAAAGGGAAACTACAGCATCATGGCCGATGGGCTACATAAACATGGCCGAAGGATTACACAAACCTGGCTGTCAAGCTACAAAGCAGCCACCCACAAGAAAATGGCGGCACATGCGAGACTCCCGGGACCCATGGCCCCTCGGGTACATGTGGCCAGCCAGGGGGGCCCCTAACAGGAACCCCCACCGGGACATTTTTTCTCAGAAAACTACCAATGTGAGCCTCCGGCGATGCGCTCCAACCCCCCTCCAGCCCATCACCACATAACCCACACTGAAGGATTGTTTGGCCACCCGGGGGAGGACTAAGGAGAGTAGGTGAGTATATTAGGAGCAGGGGGCCTACCAACCCGAGGGAGGGGCCCGCGACCACCCCTATAATTTCCCAAAGGAGAGGGGGGACACTACTCACCACACCTTGAAACCGAGCAGGCACCACTCCAGGCAGTCCACCGCACAATCTTGGAATGGGGGTGCTGCGGGCCAGAGGTACGCTGCGACTCAGGTCGTGACCAGGGCTACGCATCCTCGTGAGACGTTTAACTCGCCGGCCAGCTCCCATCCATTGAGACAATGTCACGGCCAACCTAGCGCGGAACTAAAGTTGGTTGGAGCTTGCTGGCCAGACTGGGAAGACCCTAAGGATCTAGGATATCCAGTCCATCAAGTCCAGCATTTGTATGTAGTTCACAAGAACAGAAAATAAAAGAAAAAAATTCTGTTAAAAAAAGGAAAAAGTGCTAGGACCAGAGATCCCAGCAAGGAACTAGGCCCTTACTCCTGACTAGGCAGGAAAAAAAAAAACTGAAGACCTAAAGCAGAAAGTGGGAGTAAACCCCCTGGGACTGCCCTATAGGCAAGGTCAATTTTTTTTCCGCCTAGTGTCCTACTCCTATGGAGAGCAGCATAAGCCCATCGGTCAATAAGATACTGATCGGCAGTCTGGAAGAGTCTGTATTCTGGAGCTCAGAGCGATAAAGCTTTGCTTGAGTCACTGGAGAAATAGTCTACAGGGTTGTCCAGTTCGGATTCAATCAATCAGACAATGCCACGGCCGTGGCTTACGTCAATCACCAAGGGGTCACCAAGTGTGTTCTGGCGGCCTGGGAGGTGGCCGAGATCCTAAAATGGGCAGAAAAGTTTGTTCCAGCCCTCTCCGCCGTGCATATCCACAGAGTGGGAAACTGGCAGGCGGATTACCGGAGTCGTCAGGTGTTGGATCAGGGGGAATGGTCCCTACACTCTGAGGTGTTTCAGCTGCCGTGTGTCCGGTGGGGGACACCCAATGTAGACCTGTTGGCCTCTCGATTCAACAAGAAGGTACAGAGGTTTGTAGCCAGGTCTCTGGATCCTCTGGCCGACGCCACAGACACACTGCTGGCACCTTGAGGTCAGTATTGGCTAATCTATGCGTTTCCCCTGCTGGAACTTCTGCCGAGGCTTCTGCGCAGAATAGAGGTGGAAGGGATTCCAGTCATTCTGGTGGCCCCAGACTGGCCTCGCCAGTCTTGGTAAGCAGATCTGGTAAGGTTGGTTGCTGATGTTCCTTGGAGAATTCCTCCCAGGGAAGTTCTGCTGTCTCAAGGGCTGATGTTCCATCCTCCTTTACAGTCACTGGTTTGCAAGGTACTGCAGGATAGGGGTCTTTCTGACTGAGTGATTCCTACACTGTTGAAGGCTAGAACATCTACCTCCAGGAAGCTTTATCATCGTACGTGGAAATCGTACATCTAATGGTGTGAATCGATTAAGTTGCATCCACGCTCCTTTTTCAGTGGCTAGGATATTGGCTTCCAAAAGAGGGGTTGAGCAGCGGTCGGCCTTGGGTACTATTAAAGGCCAGGTGTCGGATTTGGCGGTGACCCCGGCTAAAGGTTCTCAAAAAGACCACCTATTAGACCTAAAAGGACATATAGCCCCCTAGAAAAGGGGAAGAGGGGAGCTGCAGCCAAGACGCACAGGCAGAGAACCCCCACACAATGCCCCTACGGCTCCCCCTGGTTCAAGGGGGGCATAAGGCAGTCCATATGTCCACCCCCGAGGGGGAGGGGGGGGGGGAGAGGGCGGACACCCAACTGCCGCTCTATCCTCCGGTCAGCAGCTCAAACAGAATGTTCAGCTGCTCAGACAGCCAACCGCGAGTAAGCGGCGGCCTTAATTTGGGGCCCGATCCAGTCGCGAGTCTGTCAGCTCTGTTGGCTTGATCAGCAGCTAAGACAGCCTGTCCAGTCGCTCGGACAGCCAGCTCTGTTAGCTGCGAGTAGGCTGCAAGCCGCGACCTCAATTTTTGGCCCAATCCGGGCGCGTGAGACACCCATTCTTCGGTAGTACCGTTCGGTCAGCTTGGTCAGGCACTCGGCCAGCTTTGTCAGGTACACAGAAAGCCGCGGACTAAATTTCCGGCCCGATCCAGCCACGTGAGGCGGATGAAGAGACCTTCGCTCCCCCCAAGCCCCACTCCGGACAGACTACCTCTCCACTCGGGGTGGGGGTGCAGACGGCCAAGGGGCACGCTGCGGCTCAGGCTAAACCAGGTCATGTGCGTCCCAGCGAGGTGTTTTCATTCACGGGCCAGCACCGTCCATTGGGGGTCTATCGCGGGGCTATAACCTGCACACGCTCGCTGGCCAGACTGGGAGACCTTAAGGATCTAAGATATCCAGTCAGAAACCCAGTCCGGCTGTTGATCGCAGTTCTCTCAGGAACATACCCAGTTAAAAAAATAAAAAATTTTAAAAAACGTTCCATTTTAAAATAAAAAAAAAAAAAAAAACAAAGCCAAGACCGAAGTCCCAGCCAGAAACAAGGTCCTACTCCTAAACTAGGCGGAAAAACTGAATCCTGTATCAGAGTGAGTGGGTGTACGCTTTCAGGGACTGCCCATAGGCGTGGTAAAGTTTTCTCCTGCCTAGTGTCCTACTCCTGTAGCGGGCAGCATAACCCAATGCTGACTTACCGTAAAATCCATTTCTCTGATGTTCATTGACGGACTCAGAACCCACCCCTATGTGGAGTTATAATTCTTCTGAAACTGCTTGTAAGCAAACTGAGTACCTATAGCAGAGAGAGGCAGTATAACCCCTGGGAATGATCATAGGCGTAGCCAGACTTTCTCCTCCTAGGGTCCTACTCTTGTAGGGGGGGGGGGGGGGGGAGTATAACCCAATGGTTAAGATGATCAGGAGCGGTGTCTGTCAATGAATATCAGAGAAACTGATTTTACGGCAAGTCAAAAATCCCATTTTTTTTATGGTCACCAAAGCGATCGAGAGAGTGTGAGGTCGAGAGAGAGAGAGAGAGTGAGGTCGAGAGAGAGAGAGAGAGAGAGAGAGAGAGAGAGAGATCGAGATCGAGAGAGATCGAGATCGAGAGAGATCGAGATCGAGAGAGAGATCGAGATCGAGAGAGAGATCGAGAGAGAGAGAGAGAGAGATCGAGAGAGAGAGAGAGAGAGAGAGATCGAGAGATCGAGAGATCGAGAGAGATCGAGAGATCGAGATCGAGAGAGATCGAGAGAGAGAGATCGAGAGAGATCGAGAGAGAGATCGAGAGAGAGATCGAGATCGAGAGAGATCGAGAGAGAGAGATCGAGATCGAGAGAGATAGAGATCGAGAGATCGAGAGATCGAGAGGTTTTTTCTTTTCACGATTGCTTATAGCAATAAATGTCATTGCTATAAGCAAGCATTTTACTGAAGTTTTGTTGCGATTACCTGTGATTGGCCACACTTAATCACATAGTACAGATGGGCTGTGATTGGCCCTGTCTGTATTATGTGATCACTGTGACCAATCACAGCTGGCAAAACAATTGTACACAATTAATGGCATGAAAGGAAGTCATGCATTGTTTACAAATGTCATGTGATCTGCTGTGATTGGTCACAGTGGTTACATATTACCAGCAGCTGTCCGATGGACACAGTTAGCGACAGATCACGCCGCAACATGGCCCTGCAGCCACGTGCGAGACGCAATCCGGGAGGACGGCATAGGACATCCACTCGGATCAATGAAAGTTCCGCCCATTTTGTTACAGGCCGGGCAGGAAGGGGTAAACAAAATTTACATAGAACATTTACATAGAGATATGTTAACATTTCAGGATCTCAAAGCTGCATACATTTGCATAACCCTAATATTCCTAAATGTCTGCAAAGAAAATAAGAAAAAAAAAAAAAAAAAAAAAAACATCTCTGCAATACATGCACACATCCCACGTTGATCCTTTTAAAAAATTCTGCAATACAGAAATATAGGACTTTGGACTCATGAATCTGAATCATTATGACTAGGTTATTTTCAGCGATCTGCTGAGTAGACAAATAGAAACGGCTGCAGGGACACCCCCTGGTGACAAAACCGGTAAAGTTTGTTGCTGAATTTGGACAGCAGAAGATCCATGTTATGTCCCCCCACCTGTGGAAAACTGCTTCAAAGACCCCTGGATGGCAAGCCTATTGACCTGAATCCAGATGCTGGTCCACTTGCAAAGTTTTCACACCTTGGATGTGGACAGCAGTCAGGGCCACAACATAAAATCTAGAGAGAACATCAAGTCTGCTTCCCTTAGATCTGGGACTTCTGGTGCCTCCCTAATGATTGACGCAAGCAATGGCATTGTCTGACTGTATTCTTCTCAGGTGTCTTCACAATAGAGTGCAGTGCTGAAGGGGAAAACTAAAAAGCCCCAAGTTCCAGAATGTCGATTGGAAAACGAGTCTCCTCCAATGACCAAATCCACTATAACGAGAAGGTGTTCAAGACTGCTCCCCAGCCCGATATGGATAATTCTCATGACAGATGATAACCTGAGTGTGAAGGAAGGATTCCATAACTATGGTGTTGGGAGGGTCTTCATAAGCAGAATGGACGCCTCCCTTTGAATACTGAACTGTGAGGGGTTATCAAGTGGAAACCTTGAACGTGTTCTCCTGGTGGCACAGGGGTCTTGGCCCACTGTCGGACCACTAAAAGCATAAAGTGTGCAGCATAAATGAGTACACCCCAACAGATGTGTCAGAAAACCTTTACTTTCCTTTCAGAATCAACATTTTCTATGGGACACTATACTACAAAATACTCCCACAAATGCAGGTCATTGATTGCAACCAAGATTTGTTAATTTGCACAAAGTATTTTTCTTCCATTCTAGACCATGTTGCAAAAATGAATACAGTAATCCCCCGCTCCATCGCGGTTCAGTTTTTGCGGTCCCGGTAATTCGCGCTATTTTAATTAGGACCCATTAATTCAGATATCGCGGTCCCGGTAATTCGCGCTATTCTAATTAGGACCCATTAATTCGGATATCGCGGTAATATTTCGCCATTTCGCGGTTATGTAGCGGTGAATGAGAGAATCAGAGCGAGGCTGTGGTGGAACGCATGCCTCGCTCGTGGACCGCACCGAGCGCGGTGACGTTAGAGGGGGCGGTAACGCGATTCGGAGCATGTGCAGATGTGCTCCGTGCTCCTTTGCCAACTACAAGCAAGAATGCCCGCAAGAATGCCACCCAAACGCCCATCATCTAAGGCTAAGGCTTCTGGCGAGCCAAAACAGAAGAGGAAGTTCCTTACAATTCAGGAGAAGGTGAAACTTCTTGATATGATAAAGGAAGGACAGAGTTATGCTGCTGTAGCCCGCCATTATGGTATGAATGAATCAACGATTCGATACATCAAAAAGGATGACAAGAATATCAGGGCAACTGCTGCACTGTCCATAAACCAAGCTGCAAAAAGAGTTGTTTCTTCCCGCAATAAAACCATTGTTAGGATGGAAACTGCATTGGCCATTTGGATCCAAGATTGCAGAAAAAAAAGCATCACATTGGATGGTAACATCATCAGGACACAGGCAAAGAAGCTGTACGACACTTTTGCCAATGAAGGAGGCTCTGAAGAAGGCTCTGCCGCAGCCGAACAGTCAGACAACGACAATCCTGATCAGCCTTCTACTTCTAGTACAGGTACATCTTCATCAGGAGACTTTTCTGCCAGCAAGGGGTGGTTTGACCGCTTCCAGAAACGCTATCAGTTGAAGAGTGTTTCATTGCAAGGTGAAGCTGCATCTGCCGACAAAGAAGCTGCTGAAAGGTACACCAATGAGACCTTCAAGAGTTTCATCGAGGAGGGTGGGTACAAACCAGAGCAAGTCTTTAATATGGATGAGACCGGCTTGTTCTGGAAGAGAATGCCCAAACGGACTTACATCATGAAGGAGGAAGCCCGAGCCCCTGGATTCAAGGCTTATAAGGACAGAGTAACCTTGGTTATGTGTGGAAATGCTGCTGGGTTTATGATCAAGCCAGCCCTGATCTACAAGGCCAAGAACCCCAGAGCATTGAAGCATAAAAACAAGAACCAGCTACCAGTCTATTGGATGCATAACCCTAAGGCTTGGATGACTAAACGCCTCACAACTGAGTGGTTCCATAATTGTTTCATCCCAGCCGTCAAGGTCTACCTTGCCGAACTTGGCCTTGATTTTAAAGTGCTTCTGCTGATGGATAATGCAGGAGGCCATGCCATGGATCTATCGTACGAAGGAGTGCAAGTTGAGTTCCTTCCACCCAACACCACGTCTTTAATTCAGCCTATGGACCAGGGTGTGATACGAGCATTCAAGGCGCTGTACACTCGCAACTCCTTGAATCATCTTGTTGAATCCATGAACAATGATGATAATTTCAATTTGAAGAACTACTGGCGTAATTACACCATTGCAACTTGTCTGGAGAACATACAAAAGGCCCTCAAGGAGATGAAGAAGGAGACCCTGCATGCCTGTTGGAAGAAGCTTTGGCCAGAAATTATTCATGAATATGAAGGGTTCTCTCCTGACGAAGTTCATCATTCAGCTGTGGACAAATCAATTAGGCTGGCGAAGTTGCTAGGAGGTGAAGGTTTTCAGGATATGACCCAGGACGATGTCAATGACCTAATTGAAACCCATTCAGCTCCACTAACCGATGAGGATCTGACAGAACTCACCAAGTCAGCGAGTGAGGAGGAAATGGAGGAACATGAGGGGGAGGATGAAGAGGAAGGCTTGTCAATTGAGCGCCTTGGCAGGGTCATGCGTACGGCCAATGACCTGAAACAGATGTTAGCTGATTGGGATCCTGACATGGTTCGTTCACTGCAGTTCCAAAACAGCATTGATGGAGCCATTCAGGTGTACAAGAACCTCCTCGCCCAAAAGAAGAAACACGCCCAGCAACTGCCTATAACTATGTTCTTCACAAAACAGAAGAAGGCCACATCCATCCCAAGTACCTCCACAGGCACCTCTGATGTAGAAGTGGAGGTCATGGAGCAGCAAGAAGACAACCCACCTACACCAAAAGAAGCGCCTGCTGAACCTGCGCCTTCAAAAGGACAGTAGCTGCTCTTATTTGCTGCTTATCGTCATCTTCTTTTCTGCTGAGTACAGTACAGTACTGTACAAATACTGTACAGTACTCTTTTATTTACTACTGTACATTATACAGTACTGTACTTTTAGCACAATAGTTTTGTGTTTTTACAATGCTCTTGCTCTCTATACAGTACTGTACAGTACTCTTTTTTTTACTACTGTACAGTACTGTACTGTTAGCACAATACAGTACAGTAGTTGTGTTTTTACAATGCTCTTGCTCTCTCTCTATACTGTACAGTACAGTACAGTTGTACAGTATTTTTTTACTACTGTACAGTATACAGTACTGTACTGTTAGCACAATAGTTTTGTGTTTTTACAATGCTCTTGCTCTCTCTCTATCTTTTATGTGTTTTTATTGTTTAAACGTTTGTTTAAAGACCTTTAAATGCTATTAAAAAGTTAACAAAACATGCCTAGGGTGTATTTAAATAGGGTCTTTCTATTTCGCGGATTTTCACTTTTCGCGGGTGGGTCCGGAACGTAACCCCCGCGATGGAGGGGGGATTACTGTATACCCCAATTAAAGTCTTAGGAGCAAAGCTAAAATTTTAGACCACAAAATCCTAATTAATAATTCAACTACAGGTGAGTTTAATTAAACAGGAACAGGTGTCCCAGCAGACAGCTGATTATTAAAAGGGCTTTACTAGAGGCTGGCCATACATGTTTAATTTGACAGGGCGTGACCACATACAAGCAATCGCAGGCTCCCTCCGCTCAAAGGTACTGCTGGATGGACTGGTGAGAGGAAGCCACTGAGCGCTCTGCTGTGCTTCTGTGTATTGATTTCTAACATGCTATGTTTTTTATCCTTGCAAGTGCATTTAAGAAAGGGAGGGGGGTGTTTTATATTCAATAAGATGTACAGTATCACGCTAGGAGTTGTCCCCTCTTTTCTTTGGTTGCTGATGAACCTTTGTGCATGAGTCCAAGCAGTGCAGCTGGATGCGATCCATCCCTGTAATAACATATTGGAGCCATTTCCTGTCAGTGTTCATTGGGTTTGCGCTATTATAAGCAGTGGAGGAGTGTTACCCTTAAGTGGATTGGAATAAATGCCTGTTGTCACCATTCCTTGGGGAGTGCTCTACCATGGGGAGAGGGATCCACGCGGTGCGGTGACAGTTCACTTTTTAGTGTTATTGGCCACATCTACCCTCCCTACTGGCTATCGCCTAACTTGGTGCTTCCCTTAGACATTAATTACTCCATGTCTGAATACGTGATGGACTAATTATAGCACGGGTGAATGTTGGACATTTTTATGTTCAATTTTCTGTTGGATTTACCAAAAACCATATCATTTATCAACCATCTTACAGAGATGTCCAGGCAGTCCACGGAAGTTTACACCTCAACAAAAGCATGTTCTGATGAGAAGGGTTGAGGAAAATCACCATGCAAGTACACTGCAGTTCGCTAAAGAAGAAAGCCAAACTGGGGCGATTGTCGCCTGTGATACAATACGGCGTACACTGCAGAGGAATGGTATTGCATGGGTGTCATCCATGAAGGAAGCTTCTCCTAAAGCCCACCTAGAATTTGCCAGGGCCCATTCTGAAAAAGAAGACTACTGGGACTCTGTACTCTGGAGTGATGAGACCAAGATAAATGTTTTTGGAACTGATGGCTTCAAAACTGTATGGCGTTGCAAAGATAAGTAGTAAAAAAAAATGCATGGTGACTACAGTGAAACATGGTGGTGGCAGTTTCCTTCTGTTCGGTTGCATAAGTGCTGTTGGTGTCGGGGAGCTGCATTTCATTGATGGTATCATGAATTCACAGATGTACTGCTCTTTATTGAAAGAGAAGATGCTTCCATCGCTCCGTGCCCTTGGTTATCGTGCACTTTTCCCAACATGACAATGATCCAAAAAACACCTTTAAGGCCACTGCTGCATTTCTGAACAACAGGCTGAAAGAGATTCAGTGGCAAAGTATTGTATGTCTCATGATCTGAACCCAATCCAACACCTATGGGGAATTCTGAAGAAACAAAGTAGGCATCACTCTCCATCCAGCATCCAGGCACCAAAAAAGGTCAGTCTTGAAGAATGGAAAAAGATAGATGTTGCAATATGTCACCAACTTGTTCATTTCATGCCTAAAAGACTTGATGCTGTACTTCCAAATCATGGAGGTCAAAACAAAGTACAGTATATGTAGTAGTTTCTGTTGTGTGGTGTATTCATTTTTGCATCAGCTAATTTTAGTAAAACTGAAGACTGTGTAATATAAGTTACAGTGCCTTGCAAAAGTATTCACACCCCCCCTGGCATTTTACATGTTTTGTTGCCTCGCAACCTGGAATTAAATACAGATTGTTTGAGGATTTGCATCATTTAATTTACAGAACATGCCCACAACGTATTTGTTTTTTTATTGTGAAGCAAACAAATGACAAAATAACAGAAAATCAATCCCCCCCCCAAGCAAATACTTTGTAGGGCTACCTTTTTCGGCAATCACAGCTCCACGTCGCTTTGGACAAGTCTCTATGAGCTTGCCACATTTTACCACTGGGATTTTTGCCCATTTCTCCTTGCAAAACTGCTCCAGCTCCTTCAAGTTGGATGGTTTGCGCTTGTGAACAGCAATCTTTAAGTCTGACCACAGATTTTCTATTGGATTGAGGTCTGGGCTTTGACTAGGCCATTCCAACACATTTACATGTTTCCCCTAAACCACTCAGAAGTGTTGCATTAGCAGTGTGTTTGGAGTCATTGTCCTGCTGGAAGATGAACCTCCGTCCTAGCCTCAAATCTTGCACAGAGTGGTACAGGTTTTGCTCAAGAATATCCCTGTATTTAGCATCATCCATCTTTCCCTCAACTCTGACCAGTTTCCCAGTCCCGGCTGCTGAAAAATATCCACACAGCCAGGGCTGTGGAGTCGGAGGAAACTTTGGGTACCAGGAGTCGGCAAACAATGCACCGACTCCTACTAAATTTAGATTGGAATTAAAAAAAAAAAAAAAAAAGCAAGTTTAAATGTCCCAATTCACAAAAAGTTATAATGACTTAGTATAAGGCAACTTATAATTGAGGAGTCCAAATGTAAAAAGGAAGAACTACAGAAACCTCTGAAAGGAGGTTTTGTCTTCCTTAAAATGGATGCATGCACACGTCACAGAGTCAATTATTTTGCTATTAATGTTAGATTTGTGGATGAAAATAACAAAATAACACGGACCCTCGGATTAAAGGACAATCAGGCACATCACACCAGTGATTACCTTCAGAAGTTAGTGGAGGCTGTTCTAGAAGATTTTGAAATTGCAAAAAGGAACAGATTTTATGTGTGCGGTAACAGATAACGCCTCTAACATGTTGAGCACAATTGAGAAGATGAACGCAGATGAAGAAGGTAACAAACAGATATTGGAGTTAGAGGAAGACAGCTCTGCAAGTATTGGATAAAGTTTAGAAACCGAAGAGAACGCTGACATTTTTAGAAGCATTGAAGCTTGCTACTATTCATCATATGCGATGTGCTGTTCATACACTGTAACTTGCCATAAGAGATGGATTAAAAGATCGCCATGCAGCTACACTAATTGGCAAATTATGGCAAGTAACTGTTGCAGCCAGGGCCCCGAAAACAGATGCAACTTTGAAAAGACGTGCAGGAAAAGGAGCCATTTTGGATCAAACAACTCGCTTGCACTTATTTAATGGTGAAGCGTTTGCTTGAACTTAAAGACTTCATAGAAGAAATGGACAATGAAAATCTTGCATTAACTGAAAGCCAGTGGACACAAACAAAAGAGCTGGAGAACCTTCTTTCTCATCCCTTCACTGTCACCAAGAGGTTGCAATGTGACGATCTAACCCCGGGTAAATTCCTCTTGGAATGGAAGAGCCTGTTATATCGCCTTAACAAAAATGGAGGGTTAATAGCTGAGGGCATTGCATCTTCAATGATGAAAAGAGCGAGTCTTTTGCTGGAAAATGAAATCTTGTTAGCGGATATTTATGTCGACCCAATGAGCCGACTTTTGTTGAACAGTGAACAGACTGCTACCGGAAAAAAAGGCCCTCTATGATGTAGCAGTTCGCATGAAGGGATTACAACCTGAAATACCTCCACAGGATGAAGTTCTTTTAAGCAATAGTGGTAACTCAGGATCATCTTCTTCAAAAGGAAGAATTAGACTTTGATTCCTTCTTAGACAAAATGGAAGTTCCTGTTCCTGATGTTTATGCCTGCTGCTACTATCCAGCCACTTGATTAATTAATAATAAAAAAAAAAATAATAAAAAAACTTTGTTGTTTTCATTGTGTTTGTCTTTTGCTTAAACTGTTCAATACAGTAGACTGTTGGCTTCCCAGCCAGTAGTCCTGTGGTAATGACATGCATGTTGCCTTTCTTTTCTTCAAGGAATGTATAAAATGCATTTGCATATTAATACAGAGGAGTCGGAGTCGGTAGTACAAAAAACTGAGTCTGAACATTTATCTACCGACTCCACAGCCCTGCACACAGCATGATGCTGCCACCACCATGTTTCACTGTGGGGATGGTGTTTTTTGGGTGATGTGATGTGTTGGGTTTGTGTCAGACAGCGTTTTCTTTGATGGCCTAAAAGTTCAATTTTAGTTTAATCAGACCAGAGCACCTTCCTCCATACATTTTGGGAGTCTCCCAAATGCCTTTTCGCAAACTCAAAACGTGCCATTTTGTTTTTTGCTCAAAGTAATGGCTTTTTTTCTGGCCACTCTGCCATAAAGCCTAACTCTATGGAGCAGACGGCTTATTGTCGTCCTAAGTACAGATACTCCAGTCTCTGCTGTGGAACTCTGCAGCTCCTCCAGGGTTACCTTAGGCCTCTGTGCTGCCTCTCTGATTAATGCCCTCCTTGCCCGGTTCGTGAGTTTTGGTGGGTGGCAGTCTCTTGGCAGGTTTGCTGTTGTGCCATGTTGTTTCCATTTGGTTATGATAGATTTGATGGTGCTCCTGGGGATCATCAAAGATTTGGATATTTTTTTTTTTATATAACCTAGCCCTGACTTGTACTTCTCAACAACATTGCTCCTTGCTTGTTTGGAGAGTTCCTTGGTCTTCATGGCAGTGTTTGGTTAGTGGTGCCTTTTGCTTAGGCGTTGCAGCCTCTGGGGCCTTTCAAAAAAAGGTGTTTATGTAATGACAGATCATGTGACACTTAGATTGCACAGGTGTACATCATTTCACTAATTATGTGACTTCTGAAGGTAATTGGTTGCACCAGAGCTTTTTATGGGCTTCATAACAAAGGGGGTGAATACATACGCACATGTCTATTTTCTGTTTTCTATTTCTAAAAAATAGTTTTATGTATGTATTTTTCTCATTTCACTTTACAAACTTGGACTATTGTGTTCTGATCCATCACATAAAATTCAGATTAACAAAACATTGAACTTAAGGCTGTAATGTAACAAAATAGGTAAAAAGTCAAGAGTGTGAATACTTTTGCAAGGCACTGTATATTAACCTTACTTTCATGTAATGGAGCTAAATAAATGTTCTATAAAACTTAATTGTGTCAAAATTTTGGAAACTGTTCATTGAAATACTGATTCAAATCTTACTTTTCAAAAGGGGTGTAATCATTTATGCTGAGCACTGTATACACCCACTGTGAAGGGAAAATAGACAAAGTGGAGACTATGGAGCAGGGAGGAGTAAGAGTGTGAAACTCCAGCTTTTAGCTTCTGAAAACAACACTCTAGACCCAAGTGTTGAAGTCATTCTGTGAAAAGAAAGCCAATAAGGCCAACACACATGCCCCTATGTCAAGAAGTAGGTTCACCCCATCATTGGACTGGGAACCAATGTACTACAACAACCCTCACAGTACCCAGTGGGGTACTTACAACCTTCGCAACAGTAATGCAAGGAGATGATACCCAACTGCAAACCCTTGCAGGCCACCGTAACCCAGGATCAATCAGTATGCCTTTAGGATCAAGAACCAGGAGGAGATATTACTCAACTGGTGTCCTGGATGCAAAGTGGAAGAGGAAGGGCACGTACATGCAAAAAACCTTCCTCAAAAGCAAGGTAGCACATGTGCGTAGTACAGCGCCATAAGCAAGGGCAGTGCACCAGTGCTACTACAGTTGCTCTTTAAGGGACATCCATATGCCACAAAAACCACCATTAAGCTCAGAAATCCTGGACTGTAAAACCATGTCATCGAGAAGGTGGGAGACATAAATGTCTCACCCAAAGGTGAAAAGTAATAGGCACCCTGGGACCGAATGCTTCTGCCCTGTGTACTCAACACATCAATGGCAGGGATAAAGGGGTATATAAATAATCCAAATTAAAAGACATAACCTCCTCCTCACTCACCGTTCTATAATCCAACTGACAGGTATATGCATTAATAGCTTGTGGAGTGCATCTTCTGTGTTAAGTGTCTGTTACAAGACCCTTAACTAACCAGATTTGTGAAGTGCACATTGCTTTAGAAAACCCTTCACACAGCTACAGTCAAAGAGGATACTCAGCAGCACTATAGAAAACAACCTCAGCATGGAATCCTTACGTTGTTATGACATTATAATGAATAAAGGCTAACTCACCGGCTTTTCATGTTCATGTGGCATGTCAAACACACACTTTAACTTAGAATCCATAAGATCATCGGGTTTTGCTTCCTTCCACTACAAATCACAAAATTATCACATTAGGTACTGCAAGATTACAACAAATCAGCTACTATTACGGTTGTACAAATCAATACAGAACACTGCACAAAGTAAATTTCAAGTTAGCATAGAATTCAACCTTTTACATTTATAGGCCTAGATCCCCTGTTCAAAAAAAAAAAAAAAAAAAAGTGTATTACATTTTTGCATTGGAAATTGCAGAGCATTGCAACCGCAGGCAGACTCTTCACCCAGCCACAGGTTTGTATGAAGATCCATGGTACCGTTATGGGTTGAAGGAAGTAAACAGTGGACTATAAGTACGGCGACATCTCCGCACTCATGCTCCACAAAGATCTATGGAGTTTCTCTTGGGTGTTGCCAGATGAAACCTGTAGTTTTTCTATTCACAGACCCTGTGAATGGATGAAGAGGCTGTGTGGGCAGACACACTAACAAGTCAGAAAGGAAAAAAAAAAAAAAAAAAAATCATTTACACTCCACACATTTTCATCTCGCAATACAACTACTCTAATAAAACAAACGTCTTTTAAAGAATAAGTTCACCTTTTGACAAAAAATAATAAATGCACACTTCTTGCAGGAAAAAAAAAACAAAAAAAAAAAACGGAATTTTTGTAAAATCTTACCTGTAAAATTCCTCCGACAGTCGCCGCCTCCTCTAAGTCATCACTGTTGGGTATTGACTTCCTATCCGCAGGAATAGCTAGGCATATAGACTTAGTCCAAAGACAAAAGGCATTAGCATATACACACCCATGGGGGCTGTCCCATCTGGTCAATACCCCCCCCTGCATCACCACTCCCAACTCAGTTTGGTAGCATAGCAGTAGGTAATAAGAACCCCAAAAGAGGGGCGGGGGCGGCGACTGTCGGAGGACTCAGAGAAAGGAATTTTACAAGTAAGATTTTACAAAAATTCCATTTTCTCTTACATCCTCCGACAGTCGCCGCCTCCTCTAAGTCATCACTGTTGGGAGGTCCCAAAGCAGTATAGACATGAGGGGTGGGAGACGCAACCGTAGAAAAAGGCAACGCAGTACCCACATCAGAGAAAGGAATCTAACATGCACTGTAAGAGAACCAACTGGGCAACAGAAAAAACAATGCTCAACAGGAGCAACAGCCCAGGAAAGCAAATGCCAACAGCCAGGGACCCAGAAAAAAAAACACAAGGGTCCATCATGGCACTGCCGCACTGAGAAACTTGCGGCCAAAGGAAGCAACAGCTGATGCCAGAACGTCTACTTTGTAGAACTTTGAAAAGGTGTGCACCGACGACCAAGTCGCAGCCTTGCACACCTGGGCCACCGAGGCCCGAAGCCAACAGGCCCATGTCGCACTCCCAGATCTGGTGGAGTGCGCCTTAACAGGGAACGGCGGAACCCGTTCCTCCATCCTCCAAGGCGTAAGCCCGTTCAATGGTCCGTCTGAACCATATGGCAATAGTGGCTGCAGATGCAGCCATGCCCTTCTGAGGTCCCTCAGGAAGGACAAAGAGGGAATCCGTCTTCCGAAAGGATTCCGTGGACGATAGGTAAACCCCGATCGCCCGGACAACATCCAAGGAATGCAGAGCAACCTCCTTAATGCTTAGGCTTCGTACAAAGCGAAGGGAGGACAATGTCCTCATTAATGTGGAACTCAGAGACCACCTCAGGAAGAAAGGATGGATGCGGATGCAAAACCACCTTATCCCGGTGAATCACCAAGTACAGAGAACGGCAAGATAACGCTGCCAGTTCAGACACCCTGCGAGCCGAAGTGATCGCCACCAAAAAAGGCAACCTCCTTAGACAGCAGAGGCAACGATATTTCCCGAATGTTTTCAAAGGGAGCACGTTGTAAGACGAACAGAACCAAGTTCAAGTCCCATGGAGGTAAAAAGGCTCCTTCCTGGGAAGAACCAAATGTCGCACACCTTGAATGAAGGTGCGAACCAGAGAGTGAGACGCCACAGGGCGTTGAAAAAGAATAGCCAGTGCGGACACCTGGCCTTTGATTGTGGTCAGCGCAAGGCGCTGGTCCACTCCAGACTGGAGGAAGGCCAACACTCTAGACACCAAGCATGAGCGAGGGGAGAACCCCCTGGACTCACACCAGGCGAAAAAAGCCTTCCAGGTACGGGAATAGATCTTACCGGAAGAGGTCTTTCTAGCCTTGACAAGGGCAGGGATGACCTCAAAAGAGAGACCCCTGTCCTTCAGGACCTGGGTCTCAACAGCCAGGCCGTTAAAGCCAGCGACTGTAAAGCAGGATGGAAGATCAGACCCTGAGACAGGAGATCTTCCCGCATTGGCAGCCGCCACGGAGGCGCCACTGCCAGGTGAACAACGTCGGCGTACCAGGGCCGGCGCCACCAGGATAACAACTGAATCGGAGGAAAGGCGATACTGTTGCCAAGGGGCTACCAACGCATCCGAGGCGTCCGCCAACGGATCGCGCGTTCTTGTCACGAACCTGTCCACCTTCTGATTCAGCCTGGATGCGAACAGATCCACGTCCGGGGATCCCCACCTTGCACACAGCATGTGAAAGACCTCCAGGTGCAGGGACCATTCCCCCTGGTCCAGGGTCTGGCGGCTCAGACAATCGGCCTGCCAATTCACCACACCCGGAAAGTGAACTGCCGAGATCGCCAGGACATGAGCCCAAGACAGAATGTCGGTCACCTCCCGGGCCGCCCGAGCACTCCTGGTGCCCCCTTGGTGGTTGATGAAAGCCACCGCGATAGCATTGTCCGCCTGTACTCGGACAGGACGGCCCCGAAGACGGCCCGACCACTGGAAGAGACAGAGTTTCATTGATCGCAATTCCAGCACATGTATCGGGAGAGAGGATTCCTCCTCCGACCAAGTTCCCTGGGCAGACAGGTTGCCCAGAACTCCACCCCAGCCCGACAGGCTGGCATTGGAGGCTACGCCAAAATGGCCGCCAACATGCGGTCGGACCGATCGTTCCACCGCCCAAAAAATGGCGGCAGATGGCGCCAAAAAGACATGCAGGAGCGCCCCAGAGGAGCTACAGATGTGTGCCCATAGCAAAGACGGCGGACCGCGCGAAAATTCACCGCTGTGGTCGCCGCACAGTCAAACGTCTGCACCCCCCGTCTGTGGCCGCGCTTGGGTCGCAGCGGGGCCACAGGAGAACTGGGACCCCCACTAGAGCTGGAGGAAACTTGCTTTCCTGAGAATCCATGGCTCAAGTTATCAGAAAACAAACTACAGTGCAAAAAAGATGTACTGTCCCCTTTAAAAACGCTGCGGTGTTCGCAGCCCACCGCTACTGTAACAGTGATGAAAGACCCCCAAAGGAGAAAAAGAAACTGAGCCAGAAGCGATATACAGAGGGAAGTATGAGAGCGATAACCTCCAGAGCCCGCAGAGCGTTGCTACCAGTGTCCTTGCTGCTGATGGAATGCTGCTGGAGAGGGCTGAACTAAAGTCAGACCCCGGGAAAATGGCTGCCCCATAGGGAAGCATTGGAGGCTACGCCAAAATGGCCGCCGACATGTGGTCGGACCGATCGTTCCACCGCCCAAAAAATGGCGGCGGATGGCGCCAAAAAGACATGCAGGAGCGCCCCAGAGGAGCTACACGTGTGCCCATAGCAAAGATGGCGGACCGCGCGAAAATTCACCGCTGTGGTCGCCGCACAGTCAAACGTCTGCACCCCCACAAAGCACCTATGGTGACACAGGGACAGGGACCCCTGGCAAACATACAGATCTGCACAAACGAACCCCGCAGGGATCGCACAGGGAGTCACATAGGCACAGACATGGGGACACACAGCAACACAGACTGCCACCCCAGACAGAGGCCCCACACAGAAAAGTACTTACCTGTACCAGATGGCGTGGGGGAGTCTCTATGCACGGAAAACCTCTGTCCTCATCTGACAGGGAGTGCCGTGAGCCAGGGACATGACACTGCAGCACCGCAGATGTGTCCTGTGAGGTAGCCACCTCACGGCTGCATCCCTGCAGCAAACAGGGATGGGTCGTTCGTAATGCCAGGGCGAACCATAGCTGAACGCTCGATGGCGGGCTGGGGGTCCATCTGACCCTTTTGCTCTGGAGAACCAGGGCGGTCAGTCCAAATCCCAGCACCGCATGATCCATCTTCATCCGAAGAGAAGACTAACACTAGAAGCTGACAAAATAAACAGCTAGTAAAGTAAGAGAAAAAAAAACAGACATTTTCAAAGAAAAATCAAATAAAAGATTAGGAAGGCTGAGACTGAAGCCCCAGCACAAGGTAAGCCTGACTATTCCTGACGCTAGGCAGATTAAAAACTGAGTTGGGAGTGGTGATGCAGGGGGGGGGTATTGACCAGATGGGACAGCCCCCATGGGTGTGTATATGCTAATGCCTTTTGTCTTTGGACTAAGTCTATATGCCTAGCTATTCCTGCGGATAGGAAGTCAATACCCAACAGTGATGACTTAGAGGAGGCGGCGACTGTTGGGAGGACGTAAGAGAAATTTACATTTATTATTTTTTGTTGCAGGAGCTTGTAAAGCATTCCGCCAAAAATCAGCAGATCGCTGATGCCATGCAGGTCTCCTACAGACCTGTCAAAGTACCTGCTTGCTCGTACAAGCAAGTCAATACACTGACAGGAAGAATCAGCGAACTACCACAGTGCAGTGGTAATTCAGTGAGAACTATAAGCCAACAGCCACTAAGGCTGTTGGAAATTGTAGTTTTCCATTCACAGAACACTGTTAATGAGTAACCCCCCGCACGGCCACATTTTATTTAAATTGCGACAGCTAGCGGGGGGGGAGAATATCCCCCGCTAGCTGTCAACTGTGGGGGAATGGGGGCTAGTCCCCCATTCTCTAATTTAGTCTACCTGACAATGCACATCATGGAGGCAACTTTCGTAGTTTCCTATGGCAGTGACACTGTCCAGCTGGGGCCCAAGGCAACACCACCTACCTCCACATCAGTCTGTTGTCCCTGACAAGGGGTGGGAGAGTATGCCAGGTGTAAAAACAGAAAGTGACCAGGCCAATCATGAGTCAAGCAGTCCCAATCTAATCTATTCACCTGACAATACCTTTATACAGTGCACCCTCAAAGCAGACAGAGCTCCAGAAGGAGAATTAAAGCCAGCTAACACTACTACCTGTGTCTGGCCACAGGTTTAGGCTAGTACTAAAGCAGGTCTCAATGTTGTGCAACTATACCCCTGTTAAATTTATTTTTCCTTTATATTAGGCCTTACATATTATATTTTCAGGCTCCATACACACTAACTTAAAAAAAAAAAAAAATTCTCCTTAGCAGCAGCTTTTTTTTTTTCTGCTTCTAGAAGCAAATAGTGTTCACCTAGGTGTCTGTGCACACTTTTAACCTAAAAGCATTTTTGAAGCTTCAGCTACTAGGTGTAAAAAAAAAAAAAGAAAAAAAAAAAAACGTTTTGGGATTGATTTGCCAGCAAACAAAAAAAACAAGGAAAAAAAAAAAAAAAAAAACCACGGAAACCAGAAAGAAATATACAGCTAAAATTTAAAAAAATATTTTTACGATTTTGAAACCGGTTTTCTTTGGATAATTTCTTCAATCATGAAGGGGTTAAGTATCAAAAACACCTGAGCTTTTGCATGTTTGAATAATAATCAGCTCGCTACTGTTAGTTTATAAGAATAATAGGGATAATCAGGTGTCTTTTACAGGCAAGGGTGTAGACCAGGGGTCTTCAAACTATGGCCCTCCAGTTGTTCGGGAACTACAATTCCCATCATGCCTAGTCATGTCTGACTGTCAGAGTTTTACAATGCCTCATGGGACGTGTAGTCCCACAACAGCTGGAGGGCCGTAGTTTGAGGATCCCTGGTGTAGACCAACACAGATAAAAACATACAAAAAAAAAATATATATATATACACACAAGAACAAGATAGACAAATCATTTTATTAAGACTTAAGCACAGGGGAAAGAAAAAAAAAAAAAAAAAACACACAAACACACACACACACACACACACACACACACACACACACACACACACACACACACACACACACACACGCTTCATTGGCTAGAGGAAAAAAAAACAAACACTTACCATAGCTTCCATGTCTGTTATATTTGGTGGAGCAAATATTGTCTGCACCATGAATTTGTGCTTACTCTTTTCATTTGGATCATAGTCAAAGGGTTGCAACATTACTGTGAAAAAAAAAATTAAAAATAATACACATTATCTGCGTTATCAGCACAAACCAAAGCATTTAAATAAGAGCCTATCAGGGACAGGTTTACTATTGTGCATGGTAAGTAGGCCCATGACTTTCAATGGTAGAAGAAAAAGTTGGCACTGTTACCAAACACAAAATTGTTTAACATTTTATTTCCATCTCATTAAGCTTAGAACTTATTTAACATAGCAAAAGAGGAGATCCTTGAAAGGAATTACTTCAATACAGGATATACTGAAAGAAGCAAATGGCATTTCTTTTTGCAGTCTACTCGATCGCTATGCTTATGCACACAATAGGCTTTAGTAAGAGGTTGGTGCGAAAAAAGGACTTGGCTCAGCACTGTGCATTTTGATCTTTGGTCTCATGCGTGTAAAGTGCCCATGTGGAATATTCAAGTTTTAAATATTCTAGCAGATCAAATAGAAACAAACAAAAACCGAAGTCTAGCCAAAAACAAGATAAAAAATGAAAAAGCTTGTTCGAGGATACAATAAAACCATAAATTTACTGCAATATTCAGCTTCAATACAAAGATTTGCTCCAGAGTAATTTTTTGATGCCACTAGATGTTCACAGTCTGATGGCCAGCATCATTTAACCCACTTCCTCTAAGCCCAGGTCATTCTGGACCCACCCTAGCATGAGGTTGGACAGTTAAAGAAGAGGCATGCACCTTGTCAACACAAACTGACTGGCTTCTTGTACTGCTTCTTCTCGCACTCCCCCACGCCCTGCAACTGGGAGTCTCTTAGGGATCGACCTATTATCAGTGGGGCCCATTATCGGAGGCCGATATTCACTTTTTTTGAAGTATCGGTAACTAAAACATACCAATATTGGCAGCTCTATGGTCTCCTACAATCACAGCAGCAGTAGACAACACTGACTGCTGGTATAGCACAACTGCGCAGGGAAATTGGAGAACAGGCTAAACGGCTGAATGAACTAGACAGGGTTCATACACATTTTCACCAATGAAATTCCATGACTTTTCCATGACTTCACGTAAATATTCATGACCTAATGTTTCATGAAATGTCTATGTATACGTGTTAAATAAGAAGAAAATCTATGTCACACCCAGCATATTTTTACTAATATAAATGACACTTACGTTCGCCGCATGCAAAGCTGGCCGCTATCTTGCTGTCTGGGAACATAGTCTGGAAAAGCTGACCTGTGTCTTCACAAGACTTGTATGAATAGTGTGAATTAACCACCTTTAGAGCCCACAGTACCTCTGCTGTTAGAGTTTCGTTTCTGGATACAGCGTGACTCAAAATGGTCCCTTGTTTTACAGAGGATGAGGTGGAAGCACCGCTGCCGCAGCTGTGAGCAGGTGTTACTTCAGGCGCACAGGTGAAAAAGCCAGCGATCGGATTGGAAGCGGTCGAGCACGCAGCTGCAGACTGGTGCTTTGCACCTTTAGCTTGGCTAGACAGCGCTGCCTCTCCCATGTTCGAAATGTCAAATGTTTTACGACACACTGTACATTTAGCACGTCCCGGGTCCTGATCTTTCTCCAGCCACCTCTCATACTTTTCGTCATGAAGCCATACATTTTTAAAGCTGCATTTCCCTGGCATTGCTGTAACTGTGAACGGACTGGTATGGATGGCACAAAATGCAGCACTTAATCTTTTTAGGCCCAAGCCACAGTCATAAGGTGCAGGCGGACTGGTATGGATGGCACAGACAGTGAGATGCACAAAATGCAGCACAGTAATCCTTTTAGGCCCAAGCGACAGTCATAAGGTGCAGGCGGACTGGTATGGATGGCACAGACAGTCAGATGCACAAAATGCAGCACAGTAATCCTTTTAGGCCCAAGCGACAGTCATGAGGTGCAGGCGGACTGGTATGGATGGCACAGATCTGATGGTGCACAAATGCGGCACTTACTTTTGGGAGAAAGAACAGTGGTGCTCCTGCTTGCCCAAATAAAGCTGTTCAGGTGGCAGACATGAAGGTGCAGCTGGACAAAATGCGGCGCTTACTATTCTTAGGCCAAACCTAACAGTCCCATGAGGCAGAAAAGAGTTCTCAAAGAAAGGCGACTCAGGATTGGGTGCTTAATTATTTATTTTTAACATTCCCGTAGGACTGGTACAGTAGGTGCCCGCAGTTTGCCCTACGGTCGATCATTGGCCAGCAGCAGCCGAGGAAATGATCGTGCACCAATGACAGGCAGCGGGGAGGACCGGGCCGCGGTTTGCCTGGATGTGACTGGCCAGCAGCAGCAAACCAATCACAGGCAGCGGAAGCGTCACTGGAGAGCGGGCCAGCCGCATGAACGTGATGACGCAGGGGTGCGGTAACTGAAACGGTTACCGCCCCCTTCCGCATCATCATCATCATCACGTTCATGCGGCCCGCCCTCCAGTGACACTTCCGCCGCCTGTGATTGGTTTGCTGCTGCTGGCCAGTCACATCCAGGCAAAACCGCAGCCCGGCCCTCCCCGCTGCCAGCGATTGGTGCTTAGTGCATGATCTACTCCTCGGCTGCTGCGGACCCGGAAATCAATGTGCACAAACATAAAATAAAATAATACATTTGCAATAATAAAGTTTTAAGCATCCGCTCCCCCCGCCGCTGCCCGCCGCTCCCCCCCAGATTTCCATGACTTTTCCAAAACATTTCTAAAATCGTACTTTTCCATGACCTTTCCAGGCCTGGAAAGAGTCATCTCAAAATTCCATAACTTTTCCAGGTTTTCAAGGACCGTACGAACACTGACTATAACACAGGCTCTCTGAAGTTGAGGATGAGGTTCAATCTAATCCCGCTAATGACCAAAAGACTGCGCAAACACAACAATATATCCTGGACAAACTGGAAGACCTTGAGAACCACTCACGCAGAAATAATCTGCAAATTATTGGTGTACCAGAGTCCTTTACGGTGGCCACGCTACCCGATCTGTGCTCTCTCCGCATCCCCCAGGCCCTGGGTTTACAAACACCATGCACTGGGCACACAGACTGGGCCCCCCCCCCCCCCTCCAACGATAGGCGCACACCACACCCGGTGATCGTGCGTTCTCAATAACGCCAACAGGTCTGCCATATTAAAATCTTACCGTAATGCTAAGGCACTACAAGTGGATGGGCACAAATTGCTTCTGTTTGCGGACCTTCGCAAGATGTTGCAAGGAGACGAAAAGCTTTCCAACCGTCTTGTAACGCGCTCTATCAAAAGGGGATAAAATTTACCTTAGCCTATCCTGCAATATTGCGTTTTACCCACCCCGATGAAGCCTCTAAGTTGTTGCAAGCATCCTTGCAAATCCCATCGGATGCTCAGGAATCTTTCCCGGTTGCCTCCTCCCCAGGTTAACAGGGATCTCCTTAGCCCAAAGGAAGGACTCCCCTAAAAGAGCAAGATATGCGCAGAAATCAAATAATGAACGTCATCGTTAAGCACCGACAATCGCATTAACAGTAGTGCCAAGATTATACCTTCCAGGGGTTCTGACCTCTCACTCTTTTGGCATGGCTTTCCCTATACCTTTAGCTCTCTGATGTTTTGAAGAGGTTTTATTTTTGCTCACTCGACTGATTTTGTGCGGTTTCAATGTTATATACACCTACTGTGTTCATATACACCTACTGTGTTCATGACAGTTTATCATAACCATATTTGTCTTGCAGCCTGTCTCTCCCCCTCATAGCCTTATTGGAACTGTCACATTGCCACCTTCTGGGACCAGAGGGCTTGACGACACTGAATTACTGCTGAGATGATGATCCACCTCAATTCCACTCCAACGGTTGCTTGTATCCACTATTGCCTATGCCTTATACTGGCAAAGGAGCCGGCTACCTCATAAGTTCCGGTAACGCCATGATGGTGAGATGCAACTCTTCAGGAAAAATGCGAACTCCACAACTTCATTGGTACATTGTTTTTCTTACCTCTTATTTTTTGTTTCTTTGTTAAGTTTTGATTTGCTTGGGAATACTTTTCCATACCAATTTCAGCGGCAGGCTGGCTCCGCTCAATTTCAGTGCACTCATTTCACATGCCTCACCTTAGTCAAGCTCCTGCTCCCCCTGCTCACATTAATTCCTGTTCAACCAATTCTCCCCCTCTTTGACCCCCCCTTTATATTAAAATAATTTCATGGAAGGTCAAGGGTTTACGTTCTCCCCATAAAAGGATGGCGATACTTCGCCATTTGAAACGCCTGAAGGCGGACGTAGCTTTGTTCCAGGAGACGCATCTCTCCTCTTCTGATTTTCATCAGATGCAGAAAACTTGGGTAGGCCAAGTACGCTGCTCGACTGCAGTACATCGTAAAGCAGGGGTCACGCTTATTAACAAAGCCCTTCCCTGTGAAATCGTTTCAGAATCTGCTGATACTGAGGGACGACTGCTGGTCTAGTCCCTCAAGATCAGGGATAACTCTATGGCAATAGCCAATGTTTATGCCCCTAACTCCCCCTCCAAAGCGTACTTCCACTCACTCACATCCCAACTAGCTCACGTGGCCCACCTCACCCCTCATGGTTGGGGGAGACTTTAATTCCATAATGGATCTCCTTGAGGACAAATAGAAAGATATAACAGCACCCCCCTACACGAAGCGCCCCACTCACCTTCCTCCCAGACTTCACCTCCTCCCTGGCCTTAACTGACACTTGGCGACAAGCCAACCCTCTTGGTAGGGAATTTACATTCTTCTCATCTCCCCATAACAGTCTTTCACGTATACTATATATTTTGTAACCATAAGTTCCTTCAGAGAACCTCCGACCCATCGATAGACATGGCTATTTCAGACCACGCTCCCATATCAATCAAACACTCTGACCACCCTTCCCCACGAAATACGAGAATCTGGCGTTTCCCCTCCTTCTTGGCTGACAATTTAGACTTGCAGGCCCTACTGCGAAAAGCTTGGTCAGACTTCTTGAGCAACAATGCTCAACACTGACACGATCCTATTCTACTTTGGGAAACGGAGAAATCCATTGTGCGCGGACAGATAATTGCTTTTGTGGCGGCCTACTCAAAACGTACTAACACCCAATTCCAGACGGCTAGCGACAACCTGCGCCAGGCGCAGGCCAGGTTCTCGTCGGTCAATTCCCCAGCCCATAGATTAGTCTGGAAGGAAGCCAAACGGGATTTTGACCATTGGGCAGAGACGAAAGAACGCTTCCAATACTCACTACAAGACCTCAAATTCCATAAGTACGGCAAAAAATCAGGCAAGTTGCTAGCATACTTTTGCAGGGCCCAATTCAAACCGACGTACATCACCATAATTAGAAACTCCAAGGGAGAAAGTAGCTCTTCTCAGGACGACATTTCCCGGGTCATGCATGAATTCTATGCCACCCTCTATGGTCATTAAGCGATCAACACCCAGACTGCTGACCGATTCTTGCAGGACGTCCACCTACCCCAGCTGGACTCTGATACGCTTTCCCAGCTTAATGCCCCTGTATCTGTCTCTGAGGTGACATCGATCATACAATCTCTCTCGCGGGGCAAAGCCCCAGGATCGGAAGGCTATACATCCGACTTCTTTCAAATTAACTCTGACATAATATCTCAGACTCTCACATCTGTCTACCAACACATTCTGGATGGCGGACCTTATCTCCCTACTGGCTTCCAAGCCCATATCAAACTAATTCCTAAACCCGGTAAAGACCCTTTGGATCCAGGATCTTACCGCCCAATCTCCTTATTGAATCTGGATTCCAAAATCCTCTCAAAAATTATGGCCAATAGGATAGCAACAATCATGTCCAGTATCATACATCCTGCCCAGGCGGGATTCACAAAAGGCCGTTCTGCCACTTCCAATATTATGAAGGTCCTTACAGTCTTGGAAACTGCAAAGTTGAATCTTTCAAACAAATATATTTCAAACGACATGGCCATTATCACCTTGGATGCAGAGAAGGCATTCGATAATGTCAACTTTGACTGGTTATTCATGGTCCTGAAAACCATGGGCTTCGAAGGGCCTTTTCTGCATCTGATAGAATCCATGTACTCCTCTCCCACAGTGACTTATCACCAATGGCTACCCCTCCCCTTCATTCCCCCTTTTCAAAAAGGCATGAGACAGGGTTGCCCCCTTTCCCCCCTGCTATTTAATTTGGCAATTGAACCCTTATCGAGTTTAACTGCCCACCCGAAACTCCACGGCGTTTGAGTGGGGGGGGGGGGGGGGGATCAGGAGGTTCAGACTGCCATGTTCGGGGACGACATCCTCATTTTCACCTTGAACCCGACCTCTGATATCCCCCCGATCCACAATATTTTTTTTCGACATTTCATCTGTTCGGGGCTCAAAATCAACTTTTCCAAGAGCGAAATTCTACCTCTCACGCACGCCAAAGCCTCTTCATGGGCGCCTCATTCAGTCTTTAAGATTAATAAATTTCCACATTAAATATCTGGGCATCAATATCGGAAAGTCGCCCTCCTCCGCCTATATGCTAAATTTCCCACCGTTCCTCCAATCTTTTACCAAACAACTGGAAGCGTTGTCCGAACTTCCTTTGTTACTGCTCGGGAGATGCCATTTCTTTAAAATGATGTGCTTTCCTAAACTCCTCTACCCCTTGCAGACAATCCCACTTTTATTGAAACAAAGATACACAACTACTATATAAGATCGCTCCAAAACTTACTCTGAAAGAAAAAGTGCCCCCGCATAGCGCTGAAAAAATTGCAGGTTCCTAAAAACTAGAAGGGGGAGCAAACATCCCCGGCATCAGATGATACAATACAGCCTGCCTCCTGCGAATTGGTCTGGACTGGCTGTCGGGTAAATCCCGCTTTTCTAATTATGAGTTAGAGGTGCAAATGGTTACTCCCTTCTCCCTGGGGTTCCTTCTCCACTGCTCCCTTCCCTCCCTGCCCCCATCCATCAAGTCTAACTTACTTTTGAGAGACACCATAATCGCTTGTGAAGAAATCTGTAAATTGCTTAACCTCTCCCCTTTAATAACGAAACATCTGCCTATGGCGGGCCACCCTATGTTCCAGCAAACCAGACATTATAATGCATTCCCGGAATGGCCTTCAAAAAACCTGTGGAACTTTTCCCAATTATTTGATCCCACGACTGGACTTCCACTTCCCTTACAGGACATATGTTCCAGATACCAGATTCCACCATCCAATTTTCTCCATGTAAAACAGGCTACCACCTTTGCAGAACATCTCTGCCAGGATAAAGGAAACATTTCTACCCCTCCCTACTGGATAACTTTATAACTCTTCCAAAACCTAGCATATCGAATATCTATAAACCTCTTCAACTACACCGATGAATGCGGAAACGACCTCCATGTGCCGCACCCTGGGAAAATAGTTTTCACTTCCCTGATCTTCTCCACTGTATCCTCTTGGGCTACAAGTCTACCCATACCTACATCACAAATTAATTCTGAAGAGAGCAGCTATGAAAATATTTCACCGGGCGTATGCCCCCTTTACATTCTCTACAGCCTCTGATGCCCCTCAAAAATGTGCTTGGTCCACAGACCCCACCTTGACTCACAGAATTTGGTCTTGTCCCATTATATCACAATTCTGGACAAAGGTAGACCTATTTGCATCCAAAATCACAGGCCTCCAACCTACAGGCTACCCTCTTTTATTGCTCTTTGGTTGTCTGGATGGCTGCTCATTGGGCCTGGACAAATCCCAGATCTCCCTCCTCTACACTCAGAGCATGGATATCCACCTACTTTATGTTGGCCAGGAGAGCCATGCTGCACAAATGGATACTACCCTCTACTCCCACTCTGAGCGAAGTTCAAAATTAACTGATGACATTGCTTAGAGCAGTGTTTCTCAACTCCGGTCCTCAGGGCACATTAACAGGCCAGATTTTAAGTATTACCTTGGGGAGATGCAGACTAGATTACTGCAATCACTGAGCAGCAAATTATATCACCTGTGATGTATTTCAGTTTTCTTGCAAACCTGGCCTGTTAGTGTGCCCTGAGGACCGGAGTTGAGAAACACTGGCTTAGAGACATCCTGGACCTTCGGTTCTCCACTGGACCCAACCTATGGTTTTCACACAAATGGGACAACTACCTTTCCAAAGTAAACAACTCATCTAACATTCCGCTCTGGCGGATACCTTATTCTTAAGATTCCCCCACTCGCAATCCGCCTGGTTTCTGTCTACCCACTTAACCTTCATCTCATCTTCTCCTCCTAAATCTCCACCAGCTGATCGAGATCACCTTTCCTCTGACGTTGTAATTGATTTGGGTTAAAAAGTATGCCCTCCTCACCATCGTTTACATTTTTGATTACAGCATGAGTGCCCTACAACCACTCTCCCTTCCTGAGCTGGTGGTAATCCACCAAACCTTTGGTTGATATTCTCAAGTTGTACTGAAGCTTCTGAGATGACATACCCCCTCCCATATACCTGTAATTTTCGCATTAAATGGGTTTTTCTGATCAGAACCCTTTTTTTTTTTTTTCTTTTTAAATTAAGGTTTGTTTCATTACCCCTCCTTATCTCTAGGTATTCCTTCCTTCTTCTCATTCTTTCCTACTTTCCACCTTACCTTCCCCCATTCCTTTTGTTAGTTTATTCTAGTCCCCCTCCTCCGCTACCCTTCCCCTTTCCCACCTCCTTTCTCAACCTTTTCCCTTTCCCCAGTCTGATAGTTCACCAGACTGGGATTCTACACATTACATTGTTATACGTATAGGTCTGTATAGGACTGCTTTGGTGTTTTCCAAGCTTAGTACGTTACATGAATGTCATTTTTCTGTTCTCTTGTTACTTAAAAACTTCCAAAAAATTTTATTTGGAAAAAAAAAAAAAAAAAGAAGAACGATATTGTGCACGGAGCACACCGTCATTACGCATGTTGCGCCACGCCCCTCCACGCACTGGGCCTGCACGTCGCTCTGACTGAGTCCTGGCTTCTTCTACCCAGGTAGGCCGCCTTCCTCGCCTCGGACAGTAAACGCCACGGACTGGTGGGACCAGAGAGGACACGACAGCCACCCACCCACCAACAGCAGGGTGCCAGCCAGCCACCCCCAGCAGGGTGCCAGCCAGCCACCCACAGCAGAGTGCCAGCCAGCCACCCACAGCAGAGTGCCAGCCAGCCACCCACAGCAGAGTGCCAGCCACCCACCTACCCCAGGGAGCCAGCCAGCCACCCACCTACCCCAGGGAGCCAGCCAGCCACCCACCTACCCCAGGGAGCCAGCCAGCCACCCACCTACCCCAGGGAGCCAGCCAGCCAGCCACCCACCTACCCCAGGGAGCCAGCCAGCCAGCCACCCACCTACCCCAGGGAGCCAGCCAGCCACCCACCTACCCCAGGGAGCCAGCCAGCCACCCACCTACCCCAGGGAGCCAGCCAGCCACCCACCTACCGCAGGGAGCCAGCCACCCACCCACCTACCGCAGGGAGCCAGCCACCCACCCACCTACCGCAGGGAGCCAGCCACCCACCCACCTACCGCAGGGAGCCAGCCACCCACCCACCTACCGCAGGGAGCCAGCCACCCACCCACCTACTGCAGGGAGCCAGCCACCCACCTACTGCAGGGAGCCAGCCACCCACCCACCTACTGCAGGGAGCCAGCCACCCACCCACCTACTGCAGGGAGCCAGCCACCCACCCACTGCAGGGTGCCAGCCAGATTTTTTTAACCTTTTCTGTATTCTATAAACTCTTAAATTGCAATACAGATGGATGCAGACAGAAAAAGTAAAAGCGTGGTTTGGGACTATTTCTCATCTCAACCATCCCCAGGAAAAGCAGCAGTGTGCAACACATGAACAAACAATGTTAGCATGGGATCAGCAACTGCAAAAACCAAAAATATGTAAAATCTTTGGGCCCATTTAAGAGTTCATCATGTTGAATTATATATTGCAGCACAGAAAAAAAAAAAACTGAATCACAAGTGAAATACCACTATCCCAGACAACAGAAAAAAACAGGTGGCTAAATTTGGATGGAAGATCCCAAATGCTGGACAGCGTAATCACAGATGATGGTCACCGATATCCAGCAAATGTACAATGGGGTCTGGATTTAAGCAGTTGATGTCTATAGTTGAGCCAAGGTACACACTGAAGAGTGAAAAGTATCATCAAACCAAAATACTGGGAAAGATTCACCAAAAGGTAGTTGAGAAAGTAAAGACTATACTGCAACCAGAGAATGCTGGCAACTCACTCATATTCACGACTGACTGCTAGTCAGGACAAACTTACACTAATAAGTCTTACATACCACTTCATTGACAGCGGATGGACAAAAAGGCAATTGGTGTTGAATACAAATTGATGCAAAGATCCCACACTGGGGAGTACATTAGAGAAATGTTTCTAGGCATGCTTGAAGAATGGGGAATAAATGAAGACTGGGGAATAAACAAAGACCGAGTGATGCTTGTACTTCGAACGAGCGGAGCAAACACAGTGAAAGGAATGAGGCTTGCTGAAGTGTCAGTTGCATGTTGTGGTAAATGATGGTCTGTCAAGCCAGAGTCTTAAATGATAGAACTGGCATGTTGAAGAGGTGCGCAGGCCATTTCCACCAATTAAATCCATGCCAAGCAGCGACTGAGGTGCATTCAGGAAGACCTTGGCCTACCCAAAAACAAAAGAATGCTGGAACAGAAGCGAACTCTTAGCATACAATCAGGTGAATATGGAGGATATTCTTGTCCTACTGCTGATCAGTGGGACATTGTAGCCAATGGCATTGAGACCCTCCCCCCCATAGAGGAAGCGACACTAGAGGTGAGTCGAGTCATTACGACTCATCTGTGTCATCGGTCATCCAATGTGCAAGTGCTGAAGATGCTTCAAGAGAATAAAGGACCCAACACACGTGGCATTAAAACATGTAGGCAGGTCATGAGGGACAGCCTCAAAAAATGTTTGAACCACGAAGAGAATAAAAATATATGTTGTGCTGCCATGTCTTTTGGATCCTTGATACAAGAATCATGCTTTATCTTCTGATGATGTATTGGCCAAGGCAAAACAATGGCTGACAGAAGATATTCAAACAAGAGGCTCCTGCCGAAATGTCAAGTCAGGAAGAGCATGTTCGTAATCTGGAAGAGCAGGATGCTGCTAAAACAAACGTCCAAAAAGAAAGAAAGGGACAGAAGAGAATATCCATCGTGGTTGAACTGATGCCATGTTCAGTGTTTTATTGGGGACTCATGTAGAGGATTCTTTTGAATCTGCAATAATCAGCCTGGATGATTAACTGATGAACTTCATCTGTATTTGAAGGAACCAGTTATTGACAGAATGGGTGATCCTGGCGGTGATCCCGAGCGTGACTCGGGGTTGATTTTTTCTATCAGGAGCGGTAACCCCGAGTCACGCTCGGGGTGGATGTGCAGAGAGCGCAGCGGTGTCTCTTACCTTCTCCTGGCGATCCAGCAATGATCCCTCATTGCTGTGACCGCCAGCAGAGAGTCCTGCCGCTCCTCCGTCGGTGTGATGACTTCCTAGTTCCGTTCCCTGCATATACACATATTACACACACACACATATATACATAAAAAATTATATTTATTCAATTATAATTCATGCGTTATATATCACACACATACATTATATATATATATATATATATATATATATATACACACACACATACGTATATATACACACACATACAGTCAGGTTTAAGTCAGTAATTACTAAGAATTGTAGGCCTATAATACATAACGCCAAATTTCCATGAAAAGAATTGTACCGCTTTTGGTATGTAATTCCTGACAGAATCATACCGCCAGGGAGGTTAAGCGGTGGAAAGAAAATGAGGCACAATACAAAAGAATTGCCTCTCATGCTAGAAGATACCTCTTTGCTCCTCCTTCCTCTGTACCAAGTGAGCGTGTTTTTAGTGAAGTGCCAGCACTATATGAAAAAAACAGAAGCCGTTGAAAAGGTAAACATGCTGAAATGTTATGCTTTCTGCACTAGAATATTGTTCTTCTTAAAGCGGTTGTATCCCGCTTTTTGACACTTTTACCTACAGGTAAGCCTATAATAAGGCTTACCTGTAGGTACAAATAATATCTCCTAAACCGGCACGGTTTAGGAGATATTTACAGCGCGAGCGGCGCATGCGCTCTGAAGGTCCGGGGGGACCTTCAATTAAGTTGCCGGGAGCTTGCCGGAAAAATCACTCCCGCGCGCATGCGCGGGAGTGACGTCATCGCGGCTCCGGCCAGAGCGCTGGAGCCGTCTCTTCCGGCCAATCAGCGCGCCGGAGCCGCCGAACCCGGAAGAGATGACAAGGGATCATGGCTGCGCCCGCATCGATGTCCGGGGGTCCGTGTCGGGGCTTCGTTTTAAGGTAAGTTACACATAATGGGCTAGTATGCGATGCATACTAGCTCATTATGCCTTTGACTTGCAGGTTTTTTTTTTTTATTTTTTTTTTCATAGGGTTTACAACCGCTTTAACTGGGAGTATTGAAGTGTAGTGTCCATTGTCTAGCTTTTTTAAAATTAACCACTTAAGCCCCGGAAGATTTTACCCCCTTCCTGACCAGGGGGTATTTTGCGATTTGGCACTGCGTGACTTTAACGGACAATTGCGCGGTCGTGCGACGCTGTACCTAAACTAATTTGACGTCCTTTTTTTCCCACAAACAGAGGTTTCTTTTGGCAGTATTTGATCACCTGTGCGATTTTTTGATCACGCGCTATAAACAAAAAAAGGGCGTCAATTTTGCAAAAATTAACAATATTTTTCACATTTTTTTATATGAAATTCCCCCCAAAAAAAAAAGTAAAAATCAAAATTTTTTTAAATTTTCGGCCTATTTGTTTTATGCTACATATGTACATAAAAAAAAAAAAAAAAAAAAAAAAATTGCAAAAAGCGTATTTTGATTGGTTTGCGCAAAAGTTATCGCGTTTACTAACAAAGGGAAAGATTTTTGTCATTTTTGTTTTTTTTTTTTTTTTTTTTTTAACGCGTAATGGCGGCGATCTGCGATTTTTTTGCGGTACTGCGACATTGCGGTGGACAGATCGGACCCTTGACTGACATTTTTGACACTTTTGGGGTTACCAGTGACATTTCTACAGTAATCAGTGCTATATATATGCACTGTTACTGTAAAAATACACTGGCAGTGAAGGGGTTAACTTTATTTGAGAAGGAGGGGCTGTGTGTGTCCCTAGGGGCGTGATTCTAACTGTGATTGGCTGTGGCTTGAGGTGTAGTTACACTGATCAACGGTTCTACATAGTAGAACCATATGATAAGTGGGGGTTTTTGGTGTCTCAGGCCAAAGTAGTGGGACTTTTAGGGCAAGTAATAATATTACTACAAGTAAAAGTAAAAAAAGTATCGGATTTATTCCGTTATACTTAAAGCATAATAATATATACATACATTCCAATAAAGTGGAGATATGTGATTGGGTATAGGCCCAATGTGGTAAAGGTAGAAGGAGAAAAATGATTCGACGGAATCTGTGACATATGTGATAGTTTGTGACAAAATTAAGGATAATAATCTCTGTGTTTCCTGTGTAGTCCAGGAAGTAGTAGTTCACAGAGTTTATCCCTGAATCTGACGCGTTTCGGCTTTCTTTAAGCCTTTCTCAAAGATTTTTGTCACCCAGCTGAAATATATAAAATCAATAACATATCTGTTATTGTAAGTATTCATGTAGAAAAATACTGGAGTTTTAGTATAGAGTATTGAAGTACATACACTATGGGACCTTGCTTCAATAGACCAATCTCTGTGTCCTCTGAGCCTGCTACAAGGAGTCGTGGGGTGCCTCTGTCTGGAAGGATATGTGAGTGTAAGTATTGAGTATTGATAGCCTAAAAGGTATTCAATATTCACCATTTACTCACGCATTCAATATAGGTGTTCATATGTGATGGCTTGGTGGTAATCCAACAAGGTCCTGCGTTATCCTTTTCTATAAAGTCATAATGTATATATGTATATAAAAAAGTTTTTTCACACAATAGTAGTATTTATTTATTTATGCAGATTTTTTATATATCCGCCTAGACCAACTTACATTTGGTGGGTTGCAGGATGGAAGATTCCAATGCCGCAAGTAGGTTTGCAGCCTTGCTTCAATATGCCATTTCTAAAGGAATTATAAATAATATAATTCCTATTATATACATTGGTGGTCAGTGGTGAGTACTTTATTAAAGGTGACTTGAAAGCTTATGGATCCATGAGGTCCGTTTAAAAACTTACATTTGAGCAGATGAGGTAAAGTGTGGTAGGAATTTCTCCACTGCAGCGGTCCGTGTCTCTCCTGTTCCCTCGCTAGGAGGGATGTGAAGGGAGACGCCGGCTCCCCGGCCTTTTAACGCTGCTCGCGCATGCGCAGAAGGCGCCGCACGTATGCAGGTCTTCCTTGTCCGTGACGTAATGGTCCCGTACTGCGCAGGCGCCTGGGTGTTGCGCACGCAGTACGAGCCTGTCGGGCAGGGAAAGCGGCCGCCGACACGGAGTGTAAGACATGGAGTTGTCTGGCCATGGTCAGAGGCATGATGTTTAGCCCTTCCATGTCACAATAGCCCCTGTCCTTGATAGGGGCAGGGGCTTACCGTGCCGGGAGCAAGCTCATGAGGATCAGGATGTCTGTTTTGAAGCAAAGTTTACATTACACGATATATATATGCAACAATATATATAATATTTAATTATTAATTCATGTGTACATAATTATATGCGTATATCATAGTTTTAACAGCAGAAAAAAATAAATAATGAAAGAGCATATCCAAAGGGGAATGATGTTCCCGTGGGGATGTGTCGGACATATCCCAAAGTCTGACATACCAGAAAGGATGTTTATATCTGGTATTTGTTTTCAAGATAATAAATAAATAAATGGGGGGAAGGATGGTTTAAAATTTTTTTAAAGCTATAAGTTGTTACTTAAAGGACAAACCTCGTTTCAGGTATCATATTTATTTTTAGTCCGTTTTCCCAGAGGCAAAGCCTTCAAGGAATGGTCTAAAACTTTCCGTTTCGTTTAATCCAGGGTATTTGGTGGCATTCAGACGTCTAATCCATCGCATCTCCATTTGGAGAAGCTTTTTGTTCCAATCGCCTCCGCGCTGTGGTATGTGTATTCTCTCTAAAGCGATGAATGTCACTTTTGGCATTTTATTGTGGTGGATATACTTGACGTGCCTACCAAGTGGTAAATGGAAATTGCATATTTCCATACTTTGTATGTGCTTGTTGATTCTTTTGCCCATTTCCTGTTTGGTTTTACCAACATAAAATGACCCGCATTCGCACCTCATAAGGTACACGACCCCCTTGGTCTTGCAATTTACATAGTGGCGAGGTGTAAATTTCTCACCGTTTGGGAGTATGGTATCTGTATTTAATAAAGTACTCACCACTGACCACCAATGTATATAATAGGAATTATATTATTTATAATTCCTTTAGAAATGGCATATTGAAGCAAGGCTGCAAACCTACTTGCGGCATTGGAATCTTCCATCCTGCAACCCACCAAATGTAAGTTGGTCTAGGCGGATATATAAAAAATCTGCATAAATAAATAAATACTACTATTGTGTGAAAAAACTTTTTTATATACATATATACATTATGACTTTATAGAAAAGGATAACGCAGGACCTTGTTGGATTACCACCAAGCCATCACATATGAACACCTATATTGAATGCGTGAGTAAATGGTGAATATTGAATACCTTTTAGGCTATCAATACTCAATACTTACACTCACATATCCTTCCAGACAGAGGCACCCCACGACTCCTTGTAGCAGGCTCAGAGGACACAGAGATTGGTCTATTGAAGCAAGGTCCCATAGTGTATGTACTTCAATACTCTATACTAAAACTCCAGTATTTTTCTACATGAATACTTACAATAACAGATATGTTATTGATTTTATATATTTCAGCTGGGTGACAAAAATCTTTGAGAAAGGCTTAAAGAAAGCCGAAACGCGTCAGATTCAGGGATAAACTCTGTGAACTACTACTTCCTGGACTACACAGGAAACACAGAGATTATTATCCTTAATTTTGTCACAAACTATCACATATGTCACAGATTCCGTCGAATCATTTTTCTCCTTCTACCTTTACCACATTGGGCCTATACCCAATCACATATCTCCACTTTATTGGAATGTATGTATATATTATTATGCTTTAAGTATAACGGAATAAATCCGATACTTTTTTTACTTTTACTTGTAGTAATATTATTACTTGCCCTAAAAGTCCCACTACTTTGGCCTGAGACACCAAAAACCCCCTATTTTTCGTGTTCAAATAGGGACGAGGCAAAACCTACTCCTACTATCTAGGAAAAAAACCCCACCCCCATATGATAAGTGTTTCTGCACAGGGAGAACTGACAGGCAGCTTGTTTACACAAGCTGCCTGCCTTTCTCCCTCTCCCCCGCCGATCGCCGAGTGACCAGCGGACATCGCGTCCTCCGGTCACACGCGCGGGGGGGGTCCGTGACCGCGCGGGGGGGGGGGGGGGGGTCCGTGACCGCGCGCTCGCTCCCCAGACCCTCCCAGGCTAGTGACGTACCGATACGTCACTCTGCCTGTGAGGGGCTGACCGCCGCAGTATATAGTCGTGCGGCGGTCGGCAAGCGGTTAAATCATTGCAGTGAGTGCACTGCAGCAGTTTATGCCATTTTTCTATGTTTTTGGGAAGCCTTTAATAATAGAATTTTTGTAAAATCTTACCGTAAAATGTTTTTATCGGAGTCCTCTGACAGTCGTCGCCCCTCTTAATTCATTACGATTGGGTAATGGCTTTGCACTCTAGGAGTAAGCTAGGCAGTTATTAAACAGTTAATAACAAATGTTTACTTTACCAGACACACCTCTAGGGGGCTGTCCCTCAGACATTATCCCTCAGCTACTTCCGGTATCTTATCAGAGGACTCAGAGAAAATAATTTTACGGTAAGTTTTTACAAAAATTATATTTTCTCTTACGTCCTCTGACAGTCGTCGTCCCTCCTAATTCATTACGATTGGGATGTCCCAAAGCAGTACAAAAGGTGTGAGGGGTGGGAAAAAAATGCAACCATAAGAGGTAACGAAGGCCACCCCAGGCAAAAGCATTGCCCTTAAAAGGAACTGGAAAAAAACAGGACAACAAAAAACCAAAGAAGAGCCAAAAAACCCTTCAAACAACCGCCGCACCAAGTCGCCGCCCTACACACCTGAGCCACAGAAGCCTGATGGCGAAAAGATCAAGAGGCACTGATGGCTCGAGGGGAATGAGCCTTTACAGGGAAAAGGAGGAACCTGACCCTTAACAGAATAGGCCTTAACCAAAGTCTGTTTGATCCATTTTGAAATGGTCGCTGCAGACGCAGCTAAGCCCTTCCAAGGTCCCTCAGGAAGAATCAGATTTCCAGATAGACTCCGTGGCAGATGGGTAAACCCTAATAGCCCGTACCACATCTAAAGAATGCAAGGCCACTTCTTTAGGATGCTTAGGCTTTGCACAGAGCGAAAGCAGAATAATATCTTCACTAAGGTGGAAGGAAAAGACAACCTTAGGTAAAAACTACTGATTTAGTCGCAAGACTACCTTGTCCCTATGTAGCACCAGGCAGGGTGAACGGCAAGACAAGGCTGCTATCTCAGGCACTCTGCGAGCAGATGTGATAGCCACTAAGAAGACAACCTGCTGGATAAAACAGGCAGAGAAATATCTCCGATGTTCTCAAAAAGGAGTTCGTAAAACTGACAATACTAAAGTCAAGTCCCAAAGAGGCACCGGAGCCTTCCTTGGGGGGCCAAATGGCACACCCCCTGAATGAAGGTGCGAATCAAAGGATTGGTCGGCAGGGGGCGCTGGAAAAGGACGGCCAAAGCCGACAACCGGCCCTTAATCTTGGTCAGTGCTAAACGCTGATCTACCCCTTACTGTAGGAAGGCTAAGACCTTCGCTACCGAGAAGGCACGCGGGGGAAAATCTCGCGATTCACACCAAATAAAATAGGCTTTCCAGGTATGATTATAAATCTTTCTGGCAACACCTTTCCAAGCCTTCAGTAATGTAGGGATGACTGCATCCGGAAGACCCCCATCTCTTAAGACTTGGCTTTTAACAGCCACGCCATTAAAGCCAACGACTAATGCCGGATGGAAGATCGGACCTTGAGACAGAAGAGTGTCTCTCAATGGTAGCCGACAAGGAGGTTCAATGGCCATTTGATTTGTATGAGGTCTGCATACCACGACCGGGGTGGCCAGTCTGGGGCCACCAGAACCACCGAGACTTGTTCCGACGCCACTCTGCGAAGGAACCTGGATAACAGTTGAATCGGAGGGAAGGCATACATCAGCCGATACTGATGCCAAGGAATTACCAACGCGCCCGTGGCGTCCGTCAGAGGATGGCGTGTTCTGGACACAAACCTTTTTAGTTTGTTGTTCAGACAGGACGCAAACAGGTCCACGTCCGGAGTCCCCCACCGGGTACACAGGAGTTTAAACACCTCTGGATGTAGGGACCATTCCCCCGGTCCAGGGTCTGGCGGCTCAGATAGTCCACCCGCCAATTCTCCCCTCCCGGAATATTAACGGCAGAAATTGCCGGGACATGCGTTTAGGTCCAATTTAGAAATTCTATCACCTCTGAGGTTGCCCGGGCACTTCTGGTGCCCCCTCGGTGATTGATGTAAGCCACTGCCATGGCGTTATCCGTCCGTACTCGGACTGGACAGCCCTGAAGTTAGGATGTCCACCGGAATAAGCAAAGCTTAATCGCTCAAAGTTCCAACACATTTATTGGAATAAGGTCTCCTCCATGGACCACCGACCTTGGGCAGACAACTTGCCCAGTACTCCACCCCAGCCCAAAAGCCTGGCATCCATGGTTATCACTGGCCATGACAGAGGCCGGAATAACTGGCCCTGAGTCAAGGCTGGCGATTGGAGCCACCACAAGAGATCTAGTCTCACTCGATGACTGAGAGAAATTCTCCGGTCCAAGGACTGAGGAGTTCTGTCTCATCTGGCCAGGATCTCCGCTTGTAGAGATCTGTTGTGAAATTGAGCAAAGAGAAACCGACACCATCAGACCCAGCGACCGCATACAGGTCCGCAGGGAGGAGAGATCCTTGTCCCGAAGGGACTTGATCTCTTCCTGTAGAACCCGAAGTTTGTCCTCCGGGAGAAACACTCGAGCCTGGGCAGAGTCCAGGACCATGCCCAGATAGTGAATACGCACTGACAGAGTCAGTGTCGATTATTGGAAGTTTACGGTCCACCCAAACTCCTGGAGGAGTATCTGGATTGTCAAAGACCGATCCTGCGACAGGGTTGCAGCTGAGCTGGACCTCAACAGGAGGTCGTCCAGGTAGCCAAGGACGGCAATCCCCTTAAAACGCATTAAAGCTAAAACAGGGGCCAAAACTTTGGTGAAGACTCTGGGACCTGAAGCGAGGCCGAAGGGCAACACCACAAAGTGAAACTGAAAATGCTCCCCCTCTACTGTGAAGAAGAGATATCTCTGAGACCCGCGAAAATAGGGATGTGGAGATATGCATCCTGCAAGTCGATGAAGGCTAGAAAGTCCCCTGGATTCAGTGACGCCACTACGGATCTGATAGAAGTACCGCATGGAATCTGCACCAGCACATAGCGGTTTAGTGACTTCAGATCCAGAATAGGATGCACTGTCCCCTCTTATCTGGGGACAGTGACTAAGTTTGAGTAACAAACCCGAAACAGTCCTGCACAGGTAGTGGTAAAATGACTCCCTGGGCGAGCATGTCTTGCACCGCCCCCCGGAGACCGTCGAGGCAGTCTGGAGACAACCTGAGGTTTGATAGAAAGAACCTGTCTGCAGGGAAGGATCGAAAACTCGATCTTGCATCCTGAGCGAATAAGCTCGTGAACCCACCTATCCTGAATCTTGGACAACCAAGGTTCCTGGAACCACTCAGACGTCCCCTCACCCCTGCTACGTGTGAGTGTGTCCCTTCATGAAGAGGTGGATTGTGTCGCCGAACCAAGTGAACTGGTCTTGGGCTTGCCTGACCACAGTGCTTTGAACAGCATAATCTGCTCCAAAGTCAGGCACCTTGTCAGTTAGGCCATACGAGTTAGAATGACCCACAAACGACCGTTGGCAGAAAAGTGAACTCCTTCTGGATCTAGGATATCCAGTGCGAGCACAGTTCCGCATCTCCCGTAGTCCACCAGGAACAGGAACCCAGAGTTGTATAAAGTACTCGAAACCAATACTTGAGTAAAAGTACAAGTGCTCAATCAAAAAGTGACTTGAGTAGAAGTGGAAGTGCTCAATCAAAAAGTGACTTGAGTAGAAGTACTAAAGTATTCAACATTTTTTGTACTTATTGCAAGTAGTTTTTTTTTAATTTTGCTACTCAAGTACTGAAAGTAAAAGTACAAGTACTGTGTTATGTAGTTATTAAAGAAAGAAGTCAAAAGTTTGAACATCATATTGTTTTTTATTATTTCAAATGCAGCTTTTATTTATACATACAGTAGCATTTATTTTTATATGTGCTGATAATACACGTTTTGAGCTTCATGAAACCTGCCATCTACTGTTCTGGCAGTGGTAATTTTTATAATAGTAACGAGTAACTATGCAGCACAAAAAAAAAAAAATTATTGGAGTAGACGTATTGAAATCATCGAAAAAATGTAGCGATGTAAAAGTGGAAGTAGGAGAAAAAAATTCTACTCTAGCAAAGTACAGATACCGCCTTTCCGTACTTAAGTACAGTAGTTCTACATAGTTACTATACATCTCTGCAGGAACCGTGCCTAACTGGTGAGAGTGAGAATGAGAGAAAAGGAAAAAACTCAATAGAGTAGAAAAAGACATCAGGGCTAAGCCCCGATCAGGGAAGCTAGCCTACTCCTAAGCTAGGCAGCAAGAAACTTATAAGATACAGGAAGTAGCTGAGGGATAATGTCTGAGGGACAGCCCCCTAGAGGTGTGTCTGGTTAAGTAAACCTTTGTTATTAACTGTTTAATAACTGCCTAGCTTACTCCTAGAGTGCACACAGCCATTAACCAATCGTAATGAATTAAGAGGGGCGACGACTGTCAGAGGACGCAAGAGAAAAGTTATTTTTCACAGTTGTCTACTTCTAGGCCTCGTTCATTCACAGTCACACCATGGTTTAGACAGAGGCGTCAGTTTTGCTGCACACGTTCTGTAAGTGAAAAAAAAAAAAAAATTTGTTCTTCTCTTTACTCCTTCTCCATGTGCCCTGCTCACACCACACAACATGAATGAAAACCGACTGAATCGCACATAAAAACTGATGTGAAACTTGTGCGGTTTTCCCATCAGTTTTCATGCAGGTATGGTGTGAAGAATAAGCCCTTAAATGTTAAAATTGTTAATAAACATTAACACGTTCAGTACCAGATTTGTGTCGACAATTGTGTTGATTTTTCAAAACTTTAACTGTACAGAATATATCGGCACCTAATATCGGCTATCAGCCTAAAGGGTGACTGGAAAAATGGATTTGTGACTCACCGTAAAATCCATTTCTCTGATTTTCATTGAAGGACACAGCACCTGATCTTCTTAACCATTGGGTTATACTGCCCCCTACAGGAGTAGTACACTAGGCATAAAAAAAAGTCTATGCCCAGAAAAAGGGGACTAATCCAGGGGTCAATCCACCATGGTGCTCAGGATAAGTTGTCTGCTTACCAGAATGTTTTGACCCTCAAATTATTGAGTGGTCAAAACCAGCATGTAGCAAGGTGGTCCCTGGAGTCATCACTAGAGTCAGCAATCAACCAGATCCTGTGGATAGCTCCAAAGCATAATTAGATCGGTGATGGTATATCAGGATGACCAGCCCCACTGTATTCTTAGTAATGTGCAGGCATGATGATAACTAAGAGCTATGGACCTCCAAATAAGAAAGGCTCCAATAGTAAAGTATTTAGACTTTATTAACCGCTTGCCGACCGCTGCAATTAGATTTACTGCGGCGGTCAGCCCCTGCCAGGCAGAGTGACGTTAATTAACGTCACTAGCCTGGGAGGGTCTGGGGAGCGAGCGCGCGCCCGCGGAGGCGCGGTCACGGACCCCCCCGCGCGTGTGACCAGCGGACCCGATGTCCGCCGGCCACTCGGCGATCGTCGGGGGAGAGGGAGAATGTCAGGCAGCTTGTGTAAACAAGCTGCCTGTCATTCTCCTCGCTGTAAAGACACTGATCACACGGATCTAGTATGTAGATCCGTTGATCAGTGTCCTTACAGCTAGAGCCACAGCCAATCACAGTAAGAATCACGCCCCTAGGGACACACACAGCCCCTCCCTCCCAAATAAAGTTAACCCCTTCACTGCCAGTGTATTTTTACAGTAACAGTGCATATGTATAGCACTGATTACTGTAGAAATGTCACTGGTAACCCCAAAAGTGTCAAAAATGTCAGTCAAGGGTCCGATCTGTCCGTCGCAATGTCGCAGTACCGCAAAAAAAAAAAAAAAAAAAAAAAACGCAGATCGCCGCCATTATGCGTTAAAAAAAAAAAAAACACCAAAAATGACAAAAATCTTTCCCTTTGTTAGTAAACGCGATAACTTTTGCGCAAACCAATCAAAATACGCTTTTTGCGGGGTTTTTTCACCAAACATAGGTAGGATAAAACAAATTGGCCAAAAATGTTAAAAAATGTTGATTTTTACATTTTTTTTGGGGGAATTTCATATAAAAAAATGTGAAAAATATTGCTATTTTTGCAAAATTGTCGCTCTTTTTTTGTTTATAGCGCGTGATCAAAAAATCGCACAGGTGATCAAATACCACCAAAAGAAAGCTCTGTTTATGGGAAAAAAAGGACGTCAAATTCGTTTAGGTACAGCGTCGCACGACCGCGCAATTGTCCGTTAAAGTCACGCAGTGCCGAATCGCAAAATACCCCCTGGTCTTTTAGCAGGAAAATCCTCCGGGGCTTAAGTGGTTAAAAAGCAAAAAAAGAACATAGCAACTCACATAAACGGCAAAGGAGTCCGAGCATGGGAAAAGCAAGATGGCCACGGCGTTTGCGTATTTGCGGTGTGACGTGGAAGCTGACGCGTTTCGTCATCAATATGACGTTGTCAAAGGCGTGGTCACCGTCCGCAAGTACGCCTTCTGTAAAGCACAGAAACCGGAAACTATTCGGAAAGGGTAAGAACCGGAAAAACTCAGGAAGGTAGCAACGGCAAGCTTGCGCTCCACGCTACAGATCATAAACTGAATTATTAACCACTTAAGCCCCGGAAGATTTTACCCCCATTCCGACCAGGGGGTATTTTACGACTCGGCACTGCGTGACTTTAACTGACAATTGTGCGGTCATGCAATGTGGTACCCAAACGAAATTTACGTCCTTTTTTTCCCACAAACAGAGCTTTCTTTTGGTGGTATTTGATCACCTCTGCGCTTTTTATTTTTTGCGATATTAATAAAAAAAGAGCGAAAATTTTGCAAAAAAATGACATTTTCAACTTTGTCTTTTAAAAAATATCCAATATACTCAATTTATGTATTTTTTTTTGGCCAAAATATATTTAGCTACATGTCTTTGACAAAAAAAAATTCAATGAGCGTATTTTTATTGGTTTGCGCAAAAGTTATAGCGTCTACAAACTATGGTGTAAATACAGAAATTTACGCAGCTTTAATTTTTGACTGCCTATCTCATTTCATGAAGTGCTAAAATGGCAGGGCAGTACAAAACCCCCCCAAACTACCACTTTTTGGAAAGTAGACATCCTAAGGAATGTTCTGAGAGGCATGTTGAGCTCATTGAATATTTCATTTTTTTGTCACAGGTGTTTGAAAAATGACTAAAAATTTTTTTTTTTTTTTTTTTTACACAAAGTTGTCATTGAAATGATATATTGCTCACACATGCCATGGGTATATGTGTAATTACACCCCAAAATATATTCTGCTGCTTCTCCTGAGTACAGGGATACCACATATGTGGGACTTTTTGGGAGCCTAGCTGTGTACGGGACCACAAAAACAAATCCCCACCATCAGAATTTCAAAGGGCGTACATTTTTCATTGCATTTTCTCACTACCTCTAACGGTTTAGGAGGCCCTGAAATGTCAAGATACCACAAAACCCCCCCAAATGACCCCATTTTGGAAAGTAGACACCCCAAGCTGTTTGCTAAGAGGCATGGTGAGTCCATGGAATATTTTATATTTTACCACAAGTTTTGGGAATATTACTATTTTTTTTTTTTATTTTTTTTTTTTACACAACGTTGTCACTAAAAGATAAAATTCTCACACATGACATGGGTATATGTGGAATTACACCCCAAAATACATTCTGCCACTTCTCCTGAGTATGGGGATGCCCCATGTGTGAGACTTTTTGGGAGCCTAGCTGTGTACAGGACCGCGAAAACCAATCAACACTCCCAGGTTTTCTAATGGCGTAAATTGTGCATGTCACCTCTGCACTACCTGTCACAGTTTCGGAGGCCCTAAAATTCCAAGATAGCACAAACCCCCCCCAAATGACCCCATTTTGGAAAGTAGACACCCCAAGCTATTTGCTGAGAGGCATGGTGAGTCCATGGAATATTTTATATTCTGCCACAAGTTCCGGGAAATACATATATATATATATTTTTTTTTTTTTTTTTCACAAAGTTGTCAGTAAATGAAATATTGCTCACACATGCCATGGGTATATGTGAAATGACACCCCAAAATACATTCTGCTGCTTCTCCTGAGTACAGGGATACCCCATGTGTGAGACTTTTTTGCAGTCTAGCCGAGTACAGGTCCCCGAAAACCAGTCCCCGCTTTCAGGCTTTCCAAGGGCGTAAATTGTTGATTTCACTCCTGACTACCTATCACAGTTTCGGAGGCCCTAAAATTCCAAGATAGCACAAAACCCCCCCAAATGACCCCATTTTGGAAAGTAGACACCCCAAGCTATTTGCTGAGAGGCATGGTGAGTCCATGGAATATTTTATATTTTGCCACAAGTTCCGGGAAATATATATATATATATATATTTTTTTTTTTTTTCACAAAGTTGTCAGTAAATGAAATATTGCTCACACATGCCATGGGTATATGTGAAATGACACCCCAAAATACATTCTGCTGCTTCTCCTGAGTACAGGGATACCCCATGTGTGAGACTTTTTTGCAGTCTAGCCGAGTACAGGTCCCCGAAAACCAGTCCCCGCTTTCAGGCTTTCCAAGGGCGTAAATTGTTGATTTCACTCCTGACTACCTATCACAGTTTCGGAGGCCCTAAAATTCCAAGATAGCACAAAACCCCCCCAAATGACCCCATTTTGGAAAGTAGACACCCCAAGCTATTTGCTGAGAGGCATGGTGAGTCCATGGAATATTTTATATTTTGCCACAAGTTCCGGGAAATATATATATATATATATTTTTTTTTTTTTTTTACACAAAGTTGTCAGTAAATGATATATTGCTCACACATGCCATGGGTATATGTGAACTGACACCCCAAAATACATTCTGCTGCTTCTCCTGAGTATAGGGATACCCCATGTGTGAGACTTTTTTGCAGTCTAGCCGAGTACAGGACCCCGAAAACCAATCATCGCCTTCAGGCTTTCCAAGGGCGTAAATTGTTGATTTCACTCCTGACTACCTATCACAGTTTTGGAGGCCATGAAATGCCAAGACAGCACAACCCCCCCCCAAATGACCCCTTTTCGGAAAGTAGACACCCTGAGCTATTTGCAGAGAGGCATGTTGAGTGTTTTGCAGATCTCACTTTTTGTCACAAAGTTTTGGAAATTGAAAAAAGAGGAAAAAAAATGCATTTTCCTGTTTTTTCTTCATTTTCCAAAAAAAATTAGAGCTGCAAAATACTCACCATGCCTCTCAGCAAATAGATTGGAGTGTCTACTTTGCAAAATGGGGTCATTTGGGGGGGGTTTGTGCAATCTTGGCTTTTTATGGACTTCAAAACTGTGATAGGTAGTAAGGAGTGAGATCAACAATTTACGCCCTTAGAAAGCCTAAAGGTGCGCATTGGTTTTCCGGGTCCTGTACGCGGCTAGACTGGCAAAAAGTCTCACACATGGGGTATCATTGTACTCAGGAGAAGCAGCAGAATGTATTTTGGGGTGTCATTTCACATATACCCATGGCCTGTGTGAGCAATATATCATTTACTGACAACTTTGTGTAAAAAAATAAAAAAAATTTTTTTCCTCGAAACTTGTGGCAAAATATAAACTATTCCATGGACTCACCATACTTCTCAGCCAGTAGCTTGGAGTGTCTACTTTGCAAAATGGGGTCATTTGGGGGGGTTTTGTGCCATCTTGAAATTTCAGGGCCTCTGAAACTGTGACAGGTAGTCAGGGGTAAAATCAGCAATTTACGCCATTAGAAAACCTGAAGATGTGGATTGGTTTTCGGGGGCGCGTACACAGCTAGGCTCCCAAAAAGTCTCACACATGTGGTATCCCTGTACTCAGGAGAAGCAAAAGAATGTATTTTGGGGTGTCATTTCACATATTCCCATGGCATGCATGAGCAATATATCATTTAGTGACAACTTTCTGTAAAAAAACAACAAAAAAAAAAAAAATAATAATTTTCCCGAAACTTGTGGCAAAATATAAAATACTCCATGGACTCACCATGCCTCTCAGAAAAAAGCTTTGGGTGTCTACTTTTCAAAAAGGGGTCATTAGGGGGGTGTTTGAACAGTTCCGGCATTTTATACTCAATCTTATCCACACATCACCCACTCTTCTAACCACTTGAAAACCAAGCCTTTTCTGTGCCTTTTTGTTTACATGAAAAAATATTTTTTTTTTACTAGAAAATTACTTTGAACCCCCAAACATTATATATTTTTTTAAAGCAGAGGCCCTATAGAATAAAATGGTGGATGTTGCAAATTTTTTTGTCACACGGTATTTGCGCACAGATTTTCCAAACGCAATTTTTGCGAAAAAAATACATTTTTTTTTAATTTATTGCACAAATACACTATATAATTCCAATTTTTTTGGTAAAATTTAAAAGATGATCTTATGCCGAGTTCATAGACACCTAACATGACATGCTTTAAAAATTGCGCATGCCTGCGCAGCGACAAAAACGTATGTACATTTTTGAAAACCTTTAAAAGTCTCTACAGGTTACCACTTTAGACTTACAGAGGAGGTCTACTGCAAGAATTACTGCACTCGATCTGGCGATCGCGGCGATACCTCACATGCATGCTGCAATTGTGGTTTACATATGACACTAGACCACCGCTTGCGTGCGCCATTGCGCGCAAGCACCGGGGGTAAGGGGGGGGGCTCAATTTTTTTTTTTTTTTTTTTCTTTTGCTTTTTTATGTTATTTTGACACCTTTCCTTTAATTTTTTTTTTTTTTAAATCATTTTTATTGTTATCATAGTGAATTTAAATATCCCCTATGATAGCAATCTGTAGTGACAGGTACTCTTTTTAAAAAAAATTGGGGTCTTTTAGACTCTAGATCTCTCCTCTGACCTTAACGCATCTGACCACACCAAAATTGGTGTGATAAAATACTTTCCCAATTTCCCAATGGCCCTGTTTATTTCTGGCGAAACAGAAGTCATAAAATGCTCGTAGCCTCCGGCATCTTAGGCCATAGAGATGATTGGAGCCATTCTCATCTCCAATTAGCTCTATGGTTAGATAATTGAACCACCGGCTGCACTCTCGGGTTAACCGGTGGGACAGGAGAGCCAGAGAAAAACCATGGAAGGCTGCGGAAGGCGGCGGTGGGGGGGGGGGAGGCCCCTCCCACTGCATGTAAAAGCAGTCTAGCGGCCAATTACCTGCTAGAATTGCTTTTACATGTAAGCCGACCGCTGGCTGTAAAAAACGATACCAAGATGATGCCTAAATCTGCAGGCATCATCCTGGTATAACCACTCAAAGTCCAGCAACGTACCAGTACATTGCTGGTCCTTGTTTGGCATATAGGTTTTTTTTTTTTTCATGCAGCCTGTGGGCTGAACGGAAAAAAAGAGAACCTATCAGAAATCAGCACAGGAATAATGCGTAGTATTACTCATCATTAACCGCCCAAACAACCACCCACTGAATTTAATGATGGGTATACACGACACTATCCACGTATACCAAAATAGGATTTTAACTGCAGTGCTGAAATCAGAAAATCACCACAGCTGCTATCAGCAAAGGTATCCATATATGCTGAGCGCAAACGCTGTTTGTGTCAGAATATATAAAATCAATGCGTGGTAGCCGACGAGGGACCTGCAAGAGAAACAGGTCACAAAAGAATGAAAAAACAAACAAAGGACATTGAAAAAAAGTATAGTAGGAAGGAGTAGAAGGACATATAAAATGACTGACAACAACAGTTTTTGGATTTTCATCATTAACCGCCCAAACAACCACCCACTGAATTTAATGATGGGTATACACGGCGCTATCCACGTATACCAAAATAGGATTTTAACTGCAGTGCTGAAATCAGAAAATCACCACAGCTGCTATCAGCAAAGGTATCCATATATGCTGAGCGCAAACGCTGTTTGTGTCAGAATATATAAAATCAATGCGTGGTAGCTGACGAGGGACCTGCAAGAGAAACAGGTCACAAAAGAATGAAAAAACAAACAAAGGACATTGAAAAAAAGTATAGTAGGAAGGAGTAGAAGGACATATAAAATGACTGACAACAACAGTTTTTGGATTTTCATCATTAACCGCCCAAACAACCACCCACTGAATTTAATGATGGGTATACACGGCGCTATCCACGTATACCAAAATAGGATTTTAACTGCAGTGCTGAAATCAGAAAATCACCACAGCTGCTATCAGCAAAGGTATCCATATATGCTGAGCGCAAACGCTGTTTGTGTCAGAATATATAAAATCAATGCGTGGTAGCCGACAAGGGACCTGCAAGAGAAACAGGTCACAAAAGAATGAAAAAACAAACAAAGGACATTGAAAAAAAGTATAGTAGGAAGGAGTAGAAGGACATATAAAATTACTGACACCACAACAGTTTTTGGATCCTTTTATTTTTCTTTCTAACTGTTCCTTTACTTCTTGATTTGGGAGGGACTGCGATCATCTGCGATCTTCTCTTCCAGCTTGGGTCTCTCAAAATGTCGATGGACATCCAACATCCTTCGAGACCCTGTGTTTATGTGCCCTACACTGTGTCGTGCTGTACCCTACGCTAATAATCCACTAGTGTATGGTAGCGCTCGAAACATTCCCCGATGCAGAGACCAGGTTGGTCAGGACATTTGGGACAATAATAACGGGTGTCACGCCTAAATCCGCGCTTGCTACAGACACGACATCTTCTTTGGGGCCATCTTTGGGTAGGGGTACTCGGGAGGACATGTGAAAAATGCCTCTCATGCAGCCGGCTCACTGCATCTGGAAGGGGAAGTTGGGCAGGCATGCCTCCTGGGTACAGGTAGGCAAGGATGATCTCTTCCTGGAATTCCCGGAAAGATCCAGTTCGTCCTGACGCCCTGTATAGGACAAAGGCGTTCAGCATAGCCAATTGGTATAGGTAAACAGACACTTTTTTGTACCAGCGTCTGGCTTTACGGGCAACTAAATACGGCGCCAAAAGCTGGTCGTTAAGGTCCACCCCTCCCATGTTAAGGTTATATTCGTGGACACAGAGGGGTTTCTCCATAACGCCAGTTGCCGTAGGAATTTGGATCGTCGTGTCTGGGTGAAGGGAGGACAGAACATAAACATCCCGTGTATCCTTCCACTTCACCGCAAGTAATTTGTCCGTTTTCAAGCAGGCTCTCGCCCCCCGACTAAGACGGGAATCTACAAGCCGTTGGGGGAAGCCCCGGCGATTAGGTCGCACGGTGCCACATGCGCCAATTTGTAAATCAAGAAGGTGACTAAATAGTGGCACGCTTGTATAAAAGTTGTCCACGTACAAATGGTACCCCTTTCCGGATAAGGGTGACACCAAGTCCCAAACGATCTTACCGCTGCTCCCTATGTAGTCTGGGCAGTTGGGGGGCTCCACACAGCTATCTTTTCCCTCATAGACCCGGAAACTAACTGTATAGCCTGTGGCCCTGTCACACAATTTATACAGTTTGACCCCGTACTTGGCACGCTTGCTGGGGAGGTACTGTTTCATAGCAAGGCGGCCAGTAAATTTAATCAGGGACTCGTCAACGCAGACAACTTGTTCGGGGGTAAACAAGGCTGCAAACCGCTGATTGAAGTGGTCTATGAGGGGCCGAATTTTGTGGAGCCGATCGTATGCAGGGTCTCCCCGAGGACGACAGAGTTCATTGTCGCTGAAATGCATAAATCGCAGAATTTGCTCGTATCTCGTCCTGGACATAGAGGCAGAGTACATGCGCATATGGTGAATTGGGCTAGTGGACCAATATAGCCGCAATTCACTCTGTTTAGTTATGCCCATGTGGAGGGAAAGGCCCAGAAAGATCTTAAATTCGGAAACCGTTATAGGTTTCCAGCCGAATTGTCTGGCAAGGTGTGAATTTGGGTTGGCGGCGATGAACTGTTGTGCATACAAATTTGATTGATCCACAATAGATCTGTAAAGATCTTCCGTGAAGAACAGCTCAAAAAAGTTCAGGGGCGTAAAACCAGCTGTCTCCACGTGGATTCCAGGTTGGGCGGTGAATGGGGGAAGTACTGGCGCTGTAGTATCGGTGGGTTGCCAATTAGGAAATGCCAGCGCATCAGGGAGGGCACTATGGGCTCTACGGGCCTGTCTTCGAATACGCGGTGGCTGCGGGCCACTACTTGTGCTAGCCACCGCACCAGCTTCAACTGCACTTAGGGGACTCGCCACGTCACCAGGTCTTACTGCAGTGCTGGTTGTACTAGGTCCAGGTTGTACTAGGCCGCTGGCGCTTGCCAGGTCGCCAGAAGGATGAGCGGCACTAGTACCCACACTCTGCTCCATACGAGCACCCTGCGATTCCTGCATCACAACAACTTCAGAATGGGGTCGGGTACGCCTGGGTCTAACAGGGACCCATCTGTCGTCGGAGCTATCTGTCAGGGAGCCGCTGCCGTCATCAGGTTCATATACTGACACTAATTCGGTCATTGTAGCTTCCCCTTCGCTATCAGATGACTCGGTCAGCATATAACTGAGAAGCTCTTCATCCCTGTACGAACGTTTGGTCATTTTGGCAACTAAATTTACTCGTACAGTGATGCGACTCACAGGTAATAAAAGCACCTGGTTGTCGAAGACTATTTCAAGCGCTACAAAAAAAACTGCTAATGCTAGCAGGGATCAGGCCTGACTCTGCTAACACAGCGGTTTTGTGTCTTGTGTTTTTTTGCAAGTGACAGTAATCTATTGATTACTACACTTGCCTGGGTGAAAGGGTTAAACGCAGGTGCTGGCCGGAATCAGTACTGATCGTGCAAACACCGCGTTTTGGGAACCCTAAACTATGGGGGCGCTAGTATAGTTCTGATCAGATCAGATATTGATCTGTTCAAACACTATACTAGAAATGGAAGTGTAGGTGCGTGCGTGCGTGCGTGCGTGCGTGCGTGTGTGGCAATCAAGGGGTTACTTCTAAACTATGCGCTGGGGATCTGGGGGGGGGTGGCGGGGACCCTAAACCTCCTTTGGGAAAGAAACTAGCTAGCTAGCGCAACCTCAAGTCACAATGACACCAATACAAAATACAGTAAAAACAGTATATTATGTGTGTATTAGTGCTAATGTGACAGAGGGTGTAGGGGTTAACGGGATGTGATCAGGGGGGGATCAGGGGTTTAAATCTTTATTGGAAGGGACTGGCGGGTATCCTAAGGATAAAAGGAACGGTGGCAAGCGCTAAACCTGGTCACAAGTCACACTTATACGGGTATATAGAAAATGCTATATACTGTATACAGTGTGCGTTGTGGCAGGGGGTGTAGGGGTGATCAGGAGGGGATCAGGGGATTAAATCTTTATTGGGCGGGTGGGGGGGACCCTAAACCTGCTTGGGACACAAACTTAGTCGCCTGCGCTAATTCTGATCACAATGACACTAATACAAAAATACAAAAACACAGTATATTACGTTTGTATTAGTGCTGATGTGACAGAGGGTGTAGGGGTTAACTAGCGGTGATCAGGGGGGGATCAGGTGGGATCAGGGGCTTAAATCTTTATTAGGGGGGGGTGGCGGGTAATTCAAGTGGAAAAAGGGGGGTCGCAAGCGCTAGACCTGACCACAAATCACACTTATACGGGTATATAGCAAAATGCTATATACTGTATACGGTGTGTGTTATGGCAGGGGGTGTAGGGGTGATCAGGGGGGGGTCAGGGGCTTAAATCTTTATTGGGCGGGTGGCGGGGACCCTAAACCTTCTTGGGACAGAAACTTAGTCGCCTGCGCTAATTCTGATCACAATGACACTAATACAAAAATACAATAACACCGTATATTGCGTTTGTATTAGTGCTGATGTGACAGAGGGTGTAGGGGTTAACGGCGGTGATCAGGGGGGGTTCAGGGGGGATCAGTGGGTTAAATCTTTATTAGGGGGGGGTGGGGGGTAATTTGAGTGGAAAAGGGGGGGTCGCAAGGGCTACACCTGTTCACAAATCACACTTATACAGGTATATGCTATATGCTGTATATAGTGTGTGTTGTGTCAGGTGCTGTAGGGGTTAATTGGGGGGGCGATCGGGGGTGAAATGTGCCTATCTAACTGTGTGTGGGTGTGCTTGGTGCAGTACTCACAGTAAGATGTGCTCTCCTCTCACGCTGGATCCGAAAAGACCGTTGTGGGGGGAGGGCACATCTCCTCTAAGCCTGTGTTTACATTTCACAGGCTTAGAGGATGATCTGATTGGGCAGGACCGATCAACAGGTCCAGACCAAAAATGATTGGCCTGGACCTGATGACTGATCGGTTCTGAACCCAATCGAGTCATCATCGGCGGCGGGGACGCGCGGGAGCGCGCACAGGGCCGGCAAATTGTGCTGACGTAGGCCTACGTCAGTTTGCCTGGCCGGGGCTGAGTGCCGACGTAGATCGTCGTGCGCCGGTCGTAAAGTGGTTAAACATATTACTCGATTGGAAGGACAAACGGAAAAAACCCTCCAAAAACGTGATAAATTAGACAAAAGTACAATTAAATAAGTAATCCAATTACAGATAATGCAAATTAATACATCATATAAAAAAGGCAACAATAACATGTAATACATAACTGATAAAAATTTCCCTGGGTATTAAAAATAAATCATAAAAATACCACAATAAAGAAATTGAATACTGGCTCATCATATGTTAAATGAAAACACACAGCGAGACAGGCATAAATTATGACAATGCGCTGCGCTAAGACAACCCTGCACAGGGCATGTCATATCAGGTTACATATATATGTATGAATAAAAGTACTAAAAAATAAAACAAAATAATGAAATAATAAAAAAACTAAAAAAACACTAGTAACCCTGCAAATTACAAATCCACTACAGCTAAATAGCCCATATAAATTAGGGGAAAAAATATATATTAGATCATACTGACTACAACACCCAGCACACAGCGGACAAGCACCACAAAATGATGGATCCGAACATATATGTTGGGAGTGGGAGGTCAACTGTTATTAAGAAAGCAGTTGACGTCCCAGTCCACGTTAAGTCCATGGGGGGGTGTAACACTTCAGGTTAGATATCCAGTGAGTCTCCATCTTAGAGATCTCCCGTCTTACATGACTACCCCTCCAATGGGCTGTAAATTTGTCTATACCTATAATGTATGTACTACTGGCCCTCTTGTTGTGACATTCAGCATAGTGCCTAGAAACACTGTTTGGGGAAACACCTGTCTGATATTACCCAAGTGCTCATTGACTTTAACCTGCATGGTCCTGATGGTACTGCCCACATATTGAAGACCACATGGGCATTCCAGGAGGTATACAATGTTCTTAGAGAAGCAGGTAATGAAGGATTCAATGTTGTAAATCTTAGAAGTATTCTTAGATTGGAAGGTGCAGATTCTCCTATCCTTGATAGAATTGGTTCTACAGACCACACATTTTCTGCATGGAAAAAAAACCCATAAGGTCCTGGAAAACCTGGTCCTAATAGGTCTGTCAATGACATTTGGTGCCACACGTAACCATTAGAGGTGGAAGCCCACGATAGACCACCGTAGCTTTATCACCAATGACCGATGCCAGAAATGTATCATTCCTAAGCACCTTCCAATGCCTGGAAAAAATCTTTTTGATGTCCCTAAACTGCTGTGTATATGGAGGTGACAAAAGAGAAACCAAAGGAAGTGTCATATGCCTTGGTTTTTGGTACATCACATAACATGTCTGACCTGTCTATGTGCCACCTCCCTAATCACAGTGTCCAATTCATCTGGTGAATAACCCTTATCCACAAATCTACCCCTAAGTAGTTGAGCCTGCTGGAATTAGCACCTTCCAATTCCAAGCTCAGAGACTTATCCAAAACTTGGAGCTGTGATTGCCGAAAACGGTGGCTCTACAAAGTATTGACTTTAGGGGGGTGAAGTGTTATACACATTGACTGTTATTTTGTCCTATTTGTTGTTTTTTTTTTTTTTTATTGTGAATCAAACACATCTTCAAAGTTCAAAGTAGTGGGCATGAATAAATAAAATTGCTGCGCAAAAAAATGGATTTTTGTAAAATCTTACCGTAAAATCCTTTTCTCTTAGCTCATTGACAGACGTAGTCCTCGGTGATACAGCACCTTCGGGTTATGTTGCCTCCACAGGAGTAGGACTAGACAGGAAATAAAATGCTCTGGCCACACCCTAGGGGCAGTCCCAGAGGGTATATCCTCTCTCTCTCTGCCTCAGCAAATCAGTTATGTCATAAAAGCAGTCTTTAGAGAATTTAACCCAACCCAACTCAAAAAAACAGAGGGGCGGGTACTACGTCTGTCAATGAGCTAAGAGAAAAGGATTTTACAAAAATCCATTTTTCTCTATCGCTCATTGACAGACGTAGTCCTCGGTGATACAGCACCTTCGGGAAGTCCCAGAGCAGTATCACAAATGAGGGGTGGGAAAATGGAAATCAAATCCAAATCTAGAAGGCCCAACCGGTGCCAACTAGAAGTTTACAATGCTCATCCTTAATGATGAGACTCAACAAAAAAATTTTCAAACAGAAAAAAACCCTCGAGGTAGACCACCGGTCTCCTCAAATTGCGGCCTGCAAAACCTTGCGGCCAAATGAGGCATCCGCCGATGCCATCACATCAATTTTATAAAATTTTGTAAAGGTATGTACCGACGACCAGGTGGCCGCTTTACATACCTGGACCACTGACGCCTGATGGCGAAAGGCCCAGGAAGTACTGAGCGCTCGAGTGAAGTGCGCCCTAACAGGGAACGGAGGATTCCGACCCTTAATAGAATAAGCCTGTACCACCGTCTGACTGATCCATGTAGATATGGTCGCGGCAGACACAGGCAACCCCCTTCAAGGGCTATCCGTGATCACAAAAAGTGAGTCCGTCTTACGAAAACCACTTTAGGAAGGAAGGATGGATTCGGAAGAAGAACCACCTTATCCCTATGAACCACCAGATCTGGGGAACGACAGGATAATGCGGCCAGTTCTGACACCCTGCATAGAGAAGTAATGGCCACCAAGAAGGCCACCTTCTGGGAATGTAAGCAAGGGAATCTCCCTAATATCTTCAAAGAGAAGTTTCTGAAGAACCGACCACACTAAATTAAGATACCAGGCGGTAAGGGTGCGCGCACTGGCGGAGCCAGATGTCGCACCCCCTGGATGAAATTCCGCACCAAGGAATGATTAGCCAAAGGTTTCTTGAAAGAAGATTGCTAACGCCGAAAACCTGACCCTTGATCGTGCTCAAGGATAGTTTCTGCTCAACCCCTTGTTGCAGACAGACCAAAATTCGGGTCACCGAATAGGTATGTGGGGAAAATCCAATAGATTCACACCATGCAATATAAGACTTCCATGTGCTGGAAGTCGCTTTCCTTGCTTTAACTGGAGGTAGGAATAACTGAAGCCGACACTCCCTTGTCCTTCAGTACCTGGGTCTCAATGGCCAGGCCATTAAGCCAGCGACTGTAAAGCAAGATGGAAGATCGGTCCCTGAGACCGCAAATCCTCCCTGAGAGGAAGTCTCCAAGGTGCGTCCGCGACTAGCCTCGCCAAGTCGGCGTACCAGGCTCGACGAGGTCAATCTGGAATTTCCAGAATAACTGGAATTCCCTCCACCTCTATTATGCGAAGAAGTTCCCGCAGCAACTTGAGAGGATGGAAGGCATGCCGTAGCTGATACTGCCCCCACGGGGCGATCAGCGTTTCTGCTGCGTCCGCTAGAGGATCGTGGCGCGAGCTACAAACCTCCGCACCTTCCTGTTAGGCCAAGGTGCCAACAGATCCACATCCGGGATGTCCCAATGAAGGGACAGCTAGGGAAAAAACCTCTGGATGAAGAGGCCATATGCGATTGGATCCGAATCGGGCTGCTCTAGAGCTGCTCGATCCAGTAAATCAGACAAAATCTGATTGCTCTCAATTCCGATACCCTTATTGGTAATCTGGATACTATCGGAAGAAATGACTTCCCCTGCTTGAGCATCGGAGACTTCCTGGTCCGCTCGCTCAACCGGATCCAATTGTCCAGGGAATCGGAATTCTGATTCCATTAAAAAATAATCTCCTTCAGGAGAATTCGGGTATGAGACTGGGTATACGGTACTGCCTCTAAGAAGGCCACCATCAGTCCCAGCCAATTGACGGACAGCAACATCCGAATCGTTGACTGAACCTTCTGGAGTTTCCCAGCAAGGAGAAACTCTCTTGCCCAGGATGTATCCAACCTTAGGCCCAGATAGTTCAGTCTCCTGGTGGGAACCAGGGATGATCTTTGGGAAAGCGAAAAAACGCTGATGTCCTGCGATGATGGGGATATAAAGATAGGCATCCTATATGTCTATGGACGCCAGGAAATCTCTTTGATGCAGGGAGGCCACCACTGTACGGATGGACTCTATTTCTTCCCAAGTCCAGATTTGGACGCACCTTGCCCTCTTTCCTGGGCATTGTGAATAGGTTCGAATAGAACCCCTGAAACCGTTCAATGTTAGAAGGGCAGAATCGCACCGGTGGAAGTGATCGAAACTCGATCCTGTGTCCTCCAGAAACCGGTGAAGACATCCCCCCCCCACCCCAGAGATGGGTAGGGGCGCATCAGGCTATATTCTTCAGGCTTGGCTGAGCCGGACTCTTTGTTTACCCGACCAGCGCCCTTTGAAACCCCTCTAAAGGGGCTTTGGAGGGTTTCGCCTTATCGCCCGCCCTCGCGGAACGAACAACTCTATATGAGCAGAAAAGGAAGGTCCTCGTTAGTTACGAGGTCCTTTTATCCTAACAGTCTGTGGCAAGACAGCAGGTGGTACCGTCTATCCTATAAAGAGGAATTCCTCAAACGGATAGCACCTAGCCATGCGTTTGGAAATAACAGGGGTTCGTTTCAAAACGACCCCATTTGGGTAAAGGAAAATCCTTCGCCCTTTTGGTAGGCTAACAAGTACCAAAAAGGAATCTCAGTCTCAGCTACCTCTGCCGGTGTAACCTCAAGACTAAAGGTTTCCCGGACGGACACAACTAGTGCATCCACCACTCTTGTGCTATGGCGGAGGCAGAAACGTGCTCCTCACTGCTGAGGAGATATTACCTGAGACAACAGCCCCCTAAGAGGGACCTGCAACTGCATTGACCAGTTCCGAATCCGTATCTGAAGTATCTGATAAACAATAGGGGTAGGCGGGGGTCGCTACTTGACACCCGTCCCTGACAGGCCACCTCCACCCGGGATACCAAAGACTCCAAAATTGCCGATAATGCATTAAAAACAAGTGGGGTACTGGAGGGTCCTGCGGCCACCTTGAGGGGATCAGGTGGGGATACCTATGCGGCAGGGTCAATGGGTCAATGATTATACAAGACACTTGCCAGCGACAAAAATGACAAAGTAAAAAAAAAAAAAAAACTTTTTTTTTTTTTTGTGTCCCCCAGTCGCAACAGCGCCCCTCAGTGTTACCTGCCTTTTTGGACCCCACAGAGAGAGAGACAGACCCCAAGGCTCATCCCTGATGCACAGAAGTTTTCATCAGCTTGCTCAGTGCTTGTCTTGTTACAGACAGGAAGTCTTTGGCCCTATTTCCTGGGTAAAAGAGGCGGCTCCGCCCCTTAACATGCCTGCCGGCTCCTCCCCCTGGCTCCATGAGGTGTTTGAGTCACCTCAAACATGGCCGCCCCCATGCTGGAGACACGAGGCTACACCAAAATGGCGGCCTCGTGCGATCTACCAGACAATGGCGGCGGCCTGCACAGAATAGCGGCATGTCTGCAGAAGGATCTCGGCCTCACAACCCTTCACCCTCATGGTGGTCAGCGTGGTCGGAGGTACCGGACCCTAGCGGGCCGTATGCGGTCCGCTGCTTAGCTGGAGGAATGATCTGGAATGCAGTATACATGTATAGACATCGCCCTGTGGCTACTGACAGGTAGGATACCTTATACTATCACAGTAAAGTTCTAGTACTGCCACTGACTACAATCATTTACACATCTTTACAATTAGATTGTCAGCTCCCAAACCAAGCCTCCTGGCTTCTTGTACACAAAAATCACACTCAATTAGGGGGATCTGTGACATGTTGTAGGATAGAGGGGAACCCATCCTTACCATTACAGAGAGGGGCCCGCGTTCACCACAAGACCCGTCAGGGGGAAAGGGGGAACATACTACTCACCATACCGGAACCAGGCGGGCGCCAACTCCTGACAGTACCCCTCTCCACCGGGGTGGGAGGGCTGTCGACCAATACGGGCGCCGTGACTCATGGTCTTTGGCGTTTCAGCGAGACGTTTAACTCGCAGGGTCAGTCCCCGTCCAGTGGGACTATGTCGCGGCCGATCCAGCGCGGAGCTATGGCCTGCACGCGCTCGTAGGCTGAACTGGGGGTGACCACTGGATCTCAACATCCAGCCCGTCGCCCAGTTCAGCTTTCTTGCTTGAAGATCTCACAGGAACACTGGAGAAAAAAAGCTGTCTTAAAAAATTCTTTTCTAAGAAAAAAATCCTGCCAGGACCGAAGATCCCAGCAAGGTATCTAGGTCCTTACTCCTGACTAGACAGAAAAAAACTGATTTGCTGAGGCAGAGAGAGAGAGGATATACCCTCTGGGACTGCCCCTAGGGTGTGGCCAGAGCATTTTATTTCCTGTCTAGTCCTACTCCTGTGGAGGCAACATAACCCGAAGGTGCTGTATCACCGAGGACTACGTCTGTCAATGAGCGATAGAGAAATATCATTTAACTGTCATGCGATATTACCCTGATGAAGACACGTGGTTCCCTGTGTTGTCACACGTAGGGGAGGGGCCAGGACGGACAGAACATTACACTGGACTTTTAAGTTAGGCTGTCAGCTGCCGGATAGCAGATCGGGTTGAGATTTCTCACCACACCACCATCGATTCACTTTTTAATATAGAAGGCTTACTATAGAGTGGTGCACTGGAAACACTTTTTAAATGTGTGTTACTCTTATTTCTTCAATAAATATTTGTCTTAAGGATGTCAGCACTGTCAGTTTCTTCCTTTCATATGTAACACACCTGATGGCTTGAGGGGGAACTGAGGTATACGGAGGATCCTCACCTAGAAGCATTAAGGAAGGAGGCTAATTTTCCCTGCATATGCCCTGCATCTAAAACCTTGTGGAAAGTGCCAATCTATGTAAAGGATCCTTGTCTGGGAGCAATTAGGAGATCCCACTAAGCGTTATTTGAATATTGCTTAACCGCATAGTCGCAGGCTTTAAGGTGAGCACCCACTCACAAGGGAGTGCACATCTGCTGTGACACTTCATTGCCTTGGCACTTTGGAAGCACAGGTCACTTTAAGTGACCTTGTCATTTGCACTGTTTCGCACTATTGGCACTTTTCGGAGGATTCGGATTCATCTATTTGCATTGATTCAACAAGAACTGTTTTTTGCACATTATGAACTTTGCATTTATTTATCAGTATTTGTTTAGTCAGCACCATTGGCACTTTACAAGAGGTCACTATATATTGGCACTGGTCTAGATTTATTTTGGCACCAAATCGGATAATAACGGAATTTTTGCAAAATCTTACCTGTAAAATTCCTTTCTCCGAGTCCTCCGACAGTCGCCGCCTCCTCTAAGTCATCACTATTGGGTATTGACTTCCGCTCCGCAGGAGTAGCTAGGCATAAGACTTAGTCAAAAAGAACAAAGGCATTTGCATATACACACCCATGGGGGCTGTCCCACGAGGTCAATACCCCCCTGCAGTGACCACTCCCAAATCAGTTTGGTAGCATAGCAGTAGGAATTAAGACAACCCCAAAAGAGGGGCGGGGGCGGCGACTGTCGGAGGACTCAGAGAAAGGAATTTTACAGGTAAGATTTTACAAAAATTCAGTTCTCTTACGTCCTCCGACAGTCGCCGCCTCATCTAAGTCATCACTATTGGGATGTCCCAAAGCAGTGTATACATGAGGGGTGGGAGACGCAACCGAAGAAAAGGCAACGCAGTACCCACATCAGAGAAAGGAACCTTACACGCACAGTAAGAGAACCTTCTGGGCAACAGAAAACAATGCTCAACAGGAGCAACAGCCCAGGAAAGCAAACACCAACAGCCAGGGACCCATAAAAAAACCAAGGTCCTTCATGGCACTGCCGCACTGAGAACCTTGCGGCCAAAGGAGGCATCCGCTGATGCCAGAACATCTACCTTGTAGAACATTGAAAAAGTGTGCACCGACGACCAAGTCGCAGCCTTGCACACCTGGGCCACCGAGGCCCGATGCCAATAGGCCCAGGACGCACTCAAAGATCTGGTAGAGTGCGCCTTAACAGGGAAGGGTGGAACCCGTTCCTTCAAAGCATAAGCCTGTTCAATGGTCTGTCTGATCCATTTGGCAATAGTTGCTGCAGACGCAGCCATGCCCTTCCGAGGTTCCTCAGGAAGGACAAAGAGGAAATCCGTCTTCCGAAAGGATTCCGTAGACGACAGGTAAGCCCTGACAACATCCAAGGAATGCAGAGCAACCTCCTTCGGATGCTTAGGCTTCATACAAAGCGAAGGCAAGACAATGTCCTCATTAATGTGGAACTCAGAGACCACCTTAGGAAGAAAGGAGGGATGCGGACGCAAGACCACCTTATCCTTGTGAATCACCAAGTACGGAGAACGGCAAGATAATGCTGCCAGTTCTGACACCCTGCGAGCCAAAGTGATCGCCACCAAAAAGGCAACCTTCTTAAGACAGCAGAGGCAATGAAATCTCCCGGATGTGTTCAAAGGGAGCATGCTGTAAAACGGACAGAACCAAGTTCAAGTCCCATGGAGGTAAGGGCTCCTTCCTGGGAGGAGCCAAATGTCACACACCTTGAATGAAGGTGTGAACCAGAGAATGAGACGCCACAGGGCGTTGGAAAAGAATAGCCAGTGCAGACACCTGGCCCTTTATCGTGGCCAGCGCCAGGCGCTGGTCCACCCCAGACTGGAGGAAGGCCAACACTCTCGACACCGAGTACGAGCGAGGGGAGAACCCCCTGGACTCCCACCAGGCGAAATAAGCCTTCCAGGTACGGTAATAGATCTTACCAGAAGAGGTTTTCCTAGCCTTGACAAGGGTAGGGATGACCTCAGGGGAGAGACCCCTGTCCCTCAGGACCTGGGTCTCAACAGCCAGGCCGTCAAAGCCAGCGACTGTAAAGAAGGATGGAAGATCGGACCCTGAGACAGGAGATCTTCCCGCAGAGGCAGCCGCCACGGAGGCGCCACTGCCAGGTGAACAACGTCGGCGTACCAGGACCAGCTTGGCCAGTCCGGCGCCACCAGAATCACCAGGTGCAGTTCCGAGGCTAACCTTGCGGAGGAACCTGGATAGCAACTGAATCGGAGGAAAGGCATACATCAGACGATACTGATGCCAAGGGGCCACCAACGCATCCGAGGCGTCCGCCAGAGGATCGCGCGTTCTTGTCACGAACCTTTCCACCTTTTGGTTTAGCCGAGATGCGAACAGATCCACGTCCGGGGATCCCCACTTCGCACACAGCATTTGGAAGACCTCCGGGTGCAGGCACCATTCCCCCTGGTCCAGGGTCTGGCGGCTCAGATAGTCGGCCTGCCAATTCTCCACACCCGGAATGTGAACTGCTGAGATTGCTGGGCCATGAGTCTCGGCCCAAGACAGAATGTCGGTCACCTCCCGGGCCGCCCGGGCACTCCTGGTGCCCCCTTGGTGGTTGATGTAAGCCACCGCGGTAGCATTGTCCGTCTGTACCCGAACAGGGCGGTCCGAAGTCGGTCCGACCACTGCGAGAGTTTTATCGCTCGCAATTCCAGCACATTTATCGGGAGGGAGGATTCCTCCTCCAACCAAGTGCCCTGTGCAGACAGGTTGCCCAGGACTCCACCCCAGCCCGACAGGCTGGCATCCATGGTAATCACCGTCCACAACAACGGACGGAAGGACTTGCCTTCCGACAACGCCGGGGACTGGAGCCACCACAGAAGAGCCAATCTGGTCTGACGACTCAATGAGACGCTCAGATCTAGGGACTGAGGCAGTCGGTCCCACCTGGCCAGGATCTCCTTCTGGAGAGCCCGCGTGTGAAACTGAGCAAAGGGAATCGCCTCGAAGGCCGAAACCATCAACCCCAGGCCCCGCATACAGGTCCTGAGTGACGAGGACGGATTGTCCCTGAGGGACCTGATCTCGTCCCGTAAAGTCCAGAGCTTGTTCTCCGGCAAGAACACTTTTGCCTGAGCAGAGTCCAGAATCATTCCCAGATAGGGAAGACAAACCGATGGAGACAACGTCGATTTCTGAACGTTGATGGTCCATCCGAACTCCTGTAGCGTCTGCACCGTGGTGGACAGATCGCGCAGTAGGTCCTGGCTGACACTCGATCTCAGAAGGAGATCGTCCAGGTACCCCAAGACCGCAATGCCCCGTGCCCTTAACAGGCCTAGAACCGGCGCCAGCACTTTGGTAAAGACCCTTGGAGCCGAAGCGAGACCCGAAAGGTAACGCCACAAACTGATAGTGGTCCTCTGCGATAGCAAACTGAAGGTACCGCTGATGACCCTCGAAAATGGGGATGTGCAGGTACGCATCCTTCAGACTATCGAGGCCAGGAATTCCCCTGGACACAGGGAGCCCACCACCGAGCGGAGAGACTCCATACGGCACTTCCGAACACGCACGAAGCGGTTCCGAGCTTTCAGGTCCAGAATAGGACGTACTTTGCCCTCCTTCCTGGGCACAGTGAACAGATTTGAATAAAATCCCCGAAACCTGTCCCGATGAGGCACCGGGACAATCACCCCCTGAGCGAGAAGGTCCTGCACCGCTTGATGCAGGTCCTGCAGACGCCCAGGAGGCAAATGAAGATTTGAGGGGAAAAATCTGTACGCCGGCCGGGAAAGGAATTCGATCTTGTACCCTGATCGAATGATTTCCTGAACCCACCTGTCCGAAATCCAGAGCAGCCAAGGTTGTAGGAAACCGCGCAAACGTCCCCCCCACCCCTGAAACGGGCGAGGGCGCCCCTTCAGGCGGAGGCGGATTGACCCGCCGAGCCGGCATTGCCTGACTTCTGCTTGCCCGCCCAGGGCTCCTTCTGGCTACCCTGGCCCTTCAAGGGCTTGCCCTTGGATTGGTTCCGAAAGGCATGAAAGGACCCCTGAGTGGATCGAGGCGCAGAACCCCACTTGCCACAAAAGGACTTGTTCTTCGGGTTCTGGGGCAGCAAGGTGCTCTTGCCCCCTGTGACGCCTTTCACCAGGGTATCCAACGCCTCGCCAAAAAGGCGAGAACCAGCATAGGGAAAATCAGCAACTGTTTTCCGCGAGGACTGGTCAGCCAACCAGCTCTTCAGCCAGATCAGTCGCCGGTTAAGTACCGAGACATTAGACAGGCGTGCTACTAAAGGGGCCTCCTTTAAGGCCGCATCACACAAATACATGATTCCTTGGTGAATTTGATCCACCATATCCAGCCGGGCAGGCGGGAACAGCATCAGACACGAGATTGCTCCTAAGCACCTTAGTCCAATCAGCCACTGCCTGAGCCACCAAAACGGACGCGAAAATGGGTCTGAGCAACGAGCCCGCCACCGTATAGGAATGGCGGGCTAGAGACTCCAATCGCCGGTCCATGGGATCCTGAAAAACCAGGGTATCCTCAGAAGGAACCAAGGTAGCCTTGTTCAGCACGGCCACAGTGTGATCCACCTGTGGAGGCACACACCATCGCGATTCGGTAGCTGGAGCAAAGGGATAAAGCAATTTGAACCGACTAGGTACCAGGAATGGACGTTTTAAAGTGCGCCACATTTCATTAACAGTGTAATGAAACCCAGCGGGACAGGGAAAAACCTGCGCCGAATTGCGGGTCCTGTGTGTCCCAAATGAGGACACAATGCCCGGAGGATTGGGCTCATCCTCCAAATGTAGTGTTTCCTTAACAGAAACTATCAATTCATCCATTGGTCGCACGCTCCTCGGGCGACCCCGGGGAGGAAGTATCAACCCCCTCCACCGCCGCCTCCCCCTCAGACCCCAGCGGGTCTAAGGATGAGCAAGACCCTGAAAAGGGCACGCTCGCCGCAGCAGCCATATCACCATCTGAATCAGAAGAGAGAGAGACAATCTGGGCCTCTTCTTAGCAGCACGTTCAGCCATCAGCATTTCCATATTGGACACCAAGGTCGCCACTACAGCGGCCAAACCAGGTCCCAGAGGGGCCACAGGAGAACTGGGGTCCCCCACCAGAGCTGGGGGGAATTTGCTGTCCTGAGAATCCATTGCCCAAGATGAAACAACAGTGCAATACATTTTGTACTGCCCCTTTAAAACCGCTGCGGAGTGCGCAGCCCACCGCCACAGATACAGTGACAAAGACCCCCAAACAGGAGAAGAAAAAAACGGAGCCAGAAATGACAATACAGAAGGTAATGAGAGAGATAGCCTGCAGAGCCCACAGAGTGTTACCACCGATGTCGCTGCTTCAGAGGAAAAGGAAGTGCTGTCAGAGTAGGCTGAACCATAAGCTGCATGACTCAGGGAAAATGGCTGCCCCATAGGACTGAATGGAAGGCTCCGGCAAAATGGCCGCCGAACATGCGGTCGGAACGATCGTTCTGCCACGGCAAAATGGCGTCGGATGGCGCCAAAACAGCATGTAGTATTGCCCATAGTGAAGCCAAACATGCTTGCCCATACCTAAAATGGCGGACCGCGCGGTTTTACCCCGCTGCGGCCGCCACACACACAGTCTGCACCCCCACAAGCACCTAAGTGACACAGGGAAGGGGACCCCCAAAAACACACAGCACCGCATGTACAAGCGATCCCCGCATGGACCACATCAGGGAGTCACAAAGGCACAAACATGGGGAGACACAGCAATACAGGACTGCCACCCCAGACAGAGGCCCCACACAGAAGTACTTACCTGTACCAGATGGCGTGGGAAGCCTCTATGAACGGAAAGCCGCTGTCCTCATCTGACAGGGAATGCCGTTAGCCAGAGACATTACACTGCAGTATCGCAGATGTGTCCAGTGAGGTAGCTACCTCACGGCTGCATCCCTGCTGTGAGCAGGGATGGGTCGTTCATAATGCCAGGACGAACCATAGCTGAACGCTCGATGGCGGGCTGGGGGTCCATCTGACCCTCTGCCCTGGAGAACCAGGGCGGTCAGTCCGAATCCCAGCACCGCATGAATCCATCTTCTTCCAAGAGTCGACTAAAACTAAAACTGACAAAATAAACAGCTAGTAAAGTAAGAAAAAAACTGACATTTTCAAAAGAAAATCAAATAAAAAAAAGAAGATTAGATAGGCTGAGACTGCAGCCCCAGCACAGGGAAGCCAAACTACTCCTGACGCTAGGCAGAAAGAAACCGAGTTGGGAGTGGTCACTGCAGGGGGGTATTGACCTAGTGGGACAGCCCCCATGGGTGTGTATATGCAAATGCCTGTTCTTTTTGACTAAGTCTTATGCCTAGCTACTCCTGCGGAACGGAAGTCAATACCCAATAGTGATGACTTAGAGGAGGCGGCGACTGTCGGAGGACGTAAGAGAAACTTTATTTTTATATATGTGATTTCTACACAATGGGCACAATTTATATATTTATAGTTTATTCGTTTTTACCTATATCTGAGTACAAACGGATGGGCTATTGATCACATGACAGTTACATATTTTTGCGCAGCAATTTTATTTATTCATATTCACACTGTATGAGATAGTGAATTGTTTGCAGCAATTATATCGTTGATTGGTTGCTCGTAGGATTTATTGTTTAATTCAAAGTTGTGGGCATGTTCTGTAAATTAAATGATGCAAATCCTCAAACAATCCATGTTAATTCTAGGTTATGAAACATGAAAAATGCCAAGGTGGGTGAATACTTTTGCAAGGCACTGTATGCCTTGCAAGGCACTGTATGCCATGCTTTGGGTTGTCATGCTGAAAGATGAAGTTCCTCTTCATGTTCAGCTTTCTAGCAGAAGCCTGAAGGTTTTGTGCCAATATTGACTGGTTTTTAAAACTGTTCATAATTCCCTCTACCTTGAATAAGGCATGATGCTGCCACCACCATGCTTCATTTTGGGTATGGTGTTCTTTTAGTAATGTGCAGCGTTGTTTTGCGCCAAACATATCTTTTAGAATTATGGTCAAAAAAAAAAGTCCAACCTTGGTTTCATCAGACCATAACACATTTTCCCATTTCACATTTTGCTTTTGGGAAACTTCAGATGGGTTTTTGCAAAATTTAGCCGGGCTTGGATGTTTTTCTTCATAAGAAAAGTCTTCCGTCTTGCCACTCAACCCCATAGTCCAGACATATGAAGAATACTGGAGATTATTGTCTCATGTACCACACAGCCAATACTAGCCAGATATTCCTGCAGCTCCTTTAATGTTGCTGTAGGCCTCTTAGCAGCCTCCTTGACCAGTTTTCATTTTTTATCGATTTTGGAGGGACGTCCAGTTTTTGATAATGTCACTGTTGTGCCATATTTTCTGCACTTGATGATGACTGTCTTCACTGTGTTCCATGGTATATCTAATGCCTTGGAAATTATTTTGTACCATTCCCTCTGATGCTTTGGAAGCTCTCTGAGGACCAGGGCTTTTGGTGTAGGATGAGACTAAGAAAATGTCAGGAAAGACCTACTTGAACAGCTCAACTTTATGTGGGGTTAATCAAAGGCACTTTAAAAAGGTGGCAGGTGTGTACTGACTCCTATTCAGCATAAGTTTAAATGTAATTACTTAATTTTAAGCACAGCTACCTCCCCAGTTGTAAGAGGGTATGCACACTTATGCAACAACATTATTTTAGTTTAGTTTTACTTTCCCCCCTTAAAGATTTCAGTTTGTTTTTCAATTGAGTTGTGCAGTTTATAGGTCACATTAAAAAGGTGGAAAATGAGAGCGGCGGGATATAAAGTACAATGGGGTGCGGGTCTCGTTTTACACGGATTTCTCCGCTGAAGTGCAGAGGAGCAGGGCGAAATTCTTCGCGGTCAAACAGCGTCTGCAGAAACTACATGCCTCTTATGCCATGCTGTATCCTGCGAAGCTCCGTATTATTGCTGGGGGTCAACATCATTTCTTTGAGGATCCGTCGGAAGCTTCCTCGTGGATTGACCACAATGAGCATTCCCTTCGTCCTCGTCAGATGCCTCCGGAAGATGGTGTGGCCTGAGGATTCTTCTCAGGTGCCCTTTTGCGATGATGACCCGGTGAATGCTGTTTGGGGGGCTCTGCCCCCGGCCTGGAGATGGAAGTACCTGTGATTTTTTCCTCTCTCCTGCTACCCCCTGTTTTTGTTTTTTCCTTCCCCTGTTCTACCCCTGTTTTGCAGGTGCTAATATCCTGGAGACCGTTGGGACTCGAACTACTGTTTGCTAGCTTGGAGCTGTAAGGTTCTGTCCATTCCGCAGAAACTTGGGTTCCTGTAAGTACTTGTGACTTCTTTCCCCCTTTTTGGATGGTTTTCTTTGGTTTTTTTTTTCCTTCTCCCTCACCTCCCTTTTTTATTTTTCTGTGGGGGGTAATTTTTCTCATCCCCTTTTGGACAGTATATGACTTCCTCACCAGTGTGGATGAGACCTGTTGTCCTCTACACGGGAGGGGAGGCTGAGCTGGGGTGCTCCCCAGGGACTATGTCTGCGACACCGGTGTCCGAGGCCCTTGGCAGTTGGACTCTGTGTGGCTGGTTGGGGCGCCCTCGGCACGGTGCTCGGTTTTTTGCACTGTTTAGTTGGATGGTCCTGTTGACCTCCCTGAATTGGAGTCCGAATTGTACCTTTACTATGTGTTTACCTGGTGACAGCCAAGATCCCTATTTTGTACCCTGTCTTGTACGATGTCCGATGATCGGTGTCCCAGCCCCGCCAGGGCTTGTGCTGCTCTGTCGCCCACCATGACGGCTGTCCTGGTTATTTCCTGGAATGTTAGGGGGCTGAGGGACCCACTTAAGCGTTCCATGGTTTCCTCGACCCTGCGCAGGCATTTTCCAGCCATCTGTTCGTTACAGGAGACTCACCTGGATGCTGAGTCGCGATCCTGGTTGCATTATGCCTGGGCGGGCTGGGAATACCACTCCACGCACACCTCCTACTCTCGTGGGGTGAGTGTGTTAGTCCATCGGTCCCTTGACTTTCAGGAACATCATAGTCTAGTTGACAGGGAGGGACGGTTTGTATTTCTATACTGTAAATTGTATACCTTACACTGTATTCTGGCCTTTATTTATATTCCTCCCCCGTTCCATGGGGAGGTCCTTCGTCAGCTTGTATCCTATACTCTGAGCCACCCGGAGGTTCCGGTCTATGTACTGGGGGACTTTAATTGTGTATTGGACGCGCAGCTGGACCGACATTCTTCTGCACTGGGGAGTGGAGGCATGGGCCGATCGGCCTTGGCGAAATTCGCTGAGGAAGTGGGTTGGACGGACATCTGGCGACTCCGCAACCCGGGGACCAGGGTCTTCTCCTGCTTTTCCAAAACCCACACCTCTTTATCACGTATCGATTTGTGCCTCTGCTCCTCCTCTGCCATTAGATATGTTGACAAGGTTGAATATGCCCCCAGGGGTGTCTCGGATCATTCCCCTCTGGTGCTGTGTCTAGCTGTGCGCCCCTCCGCTACCCTGCAGAGGGCGCCGTGGAAACTTAATGCCTTCTGGTTGCACTTGTTCCCCTCACATGATAGGCTTAAAGAGGCTATGCGGGAGTTCTGGCAGGTACATGATGCTGCGGGTGGGCGGGGTGTACAGTGGGAAGCTTTTAAGGCCTATCTACGGGGTTTATTCATCAGGGAGGTACAGGCCATCAAGAGGAACACGGCGGCTCTGGGGGAGCAGGCTGAGGGTTTGGCGACTCAGCTGGAGGCCCGCTACATTGCGGACCCATCTGAGACTAACCGAGAGGGCTGGCTGGCTGCTCAGGAGGCTCTGGTTCGTATAAATTCCTCTGGGGCTGAACGTAGGAGGTTTTTTCAACGGCAGGCCTACTATGAGGAGGGGGAAACCACGGGCAGGTTGTTGGCCAGGATTGCCCACTCTCATCAAACGTCGCCTTCCATTGGGGCACTTATGGGTGATGGGGGCCGGGTTGTGAACACCCCGGATCGGATTATGGAGGTGTTGAGGGCATTTTACGCTACCCTATACCAGTCTAGACAGGGACACACTGCTGCTGAACTCTCGGAGTATGTAGATGCCATCTCCCTGCCCTGCCTGTCAGATCTGGAGAGAGCTGAACTGGAGGCTCCCCTTACCCTGAAGGAGCTTCAGACTGCGTCGGCTTCCTTCCCTAACTGTAAAGCTCCGGGGGAGGATGGGCTGCCAATGGAGGTATACAAGGAGTATGCGGAGGAGACGTTGCCACATCTTCTGGAGGCCTTTTTGGAGGCCAAGCGGAATATGAGGTTGCCACCTTCTATGTGTAGGGCTAATGTTATCCTCCTCTTGAAGCCGGGGAAGGACGGTCTGGACCCCGGGTCCTACCGTCCTATCTCGCTCCTGCAGAGTGACATTAAGATCCTGGCGAAGGCTCTTGCGCTGCGACTTAACCGGGTAGTTGCTTCTATTGTACATGCTGATCAATCGGGCTTTATGCCGCACAAGTCGACGTCCATTAACCTGCGCCGCTTATTCCTGAACATACAATCCCCGGCAGACAATGGGGGCAGTAGGGCATTGCTATCACTCGATGCGCAAAAGGCATTTGACAGTGTAGAGTGGGACTACTTGTGGGTGGTCATGTCCAAGTTTGGCTTTGGTGAGAACTTTATTTCATGGGTAAAACTGTTGTACCAGGCCCCGGTGGCCGCTATCCGGGAGGGTGGTAGGGTGTCCCATCCCTTCTCCCTGTTTAGGGGAACTAGGCAGGGGTGCCCCCTGTCCCCCTTAATCTTTGCCCTGGCGATAGAGCCTCTAGCTGCCCTGATTAGGTCCAATCAGAACATAGTGGGATTCCGATACGGCCCCTTGGAGGAAAAGATCATGCTATACGCGGATGATACCATGCTTCTGTTAGGCGATACCTCTGGTTCTCTGAAGGAGGCTATGGAGGTTATTACTACGTTTGGCTCGTTTTCGGGCCTGCTTATTAATTGGTCCAAATCCTCCTTGATGCTGCTCGATGATCCCGAGGGATCCCAGGAAGTGGGGGTAACGGGGATTCCTGTCTCCACTGAGTTTCGTTACTTGGGGGTGCAGGTGACCCCACAGCCCTTAGACTTTGCCCGTCTTAACCTATCTCCCCTCCTCGCCCGCTTTAGGGATAAGATAAAGGTCTGGTCGAGGTTGCGCATGTCACTGGTGGGCAGGGCCAACCTCATAAAAAGGATTCTCATGCCCCAGCTGCTCTACGCCCTTCACAACTCCCCGGTCGTGGTCCCCCTGAGACTGTTCCAGATTGTCAATACCATTTTTAGATCATTTCTGTGGCTGAGCAAGAGCCCCCGTATAAAGTTGGAGCACCTTCAGCGACCTAAGGAGCTTGGGGGTCTAGCAGTTCCAAATCCCTGGCTGTACTACTTAGCCTCCCAACTTCAGCATATTGCACGGGTCATGAGTGAGAAGGGAGAGGGGTCAATTGCAGGCCTTGTGGCCCACATTGTGGGCAGGGGAGATGTGGCGGCCCAATTGGAATCCTTGCGATTCGGGAAGTCTAGTAAGCGCTATCCGACCTATGTCCTTATGCAAAAGACCTGGAACAAGGCTCGTCAGCTGCAGCAGGTACTGGGATATACGGACTATAGCCCTATCTGGAAGAATGCCAGATACCCGGAGCTGGCTGGATTGCCGTACGGAGCTAAGTGGCTGGGACATGGCATCTCTCATATGACACATATATTCAGCGGTGGGGTGCTCAGATCTTTTGCTGCACTTCGGGAGGAATTTCGTCTCCCCAGGTCCATGCACTTTTATTATGTACAGTTGGCACATGCCGTTAAGGCCCAGGGGGGGGATGATCTTTGGACTCACTTTCCCGCCCCGATATTTCATTTTATGTCTACGGTTTCTGATTTTAGGGGGTTTATTTCCCATTGTTATTCTCTACTAATGAGCTCCTTCATGGATCGACACCCTCTTCGAGTGGTTCCCCGGTGGGAGGCGGATGTGGGGGTATTTGAGGATGAACAATGGGAGGAGGCTCTACAGGCTGTGCAGCTGAGCTCTCTGAATGTGGCTCAGAGATTGTCTCAACTATACGTTTTGTACAGGACTCATTACACACCAGCCCGGCTGTTCAGGATGGGGAGGAGAGATTCTCCCACCTGTGGTCGATGTATGCGGGACCACGGAGACTTAATGCATCTTCTATGGCGCTGCCCCAAACTTCATGTCTATTGGAAGGGAGTACTCTCGACGCTCTCGGGGGCCTTCGGGGTTACGATACCGGAGGACCCTAAGGTTTGTCTGTTGGGTGTTCTTGGGGGAGTTCAGGCCCCGGAGCTGGCCCTGCAGGCCATCGGGCGAGCTCTGTTTCAGGCAAGGAAATTGATACTGAGGCGATGGATTTCACCAAGGGCCCCACTGGTTAAGGAATGGGTTGCGGCTATGGGTGACACACTTAGACTAGAGAAGTATATATATCAACATAGGGGCAGCGTGGGTAAATTTGACCGCCTGTGGGCTCCGTGGCTGGCTGTGCCGGGGCTTGCCCCGGTGGAGTTGGTCCTGAACAATCTTTTGGCGGGGGTGAGGTGAGGCCCGGGGACCATTGTTACACGAAAGATCACTGTCTGCTCTGCTTGTGGTTGTTGTATCTGGTGGGGGTGCGGGGCAGTTGGGTCGGACTATTGTATGTTTTCCTGTCACGTATGGGGATCTATGTTGGTAAATATGTATGCTATTACTGCAAGCTTTTTCATGCACTTGAGTACTGTACGTATTCTGGACTCTGTATTTCTGTTCTTTTTTTTTGTGTGTTGATGTTTTGTTTGACATCTTTAATAAAGTTTTTGCCTGATTTAAAAAAAAAAAAAAAAAGGTGGAAAATGTCTGAAATGATTTAGCTTGGTCTCATTTTTTTACATCACATAAACCTGACATTTTAAGACCTCTTTCTTGCACACTGTAGCTTGAAAAAGCTCAGTAAAGCTTTTTTTTTTTTTTTTAACGGAGCTAAAATATAGCCCATTCATTGTAATGTGCCTATGCACACAGGCGCATAAACGAGCACCGTGCATTCTTCAGTAAAAACAAAATAGAAAAATCTGCATTCTTAGTCAGTAATTTATACCTCATGCGCGATTGCACACAAATGTATGCAAATGTTTATTTATATATTATGAACAAGAACACGAGAAAAAAAGTTCTCAAGCATCTGCGTGAAAAAAAAAAAAAAAAAAAACAAAACAACAGGGGTGTGTAGACATTTTATATCCACTGTAAATTACTTTTTAACATTGTATCAATGAAATATTTTAAAACATCCGCTATTATTACCTGAAACAGTTACTGTGGCTCCAGGATCAATAATGCCACTGTTTGGCCTCACACAGTAGCGCCTTGGAGCTGTAGTTTTCACCTTGAAGCATACTTTCTTTTCAGACGGATTACGGAGTTTGAGGCTTGTGGTGACAACATCTGTAAATGGACCTAAAAATGAAAGCAAAGAAAAAAAAATTAAAGAAAAGAAAAAAAAACAACAATAGCTTGAGAGTTTATATCAAAAATAATTTAAACTAAAAGATATATTAAAACAATGTTAAAGCAGTTATGTATTTGCAGTTCAACTAGTGTAAATATTTTAATTGGTCTTATCTGACTTCAGTACTCTGCTTAAAGGAGTTGTAAAGTCAGAAGGCTTTTTAAAATTAATGCATTCTATGCATTAAGATAAAAACCTTCTGGGTGCAGTAGCCTCCCCAGCCCCCCCTAATACTTACCGGAGGCCCTTCTCTCTCCAGCGATGTCCATGAGTCCCTCGGCCATCGAGGACTCTCTCTCCCGATTGGCTGAGACACAGCCATGGTGCCACTGGCTCCCATGGCTGTCAAAGACAGTTAGCCAACCAGGAGAAAGAGGGGGTGGGGCTGAACGGCAGCTCAGTGTCTGAATGGACACACTGAGCTGCAGCTGGGCTCGGGTGCCCCCACAGCAAGCTGCTTGCTGTGGGAGCACTGGATGGGAGGGAAGGGCGAGTAGTAGCAACGAAGGACCCGAGAAGAGGAGGATCCGGGCTGCAATGTGGAAAACCAACTGCACAGAGGAGGCAACTTTACAATCACTTTAACAGCAGCACTTAGACAGGTGGTGGGAGGGCTAGTCAACCAGATTCTGCTGCAATAAACTAGCGATCTGGGAGCACTGAGGACTTTCATGGTACCGCATAAACTCACGAGGAGATATTATAAAAATACAAACATTTATTATGTATACAGACATCCCTTGACGGGCAAAAAAAAAAAAAAAAATTATTGTATAAAACGGGGCTCGACATTTCCCGGGCGCCAGGTCGCATTGGCGACTAGAAACTGAGTCCAGGCGCCTAGGATTTCAGCTATCTGCTGTCAGGCCTCGGGACGCCGCTCTGTGATGCAGAGATTTGAAATTCCCACGGCTCCTATCCATAATTCTCTGTGTCCTGACAAGAGGCATTTTAATTGGTCAGCACCGTCACATGGACGGCGATGACCAATCAGAACCGGCTGCCTCTTCTCCACTTTCAGCACATCCATAGGACGCACTGCTCGACTGTCAGCCCTCCTCGTTGCGGTCACCCGGCACACATCCATCTGACATCAGGTAAGAGTGCTGGGTCCACGGCTGAGCGGTGTGTGAGCAGGGCAGGACTTGGGGCCACTTTGGGCTGTGGGCAGCTGCAGCCAGGGCCGCCCGGTACAAGGGGTGGGCGGATCAATTTATTGTAGAAAGGGGGGCGCAGAGCAGGTGAAGTGCTGACAGTGTGTTAACTATTTTCTGGGCAACAAGTGACTTCCGCCAGGCGCCGGTCGCGCTACAACACTGCAGAGCTGTAAGGAGGATGTGCGAGTGCACTCCTGCACTCGGCACAAGCCTAGGACCTGGCCTTCACTTCCCTGTCAGGCAGAGCCGCAGGGTAATCTCCGCCTGACAGACGCTTACGAGTCCCGGCAAGGCGCGACGTCACCGGGAGGAGGGATCGGAGAGGACCATAGAGAGCCGCCGGGAAGGAATCAGCCAGTCAGCGCATCCGAAAAGTAAGTACATTTGCATCTACAGTTGAATTGGCATACTCTGGGTGGTGGTGGTGGTGGGCAGAGGTTATATAATTACCAATGGTAATATGCAGCATGAGAGGGTTAATGTATTGCCACTGGTCACTAATGCATTAGTGACCAGTGTCAGAAAATTAACCCCTTTGTGCTGCATTAGTGGCATTAGTATCAGTGTTCATTAGTATCAGTGTTCATTTATGCTGCAGCATGTAGGGGTTTATAAACACTGCCACTAATGCAGCACAAAAGGGGTTAATTTTCCGACACTGGTCACTAATGCATTAGTGACCAGTGGCAATACATTAACTCCCTTCATGCTGCATTTTACAAAGCCCAGCCCTGTGTGTAAGGTGGGGAAATGGTGCACCAGGTCATGGCTCTGCACTGAATTTCATGTGTCAGCCGCTCCCTATCCCACTGCTCCAGTCTGCCTGTGCTTCACTGCATCCTCAGCCCCTGGGGGAGGTGGGAATGCAGACTGAGCCCATCCGGCCATGGCTAAGGGAAGGGAACCACCTACAATTAGTTGGGGGGCACAGTTTACCTCTTATTGGCCAGGTGTGGGAGCCCTCCCCCCATAGACGTGTGTGGGGGAGCAGAGCAGGCCATTTTCTGAGTGTATAGGAGGAAGGTGGAGGTGGGAGAGTGCCACACTTCTGGAGAATTCTTCTGTACACACCATAGAGCTGTACATATACACATCTGCCTGAGACTTTCACTCTCTCCCACCCTCCATCTCCCTCTCTCTCTCTCTCCCCCTCTCCTCTCTTCTCTCTCCCTCTCTCACCCCCCCCCCCTCCCCTTCTTTCCATTTCTTTCCCTTTTTATTTCTCTTTTTCTGGGCGCGGGGCAGCTTTTAAAAAAAAAAAAAAAAACTGGCTCCTAACTTTTTTAGCTGGCTCCAAGATTCAAAGAAAATTTGTCAACCCCTGGTATAACACTATAATCACAAATCCGTTTTTTTTTGTTTTTTTCTTTTTAATTTAAACCTTTTAAATCGCAAAAGGAAAACAAAGTTTGCTGTAACTGCTTATAAAGTATTAACTTGAGTTCTCCTTCAATTTTTTAGTGTATTTAAATCCGCTTGTACGTTAACACCCCTTCCCCCAGAATGACAATCCTATTGTCCAAATGTGCCCTTACACAGTGTGGGGCGATCGAATACAGTGTTACTGCCCAGATCACCAGGTGAAAACAGAGGAAATAAAGCCTAAAACAAATTCAGGCACAACATCTAATGACTGGTCAACTTCAATATAATGGAATATAAATGGGATTTTTGACTTATCGTAAAATCCATTTCTTTGATGTTCATTGACGGACACAACTTCTGATCTTCATATTCATTGGGTTATACTGCCCCCTACAGGAGTAGGACACTAGACAGAAAAATAATCTGGCGACGCCTATAGGTAGTCCAAGGGCGTATACTCCTCCTCCCTGCTATAGGTACTCAGTTTTGTTACAAGCAGTGTCAGAAGAATTACAACTCCACAGAGGGGTGGGTGCTGTGTCCGTCAATGAACATCAGAGAAATGGATTTTACAGTAAGTCAAGGTGGCCACCTTGCAAACTTGCGTCACTGATGCCTGGGGACGGAAGGCCCAGGGAGGCACTGAGCACCCGAGTAGAGTACGCCTTGACAGGGAAAGTAGGAACCTGACCCTTGATGGAATAGGCCTGAATCACGATCTATCTGATTCATCTGGAAATAGTCGCAGAGGAAGCGGACAACCCTTGCCGAGGCCCATCTGTGAGCCTACCTAAAAGGACGCAGTAGCTCCCAGGTATACCCAAATTGCTCGGACCACATCCACGGCATGCAAGGCAAGTTTCTTCTGAAGTTGCGGCCTGGGACACAGGGAAGGCAACACAATGTCTTCATTCAAATGAAAATCAGAAACAACATTGGGAGGAACAACGGACAGGGGCAAAGAACCACCTCATCTCTGTGAATCACCAAGTAAGGTAAACAGGATAACACCGCCAATTCCGACACCCTGTGCACAGAGGTAATAGCCACAAAAATGCAAAGGAATCTCCCAAAGATTCTCAAAAGGAGTCTTCTGGAGGAACGAAAGCACCATATGGAGGTCTCAAGGCGGCAACGGGGACCGCACTGGAGGAACCCCCCCCCCCCATTCAAGGAAGGTCAAAATCCAAGCCACCGAGAAAGAGTAAGGATGAACCCAAAGAGATTCACACCATGCAATGCATGTCTTCCACGTACAATGGTAGATCCTCCTAGAAGTAGATTTCCTAGCTTTTAACAGCGCTGGAATCACTGACTCAGATAAACCTGGCGTTCAACAGCCAAGCCGTCAAAGTCAGCGACTGTAAAGCAGGATGGACGACTGGTCCTTGGGACAGTAGATGCTCCCTGAGAGGAAGCTTCCAAGGAACGCTGGTGACCAGTCGCACCAGATCGGTGTAGACCAGACCGGAGCCACCAAGATGACCGGAATCCCTTCTGCCTCAATCCTGCGTAGAAGTCTTGGCAGATGCTTGAGAGGAAGGAAGGTGTAAAATCAGACGATACTGACCCCACAGGGCCACCAGTGCGTCTGTGGCCCCGTGGGGTCAGTATCCAGATGACACCTCTAGATGAAGGGACCACTCCCCTTGGTCCAACGCCTGCCGACTAAGGTAATACACCTGCCAGTTTTCCACCCCGTGAATGTGTACGGCGGAGAGGGCTGGTACGAACCGTTCTGCCCATATTAGAATGCAGGCTACCTCCCAAGCCACCAGGACACTTGGTGATTGACATACGCCACGGCAGTAGCATCGTCCGATTGAATGCGCACTGGACATCCCTGAAGACGATCCGTCCAATGGCCCAGACAAAGTCTGATTGCTTGGAGTTTAAGACATTAATCGGTAAGTCTGGACTCTTCCAGCATCCAGATCCCCCGAGCAGAACTTCTGCACTTCGAGGCGCTCTGCTTGTTTTTTCAATACTTTGTTAAAGCACCTTTGGCACCAATTACAGTCTCAAGTCCCTGAGTATGATGATACAAACAGGTACACCTATTTTTGGGCAGTTTCTACCATTCTTTGCAGGACCTCTCAAGGTCCATCAGGTTGGATGGGAAGCGTTAGTGCACATCCATTTTCAGATCTCTCCAGGAGTTGTTCAGATCATCTATGTAAATCGGGTTCAAGTCCAGGGTCTGGCTGGGCCACTCAAGGACATTCACACCGAGTGTTCCCGTAGCCACTCCTTTTGTTATCTTGGCTATGTGCTTAGGGTCGTTGTCCTGTTGGAAGATGAACCTTCACCCCAGTCTGAGGTCCAGAGCACTCTGGAACAGGTTTTCATTAAGGATGTCTCTGTACATTGCTGCATCCATTTTTCCCTCAACCATGACTCTCCTATTTCCTGCCGTTAAAAAAACATCCCACAGCATGATGCTGCCACCACACTTCACTGTAGGGATGATATTGGCCAGATGAGTGGTGCATGATTTCCTCCAGACAAGATGCTTGCCATTCAGGTCAAAGAGTTCAAACTTTGTTTCATCAAACTAAAGAATTTTATCGTGGTCCGAGAGGCCTTCAGGTGCCTATTGGCAAACTCCAGGTGGGCTGTCATGTGCATTTTACTGACGGGTGGCTTCCGTCTGGCCACTCTACCATACAGGCCTGATTGAAGGAGAGCAGCAGAGATGGTTGTTCGCCTTGAAGGCTCTCCTCTCTCCACAGAGAAAGACTGGAGTTCTGTCAGAGTGACCATGGGTCACCTCCCTGACTAAGTCCCTTCTCCCCCAATCGCTAAGTTTGGCGGGGGGGGGGGCTGCTCTAGGACAAGTCTTGGTGGTTCCAAACTTCTTCCATTTACAGATGATGACCACTGTGCTCATTGGGACCTCCAATGCTGCAGACATTTTTCTGTACCCTTCCCCAGATCTGTGCCTGGATACAATCCTGTCTCTGAGGTATACAGACAAAATCATTGGACTTAGTGGCTTGGTTTGTACTCGGACATGCACTGTTAACAGTAGGACCTTATATAGACAGGTGTGTGCCTTAACCTTTCAAAAAAATGTTCAATCCACTGAATTTACCCCAGGTGGAATCCAATCAAGTTGTAGAAATATATCAAGGATGATCGGTGGGAACAGGATGCACCTGAGCTTAATTTTGAGTGTCATGGCAAAAGCTATAAAAAAAAAAAAAAAACGTATGCACGTGATTTTTACGTTTATTGTTTATAAATGGCAAAGAAGATTTTAAACTTCTTTCACGTGGTCTTTATGGGGTATAGTTTGTAAAATTTTGAGGAAAATAAAGAATTGAATCCATTTTGGAATAAGGCTGTAACAAACAAAAATGTTTAAAAAGTGAAGCACTGTGAGTACTTTCCGGATGCACTGTAAAGTTAATGCTGAATGAACAGGCCCAAAGGGAGAATTTAATTTGGAAAAAAAATAAAATAATTCTGATCCACAGATACACAAGTAGATGGCTCCTAAATAAATAGGGGTAGATAATGAAGATGTATATTCCTTTGTAAAACTGGATCTATAATTAAATTGAAAACAAATTAATAGCACAAAACATCAGCATTATATAGTAGTCACAAGAACCTCTTTGAATGGCATGAATTTAAAAAAAAAAAAAAAATCCTTATACCAAGATTCCTCATGTGACCCAAACCCAATGCAGCCTAGATTACACTTTCTCTGGTGACCAGAAGCATTACAGGTATTTCATTTGAATTGGCAGTAAGGCTCCGTTTACACTTATGAGACTCCAAAATCGCACGATTTCCAGTGCGACTTTACACACTCTGGCACTCAAGTTGCATCAAAGTGGTGAAGGAACCTTTTCAAAGTTGCTGTGACTATGTTGGAAAGATCCGAACAGGGGCCATTTAAATCAATGGAATGCGACTATGTGTACAAAGTCACACAACAAGTCGCACACAAAAGAGTACTTATGATTAGAGATACAGTGGGGAAAATAATTCTTTGATCCCCTGCAGATTTTGTAAGTTCATCCAAAGAAAAAAAGGGTCTATCATTTTTTTATCATAGGTGAATTTTAAATTATAAAGACAGAATATCAACCAAAAATCCAGAAAAATTTTTTTTATAAAAATTGAGTTGCAGTTCAGTGAGTAAAATAATTATTTGATACCCAAGCAAAACATGACTTAGTACAGTGGTTCTTAACCTTGTTCGAGGTACTGAACCCCACCAGCTTCATATGCGCATTCACCGAACCCTTCTTAATTGGAAAAATAAAATATGATTTTATGAGTCTAGTCTCGGGAGGGGCACTGCCAGAAAATAAGGTGTTGTTTACAGAACTGAATTAAATGTATCATACAAAGTAAAATGTACAGAGGTCAGTAGGCTGTAGGGCAGCGTACAGGGCCGGATTAAGAGCATCATGGGCTTGGTGCTGAGGATTTTGAAGGGCCTTAAGGGCCGTGCCTTGGCATGCACCCAGAGGAGGAAGGGTGCAGCCATGCATGCCTAATTCAACATGGGATGCTGTCTCTGAAGCCCATTAACACATCCATGCATTGGCAAATGTCCCTCCTTGTCTGGCCTTCGTGCTGTGTGGGGAGGTTCTGAGGGAGCTGCCTGGGGAAGCGAGCATAGAAGCCAGACTTCTGTGTTTACAAGTGACAGAAGAGCGGTAACAGTGAATATGGCCAACCCGGGGCCTATATAAAGGTAGGGGCCTGGAGCTGCAGCTCCAATAGCCCCTACGTTAATCTGGCCCTGGCAGCGTACAGAGGTCAGTAGGCTGTAGGGCAGCGTACAGAGGTCAGTAGGCTGTAGGGCAGCGTACAGAGGCCAGTAGGCTGTAGGGCAGCGTACAGAGGCCAGTAGGCTGTAGGGCAGCGTACAGAGGCCAGTAGGCTGTAGGGCAGCGTACAGAGGCCAGTAGGCTGTAGGGCAGCGTACAGAGGCCAGTAGGCTGTAGGGCAGCGTACAGAGGCCAGTAGGCTGTAGGGCAGCGTACAGAGGCCAGTAGGCTGTAGGGCAGCGTACAGAGGCCAGTAGGCTGTAGGGCAGCGTACAGAGGCCAGTAGGCTGTAGGGCAGCGTACAGAGGCCAGTAGGCTGTAGGGCAGCGTACAGAGGCCAGTAGGCTGTAGGGCAGCGTACAGAGGCCAGTAGGCTGTAGGGCAGCGTACAGAGGCCAGTAGCATGTAGGGCAGCGTACAGAGGCCAGTAGCATGTAGGGCAGCGTACAGAGGCCAGTAGCATGTAGGGCAGCGTACAGAGGCCAGTAGCATGTAGGGCAGCGTACAGAGGCCAGTAGCATGTAGGGCAGCGTACAGAGGCCAGTAGCATGTAGGGCAGCGTACAGAGGCCAGTAGCATGTAGGGCAGCGTACAGAGGCCAGTAGCATGTAGGGCAGCGTACAGAGGCCAGTAGCATGTAGGGCAGCGTACAGAGGCCAGTAGCATGTAGGGCAGTGTATACGGGTCAGTTGATTGTAGGGAAGGATAGAGTGGTCTGTAGGCTGGAGGACGGTGTACAGAGAATAGGGCAGAGGACAGGAGTGGATAGGACAGTGTACAATGATCAGTAAAGCCACACACCAGGGGGCTGGGAGGGCCGGGAGGGCCAGGAGGGCACACACTGGGGGGTTATGAGGGCACACACCAGGGGGTTGGAAGGGCATACACTGGGGGGAGGGTCAGGAGGACACACACTGTGGGGGAGGGTAGTGAGGGCACACACCAGTGGAGAGTCAGGAGGCCACACACTGGGTGTCAGGAGGGCACACATCAGTGGTTGGGAGGGTACACACTGGGGGGGGTTGGGAAGGCATACCATGGGGTATCAGGAGGACACACACTGGGGGGGGGTAGCTGTGGGAGGGCATACCATGGGGTGTCAGGAGGGCACACTGGGCTGAGGTTGGGAGGGCATACCATGGGGTGTCAGGGGGGCACACACTTGGGGAGGGCATACCATGGGGTGTCAGGAGGGCACACACTGGGGGAGGGCATACCATGGGGTGTCAGGAGGGCACACACTGGGGGGAGGTGTTGGGAAGGCATACCATGGGGTATCAGGAGGGCACACACTGGGGGGGTTGGGAGGACATACCATGGGGTGTCAAGAGGAAACACACTGGGGGGAGGTGTTGGGAGGGCATACCATGGGGTGTCAGGAGGACACACTGGGGGGGAGGTGTTGGGAGGGCATACCATGGGGTATCAGGAGGGCACACACCAGGGGGCATTCACAATGCTTATTGAGCTAAATGAAAAGGACATGCATTTCCATTTGTCAGCTAACAGCACCTCTATGCTAAGCTGCAGTAACTCAGCAGACTTAGCATAGAGGTGCTTGTAAATGAATCCACCATGTACAGCTAGCTGAGCCTACCTCCAGGAACATTCACTTGGCTCCCTCTGCTCAGTTGCTCACACTTCCCTCTTCCAGGCGGGCGCGATCTCCGTGGTCAGGTACATCCCCATCCCGCCCACTCAAACAGCAAGCAGGGGAGGGGGGGGGGTGGCCTCACAATCAGTAATATTTTCTCGTGGGGAGAAATTGCTCTGTTGCCCCTCCGCCGAACCCCTGAGACTGACTCACCGAACCCCTGGGGTTCGATCGAACCCAGGTTAAGAACCACTGACTTAGTACTTGGTGGAGAAACCTCTATTGGCAAACACAGAGGTAAGACATTTCTTGCAATTGGTGACCAGGTTTGCACACATCTCAGGAGGGATTTTGGTCCACTCTTCTGTACATATCTTCTATAAATCCTTAACCACTTCCATACCGAGTCATGTAAAATGACGTCGGCAAAGTGGTTGTCTAGATCCGGGCCGCCGTCATATGACGTCGGCCCGTTCTAGCTGCTACTGCGCGCCCCCGGCGGCGCGCAGCGGCGCGATCAGGGATGAGGCTCGTCCCTCGGACATAGCCCATCACTGATCAAGGTAAACAGCCAATAGAAATTGGCTGTTTACCACGTGATCGGCTGTGTCAATCACAGCCGATCACATGAGCGGCTCCAGCACGAGCCGCTCGTTCTCTCTGCAATGCGCGCCCCCGGGGGCGCGCAGAGCAGCGATCGGGGACGAGGCTCGTCCCTCGGACAGAGTCGATCCCCGATCTAGGTAAAGAGCCAATAAAATTGGCTCTTTACCACGTGACCGGCTGTGTCCAATCACAGCCGGTCACAAATGTCAACAGAGAACACGGTAACTAGCTGTCACCGTGTTCTCCTCCTCACACACTGATCCTGTGTGAGGAGGAGATTGTGGTAACAGCTAGTTACCAACTACAGTGCACCCTAAACACACTGATTGCCCCCCCCCCCAATAAAGAGCACCTGTCACTAGCCCATCAAAGTACCCGAGTACCTGTCATCAGGTACTCAGATGACAGGTACTCGGGTACTCTGATGGGCTGGTGACAGGTATTCGGGTACTCTGATGACGGGTACTCGGGTACTCTGATGACGGGTACTCTGATGACGGGTACTCTGATGACGGGTACTCTGATGACGGGTACTCTGATGACGGGTACTCTGATGACGGGTACTCTGATGACGGGTACTCTGATGACGGGTACTCTGATGACGGGTACTCTGATGACGGGTACTCTGATGACGGGTACTCTGATGACGGGTACTCTGATGACGGGTACTCTGATGACAGGTACTCGGGTACTCTGATGACAGGTACTCGGGTACTCTGATGACAGGTACTCGGGTACTCTGATGACAGGTACTCGGGTACTCTGATGACAGGTACTCGGGTACTCTGATGACAGGTACTCGGGTACTCTGATGACAGGTACTCGGGTACTTTGAGTACCTGTCAACGGAGTACCCGTCATCAGAGTACCTGAGTACCTGTCACCTACCCATCAGAGTACCCGAGTACCTTCCACCTGCTCATCAGAGTACCTGACGCCTGAAGTACCCAAGTACTTGCCGCCTGCTCATCAGTACCCATCACTACTCATCAGTACTCATCAGTACCTATCACGTATCAGTACTGATCATCAGTACCCATCAGTACAGTATCACCTATCACCTATCAGTCAGTGAGTACTACTCATCAGTACCTATCACCTGCCTGTCACCTGCCCATCAGAGTACCCGAGTACCTGTCACCTGCCTATCGGAGTACCCGAGTACCTGCCACCTGCTCATCAGTACCAGAGTACCTGTCACCTGCCCAACAAAGTACCAGAGTACCTGTCACCCTTCATACAGCCACCATGTCCAAGTCCAAAAAGGTTTATATACGTCGTCCGTTTAAACCTAAATACCGGTGTTATGGCAGCAGATAGCTGCCATAACCCTGGTATTTTTTTAAACGGTGGACGGTTGGCTTTCCGATAAGGGTGGTCCCAGCGGCGGATTCGCCGTGGGATCACCCTTCCGGGATGGCGGAAGAGGCGCCCCCCCCCCTCCCGACGCGTTCCGGTCCTTTTCCCCGCTTACCGGACCCGCCGGCAGCGGGGAAAACGATCCGGTCCCGAATCCTCACAGACAGGATGTCGAGTGAGGGCAAGCTTGCCCTCACTTGACTCTATGGTCTTGGAGGACCGGAGCTACGGAAAATGTTGTTGCCTAGCAACCGGTTTAAAGGTCCTTTTTTTTTTTTTTTTTCATTTTATATTATAATTATTATTTTTTTTTTTTTTCTATCTTTTAGTGTACTTGTGAGATCTGAGGACTTTTTGACCCCAGATCTCACAAAAAAGCGGTCCTGTCGTGCCTATTTCTATTACGAGGAATATTTACATTTCTTTTAATAGAAATAAAAATGATCAATTTTTTTTTTTTTTTTTAAACGGTGTAAAAATAAAAAATAATAAATAAAATAAATAGTAAAAAAAAAAAAAAAAAAATTAAAGTGCCCTGTCCCCGTTAGCTCGCGCGCAGAAGCGAATGCATACAGAAACCCCGCCCACATATGTAAACGGTGTTCAAACCACACATGTGAGGTATCGCCGCGATCGTTAGAGCAAGGGGAATAATTTGAGCCCTAGACCTCCTCTGTAACTCAAAGATGGCAACCTGTAGAAATTTTTAAATTGTCGCCTATGGGGATTTTTAAGTACCAAAGTTTGTCACCATTCCGTGAGCGTGCGCAATTTTGAAACATGACATGTTGGGTATCTATTTACTCGGCGTAACATTATCTTTCACATTATGGAAAAAAATTGGGCTAACTTTACTGGTTTCTTATTTTTTAATTAAAAAAAGTGAATTTTTTCCAAAAAAATTGCGTTTGGAAGACCGCTACGCAAATACGGTGTGATAAAAAATATTGCAATAATCTCCATTTTATTCTCTAGGGTCTCTGCTAAAAAAAAATATATAATGTTTGGGGGTTCTAAGCAGTTTTCTAGCAAAACAACTGATTTTAGCTTGTAAACACCAAATGTCAAAAATAGGCCTAGGCAAGTGGCTAGGATGCATGATGATGCTCCTTGGATGTTAGGCCCCTCTATATGGCTAGGCTGTGAAAAAGTCTCACACATGCGGTATTGCCATACTCCGGAGGAGTGGCAGAATGTATTTTGGGGTGTCATTTTTGCTGTGTACATGCTATGTGTTAGGAATATCCTATAAATTGACAACTTTGTGTAAAAAAAAAAAAAATTTTCATTTTTTTCCCACATTTTCCAAAAACCTGTGGAAAAAAAAATATGTTCAAACGACCCATAATGCCTCATAGAATATACGTTGGAGTGTTTGCTTTCCAAAATGGGGTCATTTTGTGGACATTTCCATTGTATTGGTGCTCTAGGGCCTTGAAAAGTGTGATAGGTAGTAAGAAAGTTTTATGTGTATTTATGCTCCTAGAACGCCTGAATGTGCTTCTTGGACGTGGAGTCTCTTTTTGTGGCCAGGCTGTGTAAAAGTCTCACACATGTGGTATCGCCATACTCGGAAGGAGTAGCAGAATGTATTTTTGGGTGTAATTTTTGCTGTATACATGCTATGTGTTAGAAATAGCTTATAAATTGACAACTTTGTGGGGAAAAAAAAGAAAAAAAAATTTTTTCTTCATTTTCCCAAGAATTGTGGGAAAAAATTACAACTTCAAAAAACTCACAATGCCTCTTACTAAATACCTTGGACTGTCTACTTTACAAAAAGGGGTCATTTGGTCGGTATTTGTACTGTCCTGACATTTCAGGGCCTCAAGAAAGGAGATAGGCAGTCAGTACATCTGGTGTGATCAATTTTCAGTAATTGGTACCATAGCTTCTAGACTCAATAACTTTCACACAGACTAAATAATATACACTAATTTGGGTTAATTTTACCAGAGACATGTAGCAGTATACATTTTGGCCCAAATGTATGAAGAAAAATTTATTTTTTGCAAAATTTCATAATTGAAACTAAAAAAAAGTGTTTTTTTTTCAAAATTTTTGCTCTTTTTTTGCATATATCACGAAAAAAAAAAACCCCAGTTGTGATCAAATACCACCAAAAGAAAGCTCTATTTGTGTGAAAAAAATGATAAAAATTTTGTTTGGTTATAGTGTAGCATGACTGAGCAATTGTCATTCAAAGTGTGAGAGTGCTGAAAGCTGAAAATTGGTCTGGGCAGGAAGGGTGTCTAACTGCTCTGTATGGAAGCGGTTAAAGTAGAACTAAAAAAGGAAAAACTTCTTTTTTTTCTTCCATTTTGGATAGAGAAAAACTGAATTTTTGTAAAATCTTACCGTAAAATTCCTTTCTCTGAGTCCTCCGACAGTCGCCACCCACTCATACAGTCTTCACCAATGGGGTATTGACTTCATCTTCACAGGAGTAAATAGGCATAAGACTTGTTAAAAAAAAACAAAGCATTTACATAGACACACCTATGGGGGCTGTCCCACTGGTCCAATACCCCCTGCAATCAGCCATCCCAACTCAGTTTGTCTTCTGCCTAGTTAAGGAGTAAGATGGGCTTCCCTGTGCTGGGGCTTCAGTCTCAGCCTTCTTCTATTTTATGATTTTATTTACTGCAAATGTGGTTTTTCTTTGCACTACTAGCTGTTTATTTTGCCAGCGTTAGTCGGATCTTCGGATGAAGACGGCGTTTGCGGACTGGGAGTCGGACTGGTCGTCCTGGTTTTCCAGGAGAGAGGGCCTGATGGAATCCCAGCCCGCCATCGAGCGTTTAGCAGGCTATGTGTTCGCCCTGGCCTCGCAAACGACCCATCCCTGTCCTCAGGGATGCAGCCTGCGAGGTGGCTACCTCGTCTGGACGGCTCATCCACGGTTCTCCGTGCACTGTTAGCGTCCTGCGTTTTTTGCTGATGGCACCCCTGCCATCTGAGGGTGGGCAGTTTCCCATCGATGAGAGGCACCCCCCACGCCATCGGGTACAGGTAAGTACATTCTGTGTTGGGCCTCTGTCTGGGGCTGGCAGTCCTGTGTGTCTGCGTTATCCCCTCATGTCTGTGCGTTTCTGGGCTCCCTAATCCCGGTCCCTGCGGAGGTTTTCTCTCACAGCCTGTGCGCTGTGAGGGTTTGTGGGGGCGGCGACTGTCGGAGGACTCAGAGAAAGGAATTTTACTGTAAGATTTACGAAAATTCCAGTTTTCTCTTACGTCCTCCGACAGTCGCTGCCCACTCACAGTCTTCACCAATGGGGATGTCCCAAAGCAGTGTAGAAATGAGGGGTGGGCAACGCAACCTTCAGAAAGGCAACGCAGTACCCACAACAGAGAAAGGGACCTTACATGAACAGAAAGGTAACCCTCTGGGTAACAAAAAAGGCTCAACAGGAGCAACAACCCAGGAAAGCAAAAAACTAAGGGGATAAACAACCCCAACAACCAGGGTCCCCTTACTGTACTGCCGCACAGAGAACTTTGCGGCCAAAGGAGGCATCAGCCAATGGCAGAACATCAATTTTGTAAAATTTTCAAAAGGTGTGTACTGACGACCAAGTCGCAGCCTTACACACCTGGGCCACCGAAGCCTGATGTCGGAAAGCCCAGGACGCACTCACCGCTCTGGTAGAGTGCGCCTTGACAGGGAACGGAGGTACCCGTTCCTTCAACGAATAGGCCTGTACAATTGTCTGTCTGATCCATTTTTGAAATGGTCGCCGCAGACGCAGCCATACCCTTCCGAAGTCCCTCAGGAAGGACAAAGAGAATCCAAGGAATGCAAAAGCAACCTCCTTAGGATGCTTAGGCTTCGCACAGAGCGAAGGCAAAACAATGTCCTCATTAAGGTGAAAATCAGAAACCACCTTTGGAAGAAAGGACGGGTTAGGTCGCAAGACCACCTTATCCCTATGAACCACCAGGTAAGGGGAACGGCAAGACAAGGCCGCCAACTCCGACACTCTGCGAGCAGACTTGATTGCAACAAGAAAGGCAACCTTTCTAGACCGCAGAGGTAACGAGATTTCAGGGAATGAGGCAATACGGACAGGACCAAGTTCAAGTCCCATGGAGGTAAGGGCTCCCTACGAGGAGGGGCCAAGTGAAGCACACCTTGAATGAAGGTGCGAATCAAAGAATCAGACGCCACGGGACGCTGGAAAAGGACTGCCAGTGCAGATACCTGGCCCTTAATCATGGCCAACGCAAGGCGCTGGTCCACACCAGTCTGAAAGAAAGCCAACACTCTCGCCACCGAGTATGAACGAGGAGAGAAACCCCTGGACTCAAACCAGGCAAAATAAGCTTTCCATGTACAGTAATCAATCTTACCAGATGATGCTTTCCTAGCCTTGATTAAGGTAGGAATGACCTCTGAGGAGAGACCCCTGTCTCTCAGGACCTGGCTTTCAACAGCCATGCCATTAAAGCCAGCGACTGTAAAAGCAGGATGGAAGATCGGTCCCTGAGACAGCAGATCTGGCCGCATTGGCAGCCGCCATGGAGGCTCGACGGCCAGGTGAACGATGTCCGCGTACCAGGACCGGCGTTGGCAGTCCGGCGCCACCAGAATCACCAATGTTGGTTCCGAGGCCAGGGCCCGCATACAGGTCCTGAGTGACGAGGATTCGTTGTCCCGGAGGGCTCTGACCTTCTGTAGGGTCCGGAGCTTGTCCTCCGGCAGAAACACCTTCGCTTGAGCAGAGTCCAGAACCATTCCCAAATATGGGAGACGAACCGAAGGAGACAAAGTCGACTTCTGTACGTTGATGGTCCATCCGAACTCCTGAAGCGTCTGCACCATAGTGAACAGATCCCGCAACAGGCCAAGACCTGGAGCCAGCACTTTGGTAAACACCCTTGGAGCCGAAGCGAGACCGAAAGATAACGCCACAAACTGATAGTGTTCCTCCGCGATGGCAAATCGGAGGTACCTCTGATGACCCTCGAAAATGGGGATGTGCAGATACGCATCCTTCAGGTCGATAGAAGCCAGGAACTCGCCTGGACTCAGGGAGGCTACCACCGAGCGGAGTGATTCCATGCGGAACTTCCGAACGCGTACAAAGCGGTTCAGAGCTTTTAAGTCCAGAATCGGTCGCACCTTGCACTCCTTTCTGGGCACGGTAAACAGATTTGAGTAAAACCCCCGAAACCTGTCCCGATGAAGCACCGGGACGATCACCCCCTGGGCGAGGAGATCTTGCACCGCCTGATGCAGGTCCTGTAACCGCCCTGGGGTCAAATGAAGATTTGAGGGAAAGAATCTGTCCACCGGCCTCGAAAGGAATTCGATCTTGTAACCCGATCGAATGATTTCCTGAACCCATCTGTCGAATTCGGAGCAGCCAAGGTTGGAGGAAACCGCGCAAACGTCCCCCCACCCCGGAAACGGGTGAGAGCGTCCCATCAGGCAGAGGCGGACTGGGCCGCCGCACCAGCCTGGCCGGACTTTTGCTTGCCCGCCCAGGGCTTTCTCTGGCCACCCTGGCCCTTGAAGGGTTTCCCCTTGTTCTGTGCCTTGAAGGCACGAAAGGACCCCTGATTTGGTTTAAAGGAGGGGCCCCGCTTACCGCAGAAAAACTTGCCTTTAGGATTCTGGGGCAGCAGAGTGCTCTTGCCCCAGTGACCCCTTTAACCAATTAATCCAGGAATTCCCCAAACAGGCGAGACCCCGCATAAGGGATGTCAGCCACCACTTTTCTCAAAGTCTGGTCAGCCGACCAGCTCTTTAACCATATCAGGCGACGGTTAATGACCGCAACACTGGACAGGCGCGCAGCCAATGGGGCCTCATTCAAGGCCGCATCACACAAATACATGACTCATTGATGGATCTGGTCCACCATCGCCACGATAGTAGGAGGAGCGGAATCAGCCACGAGGGTGCGTTTTAGCACCTTGGTCCAGTCTGCTACAGTCTGAGCCGCCATGACAGAGGCAAAAACTGGCTTTAGCAGGGAACCCGCAACCATGTAGGCATGGCGGGCAAGGGATTCCATCCCCCTATCCGTAGGATCCCTAAACACCAGAGAATCCTCAGTGGGTACTAGAGTGACCTTGTTCAATCTGGCCACAGTGTGATCCCCCTGAGGGGCCACACACCAGCGCGAATCCGTAGGAGACGCAAAGGGATAAAGGAGTTGAAACCTTTTTGGCACCACAAAGGTGTGTATTAAATGACGACATTGATCATTCACAGTAGCGTGAAACTCAGCGGGGCAAGGGAACACCTGCGCCGCCTTGCGGGTCCTGTGTGTGCCAAAAGAGAACACAATGCCCGGAGGATTGGGCTCATCCTCTAAATGTAGTGTTTCTTTAATGGCAAGAATCAGCGCATCCATAGCTGCGTGGTCCTCGACCGTCCCAGGGGGGGAATCATCCTCCCCTGCAACCTCCGCCTCCCCCTCAGACTGAGAAGAGCGAGACCCCTCAAGGGGTACGGCACCTATGGCAACCACATCAGATTCAGAATCAGAAGACAAGGACAAATGAGGCCTTTTTCTGGCAGCAGACAAAGTAGACAGAGCAGAGGATTCAGAGGAACCCGAATCCCCCACCAAGGCTGTGGGAAATTTGCTGTCCTAAAAATCCATGTTAAAACACAAAAATCCTTGTTTTTTTTTATGAGGTACTGGCCCTTTAAGCGCGCCGCGGACCCCCGCAGCACACCGCTACAAAGACTGAACACACCGACCCTCAATCAGGATAACCGATGTGCAAAATTGCACAAGGAAAAATACAGCAGACAGACCCCCACAAGTGTTACCACCGCAGTCGAACTCTCCAGAGTAAAAGGAGGAAATGATGTCACCGCAGGAGGCTGAACTGAGGCTGCAGGCTAAGGAAAAATGGTTGCCAGTAGAAAGTAATGGGAGGCTTTGGTAAAATGGCCGCTGACATGTGCTCGGAACGAACGTTTTGCCACACACAAGATGGCGCCGCAAGGCACCAAAAAACACCACATACAATGCTGTATAAGCGCCCACAGTGAAGCCAGACATGCTGCCCACACCTAAAATGGCGGACCGTCGGTTTTTAGCCCCGCAGCGGTCGCCACACGTGTCTGTACCTCCAAAAAGCACCCTAAGGTGACACAGGAGAAGGACCCCCACAAACCCTCACAGCGCAAAGGCTGTGAGAGAAAACCTCCGCAGGGATCGGGATTAGCGAGCACAGACATGAGGGGATAACACAGACAGACAGGACTGCCAGCCCCAGACAGAGGCCCCACACAGAATGTACTTACCTGTACCCGATGGCGTGGGGTGCCTCTCATCGACGGGAAACCGCCCACCCTCAGATGGCAGGGGTGCCATCAGCAACCCTCAGATGGCAGGGGTGCCATCAGCAAAAAAACGCAGGACGCTAACAGTGCACGGAGAACAGTGGATGAGCCGTCCAGACGAGGTAGCCACCTCACAGGCTGCATCCCTGAGGACAGGGATGGGTCGTTTGCGAGGCCAGGGCGAACACATGGCCTGCTAAACGCTCGATGGCGGGCTGGGATTCAATCAGGCCCTCTCTCCTGGAAAACCAGGACGACCAGTCCGACTCCCAGCTCCGCAAACGCCGTCTTCGTCCGAAGATCCGACTAACGCTGGCAAAATAAACAGCTAGTAGTGCAAAGAAAAAAAAACACATTTGCTGTAAATAAAATCATAAAATAGAAGAAGGCTGAGACTGAAGCCCCAGCACAGGGAAGCCCATCTTACTCCTTAACTAGGCAGAAGACAAACTGAGTTGGGATGGCTGATTGCAGGGGGTATTGGACCAGTGGGACAGCCCCCATAGGTGTGTCTATGTAAATGCTTTGTTTTTTAACAAGTCTTATGCCTAGTTACTCCTGTGGAGATGAAGTCAATACCCCATTGGTGAAGACTGTATGAGTGGGCGGCGACTGTCGGAGGACGTAAGAGAAATGGAGGGTTATCACCTCTGTCAGATTTTGTTTTCGCCATCTGTTTCCCATTGCAGATATTTACCTTTACTTCCTGTCTTCTTTTATACACAAGTTGTGGTTAGGAGCCTCTTTCACACGAACGATCCGATCAGATACGCCTGTCAGTTTTTTAGGAGGATCTGATCGGATCCTCCATGCATCCCTATGGAGCAGCGGGTGTCAGCGGAGACATGGCTGACACGTGCTGCAATCCGCATCCGATTCGGTCAGTGAAATCTGGAGGGATGGAAACCCTATTTTCCAGGGGATCGTATCAGATGGGATAGGTGGTCCGCTCTCATCCAATTTCCCCATAGAGACCAGCGGGGCTCTGACACCACCTTCTCCGTACACAGAGCGTGTACAGTGTATCGATCCCCCGCTGAGCAGCACAGAGTCAGCTGACGGAGGCGGACCATGTGAAAGGAGACTAAAATTGACAGGACTAATCTGAGTATCACAGGAGCACATACTGTAGCCAGTCTGTGGGAGCCAGAATTGTTGGTTTGTAGTGGGGGGGGGGGGGAATCAAATACTTTTTACTCACTGAACTACAACTCAATTTATAACATTTGTATCATGTGTTTTTTCTGGATTTTTGGTTGATATTCATTCTGTCTCTAGCTTTTAAAATACACATATGATAAAAAAAAAATAAAAATTATAGTACCCTTATTTCCTTTGTAAGTGGGCAAACTTACAAAATCTGCAGGGGATCAAATAATTAATTCCCCCCTTGTATGTGCCCCTGGGCTCAAACCTTCTGCATCTTTCCCCTATACATTATTACTGTCAAAACCACTTTTTAAAATAAAAAAAATTGAAATATTACTGTAATTCTACATACAAATACAGCATTGGGAAATACCTAGGCTAAATGTAATGCAAGCCTAATGTGTCTGAGCAACAGATCCCCATCACTTAAAAGGACTGAGGTCCCACACTTCTAGTGAGGGACATTTCTCTGCCAATTTTGGCAACAAACTAGGATTGCAAGGAAGCATTTTACAGTAAGCTATCTTTAGCTGCACAGCAACCTTCTCAGTTTTCAGTAATACTATGAGCTAAGATGTGCTACAACAACCATTTAAACATTTCAATAGAGATATGCCTGTTATGAATTGTAAATGAATTTTAAACATATCAAAACTAGTTAAGGATGATAAAGTAGACCTTTGGAAGAATCCTAACAAACTATAGTACCATATTATATATATATATATTTATTAAAATCGATCAGTCCTGATGTGGTCACAGCTACTCATTTCTTTAGACCCAAAAATGCCAGGACAGTACAAATACTCCCCAAACTACCTTTTTGGAAAATAGACAGTCCGTGGCATTTAGTAAGGGGCGTGGCGCATTTTTTGAGTAGTACTTTTTTGGAAAATGAAGAAAAAAAAATAATATTTTTATTATTTTGGTTTACTTACTGTCCCCAGTGCAATACAGCGTCGTCATATAACTTTTTTTTTACATAGTGTGACCACAGCACTGGGGAGTGAATCAGGATTTTTTTTTTTACTACATACTATGATTGCTTAAAGTAGTAGATTTCACTGCTAAAAAAACAATACTGGGGTTATGGCTGATATCATCAGCCATAATCCCTGTAAACCATTTCAAAGCCAGAGCCGGGACTGGCTGAGTGACGTCAGCGGACCTTAGCCTACTGTCGGCTGAATATGAGTCACAGCAGTGCAGAACCAAGTGCACTCCTGTGACTCACAGGGAAAGTAGGGCCAAAGCTCCTTGAATTATAAAAAGGTATGCTTTCTGTGCCTTCCTTAGCTCAGAGAAAACAGAACAAATAAGTGGCATACAGGCTTAAAATGTATGTACAGTATATCCAAACTATTTTGGCTCCCTTTTGGCTTGTAAAATATTCCATTGTAAGTGTTATGTATTTTGTTTAAGTACAAACATTCTGTTGATCCTGCCAGAAATCTTGTGAGCGGATTTACCGTCCTGTGCTCTTTGCCTATACTGCACTTTTAGCATTCTCAGAAAGAAGCGTCAGCAAGGACAGATCAGTACACGAGGTAGTGCATGAGGAAAACACGACCCGATGTTGGCCTCATTTTAATACACATGACTGAGAATTACTATTCCTGTCTAAACAGAGGTAGAACAAAACTGAGCCTAACCAGGGTATACAGTATCCTGGCTGCTGCATTAGGTGAGCACGCTGCATACTGGTTCACTTTAAAATAGTAAGGAACTAACCATTCTGCTTTTTAGTACTGATCCCCTAATCCCACTTCCCTAAACTTCTGTACATGAATGCCCATAGAGAGCTTGTGACTGAGCCAGCCGTAGGGTTCTGAGCTGCCTATGTGGGCCCAAGGAGCATTGCCACATCAGGCTGCAACGCTGGGTGCGAGTGCGCTCAGAAGGGAGGCACCAGAGGACTCTGCAAAGGTGCTCGGTTACCCTAAAAATGGAAAAGTGGGGAATTAAGGAAATTTGAACTGTAAAAATTGCATTGAAATGACAGCAGGAAAACAGAAAATATAACAGTAAGGGCTCTTTCACAAGGTCCGCCTCCGTAGGCGGATCCGTGCTGCTCAGCGGGGATCGATCCGCCGATCCCCGCTGAGCCGGCGGATGACAGCTCCGTCTCTGCTTGCAGTGCATAGAGGGAGGTGTCACAGCTCCCGCTGCTCTCTATGGGGGGATCGGATGAGAGCGGACCGCCTGTCCGCTCTCATCCGATCCGATCCCTGAAAGGATGGAAAAATAGGGTTTCCATCCGTCCAGATTTCACGGACAGGATCGGATACGGATGGCAGCGGGTGTCAGCGGAGGTGTCTCCGCTGACATCCGCTGCCCCATAGAGCTGCATGGAGGATCCGATCAGATCCGCCTAAAAAACTGACAGGCGGATCTGATCAGATCGTCCGTGTGAAAGAGCCCTAACATTCCTAACACTAGCTGGCAACATGCAGATTTGAGATGTCATTCATTCACCTGCAATTAATTTATGCTGTATTCAGATGACAGCACCTGTGACTCATTGGTAATAAAGATCACCACAGCTCATAGAGGAACTTTTGGACCCTTAGGCCCCTTAGTGATCCAATCCGCCTATGGGGCAGCGGATGTCAGCATGTCCGCTGACACCCGCTGCTCTCCGATCCGATACTGTCCGTGAAATCAGGACGGATGAAAACCCTATTTTCCATCCATCTGGTGGATTGGATCGGATGGGATCGTATGATAATGGACAGGCGGTCCGTTCTCATCCGATCTCCCCATAGATGGCAGCAGGGATCGGACAACTCGGTCTCCACCCGTGTGAAAGAGGCCTTACACACTGATGCGCTTTGTACTGCTTGGGGTCCTTTCAAACTGATGCACTTTTCATGCATTCACATCGGCCTAAAACGGAAGGTGCCGCCTTTCGGTGTGCTTTTGAAAAACTGCACCAAAGATAGAGCATGCAGGACTATCCATGTGAAGAGCACCTGCAGTGTGAACAGTTACATAAGATTTAATGGGGAAAAGTTGATGTACTTTTGACACCCTTGAAAAGCAGGAGTTTAAAGGAGAAAAAAGCTACATACAGCATACCGCACAGTGTTCCGGGTTTGAGCTGAGACTCTCTATCAGAGCAGCGCTCAATCAATCATTAGGAGAAAGTGATATATAGTCAGAGATGCAGGCTGATTTCACAACCTCTGACTCAGCCAGAGGAAGCTTTGAATTCATTGCTAGAATACATCGCTTAAATACATCGCTTTCTAGGAATGGCTGAGCGCCGCTGTGAGACTACTTTGTTCCTGGTTTGAGACAGGAAGTCTTGGCTTGAACCTGGAACACAGTGCGGTATGCTGTATGTAGCCTCCACTACATACGGTTTATACCGCACATACAGCAGCCTCACGTTAGTGAAGGACAGCCTTTTTTGGCCAGCTTGGCCCAAACTAACTATGCAAAGTGTATGAAAAGCTGGAGTTCAGCTTTAACCACTTCTCGCCCATCATATAGCAAAATGATGGCCGCAAAGTGGTTGCCCCATCCTGACTGGGCGTCAAATGACGTCCAGCAGGATAGGCCGCTCTGTGCGCCCCCGGGGGACGCGCAGAGTGGTGATCGTTGGTGCGGTGTGTCACTCCAACACACCGCATCTCCGGTCCCGGTAGAGAGCCTATGACGTAGGCTCTTTACCATGTGATCAGCTGTGTCCAATCACAGTTGGTCACATAGTAAATAGGAAGTGCCGCTGATCGGCTTTCTTCAGTAGAGGAGAGCCGATCAGTGGCTCTCCTGACGGGGGGGGGTTGTTCTGGTAATCAGAGCATTGATTACCAGTGCAGACCCTTGGGGGATGCCACTAGAGCCACCAGGGATTGCCCACCAGAGATGCCAATCAGTGCTCAGGGAGCCTGTCAGTGCCCTCCTCATCAGTGCCATCTATCAGTGCCCACCAGTGCTGCATATTAGTGCAGGAAAAAACGCATTTACTTACAAAATCTTATAACAAACAAAAAAAATTGTTATTTTTCAAACTTTTCGGTCTTTTTTTATTTGTTTAGCAAAAATTAAAAAATAAACTTGCAGTGATCAAATACCACCAAAAGAAAGCTCTATTTTTTTGGGGAAAAAATTACAAATTTGGTTTAGGTACAGTGTTGCACAACCGCGCAATTGTCATTCAAAAAGCAACAGCACTAAAAGCTGAAAATTGGCCTGGGCAGGAAGGGGGTGAAAGTGCCCTGTATTGAAGTGGTTAAACAAAGAAATAAAAAAAAATTAAAACCACAGCCTGTTTAGTGAAATGATCAGCAAAAGTTCAAAGGTGACCAGATAAACAGATGAGGCAACCTGATTCCTATGCCTTTCTGCTGTGCAATGACCACAAGGTTAGCTATTCAAACTTATACTTACTTGTATGCTGACCTAGTGAGTTTTACTGTAAATATAGAACATATATGAAAACATTAAGGCCTCATACAGTGTTTTTTTTTTTTTCTCTGCTTCTAAATGCCTCTCCCATGTTAGTCTATGTGTTAGAGGCAGGGCGTTTAGAGGCAGAAAAAAAAAAAAAAAAACTACTGCCAGTGTTGTCCAGCAGCATCTTTTTCACAGAAAAAAAAAAAAAAAAAAAACACTAGATGCTTTTATTCATTTTAATGGCCATAGTAAAATTATCATTCTGCCCAATTAACTCAACGCTTTCCGTGTGCATTTTCCACACTGGGTTCCAAACCCACTGAACTTGGGATCTGCAACGGGTGTCAATGCAATGCTAATGACAGCCCAAAACGCAGGTGGCAAATGCAATGCGATCTGGTTGCAGTGGTGCATGAACTGCTTTTGGTGTAGTGCAGTGTGATTTGAGCCCATTCAAATGAATGGGCTGAAAATACACTGGACTCAAAATCACACCCAGGAACACAGGCGAAATGGCAAGCTAAAAAAAAAAAAAAAACCACCACAGTCACACATACAAAGTCAATCACCAGTTACTTCATCTGTAGTCTTAAGGCTGCATTCACACTTGAGCGTAGCGTTTTACCGCGATTTTCAGGCATTTTTGGAGGCAGGCATTGACATCTATCTAAAACGCTGGTAATCAGCCCAAAAAGAAGCTCATGTACTTTTTTCAGCTACAGGCGTTTTGCAAAACGCTCAGATGTGAACAGGGGCCATTTAAATGAATGGGGTTTTACTTGTTGGACGTTTTGGAACGTTTTTTTTTTAGCATTTTTGGAGCTGAAAAACACTCAAAAACGCCCAGGTGTGAATGAAGCCTAACTCCTTATTTCATTAAAATAAATAAAAAAAAAATTGATCTAGGTTAATTTACTTTATCGTTTTTAAATTAAGAAATATAAATAAATAGTATGGTGTGATGTCAAGAGAGAAAATATTTATTTAACAAGGAGACAAAGATAGCAGGTTAGAAAAGATTTTACAAATTCTTAGCAGCCTGACCCTTGTGGCCATTAGGAACTCACGCCCTGCATATTCCTCGAGTTCAACCTTCCATATCAGATGAGGGAAAAAGGATTACGCAATTCTCACACCCTACACTGTGTGAAATGATCTGGTATAGAGCATTAGTCTTATTCTTTTTATTAATTTGATTTGCTCCATTCATTTCATCAAGCATTAATTTAGACCTTTACCATTATCTGCTGTATTTTTTTTTTCTGAATTTGATACATAGGATTAAAGATACATTTAACTGTACACACAAAAGCGTGAAACCGTATTAAAAAACTTTCCTCACAAACCACTAATGACATTTGTCTCTTCATAAACCATGTATCCCAAACAGCCCAGAGTTAATGGAGCTTTTAAAGCACTAAACGTGTGCCATTTGTTTTATCCATTCCCCATTACACTGGAGAAGGAAGTCAGCAAGCTATTCCTTTTTACACACAATGGAATTATATAATATAGGAAATACCCTGCAGTCAAAATCCAAATAGATCAATGTTACAACATGACCACAAGCAAAAGAACATTCTATAAAAGGTACACTGTTGGTGGCACACAGCAAGCATGTAAAGGAAAATACTACAAATAAATCTGTGTAGCCCTGAAGCCCAGTGTGATCCACACAAATATTGGCTTGAGTACCTTATGTCATGTTCTGACCAACTCCTTCCCATGTCTTACTGGTTACTGTGATGGACCAATAGCAAAGTGCAGGAGGTGGGTTACAGCCCAAATTTTGCAACAGAAATCACCATTTGCAAATCATCATTCTAGGTTTCAGGAAGTTTTCAGAAATTCCATGCAATAACTTCTTAATGTCCACCATTGATGTGTGAGGCATTCAAAAGTAGGTGAAGAAGACTGCTTAAAAAGGTAATGAGTTTCTAGGCAGCAGAAAACATTAGCCTGGCATTGGACCCCTACACTGCCCGTTTGAAATGCTTGTTAGGGGTAAAGGAATAAGCTTTAAACTTACCTTATTTCTCGTTCTTGCAGTGCATAGTGCTATCAGCATCCCAAAGCAACTTTCCTTCCTTGCTCCACCAGTCGCAGGCTTTCTGACATCATAAAGTTCAATACAGGAGCAGCAGTCTTAAACTGTACACTAGTATAGCCAGGGCCTGCCACCAATCCAGAGCGTTGGAGAAGAGAATTTGCTGGCTACTGGGGGGGGGGGGGGGACGAGTGATAAGGTAAATATAACATCCTTAGGGCTCTTTCACACAGGCAGACCGTTCAGATCCGCCTGTCGAGACATGTCCGCTGACACCCGATCCGATCTGTCAAATCTGGACGGATGGAAACCCTATTTTCCATCCGTCCAGCGGATCGGATGAGAACGGACCGACGGTCCGTTACCATCCGATTCCCCCATAGAGATCTATGGATCTATGGGGCTGTGACAGCTGTGTCTCCGCACACAGAACAGCTGTCATTCTCCTGCTCAGCGGGGGATCGGCGGCTCAATCCCCCGCTAAGAAAAGCGGAGTCCGTTTGACGGACACACTGTGTGAAAGGAGCCTTATTCCTTTACTTCTAAACTAAAAAAAGCATTTAAAACACTAGCAAGTAAAAAGTGTAAAGTGCACACTTTAGGGGACATAATTTACAGTCCCCATAGGAAGTGTCCCCTGTGCTGATACCTCCTCTGTTAGGTGAAATCCTCTTCCATCCGTGTAATCTGTTGCGCATTCCCCCCTCCCTTCAAGTTATCTTCTAGTGCAGCAGAAGTTAAAGGCCAACTCCACTTTTGTGATAAAAAAAAAAATAGCATATAAAAATATATAGCGTATACAATTGCGACAAGTCATATTGTAATTGAAGGTTTGAAAAGCAAAAGGTCATTTTTAATATGGGCAACTCTGTAATTTTCTGTAAAATGCAATATGGCTACCTTGAGGTGTTCTGTACAAAATGCCCCCTGAAAATGTAATTTGCCGCTTTAGTAAATGGCTCACTGATTTTCCCAGAAGTCTGCACTCAGATAAAAGTCAGATGATTTTTGGCATCCTGTCACAAAAAAAAGGGGGATTTTTGACTTACCGTAAAATCCATTTATCTGATGTTCAATGACAGATACAGTTCCTGGTAATCTTAACCATTGGGTTACTGTCCCCTACAGGAGAAGGATGCTAAGCAGAAAAAAAAAAAAGTCTGGCTACGCCTATAGGCAGTGCCAGGGGTATACACCCTCTCTCTGCTATAGGTACTCAGTTTTGTTACAAGCCGTGTCAGAAGAATTAGAACTCCAAAGAGGGGTGGGTGCCGTGTCCGTCAATGATCATCAGAGAAATGGATTTTACGGTAAGTCAAAAATTCTATTTTCTCTTTCATTCATTGACAGACAACTGCTGAGCTTAACCATTGGGACATCCTAAAGCAGTGTTAAACATGAGGGGTAAGAACAGCAAAAATAAATTTCCAAGGCTAACTATAGCCAACCAGGTAAACAGAAGCTCAACCAAAACAACTGGAGCTCACCTGAAAAAAGTAAACACCCTCAAAGAGGACAAGGTCCTCTAAACAGCAACCTGCAAAACCTTGAGGCCAAAGGAAGCATCCGCAGATGCCAACACATCCTCTTTATAGAACTTTGAAGAAGTGTAGAAGATAGAAGTGTGCACTGACGACCAGGTGGCCGCCGTGCAAAAAACTGCATCACCAACGCCTGATGATGGAATGCCCAGGAGGCACTGAGCACTCGAGTAGAGTGTGCCTTGACAGGGAAAGGAGGAACCTGACCCTTGATGGAATAGGCCTGAATACCGGTCTGTCTGAGCCATCTGGAAATTGTCACAGAGAAAGCGGACAACTCTTTCCGAGGCCCATCCGTAAGCACAAATAGTGAGTTTGACTTCCTAAAAAACTCCGTAGCTGCCAGGTACACCCTAGTCGCCCAAACCACATCCAAGGCATGCAAAGCAATTTCCTTTGGATGTTTTGGCCTGGGGCACAGGGAAGGCAACACAATGTCTTAATTCAAATGAAAATCAGAGACAACCATTGGAAGGAACAATGGGCAGGGACGAAGAACCACCTTATCTCTGAACCACCAAGTAAGGTGGACGAAAGGATAAAGCCGCCAATTACGACACCCTGCGCGCAGAAGTGATAGCCACCAAGGTGGCCACCTTCTGGGACAGCGTATGCAGGGGAATCTCCCCAAGATTCTCAAAAGGAGGCTTCTGAAGAACAGAGCACCAAATTGGAGGTTCCAAGGCAGCAACAGAGACCGCACTGGAGGGGCTAAGTCCCTGTCTCCCTGAAGAAAACTATGCACCAAGGAGTGTGTGGCCAAGGCCCATTGAAAGAAGATTGCTTAGGCCGACACCTGATCCTTGATAGTACTCAAGGCCAGGAAGGTCAAGATCTGAGCCAGTGAGAAAAAGCGAGGATGAACCCCAAAAGATTCACACCACGCAATGTACGTCTTCCACATACGATGGTAGTTCTTCCTAGAAGTAGACTTCCTAGCCTTTAACAGCCTTGGAATCACTGACGCAGACAAACCTCTAGCCATCATCACCTGGCATTAAACAGCCGAGCCCTCAAAGCCAGCGACTGTAAAGCAGGATGGGAGATTGGTCCTTGAGACAGCAGATCCTCCCTGAGAGAAAGCCTCCAAGGAACGTCAGTGACCAGCCGCACCAGATTGGCGTACCAAGCCCGGCGAGGCCAGTCCGGAGCCACCAAGATGACCGGGATCCCTTCTGCCTCGATCCTGCGTAAAAGTCTTGGCAGAAGCTTGAGAAGAGGGAAGGCATAAATCAGACGATACTGACCCCGTGGGGCCACAAGCGCGTCTGTGGCGTCCGCCAGAGGATCCCGTACCCGAGCCACAAATCTCTGCACCTTTCTGTTGATCTGCGCTGTTGAGCTTAGACACCAAACAGATCCATCTGGGGGCATGCTCCCCTGCCCCTCCGATGAAAGGACCACTACCCTTGGTCCAACGCCTGCCGACTGAGATAATCTGCCTGCCAGTTTTCCAGTCCAGGAATGTGTACGGCGGAGAGGGATGGAACAAACCGTTCTGCCCACTTTAGAATATCGGCTACCTCCAGAGCTGCCAGGACACTTCTTGTGCCCCCCTTGTGATTTACATAAGCCACGGACGTGGCATCATATGGTAATTTCCAGGTTTTCCACCAGAGCAGTAGGAGACTCCGCTCGCAGAAGGAGGTCGTCGAAGTAGCACAGTATTGCGATCCCCCATTGACGTAACAACAATAGCACACTTTTGTGAAGACCCAAAGGAGCAGAAACGAGACCAAAGGGTAAACATCACAAACTGATAATGTTCCTCTCGCAAAGCGGAGGAAGCGCTGGTGACTGGCACATATTGGAATGTGAAGGTAAGCATCCTTGATCCTCTTCAACCGGAATCATGGTTGCCTTGTTCAATCTGGGAACTTAAGAAGGGACTTCTCATAGGGGTATCACCTAGCAAATCGCTTAGGGACCCCAAGGGGACCCTTTGGTCGTCCCCACTCTTTAGCGACAATTCTGTTAAAATATGCGGAGAGAGGGAACACCTTTGCTGCTCTGGATGGCTTGTGAGTCCAAAAGAGAACTTGCGACCTCCATTTTTAAGGTCTCACGCACAGATACAATCAGTGCTTCCATCGGCGCCTTTTTGTGCACAGTTGCAGATGTGGAGGAATCATCTTTACTATCTGAGAACTCCGGGGGCATGGTCGCAGACCCAGCAGGGCCAGGGAGGCCCACATATGCGGCAGCTGAATCAGATTCAGGATCTGATGAGGCAGGGAAGGCTGGGGGCACTTTTTGCTAGTCCCTCGCCCGAAAACCACCTCCACCCTGGACACAAAGGACTCCAGGACCCGGAGGGCCCTGCAGCCTCAGAGAGGGGATCAGGTAGGGAGATGTGCTACAAAGACTCCATGAGTCACCAGGGGGACCCCACAAAAAGTGAAAAAACACTGCAAAAGGGAAAGCCCCCACTGCGCTGGTAGCACCACCCGGTCACTAGGCACAAAGCACCAAGCAATCTTCAGCAGAGAGGGAGAGAACCCCAACAGACTCACCACCCAGCATAAACAGGAACCCGTAGCCACCAGGAAAATCTGAACTCTACGCGCGGCGATCAGAGAGTGAAAAGATCCAGGAGTCAGCACCAGGGGATGAGGAGGGGATCCCATCGCCATAAATAGTCGCCCACAGGGCTCCACAGTCACGGCGGCCGTTATTTTCAATGGCAAACCACCGCAAAATGGACTACACAAACATAGCCACTGTGCATTGAGCACATAGACTACAAGAAATGGCAAATGGCGCCCCCGCATGGCACTATGAGGCTCCCCGGGACCCAGCAGGGATCCATGGGCCTCAAGGACAGGCCTAGGCAGGATAGGGGCCCTGGCAGGAGCCCCCACCAAGTACAACGCCCCCCTGGACAGCCGATTGTCCGGTCACGGGCACGCCCCCCCATAGCGCCAGCATAGCGCCCTGCCCCCACCCAGGAGGTGGACCAGCACACCCACACAGCCCCAGCATAAGTGGGGAGGGAACAGACAAGAACTCACTGCTCGAGGTGGTGTAATTGCCTGATGATTAACACAGGTGCATGCCCCGGCTCGCCTCTGAAAACTTGATAAAGGAAAAGGAATTGGCAGCACTCCGGGTTGAGTCAAAATCCAGATTTATTGACTGGACATCCAAATAATGACAATCGTGACACGGTAGACGCGTTTCACACACTGACTGTGTGCTTAATCGTTACCGATGATTAAGCACACAGTCAGTGTGTGAAACGCGTCTACCTTGTCACGATTGTCATTATTTGGATGTCCAGTCAATAAATCTGGATTTTGACTCAACCCGGAGTGCTGCCAATTCCTTTTCCTTTAATAAGTGGGGAGGGGGTGAGATGGGGGGGGGGGGGGACATATGAAAGGGGGGTGCCTGACGGGAAGGGGAACCCGAGTCCACCCTAAAACCCTCCTGGGGGGGGGTGGGGGGGGGGGGACAGTTACTCAACATACCAGGAACCAGGCGGGCACCGCTCCAGACAGAGCCTCTTGCCATCTAAATGGGAGGTAGTCCGCCAGGAGGAACCCTAAGACTCGGGCCAAGACCCGTTCGTATGCGACCTCACTAAGAATTTAACTCGCAGGCCAGCCCCGTCCGGTGGGGCTACGTCGCAGCCGACCTGGCACGGAGCTGGGGTCTGCGCACGCTCGCTAGCCGGACTGGGGCGACCACTGGATCTGGATTATTCAGCCAATCGCCCAGTCTGGCAGTTGAGTGTAGATCACACAGGAAGAAAAAACAGGGAAAAAAAACGATCTAAAAAGAAAAAATTGCCAGGACCAAAGATCCCGGCAAGGAACTGAGTCCTTACTCCTGACTAGGCAGAAGAAAAACCGAGTACCTATAGCAGAGAGAGGGAGTATACCCCCTAGGACTGCCTATAGGCATAGCCAGACTTTTTTTCTGCCGTGTCCTACACCTGTAGTGGGCGGTATAACCCAATGGTTAAGAAGATCAGGAGCTGTGTCAGTCAATGAACGAAAGAGAAATGTAATTTTTAATGAGATACTCCCAATAGGAAATCACGTCTATAGGGATGCAGGCTACTTTCCTCAGAGCCCTGCAGGTGCAGCAGCTGATTGCTAATTTTAAAACCACTCCCATACAGATTCACTCTGAACATTGACACAGGCAAACAAACAGCTATTACTTCAGAGCAACAAAAAGGTAGAAAACTGCAACAAAAAGTTTGTTAAAATCCCTGCAGGGTACATATATCCCCCAGAGGGAAATATTTTTTTTTTTTTCCTCAACAAAAGTGGAGTTACTCTTTAACTACTTCAATAATCAGCACTTACAGCCCCTTCCTGTCGAGGGCTATTTTCAGCTTTCAGAGCTGTCACACTTTGAATGACAATTGCACGTGACAAGTCCATTAAGCTTAACCAATAAAAAAAATTTAAAAAAAACAAGCACAACCCTACACCCACAGTTGATTTAGTCTTAAGCGCTGATCACATCATAGGCTCTTTACCACGATCAGAGAATGCGGTGTATCTGAGCAACACACCACACCACCGATCGCCGTGCATGAAACACACCGCACCATCAATTGCCGCGCATGAGCGGCATGTTCTGAAGGACGTCCAGCCAGAATGGGAAATCCCCTGCCCCGCCGTCATTTTGCAATGGGCGGGGTGGGATGTGGTTAACAGAACAGGGGCTCTCATCAAGAGTGCCTAACTACACCCACCCTTGCAGCTCAGGTCCTCCATTCATAGCTGTACTACAGACTATGAATGAAATGGGATCTCTGAATGGAGGATGAATAAAAGGTCTACCCCCTCCATGCCTGCCTTCATGTAATATAAAATTTACAAACTACAAAAAGTCAATAAATAAAATTAAACAACAAAAGTGAAGAAAGTGCTCAATCAGCTCTAGAGTGTGCAGAGGTGACATTAGGGATTCTAAAAGAGCCTTGATGTCTCCCTCATAAGAACCTGTCACCTGCACTAGAATATCATATATGAGGCTTACCAGACTTCTTATGATAGCGATGAAGTTAATTTTTGTTTACCCACTTCTGGACCAGAAGGATTTGCCCCCTTAATGACCAGGCCATTTTTTGCGATTCGGTACTGTGTTACTTTAACTGATAAATTGCGCGGTCGTGCGACACTGTACCCTAATAAAATTGATGTCCTTTTTATCCCACAAATGCAGCTTTCTTTTGGTGGAATTTGATCATATCTGCGATTTTATGTTCTACGCTATAAACAAGAAAAAGTGCGACAATTCTGAAAAAAATAAATTTTTTACTTTCGGCTATAAAACATTACCAATATAACAAAATGTAAAAAAAAATCAAATTATTTCCATAATTTTAGGCCAATCTGTATTCTGCTACATATTTGTGGTTAAAAAATCCCAATAAGACTATATTGATTGGTTTGCGCAAACGTTATCGTGATTACAAAACCAGGAGAAAGATTTGTCATTTTTATTTTCTTTACTAGTAATGGCAGCGATTAATGATTTTTAGCAGACTGCAACATTGCGGCAGACAGATCAGACCCCTAACTGACATTTGACACTTTTGGGGGTACCAGTAACTTTTCTACAGTAATCAGTGCTAAAAATATGCACCGTTACTATACTAATGACACTGGCAGGGAAGGGGTTAACACCAGGGGGCGATCAAAGGGTTAAACCTGTCCCTAGGCGGTGCTTTCTAACTGTGTGTGGGATGGGCTTGCTGAATGAACACAGAGACCCGTGTTCCTAAATAAGAAGAACACAGGATCCCTGTGTTTATTACTGACAGAACAGCGGTCTGCTGTGTTAACAACAGCAGACCACCGTTCTGTCTCCATGGGGAGTGATCGCGGGTGCCCAGCGGACATCGCAGCCACCGGGACTACTGAGTGGCTTTCTTTTGAGCACCCAGAGAAGAAAAAATAAGGAAAAATTGAACTTAGAAAGGCATATAGCAGGCGCAAAGGCCGCAGTGCAGGAGCCGGGAAGGCGCAATGTACATAAAAGGGTTAATTATCTTTGTGCCAATATTTACATAAGCCTTCGGTGACGCTTTAAAAGTGGCACTAAAAGGGTGAAAATAAAAAAAATAAAAAAAGAATGTGAACATGCGGGTTATGTATTGCAGAAGAGGCATGCAATGTCACTCCTGTAATAAAATACACTTACCTGCCTGTTCGCAATCCTTTTTTAAAAAAAAAAAAACATAGAGCTGCGCATGCGCTCCACAGTGCTGGGATGAACAACTGCATAAGCACAGCAGTGACATCATCCTGCATTAAAGAGGAAGTAAACCCTCCTCAGGAAGTTGTACCTATAGGTAAGCCTATATTAAGGCTTACCTATAGGTACTGTAAATATCTCCTAAACATGTACCGTTTAGGAGATATTTACCTTTAATGCAGCCAGTGACGTCACTGGCGCATGCGCTCTGAAGGAACGGCAGATCGTGCCGTTCCTTCAGAGCCCCGTGCCGTGACCGTCGGCTCCCGCGCGCGTGCGCGGGAGTGACGTCACTGCGGCTCCGGCCAATCAGATGGCCGGATGCCGCGATCCCGGAAGACGGGCGACTATACATGTCGCCCGTCATACAGGTAAGCGGACGGCACGGCGGGGGCTCGTTCTAAGGTAAGTATTTCATAATGAGCTAGTATGTGATGCATACTAGCTCATTATGGGTTTCTCTTTCAGGATGTAAAGAAGAGAAATTTTTTTTTTTCTCGGTGAACAACCTCTTTAACCAATCAAGCACAGGAAAGGCACTTGTGGGCTTTTAAGTGTAAGGCAAGCATCCCTTATGCCTCGTACACACGCAACGATTATCGGCCGACCGATCAGCCGTCTTTTGTTGGTTGGAATGTGCCTAGACTGCACACAAATTTTCTCGGCCAACAAAAATCTACTTCAGAAGTGATGTCATGTGCTGGTTTACTTTCCGTGTGTTTTTTCTTCTCTGAGCATGCCCAGACTTGCTCATCAGATTTTTGTCTGCCGAAATCTGTACTGACTGACCGAAAATCGGCCGTTGTGGTGACGGCCAACAAAAATTTTATAGCCTGCACACCAGATTTTATTCGGCCGAAAAGTCGGAGTCGGTTGTCGAAAGCATCATACTAACAAGCCGACAATCGGCTGTTGGCCGAAAATTCACGGCCAATAATCGATGCGTGTGTACGAGGCATTACTTTAGGGGGGGGTTGTATCTACACACAAAAAAAAAAAACCTGCAGGACAAAGGCATAATGTGCTAGTATGCATCGCACACTAGCTCATTATGAAATACTTACCTTAGAACCAAGCCCTGACACGGTCACCGCTGAGGGAGCGGTCATGTTCCCTAGGCATCTCTCCTGGGTTCGGCGGCTCTGGCGCTGTGAGAGGACGGAGCCGCGATGACGTCACTTTCCGGCAAGAAGCTCTGAAGGTCCGCCAGCGTGTCAGCGGCTGCATGCAGGGCGAATATCTACTAAACCGTGCATTAATTTTACCTACAGGTAAGCCTTATTATAGGTTTACCTGTAGGGAACAGTTAAGTATACTCCGATACTACCGCTTTAATAGCGGTCTCCTGCACTAGGGCATGCACATTCGCAGTGGAAGAAGACGGCGCACGACAAGGCGAAATCAAAATAAATAAAAGAAATGAAGAAATTAGTGGCACATACATTCTGACATCACACTAGATAGGTATAAACGTCTCTTATTCAGACTGCGCTCACACTTCTCTGCTGCAGCGTTTAGCGCACTGTGGTGCCATTTATATTAAATAGCGTAACCCAGCTCCAATGCATGTACTGCGGCTCCTTACTCTACGCTGCTACATTGCTGCAAGTCTTTAGGTTTCTTTTTTTGTAGCCCTTTTGCTCAGTGGCCAGACGAATGAGCCACCTTCACACCACACAGGGTAAAAGGGTTCAATGCCAACACAGGAGAAAAGCAGGGGTCCAGAAGATGGACTCCTGACTGGTCACACATGTGAATGAGCCATCCAGGCCTGAGAAGTCCATGGCCTTTCTGGGGGTGGGATCCCTGGGAGGAGGCCAGGAATGGAGAGCCGCAGGCAGTGTTGGGCCAATGGGCTGTGCTCTCCTCCAGCCATCCACACACACAGCACCGCTGACAGGACACACCGCAGTCACTCCCCGCTCCTTCTTCCCCCCCATGCTGCCGCCGGACACCGTTTACCTTTGAATTTGAGCTCGTGAGGCGGGTCGAGGACCAGGATCTGCTCGTGTTTGGACATGTTGGCCCCGCCGGCTGCACACATTCACCTCACAGCTGGAAAGCGGCGGGGAAGGAAAGGCGACAACAGGCCTCCAGTCCGAGGCAGGCACAAAATGACACCAGGGAAGATGCTAGATCGGAGTGGTTTGAAGGAGGAGGTGACGTCACGGCCATGTGACAGTACCATGTGACCTCCTGACATGGCAATCATGTGACCGGGCCATGTGAGCGGCGGTACGGAGCGGGAATAGAAGTGCTGGGGATGAGGTGGCGGAGAAGACGTATGGATTGAAGCCTTCATTAGGGTTGGACAGTTCACTATCGTATACACCTATGCAGATTATTTACATACTGAGCACTGCTTATTGACCCCCCCTCAACTAATGACAGCTTAGGCTGACACCCCCCTCAACAAATGACAGCTCAGACTGACACCCCCCCCCCCCTCAACGAATGACAGCTCAGGCAGACAATCCCCTCAATCAATGACAGTTCAGGCTGACACCTCCACCCCAACTATCGACAGTTCAGGTTGGCACCCCCTTCCATCACCCAATGACAGCTTAGGCTGACACCCCCTCCCACCTCATCCATTGACAGCTCCTCCCCCCTCAATTAATGACAGCTCAGGCTTAACCCCCCCCCCACCTCAACTAATGACAGCTTAGGTTGACAACCCCCCACCCCCTCAAGTAGGACAGCTCAGGCTGACACCCCCCCCCCCTCAATCAATGACAGTTCAGGCTGACACCCCCCCCCCTCAATATCACCTCAGGCTGAGACCCTCCCCCCCCCCCCCCCCAACGATTGACAGCTCAGGCAGACCCCCTCCACTCATCCATTGACTGCTCAGGCTGACACCCCCCCCCCCAATTAATGACATCTCAGGCTGACACCCCCCACCTCAACTAATGACAGCTTAGGTTGATACCCCCCCCCCCCCTCAACTAATGACAGCACAGGCTGACACCCAACCCCCTCATCTAATGACAGCTCAGACTGACACTCTCTCCCCTCATCTAATGACAGCTCAGGCTGACATCCCCTCCCCTCAAGTAATGACAGCTCAGGCTGACACCCTCTCCCCTCATCTAATGACAGCTCAGACTGACACCCTCTCCCCTCATCTAATGACAGCTGAGGCTGACATCCCCTCCCCTCAAGTAATGACAGCTCAGACTGAGACCTTCTCCCCTCAAGTAATGACAGCTCAGGCTGACACCCCCTCCCCCTCAAGTAATTACAGCTCAGGCTGACACTCCCCCCCCTTCAACTAATGACAGCTCAGGCTGACACCCACCCCCCCTCAGCTAGTTACGGCTCAGGCGGAAACCCCCTCTCCTCAACTAATCACAGCTCAGGCGGACAACCCCCCTCAACTAATGACAGCTCAGGCTGGCACCCCCCTTCCTCACCCAATGACAGTTCAGGCTGACACCACCCTCCTCAACTAATGACAGCTCAGGCAGACACCCCCCCCCTTCTCTAATGACAGCTCAGGCTGAGACCCCCTCCCCTCAACTAATGACAGCTCAGGCTGACACCCCCTCCCCTTAACTAATTACAGCTCAGGCTGACCCCCCCCCCCATTCCGCTAATGACAGCTCAGGCATAGACACCCCCCCTCAACTAATGATAGCTCAGGCTGACACTTACCACCCCCCCTCAACTAATGACAGCTCAGGCAGTCACCCCCCCCCCTCTCAACTAATGACAGCTCAGGCTGACACCCCTCCCCTCAACTAATGACAGCTCAGGCTGACACCCCCCCTCTCCTCAACTAATGACAGCTCAGGCTGACACCCACCCTCAACTAATGATAGCTCAGGCTGACAACCCCCCCTCAACTAATGACAGTTTAGGCTGGCACCCCCTCCCTCACCCAATGACAGCTCAGGCTGACACACCCTCCCCTCATCTAATAACAGCTCAGGCTGACACCCCCTCCCCTCAACTAATGACACCTCAACTAATAACAGCTCAGGCTGACACCCCCTCCCCTCAAGTAATGACAGCTCAGGCTGACCCCCCTCAACTCCTTAACTGATGACAGTTTAGGCTGACACTCCACCCTCAATTAATGACTGCTCAGGCTGGCAACCCCCCACCCCCCCTCAACTAATGATAGCTCAGGCTGATACCTCCTCCCCCTAGCTAATTACAGCTCAAGCTGACCCCCTTTCCACTAATGACAGCTCAGGCATAGCACCACCCTGTCACGGGACCATGAACCAGACGTACAACAACAGATAAGTGAAAATAAGAAAGCTTTATTGAAAAACAAGCTGTAAAGCAAAAGTCCAAAACGGATGGCGAAACTGATGCAGAGTCTTTTGCGAAGCCAGGGGTCAGGAACCAGCAGGGTAGTCAGACGAAGCCAGGATCAGGAACCAGCAGGGTAGTCAGACGAAGCCAGGATCAGGAACCAGCAGGGTAGTCAGACGAAGCCAGGAACAGGAACCAGGAGCAGCAGCAGTCTTAGAAGCATGTGAACACAGGAGGACCAAGCAGGGAACTGAAGCCACAGACCTCCTATATATATGAGCTAGGCATCCAGCTCCTCCCAGTGGGAAGGAGGAGCCGCAGGGTGGGAGGCTACAAAAAAACCCAGAAACCAAGATGGCAGCCAGCACATGTCAAACGAAGGAGAACAGCAAGAAGGTAAGACCATGACAGTACCTCCCCCTCAAGGGCCCCTCCTCCGCGGAGTAAAGAACGGTTTCTGAGGGAAGCGTGCGTGGAAGGCTCGGAGCAAGGCAGGAGCATGGACATCTGCGGAGGGAACCCAGGAACGCTCCTCTGGACCATAACCACGCCAATGAACCAAAAACTGCACCCGACCGCGGACCAGGCGTGAGTCCAGGATATTGCTCACCTCATACTCCTCACGATTGCCCACTCGGACCGGACGAGGCCGAGGAACCGAGGAAGTGAAACGATTACACACCAGTGGCTTCAACAGGGAGACATGAAACACGTTGGAGATCCGCATGCCAGGAGGAAGCGCAAGGGCATAGGCTACCGGGTTTACCCTGCGAAGCACTCGGAAGGGACCAACAAAGCGAGGCGCCAGCTTGGGAGTGGGCACCCGAAGGTTGAGGTTGCGGGTGGACAACCATACACGGTCTCCGGCCTGGTAGGAAGGAGCAGGCGCTCGTCTGCGATCAGCCTGGAGTCTCTGGCGCTGCGCAGAGACCTCAAGGGACCTCTGGATCTGTACCCAAGAAGCACGTAGGACGGAAAGGTGATCCTCCACAGCCGGAATATCCTGGGGAGAGAATACCTCCGGTAACACGGCAGGTTGGAACCCATAGTTGGCCATGAAGGGAGACGTCCCAGAGGAAGAGTTCACCGCCGTGTTCCTGGCAAACTCAGCCCAAGGCAGGAGGTCAACCCAATTGTCTTGGTGATCGGAGACATAGCAACAAAGGAATTGCTCCAAGGCCTGATTGAATCGTTCTTCGGCCCCATTGGACTGAGGGTGGTAGGCCGAGGAGAAGGAGAGATGAATCCCCAACTGGGAGCAAAAGGCGCGCCAGAACCTGGACACAAACTGACTCCCCCGATCCGACACAATCTCCTTGGGCAAACCGTGCAACCGGAAGACCTCCCTGGCAAAAATCGTGGCCAACTCCTGTGCAGAGGGTAACTTCTTGAGAGGAACACAGTGGCACATTTTGGAAAACCGATCCACAATCATAAGAATGACCGTATGGCCTCGGGATGCAGGGAGGTCCACAATGAAATCCATCCCCAGGTGTTACCATGGGCGCTCCCCGGTGGCTAAGGGTTGCAGAAGGCCCAACGGAAGGTGCCGAGGAGACTTACTCTGGGCACAAACGGAGCATGCCGCTACATATGCGGCGATGTCGGAACGTAGGGAAGGCCACCAGAACAGACGTGAAACAGCCCAGGACAGCTGATTCTTTCCAGGATGCCCCGCGGTCTTGGAGTTATGGTAGGTTCGCAACAACCGAGTGCGCAACTCCTCAGGCACAAAACATCTGCCGTTGGGTCTCCCAGAGGGAGCACCAGATTGAGCCGCCAAAATCTGCTCACCCAGGGGAGAGGTCAGGCTGGTGCGAATGGCGGCCAGGATCTGATTCGGAGGTATGACCGAAGTCGGAATCGACTCCTCCCTGGACAGGTCGGAGTACTGCCGTGATAAGGCATCCGCCCTGATGTTCTTGGAACCGGGTAGGTAGGAGACCACGTAATTAAAACGTGACAAGAACAGAGCCCATCTGGCCTGACGTGGTGTCAATCTCTTGGCCTCAGAGAGGTAGGTCAGATTCTTGTGGTCCGTCAGGATGAGGACCGGAACCACCGAACCCTCGAGCAAGTGCCTCCATTCTTTAAGAGCCTGCACGATGGCCAATAACTCCCTGTCACCAATCTGGTAGTTGCACTCCGCGGAAGACAGTTTCCGGGAGTAAAACCCACAAGGAAGCAGAGGACCCTCTGGTGTTCTACGCTGAGACAGAAGGGCGCCTACTCCCGTCTCAGACGCGTCCACCTCGAGGACAAAGGGCAACCCAGGGTTGGGATGCGACAGAATCGGAGCTGACACAAAGGCGGACTTTAGAGCCTCAAAAGCTCGGATGGCCTCGGGCGGCCAGACCTGGGAATTGCTGCCCTTCCTGGTCAGATCCGTGAGAGGCTTGGCTAGCATGGAAAAGTCCCTGATGAACTTCCGATAATAATTGGCGAAGCCCAAAAAGCGCTGCAGGGAGCGAAGACCACTGGGCTGGGGCCACTGTAAGACAGCCGAAACCTTCTCAGGATCCATGGAGAACCCCTCAGCGGAAATGATGTAACCTAAGAAGGTTACCTGGGATCGGTGAAATTCGCATTTCTCAAGCTTACCGAACAGCTTGTTCTCTCGTAACCGTTGCAACACTCGTTTGACATCCAGAATGTGGGTCTCCATGGACTCAGAATATACCAAGATGTCATCCAAATAGACCACCACACACTGCTGCAACAGGTCACGGAAAAAATCGTTGATGAATTCCTGAAAGACTGCGGGCGCATTGCACAGCCCAAAGGGCATAACCAAGGATTCATAATGACCGGTCCTGGTGTTAAACGCGGTCTTCCACTCATCGCCCGCCTTGATCCTTACGAGGTTATAGGCCGCCCTCAGGTCGAGTTTGGTAAAGACCGTGGCCCCTTTAAGGCGATCGAACAGCTCGGAAATCAAGGGTATCGGGTAAGCGTTCTTGATCGTGATGCGATTGAGACCCCTGTAATCGATGCAAGGCCTCAACTCACCACCCTTCTTTTTCACAAAGAAAAATCCAGCCCCTGCCGGGGACGAGGATTTGCGAATGTGTCCGCGTGAAAGCGCCTCCCTCACGTACTCCTCCATGGCCTCATTCTCCGCTACCGACAGTGGATAGACTTTGCCACGGGGAGGAACAGCACCAGATTGTAACTCGATGGTACAATCGTATGGGCGGTGCGGAGGTAGGGCAACCGCGCGCACCTTATCGAACTCCTCGTATTCAGGGGGCAACAGAGAGTCCGAGGAAGTACACAGCAACTTGACAGGCCCATGGATGCAACTAGCCCCACACTGCGGTGACCACGAGAGGATCTCGGCCTATCTCCAATCGAAAATCGGATTATGCTTCTGGAGCCAGGGGTACCCCAAGACCACCGAGTAGTGTGGAGACGAAATAACCTGGATGCAGACCGACTCTCTGTGGACGGCACCAATGGCTAACCCCACTGGAAGGGTCTCATGAGTCACGTGTGGCGGCAGAAGGGGTCTGCCGTCTATCGCCTCAAGAGCCAGAGGAGAACCTCGAGCCTGCAGAGGAATGGAATTGGCGGCAGCGAACACACTATCAATGAACAAACCACCAGCACCAGAGTCCACCAACGCCTGGGTCGTCACCGAGCCCCCGACCCAGGAGAGGACAACAGTGATCAGTGGTTTGTCAACACGGGAAACCGGGGACGAGGAGACTCCACCCAAGATCTGCCCCCGACAGGATCTCAGGTGCGAGCGTTTCCCCGGACGGTTCGGACATGCCAACCGAAAATGCCCACCGAGACCACAGTACATGCATCGGCCCTCGCGTCTCCGGAGTACCCTCTCCCCCTCGGACAGGCGAGCAAACCCCAGCTGCATGGGTTCACCCCCAGACAAGTCATCCCCAGGAGGTGTGGGAGGAGAGGGAGGCACGGGTGGGACAACAAAGGTAGGCGCCAATCTGTTAGGAGGCCTCCGCAGACTCTCCTTAAAGGAAGGTCTCTCCCTGAGTCTGGTGTCAATCAAAATCAGGAAAGAAATAAGAGACTCGAGCTCCACTGGTAGGTCCTTAGCTGCAACCTCATCCTTCAAGGCATCCGAGAGACCATGAGAGAAAGCAGCGACCAGAGCCTCATTATTCCAGCCCACCTCTGCTGCCAGGGTACAAAACTCAATGGCGTATTCAGCTACGGATCGTGAACCCTGTCTGATGGACATAAGGAGCTTCGCAGCAGAGGCAGCACGAGCCGGCACATCGAATACCTTCCGAAGAGAAGCAACAAAACCGGAAAACTCGGCAACCACCGGATTGTTGTTCTCCCATAAAGGGCTGGCCCAGGCCAAGGCCTTGTCCGAGAGCAGCGAGATTAAGAAGCCCACCTTTGATCTCTCAGTAGGAAAGGCATGTGGCAGCAACTGGAAATAAATGCCCACCTGGTTAAGGAAACCTCGGCACTGAGTTGGCTCTCCCCCAAAGCGCTGTGGAAGGGGGGCAGAACCGGACATACCCCGAAACACCGCAGGCGCAACAACAGGTGTCGGGGTAGACTCTGGCGCAACAACCGGAGCGGCAGTAGGAGCGGGCCCAGGAGCGACAACCGACCCATCGGCAACAGGAGCGAAATGAGCCGTGCGTTCAAGCAGGGTTTGCAACGCCACGGCGAACTGACCCAACAGGTGATCCTGCTGATCAAGTCTGGCAACCAGCGTGGGTAGCGAGGATGGCCCTGTACCGTCAGAATTCATGGCTTGGTCCTAATGTCACGGGACCATGAACCAGACGTACAACAACAGATAAGTGAAAATAAGAAAGCTTTATTGAAAAACAAGCTGTAAAGCAAAAGTCCAAAACGGATGGCGAAACTGATGCAGAGTCTTTTGCGAAGCCAGGGGTCAGGAACCAGCAGGGTAGTCAGACGAAGGCAGGATCAGGAACCAGCAGGGTAGTCAGACGAAGCCAGGATCAGGAACCAGCAGGGTAGTCAGACGAAGCCAGGAACAGGAACCAGGAGCAGCAGCAGTCTTAGAAGCATGTGAACACAGGAGGACCAAGCAGGGAACTGAAGCCACAGACCTCCTATATATATGAGCTAGGCATCCAGCTCCTCCCAGTGGGAAGGAGGAGCCGCAGGGTGGGAGGCTACAAGAAACCCAGAAACCAAGATGGCCGCCAGCACATGTCAAACGAAGGAGAACAGCAAGAAGGTAAGACCATGACACACCCCCCTCAACTAATGACAGCTCAGGCTGACACTCCCCCCTCTCAACTAGTGATAGTTCAGGCTGACACCCCCCCCCCTCAATTAATGACTGTTGAGGCAGGCACCCCCCCCCCTTTTCAACTAATGACAGTTTAAGCTGGCACCCCCCCCCCTCCTCTTTTCATCTAATGACAGCTCATGCCGACACTCCCCCTTCTCAACTAATGACAGTTCAGGTTAACAGTTCAGGCTGACACCCCCCATCCAATGACAGCTCAGGCTGACACCCCCCTCCCCTCAATTAATGACAGCTCAGGCTGACAACCCCCACCTCAACTAATGACAGCTTAGGTTGACACCCCCCCTCCCTCAACTAATGACAGCACAGGCGGACACCCCCCCCCGCATCTAATGACAGCTCAGGCTGACACCTCCCCCCCTCAACTGATGACAGCCTAGCCTGACACCCCCCTCCCCCTCAACTAATGACAGCTCAGGCTGACACCCACCCCTCTCAACTAATTACAGCACAGACTGACACCCCTCTCCTCAACTAATTACAGCTCAGGCTATCACCCCCTCCCCTCAACTAATGAAAGCTTAGGCTGACACCTACTCTTTTTAACTAATTGCAGCTCAGGCTGACCCCCCTTCCCCTAATGACAGCCCAGGCATAGACACCCCCCCCCCCTCAACTAATGACAGCTCAGGCTGACACCCCCATCTCAACCAATGATACCTAAGGCTGACATCACCCCTCTAAATTGACACCCCTCCTCTCAACTAATGACAGGTCAGGTTGACAACCCCCCCCCAACTAATTACAGCTCAGGCATAGACCCCCACCTCAACTAATGACAGCTCAGGCTGGCACCCCCCTTCAACTAATGACAGTTTAGGCTGACACCCCCCTCAACCAATGACAGCTCAGGCTGATGCCCCCCTCAACTAATGACAGCTCAGGCTGACACTCCCCCCCTCAACTAATGACAACTCACGCTGACACCCCCCCCCTCCATTTATGACAGATCAGGTTGGCACCCCCTTCCCTCACCTAATGACAGCTCAGGCTAACATCCCCCCCAACCAATGAAAGCTCAGGCTGACACCCCCCCCCCTTCAATTAATGACAGCTCAGGCTGACACCCCTCCCTCAACTAATGACAGATCAGGCTGACTCCCCCTCCCCTCAACTAATGACAGCTCAGGCTGACACCCCCTCCCCTCAACTAATGACAGCTCAGGCTGACACCCCCCTCAGCTAATGACATCTCAGGCTGACACCCACCCCCCCCATCTAATTACAGCTGAGGCTGACACCCCCTCCCCTCAACTAATGACAGCTCAGGCTGACACCCCCTTAATTTAATGGCAGCTCAGGCTGACACCCCCTCCCCTCTACTAATGACAGCTCAGGCTGACACCCCCCCTCCCTTTAAATAATGACAGCTTAGGCTGCCACCCCCCCTTCAACTGATGGCATTTCAGGCTGACACCCCCCCTCAACTATTTGACAGCTCAGGCTGACACCCCCCACCCCTCAACTAATGACAGCTCAGGCTGACACCCCCTGTAACGGAACCGCAATCCACACTGTTCTTGTGGACTTCCGGCAGTATACGCTTTCCTCCCAGCCGTGAACATGGATATCAGATTTTCCAGCCGCCCGATACAAAGCTAACCCACAACTTAGCTTGTACTGGAATCTTTAGTTTATTGAACAGTCAAACAGAATTTATATACAGCATGGACCTCCCCCTGATCAGATTATCACACACAGGTCAGGGGTTGCCTGATTATATTATCATATGCAGATTAAATTGTATACAGAAATATAATTAACCTGAACTGATTATCTAGCCATCTGGACAGAAACAACATGTGAGTTCATTAACATTTAACAATGGGACAGGCAGGCTTAACAGAATTCAACTAAAGTCAGGGTCCTCAGACAGCCTCTCCAATAACAGTCCCAGGCTACCGTAGCAAAAGCCTTCCGTTGGGCTGTCGTCCGCTGTCCATGGGCACACTTGGGTTTTATACCAGTGTTGCGCAATATTAATTTTATTGGTATATAGCCTGGAAGCCTAAATTAATTTACAACAATCTATCTATAGTACATACAAAAATGGAAAATATTCCTAGTTAAACTGAACAAATATAGAGTATGATACTCATACACAAACACAGCACTACAAAGAGGACAAGCAATGTATACATTGTAAGTGCAGGAGATAAAAGTCCATAGTTACCCTTCCCATGAGAGTTTCAGAAAAAGCATGTATACATTTTAAGTGTGAGAGATATAGTCCATAGTTCCCATCCCCAGTAGTTTCCTCCTAGTCTGCATGCAAGAGAGATTTATCCCCTTTCCACCTTCACTAATATGGATCCATATCGCCTTGCTGATTGGTGTAGCAACCTTACCCTTCTCCTCCCTCTGGGCGTATCTTATTCAGGATTGGACAATTTCCCAATCCCTATTGAGCATAACCCAGCCTCTCGATAGCCCTCCTCTCGGGGGGGGGGGGGGGATTAATCATGCTAGGTCATCTCCTGGGCAAAATTGTCCATCCTTGGACAGACAACCACCTTCATTGCACATCTAAAGGGACAGTCTTTGAAGTAGAGGGTGAGATAAGGAATGACCTGTCATGGACGATTATCAATTATTTTCTGGCCCCGTAATGTCTGGCTAACAGGAACTTAAGTACAGGATGGTACTATCAGTATGTGTTTAAGTGTAAATAGCAGGTGCCCCCTGGTAGCTCAGGCATGCATTTCAAAAGGATTTATTAGCCATTGATTACTAAAGCCGGTCCGTCTGGCTTACACAAATTATACATCTACAGTCATATGGCAAATATGAGTCTGAAATCAAAACTTTGTACATTTATATCTATTTACAATTACTAATGGAGATTTATACATAACTCCTCATCAGGCAACACAGTAATGGAGATTACACATAAACTCCTCATAAGGCAACACCAGCGAAGGGCTCTGTAGCTCTCGTCCAACAGCATCTCCACCCGAACCATCCTGTTTAACTCAGCTTTCCATTCCTTGTGTGGTTGTCTCCCCAAAAACACCATTCCAACTTTATACTGCGACCAGAACCTTTCCTGGAAGGAGGGGAGGATTTTTCCCTGGTGTCGCTGCTCACAGGCTAGCGCTTACTTTCAGAGCTCCCAGTGGATTACATCATACCATCCTAGCAAGACCTTCTCTTACACTGGTCCCCCGTGCTGTATCCGCATCTCTCGCAACCTCCTTTCGAATTCCTCTTCCAAGGCGGCTGATATCTGTACCTCTCCTCTTCTGCTATACGGACCTTGGATCCCGGTGGGGGTTTGGATGACCCAGACTGCAGGAAGCATCCCACCACTTGCCACCAATGTAACGGACCCCAACCCACACTGTACTTGTGGACTTCCGTCAGTATATGGCTTCCTCCCAGTCGTGAACATGGATATCAGATTTTCCAGCCACCCCCATACAAAGCTAGCCGACAACTTAGCTTGTACTGGAATCTTCAGTTTATTGAACAGTCACACAGATTTTATATACAGCATGGATCTCCCCCTCCTGATCAGATTACCACACACAGGTCAGGGGTTGCCTGATTACATTATCATATGCAGATGAAATTGTATACAGAAATAGCATTAACCTAAACTACTTATCTAGCCATCTGGACAAAAACAATATGTGAGTTCATTAACATTTAACAATGGGACAGACAGGCTTAACAGAATTCCCATCACATCTCAATACACAAATAATAGGGAGAGCCTGTCTCTGCCATTGAAGTACAATACACATTAGCATAAGTGTAAATACAGACCCCATTTGAAGCAATCCAAGCTATATTCTCTGTGTCCATTAAACACTCCCAGTGGCGGTGAGTACCGTCACATATCTTCCCCCCCCCCCCCTCCAAAGGTAGACTAACCAGGTACCAGACCTTCAATCAGTCTCTGCCTCACTTAGTCGGGTTACAAGTCCCAAGGAGTCAATCAATCATGGCAGCTTCCTTGACAAAGTTCCACATAGTTTGTAAGTTTGTCTCAGCAGGGCGCATGGAGCTCTCATAGCCGATTAGTCTGCGGAAGTCTGGTTTGGGCAGGCCAGACTGAGCTTCTTGGTCACCCTGTGTCCCTAATAGACACAGGGTGACTTACACATAAGAGGGGCCTAGGGGGCTGAGAGGTATTTACCAACCTCTCTAAGGAAAGCTGTGTTCCATGGGCCCCCCAACCAAAGTGACTCCCGTCACACCCCCCCCTCAACTAATGACAGCTCAGGCTGACACTCCCTCCCCTCAACTAATGACAGCTCAGGCTGACACCCCCCCCCTCAACTAATGACAGCTCAGGCTGGCACATGCTTCCCTCACCCAGTGACAGCTCAGGCTGACACCCATCCCCCCTCCTAACTAATGACAGCTGGGCTGACACCCCCCCCCCTCCACTAATGACAGCTCAGACTGACACCCCCCCTCAACTAATGACAGCTTAGGCTGACACCCGCCCCCTTCAGCTAATTACAGCTCAGGTTGACACACCCTCCCCCCCTCAACTAATGACAGCTTAGATTGACACCGGCCCCCTTCAGCTAATTACAGCTCAGGATGACACCCCCTCCTCTCAACTAATGACAGCTCAGGCTGACACCCCCACCCCCTCAACTAATGACAGCTCAGGCTCACCCCCCCCCCCCATCAGGCTGACACCCCCCTCAACTAATACAACTCAGGCTGACACCCCACCTCAACTAATGACAGCTCAGGCTGACACCCCCCCCCCCATCAACTAATGACAGCTCAGGCTGACACCCCCCTCAACTAATTACAGCTCAGGCTGACACCCCTCCCCCTCAACTAATGACAGCTCAGGCTGGCACACGCTTCCCTCACCCAATGACAGCTCAGGCTGACACCCCCCCCCCCCTCAACTAATGACAGCTTAGATTGACACCGGCCCCCTTCAGCTAATTACAGCTCAGGATGACACCCCCTCCTCTCAACTAATGACAGCTCAGGCTGACACCCCCAACTAATGACAGCTCAGGCTGACACCCACCACCCCCCTCAACTAATGACAGCTCAGGCTGACACCCCCTCCCCTCAAATAATGACAGCACAGGCTGACACCCCCTCCCCCTCAACTAATGACAGCTCAGGCTCTCACCCCCCCCTCAACTAATGACAGCTTAGGCTGACACCCGCCCCCTTCAGCTAATTACAGCTCAGGATGACACCCCCTCCTCTCAACTAATGACAGCTCAGGCTGACACCCCCCCCCCAACTAATGACAGCTCAGGCTGACACCCACCGCCCCCCTCAATTAATGACAGCTCAGGCTGACAGCCCGCCCCTCAAATAATGACAGCTCAGGCTGACACCCCCCTCAACTAATGACAGCTCAGGCTCTCACCCCCCCTTAACTGATGACAGCTCAGGATGACACACCCCCTCATCTAATGACAGCTCAGGCTGACACCCCCCCCTCAACTAATGACAGCTCAGGCTGACACCCCCTTCAACTAATGACAGCTCAGGCTCTCACCCCCCCCTTAACTGATGACAGCTCAGGATGACACACCCCCTCATCTAATGACAGCTCAGGCTGACACCCCCCCTCAACTAATGACAGCTCAGGCTGACACCCCCCCCCCCTCAACTAATGACAACTTAAAGCGGGAGTATACTCAAAAAAAAAACCCTGCAAGACAAAGGCATAATGAGCTAGTATGCATCGCATCCTAGCTCATTATGAAACACTTACCTTAGAACGAAGCCCTGACACGGACACCGCTGTGGGAGCGGACATGATCCCTCGGCGTCTCTTCCGGGTTCGGCGGCTCCTGCACTGTGATTGGCCGGAGCCACAATGACGTTACTCCCGCGCATGCGCAAGGGAGTCATTTTCCGGCAACTTCTTGGCAAGCAGCTCTGAAGGTCCGTCGAACCTTCAGAGCGTATGCGCCGCTCGCGTGAGCGGCTGCATGCAGTGCAAATATCTCCTAAACCGTGCAGGTTTAGGAGATATTAATTGTACCTACAGGTAAGCCTTATTATAGGCTTACCTGTAGGTAAAAGTCACAAAAAGCGGCATACTACCGCTTTAAGCTGACACCCACCCCCCTCAACTAATGACAGCTCAAGCTTACACCCCCCTCCCCTCAAATAATGACAGCTCAGGCTGACACCCCCCCCTCAACTAATGACAACTCAGGCTCTCACCCCCCTTAACTGATGACAGCTCAGGCTGACACACCCCCTCATCTAATGACAGCTCAGGTTGACACCCCCCCTCAACTAATGACAGCTCAGGCTGACACCCCCTCCCTTAACTAATGACAACTTAAGCTGGCACCCACCCCCCTCAACTAATGACAGCTCAGGCTTACACCCCCTCCCCTCAACTAATGACAGCTCAGGCTTACAACCCCCATAAACTAATGACAGCTCAATTTTCCTCTGACTACACTTATTTCTGTTTTCCTGATCACTGGCTTGTCTGACTTCCCGTTTTGGCTTCCAATCCCTCCCTTTTTGACTACATTTACCGTTCTGTGCCATTTTTTACCATTACATTAAAGGTGTGATTTTCATGTACTTTCTGTCTCAGTCTGATCCATAGTTACTGACAGTGGGCAAAGGATCCGCCGCATGGATCAGTTTGCCATATATTTACAGACGCTCCTGATTCATACTGCTCACCTGGATCCTCCCACTGTGGCTGTTCTGATACAACCAGTGTTCCAGGCCGTCCCAGGTGCTTCTCCAGTCTCTGTGCATTCACCTGCCTCGAATATTACCTCTGTAAGAGGTATGTCTGGTTCTGCCCCACTTTTCCAGCATTTTTGGGGCAATCCAGTTCAATGCAGAGGGTTTCTCAACCCCCACAGGTTGGGATATACTTTGAGATGCTGCCCAAGGTGTTCTCCACGGACAGAAGCAAAGTAGGATTCAATATTTCTTTGCTTTTTGATAGAACCTTGGCCTTGGAAAACTCTCTATTGGAAGTGCAAAAACCTATTGTCCTTAGTTACCCTGAGTTTGTGGCTTTCTTTAAAAGAGTATTTTATGTTTCCGCTTGCTCTTTCTGCTGCCAAGAGTCTCATGTCCTTCAAACAGAGTACGAGAACTGTTGTCGAATATGCCATTGAATTCCGTACCCTGGCAGCAGATGTAGCTTTGAACAATGAGACCCTCCTGGCTGCTTTTTCTCATGGTCGCTCGGATAATATTAGAGATGAGATAGTAGGCCGAGACATACCTATGGATATTGCAAAAGGTAATCACATTTGCCATTCTTATTGACTCCAGACTCCAAGAAAGACCTTCCTGTAAGGAGCCTCCTGTGCATTTGGCTCCAAGCTTTGCATTCCCACCCTTGCCTCCCTCACCTCCCATGCCTCCTAGTACCGAGTCTGCCAGTGAAGTAGAACCCATGCAGTTGGGCTTCACACATCTCTTTGCGGAGTAAAGGCCCTTTAGGATGAGGGAGAGATTGTGCCTTTATTGTGGCCAGGCAGGTCACGCATTGAACATTGATTTAAAAATGAAAATAAGGCAGCCTAAACCCACTCAGGCCATAGGAATGGGAAATATCAAATCAGAACACCACTTCGTCCAGGTAGGACTGGGTACCTCCACAACTCAAACACTACTGTAAGGCCCCATGCACACAGAGCGTTTTTGGAGCTGCTTTTAGGAACCTCAGAAGTTTTTTCTTTTTTGCAGCTTAAAAATGTCCCTCCATGTTATTCTATGGCCTCATGCACACACAGGCTTTTAGGAGCTCTAAGTGGCATAGGCGTTTTTAAGCTGCAGAAAAAACCCAGGGCCTGCGTGTTCTGAGGACCAGCGTTAGAGCTGTAAAAACGCCTGACGTGGCTAAACGCACCTAAATGCTGTATATCGGCTTTTAGCAGCGTCAGGCGTTTTTTTAGCATGAAAAATGTGATTGATCACTGTAATTAGAGGAAAACCAGGAAATTCATTCTTACATTACCCAAGAGTCCTTTGCTCAGCCGTGTGATTGTGAGAGAAGAGGAAGACAGGGAAGATGGCTGCTGATGTCCCCCAAGCAGAACTCATATCTGCAGTGGAGGCGAATCCAAAGCTGTGGGATTTATCGCATCCCTTCTACAACGACCGAATAAGAAAGGTGAAGAAATGGATGGACATAAGTTCTGCACTGATACCAGACTGGGACCGTATGAGCAATGCAGCAAAAAGAGAGAGAAGTAAGTTTATTTTTATTAGTTGCATGATATGTTTGCTGTGTAGTGTTAATTAAGAATGCATATTAACCCTTTTCTGTAGGCAAAATTTTACAGTGACGATGAAAGTCACTCCCTGACCACGTGAGAAGGGATTTGACGGAGGAGGAGAAGGCTCAGAGAAGTGGAGCACCAGCTCCTCATAAAAAGCAACATTTGTTCCACAACCATTTGGCTTTCCCCTGCCAAGCCATGATCGACAACAAAAGAAAGTATGTTTTTTTTTTTTTCCGTCACAAATATTCCCCTTTGTGCATTGCTCTAAGGGGTCCTTTAACATGGGCTTTCCACCCAGCGGACTCCGTTTTTGCTCAGCAGGGATCGATCTGCCGATCCCCGCTGAGCGAGTGGATGACAGGTCCGTCTCCGCTTACTTTGCAGAGACGAACTTGTCAGATCCGCGCTCTCCTCTATGTCCGTTTTCATCCAGTCTTATCCGATTCGATTCTCCAGACGGATGGAAATTAGGGTTTCCATCCATCCGGATTTCACGAACAGGATCAGATCAGATAGCAGCGGGTGTCAGCGGACATATCACCACTGACATTCGCTGCTCCATAGGGGTGAATGGAGCGTCCGAACAGGCCTGCCTGAAAAAAGTAAAAAATGTTTACCTATTCTGCAGGCATTTTTACGTTTTTAGGCAAGGATAGTGTTTTATTCTCTTCAGGACAACATCCAACATCATGGATGAAAGAGTGAATATGGAGGAGGCAGTGGAAGCACCGTTGGAAGGTGTACCCAGCAGTGCCACGGACAGCACTGACCTTGCATCCCCCCATCAACCGAGTGGGGGAAGTGTGACGGATGATTCCACATTTCAGGTAACTGTCCATTATGTCTCTGTCTGTCTGTCAGTCTATGTGCCAATCTGAACATTTTAATTTTTTTACAGGAATCCAGGGACCTGGATGTCATTGTGAGGTGTGTGGCCATGAAGTGTGCGTGGTCGTGGCCGCAATCAGCATCAGAGGGGTGGCGGTTTCAGTCATAAAACTGAAGACAACGTGCTAGCGTTGCTGCAGGAAGTGTGGCAGGAGAGGCGCAGTGTGGACGCCTTCTTGAATCCAGGCAACCCACACGCCTGCTTTTTGCGCACTTTATATCATATCCTGGAGGACATTGGGGGAAACCAGGAGAAGCATTGTATGGATCGCATGTATGGTATTGCAATGCGATGATTACGAATTGTCATCACCCGTGCGTTGACCACAAGTCCATAAATTGCACTCGCTGACTTGGGTCTCGGGGTTCCAGTTCAACGGTGCTCCTCTCCTTCTCCCGCAGGAAGTTGTGGAGAACGCAGCATGTCAGGACCACCGTAATGGCATTCTGCACATCGAGCTGCATACAGATGAGTAAAACTCTCCATTTCGCCGTGCACACTCCAAAGGCATATTCCAGCCATGGTATCAAATCTTCCTCCACCTATCAGCAGTTGTGATTCTTTCCATTTTTAAGTACTAAATAAAAGTATTAAAATTATATTTTGTAGGTCTGTTATTTTGGGGTATGGTGCGCGTCAGCACTATGAAATATTCTATGTGTGTTAGCATACGGGTAGCATAGGGGTAGCATACGCTTGCCTCATGCGGAAGAAAAGGACTAATTTTCCTCTGCCTGGGGCAAACATATGCACAGCCCAACAAGGTGTAGCATACGCTTGCCTCATGCGGAAGAAAAGGACTCTTTTTCCTCTGCCTGGGGCAAACGTACGCACAGCCCAACAAGGTGTAGCATACGCTTGCCTCATACAGAAGAAAAAGTGCACTTGAACAATAGAGGAACAGGAGACATGAAAAGAACTGGCATAAATTTTAAATTGCTTTACTCCAAGAAAAAATAAATTTAACAAGGCAGTGCTGGAAAGATCCACATTTTTTTTTACACATTCATTTTGCCACGAAACTTCTCCATCAGGTGATACGAAGAAATCGGCAAAATGATTACGAATTGTCATCACCCGTGACGTTGACCACAAGTCCATAAATTGCACTCGCTGACTTGGGTTTCGGGGTTCCTGTTCAACGGTGCTCCTCAACTTCTCCCGCAGGAAGTTGTGGAGTACACAGCATGTCAGGACCACCGTAATGGCATTCTCCAGATCGAGCTGCATACATGTGAGTAAAACTCTCCATTTCGCCGTGCACACCGCGTTGTGGAATATGCCTTTGGAGTGTGCATGGCATATTCAACAACGCGGTGTGCACGGCTGAGGCGATAATTTAAAACATTTTTAGCATCACTGAGACCATAGCCACTGTATGGCCTCATGGGATTCTCAGCCAGTCCAAAAGCCTTGTCTGCTACCATGACCAATGGTAAGCTGGGTTCCTTGGTACAGGGTAGAGGCCTGCTTGCTGGAATATTGAGCTGTCCTTCGTGTAGCAGACGTCCGAAGGCCGACTGCCAAAATATGCGGGCATCACCCTGGCTGCTGTACTCTCCAACATCCACAGCAAAGAATTGAAGATTGGCATCAGCCAATGCCAGGAGGACCACTGAGAAATATTTCTTATAATTAAAATATGCCGATCCAGAGTGTGGAGGCTTCTTCACCCTGATATTTTTGCCATCAAGGGCACCAATACAATTAGGAAACTGAGTTTTCTCCCAAAACTCATCCATCACTGCTTCCCAGAGGTCTTCTGTAGGCCCCGGCATTACCACCCGGTTCAACTCCTCCCATAATGCCACACAGGTTTCTCTTGCTATCTTCCCCACCGTGGAGAAGCCAAGGAGGAACTAGTGATGCAAGGACACAAAACGTTGTCCTGTAGCAAGGAACCTAAAAGAACATATACATTTTAAAAATAAATCTCATGACACATGCAACAAGCTTCCTAACCTTTGACCTTTCAAGCCACATCTCATAACCTTTTGACCTTAAAAACCCCTAACTAAAAAACCAACCTCACCCTCCAACCCCTAACCCCAAGTCACATTGGTGCGATGCGGAAACCCTGCGAATCCACATCGCACCCGACTCGCAGGAAGTTCACACTGCCAGATGCAAACTGCCGGGAGTGTCAATACAAAGTTAACGACACCCCCAGATTAGTTTGTGTACCGCAGTGAAAACTGTCTATTCGGACAGTAATCAAATCGCATAGGTGTGAACACCTATGCGATCTGAGTCTGGTGCGGACCAAAAAAAAGAGTCCTGTGCGGCTTTGGTCCGAATGCGATGCAAATTCAGTCATACAATCTGTTTGGCTGAAATTGCAACGCACATACATCACATGAGATTTGGAAAGCAGTGCGGTACGAATTGCATGCAATGTCTGACATTGCATATGTGTGAACCAGCAATAACCCCTAACCCTTCAAAAAAATTTCACTTACCGGAGTGTCACAAGCAGTCGTTCCTCTGGTGACACACTGCTTCTCATCAAGGTGTCCATCCTTGCTAGCCTTGGCCTGAGCCTCTCTAGCAAGTCATTAAAGACAGGCACAGACATGCGAGTAAGGTTCTTGAATTTGTCCGGATGCATGCGAAGTTGAGCAAACATGTTGTTAAAGTACCCCAACGAAAGAGGCTGGGATACAATCAGATGCATCCAGAACAAACGCCAACTGCTGCTTCTCTCCTCCTCCAACTGTCTCCTTCTCTGCATCCTCCGCAGAACAATCAGCAGGACTGCTTCATCAGTTTTTGCACCACAGGATCCATATTCCAAAATTCAAAAAACTCCACAAAACTCCAAAAAAATCAGAATTACTCACAAATGCTCTCTCCTCTCTTTCTCTCCCACCAAAATGGAACAGACACATGCTATTTAACATATTTTATTTGGCATTGTGGGAAATTTGGGAGTGCCTAAAAACGCATTGACGCCAAAGAAAAAAGCTGCTAAAGGCGCGTTTTTGACAAATGCTTTTTTCTGCTTTTTTATTTCTTAGGCCCCATGCACACAGGGCGTCAGAAAAAAGGAGCTGCAAAGCTATTTCTGACGCCCTGTGTGCATGGGGCCTAAGAAATAAAAAAGCATCAGAGGGTCCCCAAAGGGTCACTCTGGAAAATAAGTTGTAAAAGAGGAACCAACAGTGTAAGATGCAAAAAACAAAAAATATGTAAATTGCAAAAATGTCTCATAAATTTACCCTTCCAGACACCTCATATAAAAACCACACAGACAACTTTGTCACAGTGGGCACATACAAAAGGGCCCCATTCACTCCTAGCATTGCACCGGTACACTGCTTCAAACCCTAATAGTATAAGTAAATGTATGAGGATTACATTTAATAGTCCATATCAGGTAATGTCCCTATAACTATGGAGCCTAGTTCCTTAAAAAATATCAGTCCATGAACAAACAAGAAATCTTGTATTGTAAGGTCAAGGTAGTAGAAATAGCCTGTAGCAAGTCCCAAATATACAAAACAATTGCAGATGCGTTGCCTCCTGTGGAGGTAATCAGCTTTTACTATAGCACAGGTGTAAAGATTCAAGCTGCCAGCAGAGATGTATAGTAACTAAGTAGAACTACTTCACTACTGTACTTAAGTACCGAAAGGCGGTATCTGTACTTTCCTAGAGTAGAATTTTTTTCTCCTACTTCCACTTTTACTTCACTACATTTTTTCAATGATTTCAATACTTCTACTCCGATATTTTTATTTTTGTGCTGCATAGTTACTCGTTACAATTATAAAAATTACCACTGCCAGAACAGTAGATGGCAGGTTTCATGAAGCTCAAAACGTGTATTATCAGCGCATACGAAAATAAAAGCTACTGTATGTATAAATAAAAGCTGCATTTGAAATAATAAAAAACAATATGATGTTCAAACTTTTGACTTCTTTCTTTAATAACTACATAACACAGTACTTGTACTTTTACTTTCAGTACTTGAGTAGCAACTTTTTTTTCAAAACTACTGGTACTTATACTTTCAGTACTTGCACGTTCTTCGGGGGTAAGTCTGGTCCGGCCCAGCTGCATAGGTTCCTCAACAGGCAGAGGATGCTCCACGGGATGAAGCGAGGGGAGCTCAGACTGGCTAAGACCTAAGGAGTGTTGGTGTCTCTTTTCTATGGACCTCTCCTGAAAACGAATATCGATCTGGTTGCATAAAGAGATGACATCGTCCAGACCGACGGGGATGGTTCTTCCTGCTAATTCGTCCTTCACTCGGTCAGAGAGGCCATGCAAAAAGGTATCGACCAGGGCCTCATTGTTCCAGCTCAATTCAGCTGAGAGGATACAGAACTGGAGAGCATATTGTCCCACTGAACGGGATTCTTGGCGGAGACGTAAAAGAGCACTAGCCGCTGAAGAGGCTCGAGCCGGCTCCTCAAAGATGTTACAAAAGAGCTTCAAGAAGTCGGGCAGGTTGGAAACTACCGGATCATTCTTCTCCCATAGGGGGGCAGCCCAGGCTAGAGCTTCGCCGGAAAGGAGGGAAATAATATAGGCTACCTTTGCCCGATCTGACAGGAAGTTTTGCGGCTTAAGCTCAAAATGGATGGTACATTGGCTAAGAAATCCCCTGCAGGCCTTGGAGTCTCCAGAAAAACGGATTGGAGGAGGTAGTTGCAGCGGATGCGAATCTGTGACTGGCGCGACAGGCCCAGCCACTGGTTGTTCTTGGGGTTGCAGATTCGGGGTCCCCAACGAGGTCTGAAGCTGTTCAAAGCGGGAAGCCAGATCCTGTAGGAATCGCATCACCTGAGTCTGATTCGTTTCATGCGTCTCGAGTCTGTGAACTAAGCTCTGTAATGGATCATCTGGGGGGAGCGGCACGTCAGCCGGGTTCATGGCTGTTCAAACTGTCAGGTCACCTGTGGCCAGGTGACAACTGCACCCTGTTGGAGGCAGGGGCGCAGCGCAAGGTAGTGAACCCTATAGCAGACTGCTGTGGATGGACCAGAACGTGAACCCAAGATTCCCCAGGGCGCGGAGTCTAAGACCCAGCAGATGTTCACCAGAGCCTCTAGTGGTGAGGATGGACTTCGCTGCAGCTGGGCCCAGGTCGCGGCCCCTGGGGTCCCCCAGGTCATGCTCCGTAGGGAGTGAAGGAAAGCAGCCACTCAGGACACACAGAATGGTGAAGGGTAAGCCGAGGTCGGGGTAACAGGCAGACAAGGGTAGTCAAGGGACAGGCCAAAGGTCAGGGTAACAGGCAAACAGGAATAGTCAGAGACAAGCCAAAGTCGGTACACAGAGAAGTAGTTTCAAGCACACGGCAAACAGGAAACCAATACTGTTGAACAGCAAGGCAGGCCTGCAGTGCGCTGGTTAATATAGGCTTCCTGTGATGACCTGGGTGGGCCAGGAACAGGAAGTAGAGGTGATAAAAGCAGCCAGAAGGAAGAGTCTGGCCCTTAATGCAGACATGAGGAACAGGTAAGCTACCAGACATTATTGCATATCCATGACAGTACTTGAGTAGCAAAATTAAAAAAAAAAACTACTTGCAATACTTAAGTACAAAAAATGTTGAATACTTTAGTACTTCTACTCAAGTCACTTTTTGATCGAGCACTTCCACTTCTACTCAAGTCACTTTTTTATCGAGCACTTGTACTTTTACTCAAGTATGGGTTTCAAATACTTTATACAACTCTGGCTGCCAGTGATGCAGATATCTAGTCCATCTAGGCGAATCAATGTGTACCTTTCAGTATACACACTAGCCAACCTGTGTACATCCCAATTCAAGGCTCTACATGAGCTGGATAGATGTACGGCACTATTGCCACTACGATATCACAGTCCACTCAAAGAGGCAATTAGGTAGGTGATGGTAATAAAGGATGGTGCAATCAAGGGTGCCCGAAGGCTTCTCACCACTCTTCAGTGCCCAGATATTCTCCTCCTCCTACCAGGAAGTCCAGATCACATTCTAATAATTCTAATAATGGCTGGCTACAAAAAAGCAGTTACAAGCTGTGATACTTGCCAAAGGGGGCAGTACAAGATATTAACTCGGCAAGGTGCCCAAACTTTTGCAGATACCATTTTGAAAGTGTAAATGATGGAAATAAAATCTAACTTTTGTTGACATATTATAAGAATGTCTAATCTGTAATTTGATGCCTTTTGGAGATTTTTCCATCTTTCCTTGGCTTCTTTATGCACATTAATACAAATTTTTACCTGGGGTGCCCAAACTTTCGATCACCACTGTATATGAAAACGGTATCACACTAGTGGAAGTTGTTCCCTTTTTTATATATGTCCATACCTGATTATTTTTTATATATATCCGTACCTGGACTAACCCATAAAGTGTTTTGTGCCTTATCCATGAGAGTGGTGTTACGCTCAGCGCTCCGGGCCCCCTGCTGGCCTCGGAGCGCTCACAGCGTGTGTCCCCAGGCGGCACTCGTGCGTCTCGGCGTGTGCTTCCCCGCTCTCTAGGGCGCGCGCGCATCGGGACTCTTAGATCTAAAGGACCAGTGCACAGGTGATTGGTGCCTGGTCCAAACTGGTTATTAAGGGTTAAGGTTTGTGAAAGGCAGTGCTGACTTAATTAGGCTTCACCTGTGCACTGCCCATTAATACCTTCTCCTCCCACAGCTTCCTGCCGGATCTTTGTGCCTTGTGCCTCTGAGAAAGCGTTCCCTTCTGTGTTTGTTTGCTTTGCCTGTTGCCGAACCCGTTGCTACCGACATCTCGCCTTTGAACCTCTGCCGCCTGCCCTGACCTCTGCTACGTCCGACTACGCTCTTGCCTACTCCCTGTGTACCACGCCATATCAGCTGCCAGAGAGATCGAGTTGTTACTAGGGGACACGACCTGGTAGTTACCGCCGCAGCAAATCCATCCCGCCTTGCGGCGGGCTCTGGTGAAGACCAGTAACTGCTTAGAACTGGTCCTCTAGTACAACCCACGCCATCACCTCTCTGGTCCAGAGGATCCACTACCAGTCCTGCCGGTTCGTGACAAGTGGAAAGGCATTGAGTTCTGGTGAGTGGCCAATTTAATTGGGAGTGGATCACACATTGATGGTGGCATGTAAGGTGTACAAACAATAGCACATTGGACTATTTCTATCTCCGGAGCGGGTCACTTCTATGTATTTTAATTTCTTTGTATGATTATTTTCTAAATGGTTTAAGTTTGATGATGTGAAATTTATATATTATTACCATATGCTTTATGACTGCAGAAGTTATTGATTTATTTTTATGATTGCGCTACTGATTTCCTTTATTTGTACCATAGGGCAAGAAGGATTTCTGTTTGTTTTAGTATTTATGTTTGAGTAGCAGCAGCGAGAGAGTTTTATTAGATATAAAGTTAATAAGTCTACCTAAGTGCAGGGGAGTATTACAATACATTATATGCTGTTACATTGTATGGTATACCTTCAGATGATAGACCTCTTTTACATACATATCCTCTGATAGTAGAACTACATTCCCTTATTTCTCGCTCTTCTTAATCACCACTCTCTCAGCCTCACGTAGTCCACGCAGCACCCTTCGTTCATCTAGGAAAGATTGTCTATATAGTGGGCCACCCATGGTAACTTTATGAGATCCTCTGTTACTAGGTCCAAGAAAACCCCCATCCATTTATTATTCCTGAACTGCAGATGAAGATTTTAATCCTAATATTGGGCTGTCTCGTCAGCTATAGAGGTTTCTCCGCCCTCTTCCAGGAGGGACACCAAAGCCTCAATTACCTCTTTTCCAGCTGGGTCAGTGGCGCATGATGTATGGGTCACCACTGCTCCATCGGAATAAATTAGTTTGTAGTACACCTTTCTAAGGAAAAGACATAGGTCCTTATATACCGCGAAATGATCCATCTGTTCCACAGGTGAGAATGATAGACCCCTCTCCAACAGGGTGATGTATCTATTTTCCAATGGGAAACAGGATAGAATAATTACTTTTTTTATCATATCTATACCTATTGGTAAAATCCATCCCATCCACTGGCTGACTCTGCTGGTCTAATACTTCTATTTCTGACTCCTGGTCTTTGTCCGATTGTCCTTTTTGTGGTTCTCTCTTTCGTCTTTTCCTTTTTCTTCTCCTGTTCCCACTACTTTGCCACATTTTAGAATACCTCTGGGGGAGGAGGGATCCAAGCTCCCGGTTGTTTCCTTGTCTAAAAGTTTTTAAAAGAGTGACCGATCTATGAACATTATCAGCACTTCCCAAGAGCAATGATCCAGTATTAGATCTAGTCCATGGCGAATTACATTGACGTCTAGATCTACTCCTACTTCTCCTTGGTGTAGGATCAAAAATTTCCCCCCTTGGCCAGTCATCTAGGTCACATTGAAAATTTTAATGTTTAGTAGTCTTCAAGATCCTCTGAACTCTACCCTCTTCTTTCCTAAACAAGTCATTTAATTTTACAAAATCTGTCTCATCTTTAAATGGTTCAAGTTTGTCTCTACTTACAGTAATCTGTTCCTGTAATAAGACTTTCAGACCCATTTCATTATTTAACCTTTTAGGGGCCAGGCATGCTCCTAATGAGACGACAGACGGTGTCCTGGGGTATTCCCTGTCATATGTGGTGCAGGGCATCACTGAGCTTGTGAACAGTCTGAGGTGCAACCTGGTGGCGTCGGATGGACTGAAACATAATGTCCCAGAGGTGCTCTATTGGATTTAGGTCAGGTGAGCATAGGAGCCATTCAATGGGATCAATTCCTTCATCCTCCAGGAACTGGCTGCATACTCTCGCCACATGAGGTCGGGCATTGTCGTGCACCAGGAGGAACCCAGAACCAGCGTAGGGTTCAACAATGGGTCCAAAGATGTCATTCCGATACCTAATGGCAGGCAGGGTGCCATTGTCTAGCCTGTATGTGTGTCCCTCCATGGATTTGCCTCCCCAGACCATCACGCACCACCAAAGCGGTCATGCTGAATGATTTTACAGGCAGCATAACATTCTCCACGGCTTCTCAAGACCCTTTCACATCTGTCACAAGTGCTCAGGGTGAACCCCGCTCTCACCTGTGAAAAGCACAGGGTGCCAGTAGCAGACCTGCTAATTACTGGTGTTCAATGGCAAATGCCAATCGAGCTCCACAATGCCAGGCAATGAGCACAGGGCCCACTAGAGGATGTCGGGCCCTCAGGCCACCCTCATAAAGTCTGTTCCTGATTGTTTGGTCAGAGAAAAGTGGCCTGCTGGAGGTCATTTTTTGGGGCTCTGGTAGTGCTCATCCTGTTCCTCCTTGCACAAAGGAGCAGATACCGGTCTTGCTGATGGGTTAAGGACCTTCTACGGCCCTGTCCAGCTCTCCTAGAGTAACTGCCTGTCTCTTGGAATCTTCTCCATGCTCTTGAGACATCAAGAGCATGGATGTGCCATCCAGGAGGAGTTGGATTGCCTGTGCAACCTCTATAGGGTCCAGGTATTGCCTCATGCTACCAGTAGTAACACTGTCCCTAGCCAAATTGTTTGAGCAGTGTATATTGTACATATACAGTATAAATTGATATAACTTTAAGAACTAAAACCATAACTGACCACTGTTTGCAATTCCATGATCATAGTTAATGAAAAACAAGTCTTTATTCAATTTAGTCTTGAATAAAATCATAAGCACATAAAAAGTATAATATAAAAAAATGTTGAATAATGAACTTTTCAGAGTGTTATACAATAATTTCAAAACTTGGGAACCAGCCCACTTGCACATTTATAGAATAATAAAAACAAGGAATAATCATTGCACATAGTAACACTAATATATCTAGATAAGTTTGCATGAGGTGGAAGCAGGATAATAAACTAATACTTATGATAGATTGAATTGGACCTTTAACTTTAGCATTGATGCCGAAACACAACCATTTCAGGTATTTTTAGGAGACAATGACAACTGTTAAGATTCAACTAATGCCAACTCTTATTTCAAAGCATTCTAAAACATTTGCTTTTAAAAGCTACATTTAATGTACATATTATTTTGTCAAGAGGCACATTACATTAATATTCTCATATCCAACCTTCCCTTTTGCTCCCCATTACAAGCTATACCATGATTCGGTAGTTTGGGTAAGTCCCTGTGGGTTTTTAAACTTCATAGAGACTAGGTTAAATTAAAGACCGTGTTCCTACTACATATATCTATAGTTGGATCTGCTTCTGTGCATTCTGCAAACCTTAATTTCCACTTGCCTACTAAAATATGTCCACCACAGGGACTAAATAAACTTTTCAGAAGAGAAAAAAAGGGGGCTGACCTCCTTCTGTGAATGCTAGTTTCCTGGCTGTCATACTTACCCACTGGCTTTAAAGTGTTCTAAATCACCTGGAACAAATATGCGTAATAGGAAGTCAGAAATTCTTCTCAACTTATTTGCTTAGTGGCAGGAACTCACAGTATTAAAGCATTAAGATGCTATGCTATTTATTAACACATCTTAGCTAAGAACCATAAATGTTGGTGGATAGCCACCAGTAAAATTTAGACATGCACTGGAAAAAAACTGGAAAATTTTAGGAAATTTAAGATTTGCATTATACTGTTTGTCCAGGGTCAATACAAAATGGTAATTCTTAAAAGGGAAAATATAGTGTCTTTGTATATAGTTTACTTCATTCAAAACTAAATATATTTTCAAAATGATTTTATACAGGTATATACAGTATAAAATATTGTACAGTATATGAATATTTCATATCCACATTTCCAGCCAGCAGATGGAGCCCTAGGCTTCTTTTCGCAGGTTTTTCGGGTAAATCTTGACTCAATTCTTGACTGCTATGCTAAAAAAAAGCTATTTATTTATAGAGTTCATTGCTGAGCCTGAAATGTAAATGCACGACTGAATGAGAGAAGTGATATATCTCCATTTTGTCTCTGCTTGCTCTTTTTTGGTTGGTTATAATCTTTTAATTAACAAGAGAGAGTCTTAAAACAGCTTCTGCTGTACCTTCTCAGAAAAAAACCCTCTCAGGCTTAACTCCCATGTTATGGGTACACACTGTTTTACATTTTTCTTAAAAATGTATATGAAAATGTATAAATGAAAAAAAGGAAAGACATGAACCCCAAACCTGTTTTAATAAACTAACATGCTTTATTAGCATATTTATTAAGAACTGTCTGTATTGCCCCAGCGTAACAATTCAGATTCAAACTTTCCTTCTCCGGATGTCATTTCTAGTGTAGAATTGCACGTTTGGCAAAGCCAGACAGAACTGTGAACGTTTTTTTATTGAATGTTTAAAAATGAAAATTTGTAGCTAAGTAGTCCTTAGATGTGGTGGCTACATTAGTTTGCATTTTCAAACAAGCTCAGAACATTTATAGCAAATACAGAAAATGTCTCTTGCCAGAAATGTAGTGTCCTTGTCAATTTATGTGAGCTAAACTGGAAGTTACTTCTGTAAACCACTAATTCCCCACTCCCCATGTAATGGAGATAAAGAGGGAAATATATGTCTGAAGTCTAACCCCGGTGGCAACTGTGGCTCCGTCCATAGATACAGTGGAGTGAGTGACTATAGCCACTTACTTGCATGGCTACCAGTTTAAAATAAAGGGGGGAAAGCCTGAAAAAGAGAAAATAAATGCAGCCACCTCACCTCATCTAAGGATTGTTAAGATGCAATATTAAGCAATTTACGTATAGCTGTAATGTTTACCAGGCATACTAGAAATGGAAACAAGACCCAAGTTAGCACATTTTTCATACATGAGGTCCACTCTCTTTTGTATTAGCATGTTTATTTGCTTCTGGTGGTAGATGTAACTTCTGGGTCTGAATCATTAGGAAAAAATAGCTGTTACTAGAATCCTTGACAATAGTAACTGAGAGGACATATATAATATCATTAACACTGCAAATTGCAAAAAAAAGTGATACAACCTTTAGCAATGTACTGGCCTTGTAACATTGAAAACTAATTTTATGGGCACTCTGAGGATTACAGCTTGCATTTATGTTGCAAGAAAGCCTAGTTATCTCATACCTCCTAGCAGAAAACCTACTCAGAACTGGTTTCTTTTTTGTGACATGTCCTTTACGAGTCTGAGAATCAGGATGCTTCAGGGGGCTGTCTGCATGCCTAAGGCTCTGTTCACCCAATTCTGAAGCCGCCCCGTACAGCGCGACTTGCAAACTACTTCTTTAGTAGAAGTCAATGCAAGCCAATCCGAAGTCGCCCCCAAGTAGTGCAGGAACCTTTTTCTAAGTCGGAGTCACTTGAGTCGCTCCTATTATAACGGTTCCATTGCACTGAAAGGAGCGCGACTCGCCCCAGTGTGAACCTGAGCCTAAGCACTATTTGATATGCTAAATGATTCGTTTACTACTGTATTTTTTTGCAAAAAAAAAACAAAAACAATTTGTCAACTGGCATCCATACGTTGGCACAAGCTATGTATCTAGTATCCTACCTAAAACATTGAGCCTCATTTACTAATGTGTCCCACCAATCAGATTCTCTTTTAAGGAAGCCAACTTAATTGCTTCCAGGGCCTGCCTCAATCTCGTTCCAAATTCGACTGTTGCACAAATAGGACACACATACAGTGAAAGCTTCTTTCCCTTTTCTTCATATGAAGAAAAGATCGTCAGGAATTGGGTTTATGACAATGCTATCACTTCCAACAGTTGGAAGTACTTGTTGTTATACCTTTGTAAATAGCCTCATGTCATACCATTGTTCTGCTATGAGTGATGTTCATATTGGTTACATTACCTTCTTTTAGCAGGTTGTATATGGCCAGTGTAAGTTCTAATGAAATTCTCTTACTTTTTTTTTTTTTTTTCGTTTTAGTGTGGGAAAATATTGAGAACTGTATCAGGTTTTTTATTCGTGCCTTCCAACATTCTGAAGATTTCCCTTCACTCCTGTAACCATTTAGAAAGTGAGGACAAATCTCCCCAGCAGAGGCACAGGTAGCACTAATATCCTGCAATTATCTTTATGTATTTGTTTGTAGATTGCCATTACAAACATTTCTAAATGTGCCTTTTATTGTAATTTTTATATAAGGCTCCTTTCACACGGTCCACCTCCATTGGCGGACTCCGTGCTGCTCAGCGGGGGATTGATCCTCTGATCCCCGCTGAGCAGGCAGGTGATAGCTCCCTCTACGCACTGTGTGCGGAGAGGGAGGTGTCAGAGCCCCGCTGCTCTCTATGGGGGAATCGAATTAGAACGGACCGCCTCTCATCCAATCCCATTCGATCCGATCCCTTGGACGGATGGAAAATAGGGTTTCCATCCGTCCGAATTTCAGGGACAGGATCAGAATTGGATAGCAGCGGGTGTCAGCGAACATGTCTCCGCTGACATCCGCTGCCCCATAGGGATGGATGGAGGATCCGATCAGATCCACCTAAAAAAACTGACAGGCGGATCTGATCGGATTGTTCGTGTGAAAGGGGCCTAAGAGTAACGTTCCTAAAAACATTGATCTTAAACTCCACTTTTGAATGTACCTCTTTTTAAGGGTCATCTTCCATACTTTTAAACATTTAAGCCCATAGATAATGGTGGATTTTGTGTTCCTGGGACCGGAAATGTTTTTAAAGTAAGGAGACATGTAATCAGGGCTGGCGCTACCTGTAAGGCGACCCAGGCACTCGCCTAGGGTGCAACTCAGCAGGGGGGCCAGCCCCCTGCTTGCTGCACCTGGAATCAGTATGGACCGGCAGGTGGGGTTGGCGCTCCTCATGCTGTGCCTTTGCTGCCTGAGCGCTCATGTTGTTTGTGAGGGCTCAGGGCTGAGGGCTCCAGCGTCGCCGAAGTCTTTATAGGAAAGCATTGAATAATGCTTTCCTATGGGGAGGTCTAATTCCAGCTTTAGGTTTTCCCTGCCGACGTCAGCCGGCAGGGCAGACCTAATGCGCATGCGTGACAAAGGAGAGCAGGAGAGCCTGACCCAGTGCCTACTCCGCCGAGGTAAGTCACTGAAGGGGTTTTCACCCCTTCAGCAACTTGGGATGGGGGGTGGGAGCACTGGGAGGGAGAGAACGGCACTTAAGTCTAAATTAAAACTGCCACACCCCCTGTTACATGGTCTGACTGTAAAGTATTCATGCACAAAAACAATTAAGCTCTCTAAGGCCCTTCTGTTACCACTACTTTTCCTTTATGGCCCAATTCCCACTATGCTTTGCCTCATGCATTTTTATATGTTGAGGTATGCTGTTTTAAGGTGGCTCATTTATTGTGAATGAGCTGTCAATGTACTTCAGTGCATGAAAAAAGTACCTGTTCTGTTTAGCTACACACTCACATCGTGGACCGAGCATATGGGGGGGGGGGGGGGGGCAATTTTTATTTTGCCTAGGGCAGCAAAAATCCTTGCAGCAGCCCTGCATGTAATAGAAATATTGTTCATGCATAACTTAAAAAAAAGCATGCATTGACAGAATGGAGGCTGCCTCTGCTGGCCTTTACTACTCAAATGCTAGTTGCCAAGCTGGCATGCCTATCCGGTGATTTCAATACTTTCTGAGACACTGACCTAGAACAAGTATGCAGATGAAGAATTCTGACACCACCTTCTAATCCGATTCTTTCTTGCTCCAGCTCAGTTTTCCAGAGACAGAGAACTAATATTGTTAGAAACAGGTCAACAATGGTAGCCCCTATTTTTTCCCCGATACAAATTTCCATTAAACTGGTTTTAATTTTAAAATAATGATTTTCATTGTGAATGCATAAGTCCCTAAATGCTCCTACAATGTATTATTTTGTATCTGATCACTGGTTTTTAACAAATCAGAAATTTAATTTTTAAAAATGTACTGTTTGTCCTGAAGCTTGATAGGACTGCTGCCAATTCACTAATAACAAACATTTACTTGGCAAAAAACAAACATTGGCTAGTCAATTTTGTTCTGTCATAAAACAGTAGATTTTTGTTTCAAAGTTATGCAGAAGGCTGAAATACCCCTGTTTCTGGGAGTATGTATCTGATTAGAGTTTGACCATGGCGGTCCACCTGCATGCCTCATGTTTCAGTGGTAGAACCTGCCAACTACTATAAGATTTAAGATCCCTTCAACAGGGAATGTGAAATTAGGATCTCCGAGTAGTTCTAATGTCAAGGATTTTCCATCCTTTATACAAGGGTAGTATTCTGTATAGCATTTTAAAATTCGACATTTCTGAAACTGCAAATTGACTGATTTCATTTGGACAGATAACTTAACTTGGTATATGGTACAGTTTGTCATTAGGAAAATGTAGCCACTGTGTCTAGGGCCCACAGAACTTTTGGGGCCCCCAAAATAAATAAAGTTACGCGATCTGGTAAGTCCTCTGGTCCCTTATCACTTCTTAATGGGTTCTTCACAGCTAAAGTAATGTGGGAAAACAGGTCGTAGTATAAAAAAATGAACACTGGGTGGAGGCTGTAATTGCGGATACTTTTTAGCACTAAGGAATACCCTTAGCTGCACTGCATTCTATGTGATCATGTCTTAGGGTTTCTTATTACTACACAAACTTCCCAATAGTGTACAAAGGGCCTTAAAATTTAGGAAAATAATAAAACATATATAAAATAGCTAAATAATTATTGTTAGTTTTTAAATTGGACCTGATGTTAAGAAATTAAGACTTTATGTGTTAGAAGTAATATCTAGAACTATTAAGTAGTACCCTGAAAAAAAACTTAGTCTTGAATTCCAACTAAAAAATAGCAGTGCAGTTCCTGAAAATGTGATGGTCCCTACGACCTCTTAGTTGATTGTCTGCTGTGTGAGATCATGTAAATCCTTGCTATATCTGACCGCTAGTCTAATGAGATTTGGAGATGGCACTATTGTGCTGCTTGCTGAACAGAGATATGCACTGCATGCATCTCCCTGCTTTTTTATTTAATTTATTCTGTGGATCTGTGCCTCCTACACCTTTCCTACTGCTTGTTAAATTTTCCTTCCCCAGTCATCGGAGGGGAAGGGGAGGGGGTGCAGCTCCAAGGAAACAAAGCCGTATTCTTCAATAAAGATGGCCATATACACACAGAAAGATAGTGTAGAACAGCAATGTCAAGTCGGAAATAGTAGAGGGACCAACCGCAGGGAGCCTACAGATAAGTTGACTAGTCCTTCGTCCACTGCTTGCCTTTTTTTAGGCACAGCTTCATAAGTTCAGGTCCTCTTTTACAAACATTGATACAGTATTTGGGCACTGTAACACATGCACATGTAAACACTGACTTTTTTTTTCTGTAAATGAGTACTAGGCTAAAAAGATCTGTGATTAATTTTTTAAGGTTCTTGTACCTGAACTGCTCCAATTGGTATTTTGGTTAGTGAGCCTTATTTATATCCCCATTAGTTTCCCGGTCAACTCATGAAAATGACTAAAGAAATATATTTGAGTTTTAGTGTACTGTGCAAAATATACTGTAACTAGGTTACTAGGCCTTTATAAAAATGTATGCATTTCACTGTAAAAAAAAAAAAAGTCACAATTTCAAGGCCTCTGATAAAAATATAAAAATTGCAGTACAGTAATTGCTTTCAAATGATTAAACATTGAGTAGAAAGCAACTGTAAACAATGAGAAAAAAATTAACTGCATGCTCAAGGTTCCAAAATTCAGCGCGTTTTTGTTCTGTTTTACATCCTCTCTTGGTTCGTTTTAAGATACTGCTTATTGTTAGCAAACCATCTCATTGTGTGAAAAGAGACATTTAAATGATGGCTAATGAGATCAACAGCATCTGTTTGTGGTCTGCGTGGTCTGTCTTCCGAGTTTCATTGCTCCATTAGAACCATTCTGATGTGGATCCAGTGGAGGGATTCTCCGACCTGCAATAAATACACAGCCATTTTGTCAATAATTTGAATTGGCACTTTCTTTAGATCTAATTTATTCACAAAATAATATTATGTGTAAATTGATCATCAGAAAAGCTAACATTTAAGATAAGCTTATTTTAACAAATATCCTTTAACATATGGCAGAAGGTTACCTGTATAATAATTTCTATAGCTTATATTATCACATGCATAATTATTACTACATGTTCTCATAACAGAAGCGTACATTATATGGCCAATACGTTTCTTGACATCCAGCTATTAGATCTATGTGAGCTTGTTGGCCTTAATGCTCCAAAACCATGGGCAATAGTATTGAAATTCCCCTAACCCCCTTTTTGTGACTGTAACAGCCTCCATTGTCCTGGAAAGATTTTAGTGTGTCTGTAAGAACTTGCATTTAGGTATTGATGTTGAACGAAAAGACCTGGCTCACAATAGGCAATCCAATTTATCCCAAAGATACTCAGTAGGGTTGAGGCTAGGGGTTTGTGCAGGTCATTCAAGTTTTTCCTTACCAGGCTTGCCAATCCCCTGAGGATGTGTGTGTACATGAAACGCATTGGGAGAGGCCTACATGCTGACATCACGCTGCCGTTTCCAGGACAGCAGCTATCTTTGCAAGTCCGTCAAGGCTTTTTGTTTGTTTTATTTAAATGCTTATGCTGCAGCTTTTTGATTGGAATTTTTAAATGGACCATTATATATACCGTAAAAAACACTATATTTAGCATTTTCTGGCTCCATCTAGTAAGCTTTCTATACACACTTTCATCCATTTTGCAGGTGTCCTGTGCCATGGAGCACTTTGGTGGACCACTTTGGTGAAGATTGGTTGTTACACTCGTTTAGACATTATATTTCTGGTGAGTGTATAAAGGGAGAAGGATTGAAATTACCTGTTCTCATTTTCATGTAGTGGAATGATTGTGTAAACTTCAAAAGATTTGATAATACATGCATTTATATAGCATTTTTCTGGTGAGTGCATAGAAGGTGGAGGTTCAGTGTCACCCTTCTCATGTTTACGTAGTAGAGAATTCTCTACAGCTTTGGCGGATCATTGAACTTAATATTTTTTATTGGACTTTATCCATGGACGTTTTGTTTATATTATTTTTATAGCACTGGATTGTATGTATATTTCCAGCACTGCATTTTTCGTTGTTTGTGTTCATTTACAAGGTTTGCTTAGTCACCTTGAGTGCCAGTGGCCTTCTACCTCTGAGTGCTTACTATTTTCTTTGTTTTATCTGCCTTTACAAACCTGTCTTTATGCACAGGGACATTTTCATGCTCCCAGCACATTGGGTGAAGATGTGGGGGTGGCAAGCTCAGAGGGGGCAGCCCTAGATGTCACCGCTATCCCTAACAACTGGGAGATCAGCCCATCTAGTAGTGGTGGTGAGGGTAGTGCAGGTAGGCTTAGACAGTTGGTGGTAATAGGGGATTCTATAATCAGAAGGACTGATAGAATAATTTGGCACCAGGATCGCCTCAACCGAATGGTCAGGTCAGACAGGGGTCAGACCCTATTGGTAGGTGGAATGGGGAAAGATTGGGGGAGAGCTATGGCAGAGAATAGGAAGGTTCCCATGTTACAAACAACCATTGGAAATTGTACTATTTGTACCAAAAAAACTATTTTGCAAAATAAGTGTGCAAAATGTGACAATGAGATAAAGTGTTTGTTCACCAATACCAGAAGTCTACCAAGCAAGATAGAAGAGTTGGAGGGTCTGGTGCACGAGGAGAACTGTGATTTTATTGGTATTGCTGAATCTTGGCTTCATTCTTCACATGACTGGGCTATTATAATTCCTGGCTATGCTCTCTTTCAGAAAGACTGGGTAAAACGTGGTGGTGTTTGTCTGTATGTGAGAAGTGATCTCAAAGTGAGTGTAAAAAAGGACCTATTTGGTGGAGAGTGTGATGAGTCTGAAGCAGTATGGGTGGAAATGTACATGGGTGTGCATAATACGAAGTTCATTGGAGTTGTTATAGACCTCCCAGTATTAATGAGGAGGTGGAGACTCAACTCATTGCACAGATAGCAAGGGCTGCAAGGGCTGCAGCAGTGATAGTAATGAGGGATTTAAAAAATCCCGACATTGACCGGAGTAGAAGCACTACTGCAACAATTAGGGCAAAAATGTTTTATAAACTTATTGCAAGACAATTTTATGGTACAGTTTATTGAGGCCCCGACTAAAAATGATGCTCTGTTGGACCTGGTAATCTCAAACCATGCAGAGCTTATTACTAATGTTCATATAAAAGAACATCTGGGTAGCAGTTACCATAATATGATTTAATTTACTTTTAGCTGTTAGCAACAAACGCATACATGAAATATAAAAGCATTAAAATTTAAGAGAGCAAATTTTACAAGGATGAGGGCTGCTCTTCAAGACTTAGATTGGGAAGGAATATTGGCATTGAACAGAACAGAAGTGGGAATTCCTCAAAAAGACTGTATGTGAACACATTGCAAAGTATATTCCCATAGGCAATACGTTTAAAAGGCTAAAAATAAAACCTATGTGGCTCGCGGCCAAAGTTAAAAAAAAGCTATAAATAACAAGAAAAGAGCATTTAAAAAATATAAAAATGTGTTTAACTGTTACAAAGAATATAACCGAATATGTAAAAAGGAAATTAAGGACACACAAATTTAAAATGAACAACATATTGCAAAAGATAATAGGACAAACTCCCAAAAATTATTCAAATATATAAATAGTAAAAAGGTCAGGTCTGAGCATGTAGGCCCTTTACAAAATAATCTGGAGTGGGTGACTGGGGACAAAGAGAAGGCAAATTTATACTTTCTTCAGCTCTGTGTATACAAAGGAGTATGGGGGAGCTCATGACCATAATGGGGATGGTATTGACACAGCCCCAAATGATCCACAATGGCTCAAAAGTGATATGGTCCAGAAATATTTAGACAGAATAAAGGTGGATAAAGCACCTGGACCAGATAGCATCAACCCACGCATCCTACAAGAATTGAGCTCTGTCATTTCAAAGTCTTTGTTTCTAATTTTTAGGGAGTCGCTAAGGACTTGAATAGCACCACTGGATTGGCGTAAGTCCAAAGTGGTGCCTATATTTAAATAGGGATCAAAGTCTTTGCCAAGTAACTATAAACCTGTTAGTTTAACTTCTATAGTCTGGAAGATACTGGAGAGTTTAATAAAAGATCACATAGATGAGTTCTTGCTGGAAAAAAGTATTTTAAGCAACAGACAGCATGGATTTATGAAAGACAGAAGTTGTCAAACAAACCTGTTTTCTTTTTATGAGGAGGTAAGTAAAACAATGGATAGAGGGGGGGGGCTGTGGATGTAGTATACTTGGATTTTGCAAAAGCCTTTGACACAGCTCCCCACACATGGCTAATGTGTAAGGTAAAGTCTACAGGCTTGGAAAGATCAGTTTGTAAATGGATAGAAAATTGTCTAAAATATAGAATTCAGAGAGTAATGGTTAATGATGCTTACTCTGAATGGTCTAAGGTTATCAGTGGTGTACCCCAAGGTTCAGTGTTGGGACCCTTACTTTTTAATATCTTTATAAATTATATAGGGTCTGGGATTAAAAGTACCATTTCAGTCTTAGCAGATGACACCAAGCTTTGCAGTGGAATAACTTACTTACAGGATGTCTACAACTTACAAGCCAACCTCAATGCACCGTTTCATTGGGCAACTATGTGGCAAATGTGGTTTAATGTTGATAAATGTAAAGTTATGCACTTCGGGGCAAAGAATATGCACGTATCATACATACAAGGAGGAGTAGAACTGGGGGAATCCAAAGCGGAGAAGGATTGGGGTGTTCTTGTAGATCTTAAGCTTAATAATAGCATGCAATGCCAAGCTGCGGGTTTCCAATGCAAGCAAAGTCCTTTCTTGTACTAACGGAGGCATGAACTCCAGAGAGAGAGACATGTAACTAAAACTGTTCCAAATGTAGAGTCTTCAGGTGTCTTTTTATCTGCCATCAATGTAGTTTGTCCAAAGGTCCTTTTACAACACAAATAAGCACCATTTTGGAGCTGCTAGGAAAGCTCCTTCATCAGGCAAGAGTAATGCATGTATCACTTTTGTCTGACCAAGGGGCTCTACTAGAAGCCCTGAAGTGATGCTAATTTGTAATTACTCAAAGAGCTCTGGACACACCACATGGTGTGTAAATGCATCAAGCCATTGCATTCACACCAGGCCATGTATGTTCTTATTAGTTGCGTTCAATAATATTTAGGTATCAGAATTACATAATTTGTGATTAAACTATTTTAGATTGTACACCAGTAAAAGGACAAAATGCATTGTAAGATAAGGAATGGGATTTTTGACTTACCGTAAAATCCATTTCTCTGATGTTCATTGACAGAAACAGCTCATTCTTCTTCTTAACCATTGGGTTATACTGTCCCCTACAGGAGTAGGACACTAGGCAGAAAAAAGTTTGACTATGCCTATGGGCAGTCCCAGGGGTATACACCCACTCTCAGCTATAGACACTCAGTTTTGTTACAAGCAGTGTCAGAAGAAAGCCAACTCCACAGAGGGGTGGGTGCTGTGTCCGTCAATGAACATCAGATAAATGGATTTTACGGTAAGAAAAAATCCCATTTTCTCTTTCTTTCATTGACGGACACAGCTCCTGATTTTTCTTAACCATTGGGACCTCCCAAAGGAAAGTGAAACATGAGGGGTGGGAAAAAAAGCAGAAATAAATTCCCAACGCTAACCATAGCCAACCAGGTAACATGGAGCTCACCCATAAACAACTGGAGCTCACTTGAAAAAAACAATACACCCTCAAAGAGGACCAGGTCCTCTAAACAGCAGCCAGCAAAACCTTGTGGCCAAAAGAAGCATCCGCAGATGCCAACACATCTACTTTGTAAAAAAATTGTAAAAGTGTGCACTGACGACCAGGTGGCCTCTTTGCAAACCTGCATCACTTGATGACGGAAAGCCCAGGAGACACTAAACACCCTAGTAGAGTGCTCCTTGACAGGGAAAGGAGGAACCTGACCCCTGATGCAATATCCTGTACCACCGCCTGTCTGATCTATCTGGAAATGGTCGCAGAAGAAGCAGACAACCCTTTGTGAGGTCCCTCTGTGAGCCCAAATAGAGAGTCTGACTTCCTAAAAGACTCCGTAGCTGCCAGGTACACCCTAATTGCCCGAACCACACCCAAGACATGCAAGGTAATTTCCTTCGGCTGTTTAGCCTGGGACACAGAGAAGGCAACACAATGTCTTTATTCAAATGACAGTCGAAGACCACCTTAGGAAGGCATAACAGACAGGGGCGAAGCTGTTAGGATCCCAGGGTTGCCCGCACTAAAGGAACTAAATGTCGGACACCCTGAAGAAAGGTACAACCCAGGGAGTATGAGGCCAAAGGTCGTTGGAAAAAGCCCGCCAAAGCTGGCCCTTGATGGTACTCAAGACCAATTTCTGTTCAAACCCCCGTTAAAGGAAGGTTAAGATCTGATCCACAGAGAAGGAGCGAGGATGAACCCCAAGAGACTCACATCGCGCAATGTACGTCTTCCACATACAATGGTAAATCTTCCTAGAAGTAAATTACCTAGCTTTCAGCAGCGTAGGAATCACAGACTCAGACAAACCTCCATCCTTCAGCACCTGGCATTCAAAAGCCAAGCCATCAAAGCCAGCAACTGTAAAGCAGGATAGAAGATCAGTCCTTGGGACAGCAGATCCTCCTTGAGAGGAAGCCTCCAAGGAGCATTGGCGACCAGCTGTACCCGATCGGCGTACCAAGACCGGCGAGGTCAGACTTGACAGAATCCCTTCTGCTTTGATCCTGCACAGGAGTCATGGCAGAAATTTGAGAGGGCTGGAATCAGTCAGCCCACCTTAGAATGCCGGATATTTACCGAGCCGCCAGGACACTACTTGTGCCCCCTTGGTGATTGACATAGACCACGGCCGTGGCATTGTCCAAATTAATTTGTACTGGACACCCCTGAAGATGAATTGTCCAATGAGCCAAACAAAGGCTGAGCGCTCAGAGTGCCAGAACAATAATCGGCAGTCTGGACTCTGCCAGAGTCCAGACCCCTTGAGCACATCTGTGCTGAGGACGCCTCCCCAACCGGACAGGCTGGCATCCATGGTGACAACTGCCCAGTACAGGGGGGAGAAAATGAGGCCACATCTGGAAACTGTAGATCCTTGTCCCATTTCATTAGAATCTCTTTAGCAGAGTACTTGTGTAGATGACTGTCTGCTGAACAACAGAAGCGGAAATGCCTCCTGCAATTTCTGGAGTTTTTCCAGAGGAAGAAACACTCTGGCTGAAGATGAGTCCAGAATCAGACCCAGATAGTCCAAATTTTATGGACAGAACCAAAGCAGACTCCTGAAGGTTCAGAATCCAACCGAACTCAGAGGTCACAGAGCAATCTCCAGTTCTCCATCAGAGCAGTCCAAGACTCCGCTCACAGAAGAAAATCGTCCAGATACCCCAATACGCTATCCCCCACTGACTCAAACAATACCAGCAACTGGCCCAACACTTTTTTGAAGACCCGAGGAGTGGAGGAGAGACCAAGGTCCACGCCACAAACCAATAATGCTCCTCGCCCACAGCAAAACTGAGGAAGCCTTAGTGACCGGCACATATTAAAATGTGCAGATAGGCCTTCTTTGATGTCGATAGAACCAAAAAGAAATCCCTTCTGTACTCGCACCAGCAGTTTAGCGCCTTGAGGCCCAGAATTGAACGTAACTTGCCTTCCTTCCTGGGAACTATAAAGCGGTTTGAGAAAATAAAAAAACTTTCCGAAATCGGAACCGGAACATCACCCCTTGAAGGAATAAGTCTTGCACTTCCCCTAAGAGATTCATAAGTGATCTGGGGACAAGTGAGGGTTGGAAGGGAAGAACCTTTCCCGAGGATAAGACCGAACTCAATCTGGTAGATTAACTGAATACCTTTGTGGACCAACGTGTTCTATACCAGGTAAGACCATTGATTCCGAAACCAGCAAAGACATCCCCCCACCCCAGATACAGGTGAGGGCGCCCCTTTATGCAGATGCAGCCTTGTCCGCAGGTCTGGAAGAGCCCCCTCGTGGCTTGCCAGACCAGGTCCTCTTGGAACCTCCGGTGGAGGCCCTGACTTTTGATCCCTTGTCTTGAGACCCTGAAGGACGAAAAAAACTCTTTTGAGCTGAGAAGAATGGCCCACGTTTACGACGGGGCTCCTTGCCCTTGGTAGTCTGCGGAAGAAGAATATTCTTCCCCCCTGTGAGAACCTTAGCGATGTCATCCAAGGAAGCTCCAAACAGGCAATCCCCTACAAGGGGGAGATCAGATAAGGTCTTCTTGAAAGTCTGGTCCACAGACTGGTATTTCAGCCAGATAATACGCCGAAGGACCACTGCTGATACAGACAGCCTAGAAAGCAAAGGAGCTGCATCCAAGAGGCATCACAGATAAACTGTAGCACCTGGACCAACTGATCTGCCAGCTCCCCAAAGACAGGGGGAAGTTGTTTCCTCTCCAGGTCCTGGCTTAAAAGTGTAGCCCACTCGGTAAGAGCTTGGGACACCAGGGCAATAGTAAATACCAGCCTAAGTGCTGAACCAGCCACAGCAAGCATATGGCGGGCCAGAGCCTTCGCTCTCCTATCAGCTGGGTTTTTAAAGGCCGGGGACACCTCAACCAGAATGAAGGTAGCTTTATTTAACCTGGAAACCGATGGCCACTACATGTGGGACCGTCCTCCTTTAATGCAGTTAATCCTCATAAGGTCATTGCAAGCAAAAAGCACTTAGGAACCACTGCTTTTTGGACAACCCCACTGTTTTGTGATAATGTTGTCAAAGTAAGCAAAAAATGGAACACCCTGGCTGCTTTGGAGGGCCTGTTGGTGCCAAAAGGGACCGGCGCCTCCGACGCGGCATCAGCCACAAACCTTAATTTTTTAAAATGTCACGCACTGACACAAACAGTGCATCCACCAGCGCCTTTTCATGCGCGGCTAGAGGAGCAGAGGAATCATCCTCACTATCTGTGCACTCAGGGTGCATAGATGCAGTCCCAGTAGCGTCGCTATATATATGAAGCTCACCCAGAAAACATAACAATCAGGCCGCCAACTACGATCTCGCAAAGGGGACACCGACCAAGGGCCCATGAATGGACCACATACTGGCCCCTGAAAAAAACAAGGGGGTCGCCCTCCGAGTCCTCCATAGAGGGCATAATAGGAAATAACCCCCTTTAAAAGGGGGTTGCCTGCTGTGAAACGGACGCGCAGGTAGGGTACCCTGATCCTGGTACTCTGGTCCCGCAGTGTTAAAAAGGGGCAGGTGCTTCACACAATAATGGTGGCAAGGCTGTCATTAAAAAAATGAAGCGCCCCCATAACACCATCCCTTCCAAGGGAGGCGCCAAGGTGACCACATGGCCTAGCAGGCCGCGGCCTAAATTTTTGTGGAAGCCCAGTCGCAAGTGCACGGATCCCAGCCCAGCAGATGCCCAAAGGAATAGTGGGGACTTAATCTAAACGCACTGGGGCGGTCCCCCCAACAGAGGTGCCCGACTCGGCCGCGGCCCGGTAGGCCGCAAGTCACGGCCCAAATTTTTGTGGGCGCCTAACCACTTGGACGCGAGCCCCAGTGGGCAGTGGAGGGGAGGGCGGAAGCCCAAACGGGAGGCAGTGGCTTCAGGCCGCGGCCTAAATTTTCAGCCAGATCTGGCCGCGTGAGGCATGTACCTGCGGATGCTAAACTATCCGCTCTCCCAGCCCAACAACTGCCGCAGGGAGCCCAGAGGACATCCCTGCCCTAGTCACCAACCCTCAGGGTGACAGGGAACCCTGCTCAATCCCCCGTTGCACACCAGGAAAACCTGGTCAGCAGCAACTCCAAACCAGCCCCCCTTAGGAGCATGTGGCAAAAGCCAGCTCATAACCTCACTCGGGGGGGGGGGGGGGCGGCGAAAGACCCACAGTGACCACCGAAATTTTAGAGGGGCTGGGGGGAAGGAGGGGGACCCGGGGGTCCCACCTTCCTAGGGAGGGGCCCACGTCTGCCCCAAAACCCTCAAGGAGTAGAGTGGGGGCAGCTACTTACCATACAAAGAAAAGGGTTGGCACCGCTCTGGACAGACCACCGCTCCATCGTAATGTGGGTGCTGTTGGCCAGGAGAAACTCTGCGACTCAGGCCGAGGCCAGGTCTTATGCATCCTCACGAGACGTTTAACTTGCAGACCAGCCGCGGCCGACCGCACAGGTCTCACAGAAACAAAATAGATAAGATAGGATAAAAATTAAATAAAAAAAAATCACCAGGACCAGAGATCCCAGCAAGGGACTAGGTCCTTACTCCTGACTAGGCAGAAGAAAATCAGTGCCTATAGCTGAGAGTGGGTGTATACCCCTGGGACTGCCCATAGGCATAATCAAGCTTTTTCCTGCCTAGTGTCCTATTCCTGTAGGGGGCAGTATAACCCAATGGTTAAGAAGAATCAGGAGCTGTGTCCGTCACTGAACAAAAGAGAAAACTGCTTTTGCAGCTTTCCCCAGGTTTTGGTATACCTGGATAGGGCTCTGTAGTTTGGAGATCCCATAGTGCCTTGGGTGGGATGGAGTCTTCAACCCTGTGTCCATGTTTTGTGGATGACCAGCAGGGTGTGTGCTCAGGTGTACATAGCCCTTATAATGGTGGTAAAGGAATATCTCAGGGCTCCCAGTTGGAGACGGCTCCACCCAGGAGAGACAGGAGGTCTCCAGGAGTGAGAGGCTGCAGATGGCAGCCAGAGCACGTGTGTGTGCAAGACACAGATAACGGCCTATGGACTAAAGCCAGAATGAAACTGTCGGCACAGTTTCATTCTGGCTTTAGTCCAGCACAAAGAGCAGAGGTGCTGTGAGAGCTCTGACCAGCACAAAGAGCAGAGGTGCTGTGAGAGCTTAAGAGCCAGGTGGGCTAGAATTTTCTTTTTATAAGTATCCTCTATATGTTATGAGCTTTCCTTTTGCCATTTAATAAAAATGGGCTGCCATGCCGTAAAACTGAAGTACTGACTGACGTGAATCACTTGAAAAATGCATCTACCACTAGAGCTAATGATCCCCCATATTTCAATATACACTGCTCAAAAAAAATTAAAAGAACACTTTGAAAACACATCAGATCTCAATGGGGAAAAATATCATGCTCGATATCTATACTGATGTGGACTGGATAATGTGTTAGGAATGAAAGGATGCCACAACATTTGATGGAAATGAAAATTATCAACCTACAGAGGGCTGAATTCAAAGACACCCCAAAAAAATCAAAGTGAAAAAGCCCATTTCAACTCTTCTAGGAAGGCTATCCACAAGATTTAGGAGTGTGTCTATGGGAATGTTTGACAAAGCGCATTTGTGAGGTCAGACACTGATGTTGGACAAGAAGGCCTGGCTTGCAGTCTCCACTCTAATTTATCCCAAAGGTGTTCTATCGGGTTGAGGTCCGGACTCTGCAGGCCAGTCAAGTTCCTCCACTCCAAACTCGCTCATCCATGTCTTTATGTACCTTGCTCCAAATCATTTGGTGGAGGGGGAATTATGGTGCAGGGTGGTTTTCCAAAGGTTGGGCCTGGCCCCTTAGTTCCAGTGAAGATAACTCTTAAGGTGTACCAGAGACATTTTGGACAACTTCATGCTCCCAACTTTGGGGGAACAGTTTGGGAATGGCCCTTCCTGTTCCAATATGACTGCGCACCAATGCACAAAGCAAGGTCCATAAAGACATGGTGGGGAGTTTGGGGTACAGGAACTTGACTTTCCTGCACATCCTGACCTCAACCTAATAACACCTTTGGGATGAATTAGAGCGGAGACTGCGAGCCGGGCCTACTCATCCAACATCAGTGTCTGACCTCACAAATGCGCTTCTGGAAGAACGGTCAAATATTCACATAGACACACTCCTAAACCTTGTGAACATCCTTCCTAGAAGAGTTGAAGCAGTTATAGCTGGAAAGGGTGGGCCAACTCAATATTGAACCCTTCGGACTTGGACTGGGATGCTATTAAAGTTCATGTGCGTGTAAAGGCAGGCGTCCCAATATTTTTGATAATATAGTGTATATAAATACCATTTCTTCCATTTTCCTGTAGGTGTCAGCTTTGACACGATAGCAGCCCATAGCAGTGCTGCAAATTCCAGAGGATGCCTGAAGAAGGGAAGACAGCACAATGTTTGCAGAGAGCAGGAGGTGGCAGCAGAGGCCCAAGCCCATCCTCAGTCCTAGTAACAGAAGCAACTCTTTTCGTATATGTCACTTTTATAGATTTCAAAGAAAACATTTCAAGGAAGAAATGCAAAATAGGGACACTTGGCTTTGTAGGTTAGAATTATCATTTTGAAATTTTGCTCACTGAAGTTTGGAGTTGAGGGTGGGGAATTTGCAGTGGTAATAGGATGCAGAGTATACATCAAAAGGAAAATACACACTGCTAATATAAATAACAGAAAGTCATATATTTACTTATATCACGGAAGAGTTCCTCAACATTGATGGCATTCTTTGCACTGGTTTCAACAACGATTGCCCCAATTGAGTCTGCATATTCCTTGGCATCTTTCATTGATACTTCCCTGAAATGAAGACAAACACAAGTTACTTATTTGGTCACATTTACATAACAGACTGTGAGAGGTTATATTAACTTAAAGCCGCTCTTCAGTAATTTTCTCATCGTTCCATCTATTAAATCCTTTGCCCTTGTTGTTTTAACCACTTAAGCCCCGGAAGATTTTACCCCCTTCCTGACCAGGGCCTATTTTGCGATTCGGCCCTGCGTGACTTTAACGGACAATTGCACGGTCGTGCGACGCTGTACCTAAATGAATTTGGCGTCCTTTTTTCCCCACAAACAGAGCTTTCTTTTGGTGGTATTTGATCACCTGTGCGATTTTTTGATCATGCGCTATAAACAAAAAAAGAGCGTCAATTTTGCAAAAATAGCAATATTTTTCACATTTTTTTGTATGAAATTCCCCCCAAAAAAATGTAAAAATCAAAATTTTTTTAACATTTTCAGCCAATTTGTTTTACGCTACATATGTTTGGTAAAAAAAATCGCAAAAAGCGTATTTTGATTGGTTTGCGCAAAAGTTATCACGTTTACTAACAAAGGGAAAGATTTTTGTCATTTTTGTTTTTTTTTTTAACGCGTAATGGCGGCGATCTGCGATCTTTTTTGCGGTACTGTGAAATTGCGGCAGACAGATCGGACCCTTGACTGACATTTTTGACACTTTTGGGATTACCAGTGACATTTCTACAGTAATCAGTGCTATACATATGCACTGTTACTGTAAAATTACACTGGCAGTGAAGGGGTTAACTTTTTTTGAGAGGGAGGGGCTGTGTGTGTCCCTAGGAGCGTGATTCTAACTGTGATTGGCTGTGGCTTGAGCTGTAGGAACAGTGATCAACGGTCCTACATAGTAGAACCGTATGATCACTGTTTCTACACAGGGGAGAATGACAGGCGGCTTGTTTACATCAGCCGCCTGACTTTCTCCCTCTGCAGCGACGATCGCCGAGTGACCGGCGGACATCGGGTCCGCCGGTCACACGCACGGGGGGGTTCGGGACCACGAGGGAGCGAGCCTCCGGGGGCGCGCGCTTGCTTCCTAGACCCTCACAGGCTAGCGACGTAGATCTACGTCACTTTGCCTGTGAGGGGCTGACTGCCGACGTAAACAGTCGTGCGGCAGTCGGCAAGTGGTTAACATTGGATAGTAAAACATTTGTTTTTTTCTGCCAGTAATAACCTTATACAGCCCACTTCCCCTTTCTTGTCTGGTCGTTAGCCTAGGCTAATGACATCATGCACAGCTCTCTCTCTAACTCCCGTTAGAGTTTGCCAGCAAGGGAGAGAGGAATCAGTCATAAAAAAGCCAAGGAGAGCTAGAGGAGGCTGGATGAGGGTGGAGATAACAGGAGACCGCAGAGATCAATGAGCATTAATCAAGAGCGGAGAAATGTTCCGGCAAGCAGTGGTGTGAGTGTATGTGTCTCAATATATGAGTGTGTGCGCCTGTATAGATGGGTATGTTTATATATACTGTATGTGTGTATGTGTGTGTCTGTGTGCCTCTGTATGTCTGTGTAAATCCAGGAAGTGAACAGTCAGCAGCTTCAGCTGCCCACAGTTAAAATGGCTGCAGCCAAACTTAGTGGAGGGAGATTTCTGCAGCATTATTGGCGAAAACAGAATCACATTACATATAAAATAATACGCAAAGTGGTTAGAGGAAAGCTTCAGAATGGCAAAGATGTTTTTATTACAAATTATGTGAGCAGACTGCAGTTCCTTTAACATTGTGCTTGCCCATGAAATGGCGATAAACGACAGTACATTAAATTATCCACAGGTAAAACTTTACAGGCTATAAGTTTAAAGTTACACAGGAGGTCTGGTGCCAAAATTATTGCTGAATTATTATTGCTCTCGCTCTGATGTTTGTGGCGATACCTCAGATGTGTGCTGCGATTACAGTTTACATATGCGTGCTGGACCTACGCTAGTCGCGCTAGTCTGAATGGACCCTTCGTTTTTTTAATCAACTGTAGCAAGTTTTCCAGGCCTATGGCCTGATGTGGGTCTGCCATCAGTACCGGTAACCTCTCCAGCCCATGCGAGCTGCGACCCTGGGTGTGAGAACTGAGGCAGCCACAACTCCGGCATCTTTGTTTGTGGTTTTTATTGAATTAAAGGGGATGGGAGAAGGGAATGAGTGGGATACTCCTTTGGGCTCCCACTAATTACACTTGGGACCTTGCTTATGAAAAATGCCCGTTGGCGCTTCCTTGACACCAGCCGGCGCCAGCCAACTCTCACTAACTCTGAAAACACTCTGTAGAAATATAAAAGTGCTGAATCCTCGACTGGTAGTCCAGAAAATCCAGGACTAAGAACTGTAGAACCTTTGGCACTGTTGTCAGTAGCAGAGCCAGAGGGCTAGCTGGGGTGGCCAATTGCCACCCCAGACGAAGTCCTTGCCACCCCTGTTGCCACCCCGCTGAAAACATTACACCTTAATCACCCTCGTGCAGTGCTTCTGCCATGGCCACCGCCGCTGTGTCTGTTGCTCTCTGCCCCTGGCCGCTCAGCTCCCGAACCCAATCCTGTCGGCGCCGTCCACTGTAGACAGGTGGGGGAGATGTGCGGTGCGGAGATTGAGAGGGACTGTCTGGGGCAGAGACTAGCCTGTGCAGCGGCCGCCCAGCGCAGCGCAGGAGAGAACCAGGCAGTGAGCAATCGAAGAAGCCGGCGCGGAGGAGGAGTTGGACGACAGGAGTCCAGTCAGGACTCAGCATCAGCAGCATCGCCAATCGCCATCAATTATTCAGGCTCAGCAAAGAAGGCGGCGGGGGAGAGGCCAGAGAGCTGGTGTCTGTCTGTGGTGCTGCAGGAAAAACCTCGCCTGGGGAGTCGGGACAGGTGAAAAAAGGTAGGTAAGAGACTACTACTGTAGTACTGTCTGACTGTACTAGTGACTGGCTGAGTAGTGAGAAGTCTGTAAAGGAAAGGGGATCGATCTTATAGGGATCCTGCCCTTGCCCAATGCCTGGCCTGCTGACTGTAAGGGGAGATCTATATGGGGGACCTCACCTCACCCTGGCCTGCTGTAAGGGGGGGATCTATATGGGGGTCCTCACCTCACCCTGGCCTGCTGTAAGGGGGGATCTATATGTAACAGTCACTGAATACTTTCCCCTGCCCTGACTGGCTTGAGGTAGTATGATGAAGAATCCTGTATGGCTGTAGCTTTAACTGACACACTCTGTATACTTCAGGGCCCAACTACAGGTGCCCCCTTTTTCCTTGAACTCTTCAGGGTCCACTGAATATGTACCCCCTTTTACAGCTAGCTGACACTGGATCCCAGAACCTCTTTCGGAGTGGTCGCCTCTAACTTCAGGCAGACCCCCACGGGCAATCCGCAGTACTCACGATCTGTGTAGGCTTTCCTGGGATTGAACCCTTCTCGCTCTCCGCAGGCTCTCGGCACACCGGATCCCCACAGCTCAACTCAGCTCTCTCTGTGGACACTAAGGTGACACCCCGTGACATCCACCTTCCTCAGACAGGAGGAGAGACAGCCACACTCTCCCTCCTGGGACTCTGCTCCCCCCAAAGACACCATGCCACGCACTTCCCTCCATACTTATACCCACTCCCAGAATACTTTGCAGCATAATCTGCCTTCTGGGGTAGTTACAAGCTGGGATGTGTCCCCTGATTGGGCTTCCCACACTGCCCTATGAGAAGCCTCTCACATGAGCTAGTGGGGACACTTCTCCCCTCAGCAGGCACATCTGGAAGCCATGACACCGCTAGATAATCACAACCCTGCTGTTAGGCAGACAAGGCCCACTATACATTTACCTAGCACCTACCTGTAGGGTGCTACACAACTTTATTTCTATCACAAGTAATGAACAGCAACTCTTGCGAAAGCATGGGCCATGACAGGTCTTCTTTACGGAGAGATCTGAGGTATAAATTGAATCTCACCTATAAACAGTGGTGGTATTCAAAAATTTTAGTAACCAGTTCTGACTTTCCCAGCAGAATGACCAGCATGCCCCCTTTCAATGCACAGTGACCAGCGTGCCCTTTTTCAATGCATAGTGACCAGCGTGCCCCCCTTTCAATGCATAGTGAGCAGCATGCCCCCCTTTCAATGCACAGTGACCAGTGTGCCCCACTTTCAATGTACAGTGACCAGCGTGCCCCCCTTTAAATGCAGTGACCAGCGTGCCCCCCTTTCAATGCAGAGAGACCAGCGTGCCCCCTTTCGATGCACAGTGACCAGCGTGCCCCCTTTCAATGCACAGTGACCAGCGTGCCCCCTTTCAATGCACAGTGACCAGCGTGCCCCCCTTTCAATGCACAGTGACCAGTGTGCCCCCCTTTCAATGCACAGTGACCAGAGTGCCCCCTTTCAATGCACAGTGACCAGCGTGCCCCCTTTCAATGCACAGTGACCAGCGTGCCCCCTTTCAATGCACAGTGACCAGCGTGCCCCCTTTCAATGCACAGTGACCAGTGTGCCCCCCTTTCAATGCACAGTGACCAGTGTGCCCCCTTTTAATGCAGAATGACCAGCGTGCCCCCCTTTCAATGCACAGTGGCCAGCGTGCCCCCCTTTCAATGCACAGTGGCCAGCGTGCCCCCTTTCAATGCAGAGATCATTGTGCTCGTGTCCCCTTTCAATGCAGAGACCAGCGTGTGGCGTGCCCTCTTCAATGCAGAGTGAACAGCGTGCCAACTTGCCAAGCCTCCAGACCAGGCCAGCGTGCTGCGTGCATGCCCCCTTCAATGCAGACATCATTGTGCCCCGTTCAATGCAGAGTGAACAGCGTGCCAACTTGCCAAGCCCCCAGACCAGTGACTGTCACTTACCTGTTGTAGAATTGTAGGCAGCGGCTTCTGCTCTTCAGTCCCCACGTCTCCTCGAGTCCTCACGCGTCCCGCCTCCTCCTGGCCATTGGCATTGGCCGAGGAGGAGGAGGATCCGTGTGACAATAGCGAATTTTCATTCGCTATTGTCACACAATGGGTGGGCTTGGGGCGCACACTGCTCTGCGCCTCGGGTCCACCCTTTCCTTTCCTACTAGAGCCAATAGGTGGGGAGTCGGGGACTGTCTGGGAGGCCGCGGCCTGCAGGAGAAATGGGTGACGTCACTGGTTGCTAGACGCTAAGCGGCTCTAGCCTAGCAACCAGTGACTGTGTGTGGGCTCCGGCCGCCTCCCTGCAGAGAGACAGCGCAGACAGGGGAGGGAGCAGCAGATCGGTCATCAGCATGGTCAAACTCAAACGGTTCTGCAAACTTGCAAAAAGATAGTAACCGGTTCGAACCGGCTGAATCCCACCACTGCCTTTAAAGCATTTACCTGCTTGCCAAGAGATTTGAACTCATAACCTCTCAATTACAAGCCCAGTGCTCTATCCCCTGTGCCACTATCACAGCTGCTTATGATCATGCCTAGACTGGGAGGTCCTTACCATCTGCTCTTGAGGGAGCCCTTCTAACTTTAACCACTTGCCGACCGCTCACGTTGCTGCTACTGCAGCAGAGCGGCTCGGCTGGGTCCAGGTTTACGTCGCTGGATTCCTCCTTCTCTCTGCAGCGCGCAGCTCGCTCGCGCTGTATTCAGGTGAGGTGAGGCGGGGGAAAGAGTGAGGAAATCCGCCTGCTTGTGTAAACAAAGCGGGCGGATCTCCTCTGTGACAGGCAGGGACAGATCACAAGATTCAGCATAGCTGAACCTGGGATCTGTGTCTGTGTCACACAACCCCCACACACGTCAGTAAGCATGAGGCACACCTTTAACCCCTTGATCATCAACAGTGTTAACCCCTTCCCTACCAGTGTCATTATTACAGTAACAGTGCATATTTATAGCACCGATTACTGTAGTAATGTCACTGGTCCCCCCAAAAGTGTAAAAAATGTCAGTTAGGGGTCCGATCTGTCCGCTGCAATGTCGCAGTCCCGCAAAAAAAATCGCAGATGGCCGCCATTACTAGTAAAAAGAAAAAAATAAACAATAAAAATGACAAATCTTTCCCGTAGTTAGTAAATGCAATAACTTTTGTGCAAACCAATCAAAATACGCTTATTGTGATTTTTTTTACCAAAAATATGTAGCAGAAAACAAATTGGCCTAAAATGTTTGAAAAAAATTGATTTAAAAATTTTTTTGGGGAATGTTATATATCAGAATGTGAAAAATATTGTTTTTTTTTTTCAAAATTGTTGCTCTTTTTAAAAAAAATTTAAAATAGCACAGGTGATCAAATGCCACCAAAAGAAAGCTCTATTTGTGGGGGAAAAAAAAGGACATCAATTTTTTTTTTAGGTACAGTGTCGCACGACCGTGCAATTGTCCATTAAAGTAACGCAGTGCCGAATCGCAAAATATAGCCTGGTCAGGAATGGGGTAAAATCTTCTGGTCTTAAAGTGGTTAAAAATACGCTCATTGAGAACTTTTTCGTCAAAGACATGTAGCTAAATACATTTTGGCCTAAATATATGACAAAAATTGAATATATTGGATATTTTTTTTAACTGTCAAAGTAGAAAATGTAAATTTTTTCGCAGAGTTTTCGCTCTTTTTTTTTATTATAATGCAAAAAATGAAAAGCGCAGAGGTAATCAAATACCACCAAAATAAATCTCTGTTTGTGGGAAAAAAAGGACGTAAATTTTGTTTGGGTACGGCGTTGCATGACCGCGCAATTGTCAGTTAAAATCGCGCAGTGCCAAGTTGAAAAAAGTGGCCTGGACGTTAAGAAGGAAAATCCTCCGGTCTTAAAGTGGTTAACATCCTGCTACCCAGGGCCAAGTCTTTTTTTTTTTTTGTTTCACATATTTCAAACTCAACTTGATTTCTTGTAACCCACTAACCCTAATCCCCCCCCCCTTTTCCCTTTACCATTCCATTCCTATGTTCCGCTCCTTCTCCTACCTCTCTATTTACATTTACAGGACCCCAGTCTTTAGTCGCCCCCCTAAGCCGTCCATATTTCTATATATTCTTTAGTCCTTTTGAAATCTGCCCATTGTCTCCATTTATTAGAAAAACTATCTACTTGTTCCTCATCTCTGCTACTCAGGTATTCCATGTTGTATATACAGTAAACCCCTGCTCCATTGCGGTTCAGTTTTTGCGGTCCCGGTATATTGCGGTTTTTTTTATGTTATTTTACTATATAAATCATTAAATATTAAATATTTTTGTGTTTTCCATAGCTCTTGCTATGTCTCTCAGTATCTTTTATGTGTTTAAATGAGTTTCTATTGTTTAAAAGTGTGTTTAAAGACCTTAAAATGCTTTTACACGTACAGTGACAGTAAAAAAAAAACATGCCTATAATGCATTTTAATAGGGTTTTTCTATTTCAGGGATTTTCACTTTTCGCGGCTGGGTCCGGAACGTAACCCCTGCAATGGAGGGGGGTTTACTGTATATTCAGTTCTACGACACCACTGTCTTAAGGTGGGACCTTCTGTCTCTAACCATTTTTTGTCCCTTTTGCTACATTCAACAGGTTTGGGGCGATCGTATTTCTATACTGCTTTAGGGGTCTGTCTGTTCTATGGAACAGACATGTTGCATGCCTGAAAATGTCCGGGCATGTTCCTAATGAGACGACAGACGTCCTGCAGTATTTCCCCCAGATCGGGACCAGGGCATCACTGAGCTCCTGAACAGACTGAGGTGCAACCTGGCGGCGTCGGATGAACCGAAACATAATGTCCCAGAGGTGTTCTACTGGATTTAGGTCAAGCGAGCATTGGGGTTATTCAATAATATCAATTCCTTCATTCTCTAGGAACTGGCGGTGGAGAACAAAGGTGGAGCTGATTAAATCAGTGGAATGGGTTGGGTAAGGGCTTAGGAGAAAGTGGGGATATCGGAACAGATGGGGTAAGTGAGTGGTACAAAGAGGAAGCAGAGTCACAGCTATTGGGGTGACTGGCGAACAGAGGAGGGGAGCAGGAGGAGCACAGGTGGGTGGGGGGCCCTGAAAAAAGGTACAGAACAGGTGGATGTGGAAAATAGATCCAAGAGAGGGATTGGGATGAAGAAACCTCAAGAGCACAGGTGGATAGGGAAAGTGGTTGTGGGAACACTGAAAGGGAGTTTAGGATGAATAGAGGTGGAATTAACCCCGAAATAAGAGTGGGGGCACAGGTGTGTGTGGAGGAACACAGAAATAGGGTTCTGGAAGAGAAGGTATTGGAGCACAGGTGTGTGGAGGATCAAAGAAAAGGGGTTCAGGGAGAGTAAAGTGGAGCACAGCTTGGTGGGGCGCACACTGAAAGGGGGATGAATAGGTCAACTCCTTACTAGTGTTTGGGAAGAGTGTAGAACAATCTGCAGATTCTGCACCCCTTGTTCCTATCCAACCCCTTTTGCTCTCTACCCCACTAAACACTGAGAAGTGGTTTTGGGTGAACAGGGGTGGGAAGAACACCAAAAATAAGAGTGGGGGCACAAGTGTGTGTGGGGGAACACTGAAATAATGTTCTGGAAAAGAGGTTGGGGGAGTGGAGCACGTGTGTGGAGCATCAAAGAAAAGGGGTTCAGGAAGTTGTAAAGTGGAGCACAGGTGGGTGGGGAACTGCACTAAACTAGTGTTCAGGAGGAGTGGGGAGCAATCTGCACCCCTTGTTCCTGTCCAACTTCTTTTGCTCTCTGGCCCACTATGCTCCATCTGGCTGCCCCCCCCCCCCCACAGACACTGCACTCATCTGCCACCTCCACTATCACCCCACAGACAAAGCTCCCCCGCTTCTATTGAACCGACATTAGGCTTGCTCCCTCTATTGCTTTATTCACTCAGCAGCTCCATTGTACTATGTTTCACTTGCCAACACCTACCCCTTCCCTTTGCTGCATCGTTTGATGGAAATGAAAATTATCAACCTACTGTGGACTGAATTCAAAGACCCCCAAAATCAAAGTGAAAAATTGATGCAGCAGGCTAGTCCATTTTGCTGAAATTTTATTGCAGCAACTCAAAATGGTACTCCACGTCTGGACCGGGTGATGTTAAAGAACACTAAGAGCAAAAGGGGCTGAAAACTAGATCTCAAGTGGGAGCGCACCCCCTATTGGGTAGAGGGATAGCCCTTCCTTCTAACCCCAGTGTAGGATGTGGTTTCAGTGGGACCCAACCCCATTAAGAGGCGACTTCACCGCAATCTGATGAGACCCTGCGTGTTAAGTGGCGATTGCTAAGTCAAACCAGCCAGATATAGAGAAGAGCAAGACTCCAGGGATGTTCCACCTGTACTAGAAATCCCCAATAATTGGTACATGCCTCCACTCGCACTACAGGTCTTGAAAAAGGAAGTCCCAATACAATTCTGACGGACTGTTAGGACCAAGTTCACCTACTGGTGGCATTGTGGTGCTCTGGACTAATTGCTGCAGTTCCAGTGTCCACCAGCAGGTGTCTCCTAGAAGCCTGCAGGTTTCAGTGATCAGCTTCACCTGGTTTCAGCTGCTAGGTGGCCATATAAGGTTGCTCCCACTAGCACACGGCGCGTCAGTGTTTTGGCTGCTCCTGCCTTGTACCCTGTTTGTCGTTCTGCTGCCTGACTCTGATTTACTCCTGATCTTGCTCCTGCCCTGTACCTAGTACCTTGCTGCCTTGTTCCCTGTTATTTCTTTCTCCGTTTTGTTTTTTCCTACCCACCCGCTTCTCCAATTTTCCCCTGCCTTGCACATTTCACATTTGTATATATTTGTATATTTAGTTAGTTGTTTAGTTTGCTGCATTTATTGCTTTGCTGGTGTGTAGTTATCTTACATCCACTGTAAATAAATATCACTTAAAAGATATATACATATGGTCTGGTCCCAGTTTCTTTGTGTAGCTACAGTACATATATCTGGTTATCTCCTGTGCTGACTTCTGACATGGACAGTCCAGAAGCTTGCTGAGCTTCTACAATATGCTCATTTTTGTTGAGCTTTGACTTTGTGTTGAGCTTGGATTGTGTGTTCATTGTCCACCGTTCCGCGTTGTATCCAGCCCACATGTATGCAGTACTTCTCAGCTCAACATGCCTGCACATCACTGCCAGACAGTGGTGTGAAACGGGCACATAGGAGACATTTTGCCTTGTCTATGGGGTGGGACTGGGCTGGACTAGCCACCCAACGCAGTCCCACTGCATCTGGTGTGAATATACCCTTTAGTGGTAAAAAATTGGAGTTCACAGATACTGTGAATAATGTTGTGAGCTATAGGTGTAATGGTTAGAAAAATTATATCTATGCAAAACAGTGTTCATTTTGGCAGCAAATTTCAATTTAGTTTTAGTCTTAGTCTTAGGACTAAAATGGCATTTTAGTTTTAGTCCCACTTTAGTCTTCTGCAAGTGTTTTAGTTTTAGTCTTATTTAGTCGACTAAAACTCCAGTACATTTTAGTCGACTAAAACTCATTTTAGTCATCTATAATCGAATGGGTGTAGTTCAATTGTAATTTGTAATGCATTATTTAAGCATTTCTCCACAATTTCCAAACTCATTATATACTACTGCTGGTCCTGGAGTGAAAAATCTAATATGTTATTATTTATGGTATTAAGCTTTGAGCATGCACCAGTGTTAATTTTGGCAGCAAATTTCGATTTAATTTTAGTTATAGTCTCTTGACTAAAATGCCATTTTAGTTTTAGTCGTATTTTAGTCATCTGAATTGTTTTAGTTTTAGTCGTATTTTAGTAGACTAAAATTGTATTAATTTAGTCGACGAAAACGTTTTAGTCGGTTTTAGTCGACGAAATTAACACTGATGCAAAAGGGAATAGCTGATTTTTGGTTCACAAGGACATTAGCTTCACATGAGTTTTGCAAGTAGGTATGATGAAAGGATACTTATGAAATTACAGGATGCAACTGTAAAGTATTGCAGTAAATTGCACTCTATATACTGAAAAAAGAAGCTCTTTTTACTAATAGGGCTACACCGTAAATACACAGCTAACTGTGCTGTTAAATGAAATCATTCCTTCTCAAAACACCATCTCACCATCTCTCTCCCAGTGCTAAGAAGGAGGTACAGGGAAGAGCAGGAAGGCCGCCAGTAGTTTGGCAGGTAAGCTGCCTCCCTTTTGCCAGAGAACACCTAAATGGATTGTGCCTTTTTATCTGTTTGCCATAGCAAAAGATGAAGGAACAAAAAGACTAAAAAAGTACATTAAAAAAAAGCACCCGTCATACCAAACTATAATAAATTCATTAATAATTGAAAGCATGGGCCACCATTTCTTCAAAAATCCTGTCAATTGGAGAACCAAAGCTCTCACATGTCAGACTCTAGTGAGGATTTTGACTACTGAATACATTAAGTCCATGGCAGGAATATCATGGCCCATTGAAATATTCCATTTCACCCATTTATGATGACCTAATGTGGTTCTTCTGTCATTTCTTTAAAATTAAACATCAGCAGCTACAAAAACTGTAGTTGCTAACAAAGTTTTACTGTGGGAACCCAGCTGTGACTCCTTGCGGTTTCACAGTTGGCTGCCCACTGCGCATGCATGAGCCGCGCTGCACTATGTGAATGGTTTTGTGACCTTCTGGGATCTGTGACATATCCCAGAAGGTTGCGGAGGGGGGGGGGGGGTTGAACTTCCACTCGGACCACCTAGGCAAAACTAGGTACCTACTCACCCCCCAAAGAAAATTTTCTAAATATGACAGAAGAGGGGGAAGGAGAAAGAAGAGTGGAACTCCCCTTTTGGATGATATTAAACCCTCAGTTTTTAAACACTCTCTGCAGCTGATTTAATCACTTACTGAGTATGTCGTTTCTTCTTTTAATCCTTGCCTATGTTCCAGTTTAAGCTTGTGCCATGAACACTACCTCTATTTTTCTGTTTCAGAGTAGTTCCTTTCTCTTGCAGTGTCCTATGGAGCCATCCTTGCATGCAGAAAGTAAAGTTATGTCCTCCTACACTGTGCATCGTGAAACACCACAGCCCCAAAAATGGCCACGCACTACACTGCTTCTCCACCTTCCCTCTTTTCTCCAAGCTAACCATCAGACTGGAGATTGCAAAGTCCATTGTTAACTCATTTCTGGTATAGCACCCTCCTCCTCCTTTTAGGCTGCTAGGTTAAATTTTGTTTTTTGGCTCCTTTGTAGTGAGTGGAGCAGTTATTGATTGCTTTGGTCTGTTAAGGGTTTCCTGATCTGAGATTGATTCCCCCCACCTGCCTCTGAAAAAAAGCTTCCAGAGTATAGGGCAGGGAGATTCAAATGATCAGTTAAATATTTATCATACATCAGCCAATCCCAGGTAGGAGGTGTCAAGAAGGTAACTGTGCAGGAGGCTGGAACAGAACATGCTTTTACCTCAAGGGAGGGTTCCAGTCCTCTTGGGGCTAATGCCCCTGGAGGCAGTTATACTAAGATAATAATTTTCAGTTTGGGCTTCAGCAGCTGAGGGCCTGGGGAAGATTGCTTGAGGGTTAAAATATTCTGGAGGGCACTGCATTGAAGTCCTGGTCTGGAGAAGGTTCTTGTTATCTGCCTCAATGAAGATCTACCTGTGGGTGCCGGGTGGCAGACAGCTTCTGGAACATTGTGAGTAAGGGCCTTGTTGGGGAACTAAGAGCCAGATATGGCTATATAGACTGCTGTTGTTGAGTCCTAGATATAGTGGCCATCCCCTGCTTCCTCCAGAAAGCTGCTATTAAAAAATTAGAGAGAAGTTTGTCCTCCCAAACATTGTTACTGATCGTTTTGGAGCAGTAACCCTAAATCCCTCTCCTGTTAAAGTTCTTCAGCAATACATTTTAAAAAGGCATCCCTTGGACTGAGCCTATATTGTTGGTGTGCGTGGGACTGTGTTTGTGTGACTGGCAGCCTCTGTACTACTTGGGAGAACCAGGGATAGGCGCTACACTGTGAAGACAGGAAGTTCAGGAAAGAAGAACTTAGAGAACAGAAGCCAGCTGCATTGAAAGCTTCAAAGTTGGGGTAAGAATTTTATAGAATTTTATAGAAATGAAAAAACAATGAGGGTTTATTATTACTTTAACACAAACCTCTATAGAGAGAAAATAGATGCTGCTATTACTGACCTCCTTCTAAACATGATAGTTGCCTGGCTGCCTCTAGTTTCAAAGCTTTTTGAGTTGCTGACCTGGAATAAGTATAAAGTGATTAAAGTCAGAACTTCTTATCTCCTTTGGGAGCAGGCACTCGTGGCGTAACAGTGACCCAAGGGACCATCTTGAGCCAGGGTGCTCAGGGACCGGGCATTGCTGGTCCATGGTGTGAGGATGATTGGGTCCTTTGTTAGGACCTGATTTAGTCTAACCATACTATTAGGTAACATACACAGGCCCTGTATCTACAGTCTTCCCCTATGGATGCCGTACTTACTGGTTGGAAAAGTGGTTCTAACAATTCCATTGTGAGACCATCTACAATACTGGGATAGTTATATACTACTTGGGCTGGTGTGTGTTGTAAGGATTTATACCTAGTCAGCAATAATTAGTTGTGACCGCCTCCGCTTCATATGGTCCTGACACCTGCCCTGGGAGACGTGATGTCCTATTCATGATTTTATGGGAACACATTGCCTTGAAGGTCTCTCTGGCCCTGAAGAAGCCTTGGGCGAAACGCATCGGCTCTATGAGGACCTACAGGCTATGCTCAATAGAGACAATATTGTTGGCAATTTGGTATTTTGTATCGGTGTTTCCTTAGGAAACATGTGAATTTATATGTACTGTATATGTATGCATATGCAATTTTTCTTTTTTATGTCGTCATGACTCAATAAATAGGTTTTCATAAAAAAATACATATGTTCTATTTGTGATCATCCCTCCTTTCATGGCCCTGAAAATCTCGCAGTTTTTTGGTACTTTGGTTGTTGAACTTCCTATTATAATTTTTCCCAGTCAATTGTCAGCCAGGTAACTGACATGCTCAGAAGGAGGTCAGCAATAGCAGCCTCCATATTTTTCTTAGTACAGGTTTTCTTTAGAGCTCATTCACACTATTCGCAAAAGAAAATGACCAGTTCAGTTTAGTGCTCATTACCTTCCGACTTTGAGTGGCGGTGCCATGTATTTTATAGTGTAGGTTACTGTTTTTTTTTTTTAAACTTTATTAAAATGTTACAAAGTGTATCACTAACATCTGTAGTGGCTATGTTTGGGCATACCATAGGATATTAAAGCTATGTTTGGATGGAGATGGTTGGCTGCCAAACCCGCTCTCCCCCGCCCCCCCCCCCCCAAAAAAAAACAGTATTTCTCTACAGAACAGCACATTTCCCCATATTTTATCCCTTAAACTTGACGACCGCCCGCTGCAGTTTTACTGCGGCAGGCTGGCTTGGCTGTGCGAGCCAACGTAGTACTACATTGGCCGCGCGTGGTGCTGGGGGGGCCCCCGGCAGTATACTCCCACCCCTACTAGAGATGTCGATACATGGGGCCGGCGGCCGCGATTGCAATCGGCCACCCACAATCACAAGCCCCTTCCCCCACAGTTAGTAAACACTCCCCTAGGCTCACATTTAACCACTTGCCGACCGCCCGCCACCTTTTTACTGCCACCAAAACCACATGAACTCCAGTCACGTAGTACTACGTGACTGGATGCAGCCGAGCCACCCTGCCGCAGTAAAAAGGCGATTGCCGCTGCCCTCCCGCGATCGTCCGGGAAACCGAGAGAAGACCCGCTTGCTTATGTAAACAAAGCAGGCGGAAGAAAGCTCTATTTGTGGGGAAAAAGGACATCAATTTTATTTTGGTACAGTGTTGCACGACCGCGCAATATTCAGTTAAAGTAACGCAGTGTGGAATCGCAAAAAATGGCCTGGTCATTAAGGGGGAAAATCCTTCCGGTCCAGAACTGGTTAAACCCTTGATCACCCACTAAGTTAACCCCTTCCCTGCCAGTGTCATTATTACAGTAACAGTGCATATTTTTAGCACTGATTACTGTAGTAATGTCACTGGTCCCCCATAAAGTGTCAAAAAGGTCAGTTAGGGGTCTGATCTGTCCACTGCAATGCCACAGTCCTGCTAAAAATCGCAGATCGCTGCCATTACTAGTAATAAAAATAAATAAATAAAAATGACATAAATCTTTCCCCTAGTTTGGAGACTCGATAACTTTTGCGCAAACCAATCAAAAGACGCTTATTGCAGTTTTTTTCACCAAAAATATGTCGCAGAATACAAATTGGCCTAAAAGGATGAAAAAATAATTTTAGTTTATAGCGCAAAAAATAAAATTCGCAGAGGTGATCAAATGCCACCAAAAGAAAGCTCTATTTGTGGGAAAAAAAGGACATCAATTTTATTTTGGTACAGTGTCGCACAACTGCGCAATTTTCCGTTAAAGTAACGCAGTGCCAAATCGTAAAAAATGGCCTGGTCATTAAGGGGCAATACCTTCCGGTCCAGAACTGGTTAAAGATGCAGCAAAATACTTGTTGTCCCTGTAAAAATGCATTCAGTTCCTAATGTTGGGTGGTGTTCTTTAGCCAAGGGGGAGAAGTGAGAGGGCAGATAAGACTGCTTGAGATAATAATTTAGAGGGCACAGGACCTGTATTTGTGACAGGATAAACCTCACTTGCCGTAAAGTAGGAATTGCAGGAATTATGCTTGCAAAAAAGTATACTGCAAGCATAATCGCTTATCAAACTGTAAAATTTTCATAGCTGTCCCAATGATTTTTTTTTTCTCCATATCAGAGAAAGCCCTACAGAGCATTTTACAACCCCTAAAACCCCTACCCAACTTTGGTACAAATGCAAATTTATAATTTTTTTTTCTTTTACTTAGAATTTCAAACATGCTTCTTAAGAAACATACTAGGTTTATAAAGATGAGCCCAATAACTTGAAGTGGTATTAAACCCAAAACAGACTCCATGGCAGTATACGTATCGGGTTTAGCCCCGCCTCCAAACCTACCCTATAGGACATCCACTCCCATAAATCTTTGCACCTGTTCAGCACACGTGTTCCTTTTTTGTCCTCCAAAGGATTACCTGTATCCTTCCTGAAAGCGGATCCCAGGAGATGGATGACTCTACCATTCGGGTATTGAGTATTCTCCAATAAGCCCCAGCTGCTGCGGGGTATGGAGTGGGGTGAGGATTTCGTTATATGCAGCCCTTGGCCGAAAAACCCAGCTGCTGCGGGTGGCCTTCTCCCCAAAATATGAAGTCCAGTGTTTGTTCCATCCATCCCTGGTGGCTAGCGGTTCGGCGGTCTGTGAGTACCCCTTATGGTTTATTTACTCCATGGCAGCTGTTTGTATTTTTAAATTGCAGGCTGTGTGCCTTACCTGGACTTTCTCCTGTTTCCCTGGTGGCTAGTGCTCCAGGGCCGGTTAGCGTCTTACTTCCTGACCGGCCGCCGTTTTTTTGCTACTGCGCATGCGAGAACGCCTCCGGAACGAGGCTTGGTTCTCGCGCATGCGCAGTAGCGTTGCTGCGCATGTGCAGTAGATTTTTACAGCGCTGGGTGGTAGAGATAGTGGCAGTGATCCCATTTTGGCCCAACAGGCCCTGGTTCTCTCTTCTGACACTTCTCAGTGTTCAAGATCCAATCCCGCTGCCCATCAGATCGGATCTGTTATTTTAGGGGTCTGTACTCCATCTGTGCCCTGCTCGTCTACACTTGAAGGTGTGGCTGTTGAGAGGAGGAGACTGAAAACTTTAGGTTGTCCTGAAGAGGCAATTTCTACTCTACTAAGTGCCAGATGAGACTCGACAAATAAAGTATACCAAAGGATTTGGGCAAGATTTTCCTCACATCTGGCTGCAAGGCCTGATCCTCAGTCTTCTATTAAAATCCAGGCTGTACTGAGTTTCTTACAATCTGGTTTAGATCTCCCTCTTTCGGTGAGCTCTCTCAGAGTCCAAGTTTCAGCCATCTCAGCCTTTATGGGAATTTCTTGGGCCAGTCATACTTTGGTACGTCAGTTCTTTAAGGGAGCAGTTAGAATCAGACCTCAGAGGAAGCCAAGATTTCCCAAATGGGACCTCCCTCTGGTGCTGGATTTCTTAGCACATCGCATTCAAGATAAGTCTGAGTCTCTTACCATCAAAGAGCTGACTCTGGTTACGGCCTTCCTGGTAGCCGTGACTTCGGCAAAAAGAGTGTCTGAAATTGGGGCCTTGGGAGCACAAGAGCCTTTTCTGACCTTTTTTCCAGACAGAGTGGTACTTATTCCTATGTTGGATGCAAGACCGAAAGTTACCTCTGTCTTTCATGAGAATGATGAGATTGCGTTGCCTACCTTCAGGCAGGAGGAAGGCTCTCCAGTCCACCCATTGGACGTAGGTGGTTGCATCAAGAAATATCTGGATGCCACGGTTTCCTTACGAAAGTCGGAATATCTTTTTGTCGCCTTTTATGGGAAAAATAAAGGCTCAAGAACTTCTTCAAGATCAATTTCCTCCTGGATCATTCAGGCCATTCAATGGGCTTACAGGGCAAAGGGCTTGACCCCTCCAGTGGCGGTTACGGCTCACTCGACTAGGAGTGTTTCCACTTCCTGGGCAGTCTCCAGACACGTCGCTCCTGATGTAATCTGTAGAGCAGCATCCTGGTCTTCCATAAATACCTTTTTGTCCCATTATTGTGTTGAGCCAGCGGCTCTTTCTTCTGTTAATTTTGGTTTACAAGTCCTGTCAGTTGAGTAAAAAGAGTAAACTTTTTGTTCAGCACCTGCCCATCCTGTTTGTGTAGTTATTTCACGATACGCATGCTGCCATGGAGTCTGTCAGGAAAATGGAAAATTTATATCAAATACTTACCGTAATTTTCCTTTCCTGATGGACTCCATGGCAGCAGGAGTTCCCTCCCGGCTTATGTGGAGGATAGTTACAGAACACGTGTGCTGAACAGGTGCAAAGATTTATGGGAGTGGATGTCCTATAGGGTAGGTTTGGAGGCGGAGCTAAACCCGATACGTACACTGCCATGGAGTCCATCAGGAAAGTATTTGATATAAATTTTCCATTATATTGCAGCTTACCAATCGTTAGATGTGGTAGCTGCATTCATTTTTTGTTTTTTTTGGGTTTTTTTAGGCTTTTTTCCCTGTGTTTTCCCCTGGTGATCTTGCCAGTAACACACCTACTGTATTAAAGTGCCTATACCCTGGATGAATGGACACCTTTGGACAGTAGCATTGTCAGTCTGGGGAAGGGGAGTGTTAGATGTACTTGCAGACTAATGGGTCATACATACTATACAATTGTCTTTAGATTTTTTCCTTTAGATTTACCAAAACCATATAATATGAGGTAAAATCTAAACACTTTCAATTTGTATGCAATCAGTCAGGCCCCTGCACTACATAGTTGAAGGTAGATCTAAAGGAAATCTAACAACAAAAGTATTATAGTGTGTATCCAGCTTTAGACTTAGACCTAAATACACTAGGTAATTGAAGCCAAACTCCAACTCACAGTTTATAATCAGTTACAGCAAACAGTTTTTTAACTAATTGGATAAATGGTTTGTCTCATCCCTGTAAACTGAAACAGAACAGGATCACCAGATGAAAATAGAAGAAAGAAAGCCTAAAAAAAGAAAACAAATGCAGCCATCACATGTAAGAATTGGTAAGTTGCAATATAATAAATGTTTCCTTTTGGGTTTAATACTGCTTCCTTTGCCCTTAGTAACATTGATGTTCACATGTAATGTATACAAATTTCTACCTGATGTCAGAGAGGTCACATTTATTTCCAGCGATGGCCATAACAATGTTCTCTGGACCATGTTCTTTCAGCTCCTTCACCCATTTCTTCAGTGTATGGAACGAGTCCTGTGTACATATTAGAGCAATACATATTCATTACCTCTTGTTTGATGGTTCCTCAAAACATCTACTGTATTTTATCAAATCTTGTATGTATTACTGCATACTAAAACAAAGACTTTGACAGTACTTAAACATGTGCTCTTCAAAGCGATTCTCACATAAATGCTTCAAAAGCTGTATGTCATTTGCCATAATTGAAACCACTGGTTGGACCCATACCAGTGTTTTCTTGTGAAATTATTTTTAGGACTTCCAGTTTTTTGAAGCCTATCAGTGTACAAGATTGCTCTGCTTTTGACTGCATTTGTCAGTCAATTTTTACAAAAAAGGTCAGAATATTTTTGATTTTATCAGTACTAGCTGGATTTTTGCTCCCCTCGGCTTTACAGGGGAAATAGTAAATGTTTCTTTCAAATTTCCAATAAAAATATATGAGTTATGGTGGCGCTCAACACTCTCCCAGTTCCTCTGATATTGAGAAGAACACAATAGAAGGTAAGTACAGGTGGTAGAATGACAGCAGGACCAATGCACTAATACTTGCACATTGCACTGTTGGCTTTTTTTATTTTTTAAGCAAACTTTATTGAAGTTTTACACAGTGACATTTCATTAAAACAGAGTTCCAGCCTGGGGGGAAAAAATTAAGTCTGCAGCTAAAAATACTGTAGCTGCTGATTCTTAATATAAGGACACTTACCTGTCCAGAGAGCCCGCGATGTCGGCACCTGAAGTCGACCCGTCCATTGGCTCTGGGTGCAGGCGTCGGCATCCTTACTACAGGAACACAGCCTGCTTCCTACTTTCTCAATGGTCCCGCTGTCCTCTGGGACCTCTGTGTGTCTCCCAGAAGGCAGCGGGGGGAGGGAGGAGAGGCCGCAAATGATGTAGGTTGCCGTAGGTTTTGACAGGTATCTACTCCCCCCCCCCCCCCCGAAGGGTGCCAAATGTGGCACCAGAGGAGGGGAGAAAGAAGTAAAGCAGAGCTTCCATATTTGGGTGGAACCCTGCTTTAAGTTCTGTTGACCTCAGTGAGGTTTGAGGTTTTGGACTGCCTTGCATCAAACTGAAAGAGGCCTGCCGTACTTATTTCAGTGCACACCATGGCTATAGGGTGATGTGAACTATCCTGATAGAACACAAGCCATTTTCCTTGTCTTACAGTGGGATTGTGCTTGGTAAGGCTGCCCAGTGCAGCCCCACCACACCTGGTTTAAATGGGTGCAAAAGGACCACTTCACTTTTACTGAATATAAGATTCATCTTTTTGTAAATATACCCCAGTGTTCGAGTATAACAAAAGGCATATTTTTTTTTTTTGTTTAGTTTTGGATGAAGCAAAGAAATATTAGAATGGCTGTCAGGTTTTTATTGCAGTCTATGTCACCATTAGGAAGATTTATCCTCTCTATTTGTCTTGTTTACCATTATCATAGAAAGTGAACATAAAAGAAAATACTAACCTTTGGGATGTCCCCAAAACAAAGAGAAAGCAGAAATCATCCAATGAGGACACTAGTTCTGGTGACCCTGGTGACAATAAAGAATTCTCTTACTTTAGAGCAGGGGTCTCCAAACTATGGCCCTCCAGTTGTTTAGGAACTACAATTCCCATCATGCCTAGTCATGTCTGTGAATGTCAGAGTTTTACAAGGCCTCATGGGATGTGTAGTTCTGCAACAGCTGGAGGGCCTAAAGAGTGGGGAACAAGCCACACGCAAAATCTATCAGCCGTTACAGTTTGTTCTCCCACTAAGGACGGCCAGGAAGAACTGGAACCGTCCCAACCAAGCCATCCATCTATGAAGACCTCAGTCAGTGAGGCAGAGAGAGATGAGTCACTTTGTCCTTGTGATGCCTTTGTAGAACCTGTAGAGTCTCCTGCAAAGCAAGAGGAGCTTCTTTAAGCACCTCTAGAGAGAGCGCATTCTAATTTCTTATTCCTAATGGAAATAAGAGGCAACATTTTGGATGAGTGGAGCAAGGTCCCTGGTGACCAAAAGGAATTCCCTTACTTTAGAGCAGGGGTCTCCAAACTATGGCCCTCCAGTTTCCATCATGCCTAGTCATGTCTGTGAATGTCAGTGTTTTACAATGCCTCATGGGACGTGTAGTTCCGCAACAGCTGGAGGGCCGTAGTTTGAAGATCCCTGCTTTAGAGGCATTTCCTCTCACTTCCTGTTTTGGCTATGGGACAAGAAGTGAAGGGAAATCTCCCTGATGGGACACAGATGAAAAAAAAACACATGTTGAGGTTTTTGCACTCCCTTACTCTATCCAAAAAAAAGAGATTTGGCTTTAGTTCTACTTTCAGGACAATGATACAGCACTAGAATCATAAAGGTTTGCAATCTGAGTCAGGGAAGTGTGAGAACCAGAGAATGACACCTTGTACTAAGTTGATTCATACAGTGTACCTGGATTTAGAAGTGCCTACATGTAGTGTATTAACACAGACAAGCTGTACAGGTTGCTTCTTTATTCACTGCACATCAGCATGCAACTAACTTCAGCCACACCCAGCTCCCAGACATATACATAATTGTAACATTTTGCAGACAGCAACTTAACCCGTTGCTTACCATACTACATTCCCTCCTCTCTTTGAATAAAACATAACATGCACAACGTATTAATAAGATTAACAAAATGCATGGATGAACAACTAAAAATTTAACCTATAAACTCCTGACTATACACATAGTCCTTAAGGTAGGCCGGTGGATTTGTTGCTCGTTTTTCTCTTGGCCATTCCGATGTGGATGGTTGTGGATTGAAGTCTGGATCACTGGCAGTATCATCACTACTCTTTGCCTGTTCGCCATCTTCCGATAATTGACCTTCTGACTCAATAAATTTCTTCACAAATGAGGAATTACGCACTTTTGTGTGTCCATCTAAATCCTCTAAAACCACTTGAGTACCTCTTTTCTCCTTTACAACATAAGGCTCAGGTTCAAAGGACGGAGCCAGTTTGTTAAACCGATCACTTTGAAGCAACACCTTATCACCCTGTTGAAGGCCACTAGGTTGACAATGGCGGCGGTGGTTTGCATACTGTTCAGCCCGGATCTTCCTTTCCTCATCAATATGCCGAAAAGGTTTCTGACTTGTAGGAGGACCCCCAATGTCTGGCAATTTTGTCCTGAATTTGCGACCACAAAGAAGTTCCGCAGGACTAACGCCAGTGACAGTATGCGGAGTTGTGCGATAAGCCAAAATAAAACGCCACAGTTCCTTTTTCCAGTCTCTTCTCTCTAAATGAGGAATCCGCAAAGCTTTCAGCAAGGTTCGATTCTGGCGTTCCACTTCCCCGTTAGCCTGTGGCCAGTATGGAGTTGTACGATGATGTTCAATAGCATTTGATTTCAGATAATCCTGAAATTCCTGAGAAGTAAATTGGGCACCATTATCACTCACAATCCGTTTAGGCAACCCATGAGATGCAAAAATGCTCTCCAACCCCTCAATTACAGTTGATGATGTAGCTTTAGTGAGAACTACCACCTCTTGCCACCTTGAATAATAGTCCACAACAACTAAAAGATGGTGTCCAGATGGAATGTCGCACAGATCAATGGCTAAATCTTCCCATGGTCCCTCAGGTAGAACAGTGTGAGTTACTGGTTCTGGTTTAGGTTTGCTGCCCACCAACTGACATGCTCGACATGAAGAAACCAAACGTTCCACATCCTTGTCAATTCCTGGCCACCAGACTTTCTCACGTAATCTTTGTTTGGTGCGTACAATGCCTTGATGGCCCTCATGGGCTAAATGTAATGTACGTTTCCGTAAATCTTTAGGCATCACAATACGATTGCCACGTAGAACTAGTTGTCCTGCAATACTCAGCTCTTGTTTGATTCTGTGATAGCTTGGGTCACAATCCACCCAAACCCCTTGTCTTACACATTTTCTCAACCGAGCAATTTCCGGATCCACAGATGACAATTCTTCAACCACCCGCGGTGTCAATGCCTGAGGCATGGCGTTAGTAGCCACAAAACGAATGTACTCTTCTGCCAGGTTATGAACAGGTGCAGAAGACTGAGGCAATCTGGAAAGTGCATCTGCCGCATTAGTCGGTCCAGGTCTGTACCGCACTGTAAAGCGATATGGTAACAACCTGAGAACCCATCTCTCAATTCTGGCGGATGGTTTTGAGCGTGGCGAATATATCACTTCCAGAGGCTTGTGGTCTGTGATGATTTCAAAATCAAGGCCGTAGAGATAGGTGTGAAACCTTTCACATCCCCAAACAACAGCCAAAGCTTCTTTCTCGGTCTGAGAATAACGTCTCTCTACATCAGTGAGGGATCTGCTTGCATACTGAATAGGCCTGTAATCGCCTGTGCATTGTCTCTGAACCAAGATGGCGCCTAACCCCACAGGGCTAGCATCGACAATAACTTGGGTGTGTGCAGTAGGATTGAAATAAGCCAAAGTTGTGGCGCAAGTCAGCCGTCTCTTAAGTTCATCAAATGCACCTTGTTCCAAAAAGCCCTACTTCCATGGGACTGCTTTGCGAGTCAACACTCTCAAAGGTTCACTGACAGTCGCCATATCTGGAATAAACTTGGCACAGTAATTCACTAGCCCAAGAAAACTGCGTACTTCTGCAGGGTTTTCAGGATTTCTGGCATCAGACACAGCTTTAATTTTACAGTCCTCCGGACCAATGCCCCTGTCAGACAGCACATGGCCCATAAAAGTCATTTTATTCATTTGAAATGTGCATTTCTTCTCATTTAATGTTAACCCTTTCTCCTTCAAGCGATTTAGCACTGCACGGAGACGTTCGTCGTGCTCCTGTGTGTTTGTTCCCCACACAATTATATCATCAGAAATGTTATGCGTGCCTTCACAACCATGTAGCACTTGCTGAATCACATGTTGATAGGCCTCCGGTGCGGACGATACGCCAAACATCAACCTCTTGTATCTAAAAAGACCTTTATGGCTTGCAAATGTAGTGATGACTCTAGATGCTGGGGTCAATTCAATCTGATGATAACCCCATTTCAAATCCAGTTTACTGAAGACACTTGCCCCATTCATTGCATGCAGAACATCTTCAATAGTGGGAATTGGATGTCTCTCTCTCTGCACAGCTTGGTTAGCACATCTCATGTCCACACAAATCCGAATATCTGTGCCCTTTGGTACAACAACTAACGGCGATACCCACGGAGTGGGCCCTTCCACAGGTTCAATAATGTCAAGGTCTAGCAGCTCTGCCAGTTTGTGCTCAACAGGTGATCTCAGGCTATAAGGAAGTCTGCGTACTGGCTGTGCAATAGGCTTTACATGTGGATCAATGTGAAGCTCCAACTGAAAATCCTTTAATTTTCCAAACCCAGAGAAGCAATCTTTAAATTCCTCTTTCAATGCAGAAATAGCAGGAGACACCATATTCACTCTTGCGCTGCCTACATCACGGCCAATCTGTAACACCCCTAGTGCCATTGCGGTTTGACGACCAAGCAGAGGCGACCCTGTGCCATCTACAACATAGAATTCGGTGTGCAATGGAGGACCAGTCTCATGTGTTTGAACAGAGGTATAAAATTTGCCTTTAAGTTGCAGTGGTGTACTGGAGCCATAAGTATAAATCTGTTTAGTGGTGTTACACAATTTAAGGTGATTTTCTCTGCCATTAAGCCTGTGCCAAGAAGCCAAGTCCATAACATTGCATGTAGCTCCAGAGTCAATCAACACTGACACATCTGTATTTCCAATCTTAATGGTTAATGTCCCAGCTTGCAGAGAACACAGGGAGAATATAAATTCACAGTCAGGAGCACTCTCTTTATCCTCAGCTATAACATTTACTTGGGCAGATTGTCCTTTGGTTTTGTTATGTCTGGTTGTACTTCTACACACAGCTGCAAAATGACCTGTCTTTCCACAAGCAAAGCACATTTTATTCTGTACCACAGTGCAGTCCTGACTTGTGTGTCCCGCCCTGCCACATTTATTGCAGGTGATATGTAAAGTCCTCTTTGGAAAACTCTTTCCTACTCCAGATATTCCTATTATTATAGGTAGGTTTGGAGACTGTATTGACAGATGCAGTGTTCTTGGTTTCAATATGCAGAGCCTGGAGCTCAGACAGTTCAATGGCTCTTGCAATCTCCTGCAGACTAGTAAGTGTGAGACTAGGTTCTCTCAATTATCTCCTCCTGAGGTGCACAGATGTGCATTTCTCTATGACCTGATCTCTGATTATCTCCTCAGTTACAGTCCCAAAATCACAAGACTTTGCCAGATATTTCAGCCTAGTCACATAACTGTCTGTGGTTTCTCCCAGTTCTTGCACAGCCTGTCTAAACTTAGATCTTTCATAGGGAATATTTTTCTTTGGCTCAAAGTACTCATGGCTGTCTCATAGTCTGAATCTTCCCCTGTTGCTCCCAGGGTTTCAAAAATGTCCTGAACTTGAGGTCCAGCTAGATGCAGCAGCATGGCTCTCTTCTGAGCAGGTGCAGTCACTCCTGTGGCTATAACATAGAGCTGAAATCCCTTCTTCCACTTGTCCCAGCGCTGTGAGAGACTAGTGTGGTCTCCAGACACATCAAACGGTCCGATAGCCGGTAAATCCAGAAAGCTAGCCATCCTCGTCGCCAAAATGTAGTGTATTAACACAGACAAGCTGTACAGGTTGCTTCTTTATTTACTGCACATCAGCATGCAACTAACTTCAGCCACACCCAGCTCCCAGACATATACATAATTGTAACATTTTGCAGACAGCAACTTAACCCGTTGCTTACCATACTACACTACATCCATAGCTGAAAGAGAAAAAGTGAACCAAAATCACACTAATCCTTATCTAAAACTGGGCAATTGGTTCAAATCATGCTGGAACATGTCACCTACACACTCCATATTACACTTCATTATGAAACAAGTTGCCCAGGATGCAACACACAACCTGGTATATACCTTTGTGATAAGGTCCCATAGTAAAAACATTAGTGCCCCCCCCCCCCCCCCCCCAAGGCAATTCCTCTAGTGATATAGAATCCAATTGCTTTTGTAGTGACCTCATAGTTACAAACTACATATACATTTAATTTAGCAAATGCTATTACTATCTGCAAAATCCTTTTTTTGCAGCGAGACGGTGCTGGGAACCCAATGATGTTGGGCCTTATAGCAGTTAAATGGGTTTCTATAGCTTGAAGTCTAATGAATTGTACCTGCTTTGTAATATCATATACAATAACAGCAGCTGCCGAGCCTCGGTAGTACATTGGTGCCAGTGAATGGAACTGTAAAGACATCAAAAGGCAGTGAGTTACATAATACATAGTCAATCATTTTGGTAAGAAAACAGCCTATTCACATTTATTGTAATAACAGCAGACCGCATGCAATCTTGAATTTCTTTGCAATATCATAAATCTGGGGCAATTTATTTGGACCTGTTGTGCTTATACTCATTGAACACATGGGTTTCAGCTTGTATAAAAACAATGTGTACAACAAGCTGTTTTAAAGCATTTTCACGATTTTCAGCCAGCTTCCAGCAGCCTTCTTGAAGTCTGTGGGCTTGTGCATACCACCAGCTGCATTATACTAGCACCAATGGCGTGTGCTGTGTATGGTGTAAATTTGTTGTAATGAGGCATTGCACTCTTTACTTTTTTTTAAATTTTAATATAATGTCACAAAATTGCAATTCATTCATCTTTATGCACTGCAGTATGTTGCAATGTGATGTAGTGTACTGAAGAAACGTAGAGTATGTCCTACTTTTATTCAGTGCAGTAGTGTAAACTGAACCTATAGAACTCAAGGCAAATTGCCATAAGATTGCATAAAACAAGACTGTCCAGAGCAACCCAATGCATATGATCTCAATGGGTCCTTTAATGCATCCTTTAACTCCATCTTGGACATGTTAAAGTGTATGTATATACTAACCAGGTAATATTAAAGTGATATGGTATGTATACGTGATCTGGCTCTTCCGGGTAGGAGGCACGCATGCGTGCTGCTGGCGGCTCGCTCCCTCTGTGCTCACACGCACTGCAGGAGCCAAGCGGTGGTTACTGCGGACTCGATGTCCGCCGACACCTGCTGATCATCAAGCAGAGAAGCAGAATGGCGGTTCACCTATGTAAACAAGGCAGATCGCCGTTCTGACTGGAGGGAAGGCATGGATCCTGTGTCTCTGCAAAGTAAGGACTAGGATTCATGTCTTCCCTTAGTAAAAGCATCTCTCACAGTGCAGTAAAACACTGGTTCGGCACACAGTTAACCCTTTGATCACCCTTGATTTTAACCCCCTTCCCTGCCAGTGTTATTAGTACAGTGGCAGTGCATCTTTTTTAGCACTGATCACTGTACTAGTGTCACTGTTCCCCAAAAAGTGTCAGTTAGTGTCATATTGCTGTCCGACTTTAAGTTGCTGATCGCCGCCATTACTAGTAAAAAAAAAAAAAAAATATAACAATATCATATAGTTTGTAGATGCTACCAATCAATATACATTTTTTGGGCTTTTTTTTTTACCAAAAGTATATAGCAGAATACATATTGGCCTAAATTTATGAATAAATTCGATTTTTTTTCATTTTTTTTTATTGGATAGATTTTTATAGCAGAAAGTAAAATAAAAAATTGTTTTTTTTTTTTTTTTAATTGTTGGTCTTTTTTTTGTTTCTAGCACAAACAAAAAAAAAAGACGCACAGGTGATCAAATACCACCAAAAGAAAGCTCTATTTGTGGGAAAAAAGGACATAAATGTTATTTGGGTACAGCGTTGCATGACCGCACAATTGTCCTTTAAATCAGCGCAGTGCTGTATCACATAAATTGGCCTGGTCAGGAAGGGAGGTAATTCTTCTGGAGGTCAAGTGGTTAAAGGATACATTTTTTTTTTTTGGTTAACATAAAAATAGGTTCTATTTACCTGCTCTGTGCAATGATATTGCACAGAAAGGTCCCTTACCTTCTCTTCTGGCAGTCCCCCATCAGAGCATCCTGTTCCCTCCACCCCTGAGTGCCTCCTTAGCAAGCCGGGTGCTATGAAGGCACCCGTGTATGTGCGCTTCCAAGCTGGGCTGTGTGCATCCATAAGACACACACAACGCCGTTAACCACTTCTGGACCGGAAGGATTTGCCCCCTAATGACCAGGCCATTTTTTGTGATTCGGCACTGCGTTACTTTAACAGACAATTGCGCAGTCGTGCAATATTGTACCTAAAAAATTTGATGTCCTTTTTTCCCCACAAATAGAGCTTTCTTTTGATGGTATTTGATCACCTCTGCTATTTTTATTTTTTGCGCTATAAACAAAAATAGAGCAACAATTCTGAAAAAAAAAAACAATATTTTTCACATTCTGCTATATAACATTCCCCCCAAAAAAATTAAAAATCAAAAATTTTTAACATTTTAGGCCAATTTGTTGTCTGCTACATATTTTTGGTAAAAAATTTGCAATACGCGTATTTTGATTGGTTTGCGCAAAAGTTATTGCGTCTACAAACTAGGGGAAATATTTATGTCATTTTTATTGTTTCTTTTTCTTTCTTACTAGTAATGGTGGCGATCTGCAATTTTTTGCAGGACTGCGACATTGTGGTGGACAGATCAGACCCCTAACTGACATTTTTGACACTTTTGGGGGGCCAGTGACATTACTGCAGTAATCAGTGCTAAAAATATGCATTGTTACTGTAATAATGACACTGGCAGGGAAGGGGTTAACACAGTGGATGATCAAATTTATAAAAAAAAAAAAAAAAAAAAAAAAAACACACAAATCATTTTTAGAAAGTACCTGTGGAATTAAAAGATATTACTGTTGATTTTCTATGTTCCACGATAGTTGTGCATATGTTTAATAAAGCATATTTTCAATAAAAATGGGCACTAAAAATAATATGGTACAAGTGCAATAAAAAGTTTTCATAGTACAGTCATTCATACATGCAAAATTAATTGCTACAAAAAATGCCTGCGAGAAGCTGCGTTGGCTTTCATGCCTGCATGAAGGCCTACACACTATTTAGTAACTCAAAGAATGTCAGTGCATTAGCTGGAAATATTTGTTAAAAAAAAAGGCCCACATTCAAAAGAATACTTAAGAAGTAAAACTGTCAGAATGGTAGCCCAGACTTTATAAACATAAAGCCCCTGGCAGACAATGATGTCACTGTGAATATCGGTAATTGTCTGTGTCACTTTGATACTGCCACCCGAAGCCATAAAAATATTCTGCTTGGTGGATTGTGCTGTCAATGCTTCATAGGAAAGCAATTATGTTACTGTTAAGTCTGGGAATGTTAGGAGACATAATTTCTAGATTACCAAGGCACAAAACTCTTCATGAATAATATCATGGGCAAAAAATAAACCACAAGTATCACTAACTAGGCAGTTTCTTGCAACTTTTCAAGATCTTCCATAACTATTAAAATCTTTTGAAGAATTGGACCATAGAATTTGACTGTTTTTATATTGCCTCTTGTAAAGTATTTCCCTAATCTACAAACTTTTTTACCAGAAATCAAGCATGTAGAGCATGGGTGTCCAACCTTTTGGCTTCTCTGGGCCACATTGAGTGTAGAGACATTTTCTCGGGCCGCATATAAAATATATACTATAGTTAGGGTATATAAGTAATAAAATGCCGCCGCACCCCCCGTACTAATTTAACACAACTAGAGGATGATCAAATGAAATGGAATCATTATACAGAGGTTTACTTCTTCTGAGAGATATTAAAGGAACACTCTAACCACCATGACCACTTCAGTGATTTGAAGTGGTCATGGTGGTAGGAGTCAGAAACACTGCACATGCTCGCCTCCCCCCCCCCCCCCTTCGAGGCAGCCTCTGCCTACCGTTAGTTGGAAGCCGCTGTGGCCATGCCCCCGACCTGACTTCCGCCTGGGGTTCCGGGCTGCATGTGGCCCCCGGGTCGCAGGTTGGACATGCCTTCAAAGCCTATATACAGGCATATGATCTCACCACTGAGATACAATGAGGATTCATGCACAAAAGTTATTTTTTTTGCTTATGACTCTTTTGTTAGTTACGTCATGACACATTTAAAATTTCCTTAGGCCCCTTTCACACTGGTAGACCAATCGGTCCGCCTGTCCTCTTTTCAGACGGAACCGATTGGACCATCCATTGCCCTCTATGGAGCAGCGGATGTAAACAGACATGTGTCTGTTTACCCCGGCCTGCATCCAATCTGACCTGCCAAAAACAGATGGATGGGGGATATGTTCCCCATCGGTCCGGTGGATCAAATCAGATGACAGTCAGATGTACACGGACAGTCGGTTAATTTATATCTAACCACCCATAGAGGAAAGCGGGCTTTGTCTGTGTCTGCTCTGCCTAAGCAAAGAGGACAAAAACCTGTTATCGGCCTCTTCATCAGGGATCAGCGGAGAGATCCATTACATCCATCCACATCCATGGCATTAGAAACATGCTTAAAACACATGTAGCACCTTTGTAGGTGCTAGGAAAACGTATTTGGTGGCTCTTTTCTGCTTATCAGGAGAGGCTGATCTGTTAGTTTGGCCTGTCACATGTTTCCAGGTGTGATTTATTGGGTCTAAGGGAGTCTCCCCACTGTATCCAATAAGGGAGCTTGTTGGACAGTGGAGGAAAGCTAACCGGTAGCACACCAGGGTTTATGGCTGTCCCAGCAGAAGGGAGATGCCGCAATGCATCCTGAGATTGGCAATAGATCCTGAGGGAGCATGTGACAGGGTGTCTTTTGGCGGGAGCAAAGTCCCAGGAGGAGGTGGACGACTGTCTCTCCTCCTGATGATGTGAGGAAAGTGGTTCAGGCAGTCAGCCTAGTGAACCAGGTGTGGAGCTGAGCTGCAGAGGATACAGAGTGCTGACAAGTGGAGCTGCTGGCAGAATTATCTTGGGAAAAACATTATCGTGAGTGCCAGGAGATCTGCCTAAGGGTCTGCCTAGGAGAGGGGACCACTCCAGAGAAGTCAGGGGATCAAGGAGCTAGCTCACACAAGGAGTGTATCAGTAAAGGGGATGCCGTGTAGTTGACCCTGAAGATTAGGAACAAAGGGGTGCCAGGAAGGGCCCTGAAGTTGTTCTGCAGTACAGTCCAGTTTATCTCAGGATACAGTTTACCTCAGAAAGCTCATTTAAATATACTTCACAGCTAAGGGCAAAGTGATACAGTGGCCTAGCCGTGACTAGCGTTACTCAGCGTTACTCAGCGTTACTCAGCATTTTCAAGTCGTCCCAGCCTATTTTGCATAGTGTATAAAGTTGGATTATCCCACTCATTCCCTTCTCCTATCCAAGTTCCAAATAAAAACACAAAAACCAAAGCTACCGGTCTGTTTCCTGACTGAGCTAAAACACTTGGGAAAATGTCAAACTGTCATGTTGTTGCTAATGGTAACCCAGGGGAACCCGTAACCAGCAGCTCCCAAGGGAGTAGTGCTACACACAAATATATATCAATGCAATGAAAGCAGTACTCACAGGTATTTAAAGCAAATCTTAAAGCAGGGGTGCCAAACCTTTTGAAGAGTGAGGGCAACTTAAGGGACTTGATAACCGGTCATGGGCCATATTGAGCGGAGCAGGCAGATGACAGGTCCGTGTTCACTCTGCATATGCAGATCAGACACGATCTTAGCCCGCTCTACTCTATGAATCCTCCGATCCATGCCAACGGAGGGGGGACAAATCCCCTTTTGTTTTTTTTAGCAGGTCGGAGTGGAGGTAGGCGGGTGTAAACAGAAACAAGTCAGTTTACATCTACCGCTCCAAAGAGGCGAATAAGAGAAATCCAGTTGGGCCTGCCTGAAAAACGGACAGGTGGACCTGATTGGACCGATTGTTTGAAAGGGGCCTAAGGCTGCATTCACACTCACGTTCTGTGATTTACCTGCACTGCGGATGCAGCGCAGTGCACATGTGACTTTCCTGTGAGTTAGCTGCACTTTGGCATAGACTTCTATTATATTCTGCTGGTGTGGCACACTTTCTGAAAGCGAACCAAACCCACAGGTAATAACAGAGGTCTATCATTTAGTGCAGGTAACCCACACACTGTGCTGCACTTGCGGATCAGTTTAAAAGCAGCCCGGTATCTTCTAATGGACTTTTATTAACCACTTTAAGACCGGAAGGATTTGCCCCCTTAATGACCAGGCTCTATTTTGCGATTCGACACTGCGTTACTTCAATGGACAATTGCGCGGACGTGCGACGCTGTACCCAAATAAAATTGACGTACTTTTTTTCCCACAAATTTTTTTTGGTGGTTTGGTGGTATTTGATCACCTGTGTGATTTTTATTTTTTGCACTATAAACAAAAAATAAGCGACAATTTTGAAGAAAAAAACAATATTATTCACATTCTGTTATATGACATTCTCAAAAAAAAAGTTTAAAAATCAAAATTCTTTAACATTTTAGGCCAATTTGTTTCCCGCTACATATTTTTGGTAAAAAAATAAAAATAAATCGCAATAAGCGTATTTTTTGGTTTGCGCAAAAGTTATTGCATCTACTAACTACGGGAAAGATTTGTGTAATTTTTATTGTTTTTTTTTTTTTATTAGTAATGGCGGCGATCTGCAATTTTTTTGCGGGACTGCGTCATTGCGGCAGACAGATTGGACCCCTAACTGACATTTTTGACACTTTTGGGGGTACCAGAGACATTACTACAGTAATCAGTGCTAAAAATATGCACTGGTACTGTAATAATGACACTGGCAGGGAAGGGGGTAACAGTATAGGTGATCAAGGGGTTAAATGTGACCCTAGGGGAGTGATTCTAACTGTGGGGGGCGTGGCTTCTGAGATGACCATAGAGACATGTGATCCTATATAGAAGGATCACATGAGCTCTGTGATCATTTCAGGGAGAAGGATGGTTGGCTGTGTTTACAACAGCTGTCCGTCCTTCTCTCTCATCGGGGAGCAATCGCCGGTGTCAGGCGGCAATCGGAGCTGCCTGACCCATGCATCGGCTTCCCTGCTGCCGAGTGGGGTTGGGAGCATACCACCGGCGGTGCACGCTCGCCCCCTAGCTTCCCGCACGCGATCGATGTAGACCTACGTCGGTTTGCGAAGGAGAGCCACCGTGCCGCATTAAAAGGCGGCGGGGGTCAGGAAGTGGTTAATAGTCTTTCATTCAGGAATCTCCCTTGCTACAGGTAATGTATTCCTGGCTGCTGTTGTCCCAGACGAAGTGCAATTGGTAGCTCCCTGACTGTGACCGGGGTCGGCAAAATACAGGAATCATCGGCTCTGCTCCCTCCACAGCTGTGCTTCCTCTAGCACCAGCTCTATTCAGAACACTAATGCTCTTGGATGGCGGGTCGGGAATCTGCGATCTGGGCTTGCGAACCCACCATCCTAGAGCAGGAGGTCTCTGGCCATATCAGAGGGCTCTGTGGGCCATATGAGGCCCACAGGCCAGCAGTTGGGCATCCTTGTCTTAAAGCATATCTGTGGTCAAAATGGAAAATCATATATTTATTTAAATGCTAAATTTCAATTATTTCTAGCCTACTTCTATTAATCTGAATGATCTTGAAGCTTGTAAACTTACTTTGTGAAGATCCCAATACATTTACCCCCTGGAATTCTGTGACACATATTTACTACGTCCAATAGGTAGGTATTGCTGTGTCACAGAATTCACAGAGCCTGCCTTTTGAACTACAAAGGTGCTGAGAGGAGGAGTTTTAGGAGGGGGTTCAGAAGTACAAAAGTCACTTCTTGCAAGCAGCAAGGTACCATGGGATATGTAGTCCTTAGATATTGAAAGTAACAGCAAAGGAGAAGATGCAAAGCATGCAGGGAAGTAAGTTTATAATGGATTGTTAAAATAACTATTGTTTGTATTGCTAGTACAATGCCAATATTATAAAATGAAAGTGTATGCTGTGACCAAAGAACTCTTTTAAAGCCCAACAAAATGAAAAAAATCTATCCTTGCAGTGTGACACCCTCACACTGCAAAAGTTAAATGCTCGTTTAGGCTCTTTATTAGGCCTTGTTTTCACTTGCAATGCTGATACTGAATAAAAAAGCCTATAGCTTTACCACATGTTAAAGGCACGTTAAAACACTCCCCAAACTCCCTGTCTTTGTTTGACTTATGTTTGATGCGCATTAAAGATCCGTTAAAAAACCCCTTAAAATATATATTTTTTTGTAGTTGTGAGCAAGGCCTGACGGCGCTCCCACAAATGCTCCACAAACAGGTGCTGGCATATTTATGGTGTTTTACCATATATTTCAATTGAAGGAGCAGAGATGCTTCAATTCCTTTCAAACTCAACACATAGCTTCATTTTCGAAACCCAGCAATGCCACGTGACAAAAAGCTTCTAGTTTTTATAATGTGAACAGCTCTTTATGTTGTCCATATTATCAAATGCAGACTGCTTTACTAGGCATTTGATCAGAAGTAAAAAATGTGCCTCAAACATCTGCTTTTCATGTCAGTGAGAACAGGGCCTTAGGCATGTGAACTATTGATTACAGAGATCAATAGATCAATAGATGAGCAAAAACTATTTCCATAACAGGTAGATTAGTTGGAGGCTTTAGTGAGACACAGCTGTGTCTGAACGGAAGCTACTTCTGCTGTATTGGCTATTTAGCTAACCCATTATTCTCAGGGAATCTTTTTTTGTGTAGTAAATGTTTATTTGTAAATATAGTGTATATTATAACACATTTTTAAAAATGTATAAGCTGTATAAAAACATTTAAAGAAAATCAACCTGAAACCAATGGGATTCTGCCATTTTGACATAAATCTTAAGCATCTGTTTAAATAACTGTATTCTGGGCATTGACTATCATCCAAACAAAGTAATGAATTATCTTTAGAGGTCACAAAAGTGTACATTACATACATTTTTTCAGTCCTATAAACATTTTGAGGGATAGTTGTAATATCCTCACCATATCTTTAACAAATGCGTGAATTAGCATAGATTCTGACCAAACAGAAACATAATTAATTTATACTCACTCGTTCCTGACCAGCAGTATCCCATATTAGAAATTTATGCAGCTCATTCCCACAAGGTACGGTTTTGGTCATAAATGATGCTCTTAGGAAAAAACATGAAGTTACTTTGTAGATATCACATACAAAACCATAGTAGCTCATAATAAGTGTTAGTTTGTACATTTGGAAGAAGTACATCATAAAGTTCACATTACTTACACAGTACCATAACATTTTGGTTTCGGGCCACTTGATATAATAGCTTTTATTTAGGACACATAGAGCTTTTACTCTGTAGCAGATTTGAAGGCATATAATATATATCTGTATATTACTGGTTTTAATACAGTAAGGCCCCGTTCACACAGGGGAGATCCGACTTGGAGGGGCGACCTCCGAGGTTGCGGTGCGAGCAGCGCGCCGCGACCTTGGAGCGGCCGCCACGGACTTCATAACATTGAAGTCTATGACGGTCGCGCCGGGTCGCCCCAAAGAAGCTCCAGACCCTTTTTCTAAGTCGGAGCGACTTGTGTCGCTCCTATTAGAACGGGTCCGCAGCTTCCCTATGGAAGGCGACCTACGTGTGAACGGGGACTAAAAAATGAATTTCTGATTATTTTTAAACACATATTATAAGTAAATAGCACCGTCCTACTGTACATAATAGCTGCCTTCTGACAAAAAGCATACTACATAACTACAATCTATCTGTGATGCTTGAAGTAACATATTTTTGTAATTTGCTAAAGTAACATGAAGGTAAGATTGTATCAAGCTTGGGTGCTGCAATTTTCAAAGATCTGGGATTACAAGTTATTATCTTCATGACATTATGCACACTTGCAAAAGTGCAAACACTTAGAGAAGAAGGGCCAAAGCTTTTTTGGCCCTACTTCTCCTATGTATTACAGGAGTGCAGAGTGACTAATTTTAGCTGACAGTGTACTAAAGCCCGCTGTCGGCTGATGTCACTCAGCCAGTCCAGGCTGGGGAAAGATCCCCAAAATTACATTCAGGATCCACCCAGATGCCTGGGCTGGCAGCTGGCACAGCCTCTCAGCTGCACCCCTTGGAGACTGAGCCAGCTGCTCTCTCCAGCCCAGCCCAGCAATCCAGTGAGCACTGGAGGGGCAGAACAGAGAGTCGGTGACTGACAGTCATAGTTCTCTGCTCAGATCAGAAGGGAGAACTCAGCAATTATTGGTGTTTGAATGCTCAATTATTAGTGCAGATGAGGCGGTGGACCGTGGACAGATGCAGCTCTTGGATCAATGCTGCATCCACATAGGTGAGTATAGGGTTTTGTTTTTTTATATAGCCAATACTTCTCTTTTAAACACTAATTGCAAATATGAACCTTAGCATTTAACATCAAGGGCATATGTGAAGCCATAAAAGATCATGTGACTGCTATGGGGCCTGGATGTACAGGGGGCCTAGGACTGTTTGGTTACACAGTGCTTTATGAAGTAAGCAAAAGAAAAAATATGGAGAAAAAATGTATTTAAAACTAGAACCCCTATGTAGTTGCTATTAAAGCAGTTAGCATTCTGTATCACTACAGGATTGTCTTTACGCTGGGAATCCGATAGACAGAGGGTTTCTAAATTGTTTTTCTATGTGGCCCCATCATACAGAGTCATGGCCCTGATAAAGAGGGGGGGGGGGTATTTTTTTATTTTGATTTAACTTTTCTTAAAGGGTTGAATCAGGCATCGAAAAGATGGTAATTAGATGACCTCCACCTTACTTACAGATGAGCATAAAACATATAAGATACATTTGGTGTTTACATTGTGCTACCCACCAAGAATGGAAGCTCAGGACCTTATCAAGTTAGCTTCTGGACATAGCCCTGGGTCCTCCTGACTATCATGGATTGCATTTGGTTCTAAAACTTAGAAATCATGGGACCTTCCACAGCTACCTCAAACAACTCAAATTTTGTAGTAACACTGAGTCCTTGCACAATTTTTTATTTGAAATTAGTAGACTCCGCGCTCATGGTGATATATTTGAATAAAGATGATATTAAATGTTAATAAATAGGCTGCTGCCTCCCTGAAATATAGTTGAAGACTATATAAAGATAGAAAAAAATGAGGGATTTGGCGCTGCCTAATGGCGATGATATAAATAAGGGTAAAAATGTTTTTGATATATAATGATATGTGAGGGGTTGTAACAAATGAAAAACATCAATTACAAAGTGCGCTAAAAAGTTATGGAACACAAATATTCACAAAAATGGTGATTGCTGATGTTCAGCTAAACACAAAGTCTATATTCCAAATGGCGAGACTGTGCAAAGGTCTTGAAAATCCAAAGGATATAGTGAGGTTGGGGAGTGATGATCAGGCCCGATCCTTGGCGCAAAGGCTCTTGGGAAGGGAGCCGGGCCGGGTGCTGGTGAGCGGGAGGAGGCGGATGCTGGATCGGTGGCCGGGGACGGATTGCTGTGGTGGCGATATCCCCTTGAGTGGAAGCCTCTAGATCCCCACACTTTGGAAGCAGATGGTCGCTTTATTCCTCTTGTGAATTCTCTTCTACAAGCTGACCTTAACGGACTCCAGGGTTATACACTATATGTTTGCATCTCTCCATCATCTGGTAAGAGTCCCTTCTTAACACTGGGTGCATCACGTGTACATTTTGAGCACTGTCTGGATCACCGTTTGGGAAGAGGTTACCCTTATCCTTCATCACTCCCCAACCTCACTATATCCTTTGGATTTTCAAGACCTTTGCACAGTCTCGCCATTTGGAATATAGACTTTGTGTTTAGCTGAACATCAGCAATCACCATTTTTGTGAATATTTGTGTTCCATAACTTTTTAGCGCACTTTGTAATTGATGTTTTTCATTTGTTACAACCCCTCACATATTTATACTATTTCAGTTCTGCTTTTTTCCACTTTTTTTCTCATTTAAGGTTCGCGCACCTATTTTTCTTTTCACCATATATAATGATATGTATATAAAATGTGAGGAGTAAGATGTAAAATGAGACTAGTGTGCAAGTATCACAAACATAAAGAAATAAATAAATAATGTATCAAGTAAACTTATTCACTTGGTCACTCATTATTTATGTGCACAGGCACTTATGCACATGTCACTATATTGATATGATATTCAATGATTATTTTATATAATTTGTAATACTGTACACTGGTTACACTTCATAATCATCCCTGTTTACATTATATTTTTATATACACTTTTTCATATTTTATATGTGCACACGCCACCTACAGGCACTTATATATTGGCCATTACATTGATTACTTGATACATTATTTATTTATTTCTTTATCTTTGTGATATTTGCACACTAGTCTCATTTTACATCTTACTCCTCACATTTTATATACATATCATCATATATATCAAATACATTTTCACCCTTATTTATATCATCGCCATTAGGCAGTGCCAAATCCCTCATTTTCTTTCTACAATTTTTTATTTGTAGTGATTGGTTTGAACAAAGAAATTAATGATTTATTGCAATGGATTTCCTCACTGGTTTGTGCAGGTAAAATTTTATTTAACAGAGTTAGCCTTTGCTCCTGCAAAGCGTTCAGTTATTGCACTTTTTACATTGCTCTTTGTCAGGACCCAGATCTGAACCTGCAAACTCTGCAGTGTCTGGTGATGTCTCTTACTGAGCCACCTAGAAAGCTAGAAGCTCCCCGGACAATTCCCTGTTTTTCTTGAACCTTCAGCTCTTTGCTGTTCCCATGAACTTCCTGATTTAAAGAGATACTAAACACACACTGTATAATTTGCATTGTCCCCTCTATTTCTCTATGTGGATGATGACACTTTGATTATTTTAATTTAACAAATCCATCTAAGTACCTTCTTCCTAATTGATATACAGCTGTCACATGACCCAGATCTTTCCCAGCCTGTCAGCATTGAAACATAAGCAGGAGGTGCTTCTAGTTCTCTGCTGCTGGTCACATGTTCAAAATAAAAAAATAAAACAGCCTTTGAAATACAGAGTAAAAATAAATAAATATTGTCAATAAACTATTTTAAATTGGCACACAAATATAAATTTGATATTCAATATGTATTATTGTGTGGAAATAACATGGCGTGGGTGGAATTCTGCCAGTCAAAGGCTGTGTCACGCCCCTCCAGCCTGTGTTTTAGGATAAGAGGGAGGTGAAGCCTCTATTAATAAACATGTAATATCCTGCCCCAATTCTATTTCGCTGGTTTGTGGGCTGCTCTGATCATATGATAGGGAGGAAATGCGCAGCATAGAAGCTCACTGAAAACTGAGTATGTGCAGAGTTGCCACCACAGCTGCAAAATCCCTAGCTGAATTGGAGACATGAATAGGAAGTGGAGATAGAGAGCAACAGGATCAACCAGGCTTTATGCAGAATACAGAAAAGGAATCTCATAGTGATTGAATGAGTATGAACAGCATGTAATACAGCATTTATTTAAAGTTTTTTTATGATGTGGGTTTAGTGACACTAGTATAAGCCATGTTTCTGCACTTCCTGTTTGCCAGATTATTGTTCTCTCTCCAAGCAATATCTCGCTCTTACCACTCCTGCTGCCATCCATATCGTCGCTACCATTTGTAACTGACCTTTGTCTTGTTCCTCGACTATGCTTCTGCTTGATCCCAACCTGCAACCACTCGTCATCAATTTTTGGCTTGTTTACTGTCTATACCTCTACTACTTATCCCTACCTGCTATGTCTGCTACTACAAACCCAGCTTGTTCACCTCCTAGTGGGGCAATCCTGAGGATCACAAACTGGTACTAACATGCAAGAAAATCTATCTTCACCATCAGGCGCTCTGGTAAATACTGGTTAGTACTCAGGTGAGCTTGTGTAATCTGCCAAGGTGATCTGCTTCTGTAATTATCCAGCTGCTCAGTGGGTGCATTGCTTGCTATAGCTACTGGCCTCCGAGCCTGACTCCAGACCATGACAGACTTATTGATTAGGCCCTACAGCCAAAAAAACAGACACATTGTTGTGCATGTTACTTACCCAATAGTGGGGCTGATATTATGGTCAAAATGGTCTTGAACAAATCGGCAAACAATGCTTGACTTGCCAACCCCAGTGTCCTGCAAATAAAAACATAATAACAATAAACTTTTATTAACATTTAACACTGAACATGCCTCTAAGAAAAAATATATGATGGTACCACTGAATATGAGGTTACTTTTCAATGGTAACAGTGTTATATGTATATGTTGCTTATAGGACAGCTCTGGAGATCTTCAAAGGTTGACCATCCACATTGGGATGTGATTGGCCACAGGTTTATAACTCATCGGTCAGTTGCTTATTAGCAGATAGTTGGAAAAAAATGCACCCCTCTCTGACAAGCATGTATGTCAATGCTCTAGGCAGCAGCAGTAATATCAGGGAAACAAAAGCAATTAGCCAGGAGACTCCAACCCTATATAAACTACTTTTCTTCACCAGGGCTTCTGATTGCAAGTTAGGTAACCCCTATTTGTCAGATCAGTTCAGCCTGATTGGGTGATAATGTCATGACTATTTGCCCTCCTAAATGCCACCAGCTGGCAATGTCCGGGGTGCAATTACATGTGAATGTTAGAAACTTGTCCTAGACACTATTCTTGCCCCCTGAGATGAGCAGCAACTGAGAAGTGTGCTTGTACTGGTTATCATGCTACCCCTTACTTCTTCACTTACATAAACGTGCTAGGCTAGCAGAGCTAATTTTTTAAATTATGGCAGGCTCTTTAGTACTTTTTGGACTTTCTGCCTAGACCACATCTAATAGGAGCAGCTTTTCTTATAGACATAGCACTTGCCACTCAGGTGATGATTATCTAGTGCCCTTGGTTTCTTTTTCATAAATAAAATCAGTTACTAGATATCGTTCATATAAAGTCATAACAAACCTGTAGAGATGTGCAGTCTACTTTCTCCACTGTAGGTGGTACTCGTCCACAGCACCATTGCAGTTGAAGAGGAAGTCGAGAGGAACATGGTTGCTCTATGGTTTCTTGGGTCACTGGGGAAGCTATCCGATTGGATGCTGCAACCCCATGTGACTCTGTCAGCCAGCTTGGGTCAGGCAGAGCCTATTTAAGGCTTTGGCTCCCAGGCTTGGAGTGCATTTCACGTGTGAGTAGTGTAGGGAAAGGTCACCTATCTGACAGGGACAGTGCCATCCTTTTTGGACACCTTCTATTCGGGATACAAACAGCCCCTCAAGACAGACGCTGTTGGCACAATAAGACCTGCTCTACTACACATTTCTGCTGCATTCTGTGGGTGTTTCCGGTCAGGCGCCTTCCCGCCAGGCTTGTTGTAAACTCCTGAACCTTTACATTAATACAAGTTCTTTCTTTTCTCTTCAACTGGACTCTGAGTGTTTACTACTGGCAAACCATGCTGCACCTCCAGTGCCATCTTAAGAGCCTTATAGGCCCCAGGGCAATGCAGTGCACTGGGGCCCCCTGCCTACACAATCACGCACGAGAATAAAAATGCAAGGTAGTTGTCTCTTGTAGTATATATTGGTCCCTGTAATATGTATATAGTAAGGTATATACTCCAGGTAGTAGTTGTACTCTCTTGTAGTATATAGTGTTCCCTGTAATATGTATATAGACTATATACACATTACAGGGAACACTATATACTACAAGAGAGTACAACTACTACCTGGAGGATATATACCTTACTATATACATATTACAGGGACCAATATATAGTAAGGTATATCCTCCAGGACAGGTAGTTGTCTGTCTCTTGTGTCATCGATCATCATCATGCCGTCATTGCCATGAGAGAGTTAAAAAAAGAATATCATTTAATCAAGCAGCCTGGCAGCTGGGCTGGCTGCCTTACCTTTACAATGGCTGCACATGGGAGGAGGTGGGTGGAGGTGGAAACGGAGCCAGTCTTCTAGGGTCGAGACGGAGGAGAGGAGGACGAGCCGAGGAGAAGGAGGATCCTCCTCCGAGTCCTCCGCTGCGGCGCTGTGCATCCTGGGTCTGCACTCTGCTCTGCTAACGTCACTGGTTGCTAGATGCCAATCGGGCTGGCCTTAGCAACCAGTGTGCACTGCAGTGCAGACTCGAGCCACGGCCGCAGACGGCGGGTGGAAAACAACAAAGGGGGGGCCCGGGCAGGCGGACAACGGAGCAGGGGGGGCCCTAGACCACCAGGGACATGCCACCATCCATGTGGGGCCCCTTGCAAGTGGGGCCCCCGGGCAACCGCCGGGCATGCCCAGTGGAAAAGACGGCCCTGTGCACCTCCCCACAAACCTACAAAAAGGGGAACTGAATGAGGCCTGGTTCACATTACACTTGTTCCCGCACCCGCAGTCAAAACGCACTGCTATTTAAAAATGCGTGGGGCTCCCATTCATTTTTAATGGCATCCCCCACATTCAAAAAGGAAGCATGTTTGTGGATGTGGGAACCACTAGGAAATTACATTGTGCAAAAGCACCATGCGATTTCCCACCCAGTGCATTTCGAAATGGTGCAGGAACCTTTTTCCTGCATGAAACGCAAGCATAGCAGCCCATTCAAATGAATGGGCTACTGTGCCTGCGCAAACACGGCCAATAGATCTGCGATAATATAAACTAGGCCTAAAGGTCTAGAAATATGATAAAAATATCTCAGAGGTACGCAAAACCTTGGTCACCCTTCAACATGAACCACTACAATAGGCAGGTAAGAGCTGTCAATGAAATGCCCATCTGTCCATTCACAGAACAGGGTGGATTGTGAAAGCATAGTAATATGAACTCTGTAAATAGCTGAGAGAGCAAAAAGGGGCAGGAAGGCCAACTTAAGCTTTAAAACTATAAATTATGTTTCATTTCCTACTATGCTGTTAGAAAATATCTGTGATGCACCCTCATCATCAAACTGCACAAGATAAACTAAAACAAAACTAAAGGCAAGACTTTTTTTATCTTTTCTCATTTTGGATAGAGTAAGGGAGGGTTATAAACACCTGTCCCCAGTGAAAGATTTCCCTTTTATTCTGGTTTTGGTGACAATGCACTTACAATACTTGGGATTTTCTGTAATTGGAATTCTTGGTTATAATGGTAAACAGGACAAATAGAGAATCTTCCTAATGGGGGAACGGACAGTAATCAAAACCTGACAGGTGTTCTAATTTCTCTCTACTCTATCCACAATTTAAAAAAAAGTTTTGCCTTTAGTTATATTTTAACTCATGCTAATAAGCAAACATGCAGAAAGTTATTTTTTGCTACAGATTGGGAGAGGAGAGTGGGTGCACAGCAAATCTAACAAATTAGTGAGCATCATGGCACATAGGTTGGATAGGTTTAGGCCTTGTTCACACTGGCAGATGCACACCCACAAAGATGACAAATTGAAAGCAGCAGCTGTGTCCGTGTAGCCGCTGTGTCCCAATAGACATAAATGGGACTGGCTGCATGGGGATGCACGGAAACCCTGTGTATCCCCATATGGGCAAACACAGCCCTCACATGGGCATATACTTCAGTACAAGCATGTGAATGAGGCCTTAGCTGTATCCCCATCCAAATGTTATTGTTAGAGTAAAGACATCTTCAGCATCCTAGATTCCCACACTCTTACATTAACTAAAATATTTAATAGTGGGTGGAATTGGATTTTACAGCAGCCCATCCTTTTGCTAACAATCACCTGAAAGTTATTGAGCACACCAGTGGAGAATCAAAGATGCAGAAGATGTCACTGGACAGAAAATAATTTTGAGATCTAAAGGACCACCATATTTCAAGTCTTTGCCATGCCCCACACATCCAAAAATGTTCCTTATTTTTATAGTAATGACAATTTTAAATATATAGCTTTGGCTAGTGCCGGATATAGACCTTGAGGGGCCCGGGGCACTTTAATCCCAGGGCCCCTCAACATAGAGGGAAATTAAATTATTTGACAAATAAAAAAAAAAAGTGAACTGAAATGAATGATAAACCACATTTGTTCTAAATAAATATGTTAGGTTCCGAAAAAGACACTTGTCTAATTTTTATTCTTAGTTTTATTGACTGTATGAATAATACATTACACAGGTAATTGGAAATGTCATACATCATAGTTATGCATCACAGTACAATATTAACAAATATCTTTCTTCCTGCACTTAGCATCTGCAAAATCTTTAACTAAAGCCCCGTACACACGTAGCGATTGTCGGCCGTAAATATTCGGCCGCCGAACGATCGGCCGATTGTCGGCTTGTTAGTATGATGCTTCTGACAACCGACAGCGAATTTTCGGCCGAACAGAATCTGGCATGCAGGCTTTAAAATTTTTGTTGGCCGTCATCAGAACGGCCGATTGTTCGCCAGTCAGTACAGAATTCGGCCGACAAACAGCAGATTAGCAAGACTGGTCATGCTCAGAAAAGAAAAAACACACGGAAAGTTAACCATCACATGACATCACTTCTGCAGTCGGCTGTTGTTGGCCGACAAAATTCGCGTGCAGTCTTTAGCACTTTTCAGCCGACAGGACAACATCGGACAAAAGACGGCCGATCGTTCGGCCTACATTCGGTACGTGTGTACGGGGCTTTACTCATTAAACTGTATCATCTTGAGGACACTGCTTTTGACAGCCAGTAGGCACAGAGCACTTGGTCATTCATGGGTCATCGAGGTTCTCATATTATTCTTCATCAGTGCCAATTTGCTGAGTGACCTTTCTTCCAAACAACTAGTGACCATCATGCTCAAATATATTTGAAAACTATATTAACACTTGGATAGATATCAGCAAGCCCTTCATCATGTAATAAAACTGCCTGTTGAGATGGAGTGAGACATGACTGGAGCTTGGCAAAGGCTGCAAACTGGACAATTTCCCCAACGAACGCACTACTGAAGTCTTGAGGGAAAATACGTTTAATTTTTTTTTTCTTTATAAAGGAAGTCTGGGGCCCCTCCTGGAAGGGGGACCGGGGGCATCTGCCCCCTTATAAATTGAGCACTGGCTATGGCACAGACTCGCATATAAATGCTTTGTGTATCTATGTACAGAAAGTGACACAAAGGCATATAAGCAGGAAATAAACAAACAATCTGTAGGTACAAGTGGAATATTTTTGTGGGACAAAGAAAATCTGTCCCACAGGAATGTTTATTTTTCAGGCCTTATGTTGTAACCACTGGCTAAATTCCCACACTCAGAAAAAAAAAAAAAAAAGCACTGAACTGCTACTTTTTCAATGGGTCAAAAATAAAACAACCAAAAGACAAAGAAACTGCATTTAATGATTTCCATATTGTCATGTTATGCTGCAGGTTATGCAGGTATAAAAAAGCTTTTTTTTAAATCCCATAATGTATACAATAGATTGCAATAAAGGACTAATTAAGAAAATTAATTAAAAAACTGTGTAAAATGATATGAGCATGTACTTGGTTTATGTAATTGCATATGAGAGAAAAATAAGAAAACAACCTTAACTGGAAATGAAAGGATATCTGTGAATCATAATTTAATTTTGGCACTTTGGTATCCAATGGTAGCTTTATAAAAGGGAAGAGCACGGCAGCAATGGCCCTCAACATGATAAGTATTGTATTTACTGTTTATTGCTCCTGGTGCTAGCATTAATACCTGGACATATTGAGTACTATAACATATCTCCTTGTGGGGCTTTTGCAAACAATTTGTGGTGCTTGTACCTGGAATAATGATGAGCAAAGATTTACTAATGACATCTGTGCACATTAAGGTTGTCAACGTAAAGTAAGGTGACCAGATTTTTCAAATTAAATCCGGGGACATATTTGTTTTTATTGGCAAATGGCACAGGACTGCAAAATACACAGAGCACTGGGCACAGGATTACATAATACACAGAGTGCTGGGCACAGGACTACATAATACACAGAGCGCTGGGCACAGGACTGCATAATACACAGAGCGCTGGGCACAGGACTGCATAATACACAGAGTGCTGGGCACAGGACTACATAGTACACAGAGTGCTGGGCACAGAACTACATAATACACAGAGTGCTGGGCAAAGGACTGCATAATAAACAGAGCTCTGGGCACAGGACTACATAATACACAGAGTGCTGGGCATAGGAATACATAATATGCAGAGTGCTGGGCCCAGGACTACATAATTCACAGAGCGCTGGGCACAGGACTGCATAATACACAGAGCACTGGGCACAGGACTGCATAATACACAGAGCACTGGGCACAGGACTGCGTAATACACAGAGCGCTGAACACAGGACTACATAATACACAGAGCGCTGGGCACAGAACTATATAATATACAGAGTGCTGGGCACAGGACTGCATAATGCACAGGGTGCTGGGCACAGGACTACATAATACACAGAGCGCTGGGCTCAGGACTACATAATACACAGAGCGCTGGGCTCAGGACTACGTAATACACAGAGCGCTGGGAACAGGACTGCATAATACACAGAGCGCTGGGCACAGGACTGCATAATACACAGAGCGCTGAGCAGAGGACTACATAAAATACAGGAGGGTGCTAGACGTAGAGTGCAGGATTCAGAGGTTTGCTAAGCACAGAGGACACTTCTGCCCCCACATCCATAGCCCACCTCTGCACCCTTCTCTCACAGATTATCTTTGCAGCCACCTCTTAGATCTTCCCCCACAACAGCAAAACTCTCCATGCAGCTGCATCAGCTCTGACCCCTGCTCCCCCACTGCCCACACCTGTGTACAAACAGTCCTCCACCCCCATCTGCTCACTTCCAGGTCTCAGCCCTCCACACAGTCAATTTTTGGCTCTGCCTCTTCTCCACTGAACAGCAGCAGGAGTGGCAGTGAGATCATCCAGCAGAGGGCTTCGGCATCTGAGCCACCAGGCTGTTTCTCAGCCTGGTATCCCCGGGACAGACTTGGTTCAAGGGCAGTGTCCTTAGTCCGGGACTGTCCCCGGAAACTGGGGATGTCTGGTCACCCTAACGTAAAGGCATTTTAAGATCACCCTCCCACCAGAGTTGCCCTTTGGTAAAATGACCTATGCCTCCCTCAACTTAGAAAATGTCCAGGCAGGTAGAGAGGCTCCAACCCCACTCTAAAGCTGGATAAAACAACAAAATAGTAATGATATATGATCACAAGGATCACACTCGGTATTAACTAAATAGAGATTTGGGTTTACGTCTGTAGGGTTGGACAGAGAGTTGGCTCATTTTAATTCCCTCTTAAAGCAGAACCAAAGTTGAAAAAAAATAATTGCAAACAGACAGGCTCTTCATTGCAGAAGAGACATGCAATGTCTCTTCTGTAATCAAACACACTTACCTGCCTGTTCACAATCCTCTGTAGAATGCACACTGAGCTGCGCATGCACAGCTGAGTTTTCATTACAGCACAGTGCCTGTGTACTGCAGTGACTACACTCCTGCACATGAACTGGAGTGATTTCATCCTGCGGCAGACTTTTAATGCAGCCAAAGCTGCCGAAACCAGCGAGGGACCCTGTGGACTTTGTATCATTGGAACAGTAGTAAACATTTTTCACTTTAGTAATGCTTAAAGCAATGAAATGTTCCCATAACCATAAGTCAGAGAAGGCTCAGAGGATGCTAGAGTTAAAGCATAATTCCACTTCTGTTGAGAAAAAAACATTCCCCTCTGGGTGATCTATGTACATTGCAGGGATTTTAAACAAACTTTGTTGCAGAATTCTAATTTCTGTTATTCTGAAGAAATCATTGTTTGTTCCTCTTTGCCTCTGTGCTGAGTGGGTCAAATGGGAGTGGTTTCATAATCATCTATCAGCTGTGGCAGCTGCAGGGCTCTAATGAGGAAAGCCTACTGGGCCTGCATCTCTTTAGACGTGTTCCTATTGGGAGTATCTCACCAAAAATTACATTTTTGATGCAGGAGATGCCAGAAATCTGACTTGTATCTTAGGCAGACTTCTGAGAAAATTGGTGAGCCAATCACACAAGCAGGAAATTATGTTTCAGGGGTGTGGTCAGTACACATTCTGTGTACAGAACAGCTCCAGGTAGTCATATTGCATTGCATTTTCAGAAAATTACAACAGCTGCAGATTGAAAAGGAAAGGTAATTTTTAATCACATTAAATTACAATATGATTTGTGTCGCAATTGTATATGCTATATTTTTTATCCCAACGAAAGTGGAGTTACCCTTTAAGTGCCAGTCCTACCCCTGCTGAAGATAAGCAACCTGGGTATAGGTATAATATTGTAGCACCCTCCTAGGTAGGTGCTAAGAAGAAGCATATGGGTGGCCCTGTCTGCATAAAAGGAGGGCCTGATCATTTTGTTAGGTTGTCATGTGCTTCCCAGGGTGTCTGTTGAGTCTGGGGAGTCTCCCCACTGTGTCCAATGAGGGTTCTTATTGGACAGTGGAGGAAACCTGACCAATAGCACACCAGGGCTTGTATCCATCTCAGAGGGCAGAATCTGCCGCAAAGCATTCTGGCAGAGGGTATAAGTCTGAGGGGAGCACATGACGCAGTGCCTTTGGCGGGAAGCAGAGTCCCAAGAGGAGGGTGATGACTGTCTCTCCTCCTGTCAGCGCAAGTGAGAGAGTGCCCTGGGCAGTTGGCCTAGAGGACGAAGGTTGAGCTGACATACAGAGGAGGGACCCAGAGTGCTGTGGACTGAGTGGAGTTGCTGGGCAGAAGTTTTGGGGGAAAAATTGTATCGTGAGTACTTGAGACTGCCCAGGGGTCTGCCTAGGAGAGGGGACCACTCCAGAAGGTCAAGTGGATTCAGAAGCCAGCTAACCTGTGGAGAAGGTTTAGAGAAAGGGGGTGCCAGTGTTTAAGCCCTGAAGATAAGTGAGAGAAAGAGGGTGCTGGTGTGGGCCCTGAAGTGTTTAGCAGTGCAGCAGCAGCACACGTAGCTACCTCAGTAAGGAGTGCTTAAAGCGGAGTTCCGGGCACAAAATCGATATTTTTTTTTTGTGCCCGTCCGCTTCTTCACCTTCACCTGAAAAGGAATTGGATAGTTACGTTTTTTTTTTTTTTAAAACTCACCTTGTAATTGAAGATCGAAAATACTCACCTCAATGTACTTCCTCCCTCTGTGCCGCGGCTCCTCCGTCACTTCCTCCTTCGCGATGATTCCTGGGAGCTGAACGTCATCGCTCCCAGGAATCAATGCAACGGCACCGGCCCCGGAAGTGACGAGAGGGGCCGGTGCAGGCGCATTCTGGGAGAAGAGGACGCGGAAGAAGACGCGGAAGAGGATCGCGCCGGCTTCAGCTGCCCACAAGAGAGATGGAAACGCTGTGGAAGATATTTTATAAGTAAGTATTTCTTCTTGCAGGTAAGTGCGAACCGGGACAGATCAGAGGCTAGCCATTGTGGAATGTGCTAGCCCTGACTGTCCCGGGGATATGTTTATTGAAAAATGCTTTCTGTGCCCGGAACTCCGCTTTAAGGGAGCTAAAGAAAGGACTTCTTTATGTGAGAAAGCAGTCCAAGGTCAATTTGGAGTTAACAAGCAGCAAGCCAGTGTTAACCAGCGTCAACCCGCGTTGACCGGCATCTAGCCAGCGTCAAGTCAGCGCCAAGAAGCGTTTTCAGTTGTCCCTAGCAAATTGTGCATAGTTGAGCCAAAGGAGTATCCCACTAATTCCCTTCTCCCATCCAAGTTCTCAATAAATACAAAAAGCCCAAATATACTGGACTGGTCATTGTCTCAGCATTCACAATTGGAGGAACATGCACAGAGGTACTTTTGTTGCACCCGGTGGCCCAGGTGGACCCATATCAAGCAAAACGGCTGGGAATCAAGCTACAATAAGAAGGCAGAGAGCTTCCAAAAAGAGTGTGGTTGTTTCTATGTTTGGACTGGACCAGATCAATATGTAGACAGTAGGGCATTAGTTGGTTAGTTTCCCTGTAAAGGAGAAGCCTGGAGCCGTGGAAGGACCTTCCTTTCTTGTGAGTAGCAGATCTCTTTCTGAACTATGCAGAACTGTTTACAGTGGAGTGCCACCAGCTTTAACCACTTTACCGCCGGAGGATTTTGCTGTCTTACGTCCAGGCCACTTTTTGCGATTCGGCACTGTGCGACTTTAACTGACAATTGCACGGTCGTGCAACGCCGTACCCAAACGAAATTTACGTCCTTTTTTTCTCACAAACAGAGCTTTCTTTTGGTGGTATTTGATCACCTGTGCGATTTTTACTTTTTGCGCTATAAACAAATATAGAGCGTAAATTTTGAAAAAATAACAATATTTTTCACATTTGTTTATATGAAATTCCCCCAAAAAATGTAAAAATCTAATTTTTTTTTAATTTTTGGCCAATTTGTTTTCTGCTACCTATGTTTGGTAAAAAAAAATCACAATAAGCGTATTTTGATTGGTTTGCGCAAAAGTTATTGCGTTTACTAACTAAGGGAAAGATTTCTGTCATTTTTGGTGTTTTTTTTTTTAACGAGTAATGGCGGCGATCTGTGATTTTTTTTGCGGGACTGCAACATTGCGACGGACAGATCGGACCCTTGACTGCCATTTTTGACACTTTTGGGGGTACCAGTGACATTACTACAGCAATCAGTGCTATAAATATGCACTGTTACTGTAAAAATGACACTGGCAGGGAAGGGGTTAATTTTATTGGAGAGGGAGGGGTTAATGTATGCCTGGTGCTAACTAACGTGTGTGGGGGGAGGTGACTGAGTGACACAGGGACAGATCGCAGGTTCAGCTATGCTGAACCCTGCAATCTGTCACTGTCTGTCACTTAGGAGATCCGCCTGCTTTGTTTACACAAGCGGGCGGATCTCCAAACTCGATTCCCCGACGATCGGGGAAGAGCAGCGGCGATCGCTGCTGCTCCACCCCTGGCCCGACTCCCGCTGTGACTGAATACAGCGGGAGCTCCGCCCACAAGGGGAGGAGTCCAGCGACGTAGGTCTACGTCGCTGGACGGGAACGAGCCACTGTGCCGCAGTAGAGGCACAGTGAGCGGGGCTAAAGTGGTTAAGGGAAGGCTGAAGTATGTAAATATCTTTGCTTCTGTTGATTCATTAAACTGTTAAAAGACATTTTTTGATGTGGAATTCTCCTTCTCCTAACCTCTATATGGAGACATTTCCTGAAAAACAAAACTTGTCCCCAAGGTGCAGAGCAGGGTCTATATGTTGTAAGGTCTGGAGCAGGTTAGCAAAGGACTGTTACCAGGTACCGGTTAAGCCATCAGTTCCCCCTTCAGATTTCCCCACACATAAGGAGGAGCACTCAAGTTTCTGCTATTCTCCAAAAAGTGATCTACAACTAATATAAGTCAATATGAACTGCTTTATGGCATAGAGGCCTGTAATCTTACATCCCTACATCTTCAACTTCCGGCTGCAAGTCTCAGTAACTTATGAATTAGGTCACTAGAAAAATATACTTGAATAACGCCGACCTTGTGTCATTTTATTAACATTATGGCTTTTCCTTTTCCTGGCAGGAGCGATGAAGACAGAATATCCACAGCACTTTCATCTGTAGTTTACGAAGCTATTTCCCAGATGGAAATGTTATCTGGAAGAATTTCCAGGAAGCACAGCATTTGCCTGCATTCTCTGATTGAAACAAGGAGGACGGAGGTTAACAAGAGAAGAGGGGGAGGTGGAACAGACAGGGAATTCGCCAGGCTGTTACAGAGCTCATCCTTTAACTTGTATGTGGTCTGTTTTGCTTGCCACTAGCAGTAAAACTATTTCCATCTGATATTGCAAAATGTCCTCTTGGTTTGTTGAGTCTGCCCTCCAAATTTCTATACAGAAAACCATGTGTGTCACACAAGATGAATGCACTATTTATCTTACCACATCCACTTATACGCACACTGTCCTGTCCCCGGGATTTCCTAATGACCTCTTGATAGAAGTGAATAAATGTAGAGATGTGATTAGTAAAACGATTTTTCCTGACTTTATATAATCAAATGTACCAACATTATATCACAAAAAAGAACATTTGTCACCTCAAAGTTTTCCTAATACAGAAAACCTAAAAAAAACCTTTCCTAAAGCTTACCATACCCTATAAATTTTATTATACATACAATCTCCTTTAGAACTTCCATCAACTATGTAGTGCAAAGATCTGTCTGATATGATACTATTTGAATACGTAGATTACAGTAGATAGGTCCTCACATAGTATTGGTGAATCTAAAGAAGATTGTGCAATTAGATTGTATAGTGTAGAGCCAATATAAGAGAGGCCGCAAATGCTGAACTTTTAAACATGCCTCTTTCCTGATATTATTCTCATCTACATCCATTCAATACTTTCTGAGTCACTGACCCAGAATATGCATACATATCATTTAAAAAAGTATGACTGTTTCCTGCTGGCTTTAAGCTTGAGAAGTCAGTGATCTCACAACTACCGATCACTCTCTTCTCGGTCTTCTCTAAACTGAGAGTGGTTGAGGGCAGGGCCTACTACACCCAAGTGGGGACCCAGAGAAAGCGCTAATTAGTGCCCCTAAAGGCTGGCTGATGCTGTCATTTAACTCAAGGTTGGCATTAAGGCAGCGCTCCAACTTAAAAGTGATGCTTCTCCAGAAGAACATAATTAACTCCTTGTAAATCCATGGCCCAACTTCTGTACTGTTTACATTGTTCACTACGACAGTTCATCATTACACTTCATAACTTCTCTCATTTTGGTTGTGCATCATTTCTGAGCCAGTATTGCTGAGTTTGTAGTGAACTCCACCAGCCCAGTAACTTGTCACCTCACTTCCAGATATGACATTGATTCATATATTACACTTGAATACTAGGAAGTTGAACTCTTGTGCACATCCTGTGCTTACAGTATTCTTCTCCTGAGGCCCCACTCCATCTTCCATGACTTCCAGGCTGGGTCCCTAGGATGCCATGATGTCGGACCCAGTATTGGGGTTCCAATAGCTACGGAAGAAGCCTAGGCACACAAGCTTCTTTGCTTCCAGGACCTTCCATCACCTATGCCAAGCCGCACCATTTCCCGACTGGCTGCTTATCCACTTGACACAAGTACTGTAGTCATTAGCAAAGGCAATAAAGCCTCTTCTGAATTGCTTTACTGCATATGAACATCTGTACTGCATCTTCCCTAAATCGTTTTGTCGCATAATAAGCCCTGTTCTTGTGATACGCCATATATGCATGCACCCCTTTAAGAATGTCCTTAAGTAACTTCAGACCAGGCCAAGTTGAATACAATAAAGGTTTTTGTTTAAATATAACAAATAAGCAGTTCAATAAGGATGTACTAAATACTCAATCCTGTACATGATCTTCTAAGTGCATCTTAGTAAGTCCATTGGTGCCCCTGTTTGCCCAAGGAGGTAGTCATGCCTTTAATAGGTGAGAAAGTCCTTTGATTCCTTTGGTCAAGCATGAGTCCATACCCCTGGAACCCTAGGTGGGCTTCCACAAGGGGTGGTCAAGTGCAAAGTATTGGATCACATCCTTAGCAGCATGTCCTATGCTCGGGGAGACCTGGGACCCAACCTCAAGACATCTTGCTAACTAGGTTGCCCCCGAGGTGGTTCCCTCCCTTTTTATGTGCTTGCCCCAGCAGAGAATGGTAGTTTCCCAAAAAGCCCAACAAAACCTTACCAGCAGTATTAACCGTTATGTCCCAAGGAGTACCACCTCAGCAGGGCTAGAACAGCTAAACAGTGCAACATTCTATATCACAAAAAATAACCATGGCCTTCAACTGAATACTGTGGAACATTTTGATAAAACATAAACATTTCACATCCACCTGCTTACAATGCTCTCTGCTCTGCCCTCCCAGCACTCACTGGAGTGCCAAGCTGGGGAGGGGGCGGGAGAAGCTGGCTCTGGTTCTCAGTGGTGCAGGTGACAATAGGCTTTAGCTTGCTGTCGGCTGGTTCTGGATCACAGGAGAGCAAAAGGAAGTGCACTTATGTGACCCACATGGGAAGAATGTCCAAAAAAGCTTTGGCAATACTTCTCCTTTAAATCAGAATTCCTTATATGAATATTTATTCTGGATCAGTGACTTAAAGCGTTCCCAAAAGTGGAACTTCCACTTATATGCTTTCTCTCCCCCCCCCCCTCTGGTGCACTTTTCAGGTGGTAAGGGGCAAAGGGTACCTGTTTTTGACAGGTACCCTTCCCCACTTCATGGAGACAGCGCCTCCCCTTCACTCGGAAGTTCGGCCCCCCTGCTTCTTCCTCTGCCGCCCGGCCAAATAGAAAGCGTGGCGCACTTTGCGCATGCGCAGAAGGGAACCAGCTGTGAAGCTGAAAGGCTTTGTTGCCGGATTCCCTTACCCTGAATGACGGCGGCAGCACCTGAGAGCCGATACGAAAATCGGCTTCAGGTGCCGACATTGCGGGAACCCCGGACAGGTAAGTTCTAAAATTTATAAGTCAGCGGCTACAGTATTTGTAGCTGCTGATTTTTTTTCCTGGGGGGGGGGGCGGAACTCCTCTTTAAAGTATTGAAGCTGGAAAATCAGCATGACAGACAGGCGAGTAGTATTTACAGAATTAGAACTGAGCATTGGCAGCCTCCCTGTTTCCCTAAGTCAAGGTCTGTCTAATAGAGTACCTTACTGATATAAATATGGAGACTACCATTATAGCCCTGCCTCTGAAACTGCTAGTTGCCTGGCTGTCATTACATTCCAAATACCAAGTTGCACACTGATGGTGGAACATGTAAAGTTTATCGAACTAGAACAAACACATAGTGTCCCCACCTACAGATTGTCCCACTATAATATGTTTCACCTTTACAGGCTTAATTGTAGGGTATGTGCTGACTGAACAAACTTTACTATGGGTGGCATTGCCAGTGTGCATTATGATGTTTGGAAGTGATAGCAGGATGAAGTGGAAATTGGCTTCCTGTAGTCTACATCTGGTATATCTGAGACAGAGACTAAGGATGGTTGAATGGGGCTTGGAGCAGTGGATCTGCCTGGCTGTCAGGTCTGGAAATGCATAGTAAGCACTAAATCTGCATACTTGTTATAGGTCAGTAACTGTGAAAGTACTGAAGCCATTGGATCAGCATGACAGGCAAGGAACTCATTGTTTCAGAAAGAGAGTAGTATACGTTTTTGTTTCATTTACAAACGAAAATGCACACCATTTTCTAGGCCTATTTTTGAGTCGAACAGTTGAAGTTTAAACTGTTGTTGAAATGAAGATGTGGGATCAAAGGAACATGGTATGTATTTAACAAACTAAATAACTTCATATAAAGTGCAATAAAACAGCCAATCAGATCAGAGACTGAAGGATTGTGAAATTCTGTTTGGCTTGATGCCAGCATAGTCATATTACCATATGGGAATAATCAGTTTAATTTACACATCAGAATGCCAGCACTCACATATTTGCAAAAACATTACCCTTCTAAGTCAAATTAGCAATTTTAGAAATTAGCGACATTGCAAGTCAGGCAATTTCCTGACTTGCAATGGTACGCATGTTATCTACCTGATAGAGTGTATATGTGGATAACAGTATGAGGGCTGTACAAAAAGAACCCTAGCTAAATGTGTGTAAGAAAAAGTGCTTAAGAAATATTATCAATGGGGAAAAAAATGATGGTGTGACCTCATCATTTTAAATGCTTCCATAACTGGGACCCTAGCTCACTGAAATGTTGGCTATACAGAAAGTAAGAGCAGAATGGAGAGGGGGCAATCCCATAATTTGTTTAGATCAGAAACTAGGCTAATGGATCCATCGTCTAAAGACCATGGCCCCTAAAGTCCTGATTATACAGGGGATTTTATTGTGAATTTTTTATAATGGTTGGTTTGGACCAACATGCCACTCTATTTAATCTGAGGAAAGAAAATGCCACAAAGCCTAATATATTATAGGGTATCTGTGAATTTGAAAGGAGATTTTAACTCATACATAAGGAAGTGGCATTTTATGGTGTTCAATGGTTTTAGACGTTATTATTTTATTTTTCAATAGTCTTGAGGTATGTGCTTTTGGGAAGAGCAAGGTAAAACAGTTTGGTGGCCAAAGGAGGGACTAAGGGATGTGATTTTATATAACAGTGCTTGAGCCTGGCCCCCCACCACCCCAATAAGAAAGATCTATTACCTTGCAATGCATTGGTTGGATGGTGGGAGCCAGAATCTATAGAAGGAACAGACCATTGCTCATTGGAGTCCATTTTTGGGCACTATAAAATGTATTCTGCTACATGTTTTTGGTAAAAAATAAATAAACTATGGTATATATTGATATAAAATTGATCAATTCTGATGGCCTTTTTGGAAAGTGGACAGTCTGAGGCATTTAGTAAGTGGTATGGTGAGTTTTTTGTAGTTGAAATTTTTTTGGTCACAATTAGTTTTGAAAATGAAATTGAATAACATTTTTTTTCTCACAACTTTTTTTTACAGTACTGTCACCAGTGCTGTACCATTTGTGACAGTTGTGATCACTAGTGATCTGTTATTGGCTGCAGATAATCACATGGTATAGGGTGCTGTGATTGGCCCAAGTACTATGTGATAGCTGTGAGTCAATTACAGCATAGACGACACAGCTGTTATGAATTAATTAATTTATCACAGCTTTGTTGACATTGTGATCGTGTGATCTCATAATGATAGCATATCTGCACGCCCCCCTAAGCCTGAGCAGGCAAAATGACTGCATATACATGATTTTGCCTGCACGTGCCTCCCAGTATATGTACCGTGGCTGGTCAGCAACTGGTTAATGTAATTTCAATGTTGTTTTGAATCATTTTAAATCTTCAGCTTTCATTTAAATGACACCTGGTAATCCTGCAGTAAAGGTACTAGGCTGGCCATACATGTTCAATAATCTTGTACAATTTTACTTTAGGTTTACCAAAAACCATATAATATGATTTCAAACAAAATAAACTATTTTTAATTGTAACCAATTAGGCAGGCCCATGCACTACATACTGTAGTTTAACCACTTTACCACCGGAGAATTTTGCTGTCTTACGTCCAGGCCACTTTTTGCGATTCGGCACTGTGTGACTTTAACTGACAATTGCGCGGTCGTGCGACGCCGTAAGTGAAATTTACGTCCTTTTTTTCCCACAAACAGAGCTTTCTTTTGGTGGTATTTGATCACCTGTGCGATTTTTACTTTTTGCGCTATAAACAAAAAAAGGGCATAAATTTTGAAAAAATAACAATATTTTTCACATTTTTTTATATGAAATTCCCCCCCAAAAAAATGTAAAAATCAAAATTTATTTAAATTTTTGGCCAATTTGTTTTTTGCTACCTATGTTTGGTAAAAAAAAAATCACAATAAGCGTATTTTGATTGGTTTGCGCAAAAGTTATTGCGTTTACTAACTAAGGGAAAGATTTCTGTCATTTTCGGTGGTTTTTTTTTAACGAGTAATGGCGGCGATCTGCGATTTTTTTTGCGGGACTGCGACATTGCGGCGGACAGATTGGACCCTTGACTGACATTTTTGACACTTTTGGGGGTACCAGTGACATTACTACAGTAATCAGTGCTATAAATATGCACTGTTACTGTAAAAATGACACTGGCAGGGAAGGGGTTAATTTTATTGAAGAGGGAGGAGTTGATGTATGCCTGGTGCTTACTGACGTGTGTGGGGGGAGGTGACTGAGTGTCACAGGGACAGATCGCAGGTTCAGCTAAGCTGAACCCTGCAATCTGACCCTGCCTGTCACTTAGGAGATCTGCCCGCTTTGTTTACACAAGCGGGCGGATCTCCAGACTCGATTCCCCGACGATCGGGGAAGAGCAGCCGCGATCGCCGCTGCTCCTCCCCTGGCCCCACTCCCGCTGTGACTGAATACAGCGGGAGCGAGCCTCCGGCGGCGCGAGCGCGCCGCCCACAAGGGGAGGAGTCCAGCGACATAGGTCTACGTCGCTGGACGGGAACGAGCCACTTTGCCGCAGTACGGTCAACGTGACCGGTCGGCAAGTGGTTAAGGTAAATCTAAAAGAAAGTTGCACAAGAGAATTGAACATATATGGCCAGCGTTAGTTAGGGCACTTCATTTATGCAGTGATGTCTGACTCCCAATTATGTTCCTACATTGTCACACTGTCATATGTGTCCAGTGGAGACTAAAAGCAGCCATGCTGACTCACACATTGTTCAGGCATCATCCACTGCTTTCATTATCATGAACCCAATCCAGAGCAATGATGGATAGCTGACACTGGAGCAACTGCAATTGGACAGGAAGTGGCTAAAAAGGGCTGAAGGACCTTAGCAACAATGAGATACAAAATAGCAGGCCCGGAATGGCCAAAGGGCAGACCGGCTCCGTGGCTCATTGATGATCAGGCCACACAGAGGGAGGTAAGCAGCGACCGCGGCCTGGACAGGGTTAACACAGGCCCGCCGCTTACCTATCGCTGTGTGGCCATGCCTGTATCTCCTCCGGCAGAACTACAGACGAGGTTGATGCCTGCAGAGACCCTCTTACATCAGAGTTCCCCTTTACACCAGAGCCCACAGCATTCCCCCTTAAATCAGGGATCCTAGAACACCCCTTACACGAGAGTTCCCTTTAAATCAGGGTTCACCTTTACATTAGAGTCCACAGAGCTCCCCCCTTACAGTGTAAGGGGAAATTCTTCAGACTCTAAGGGGGGACTCTGTGTGAACGCTGATGTAAGGGGGGCTTTGTGCGGACTCTGATGTAAGGGGGGCTTTGTGCAGACTCAAATGTAAGGGGGGCTCTGTGCAGACTCTGATGTATAACGGGCTCTGTGCAGACTCTGATGTATAAGGGGGGCTCTGTGTGGACTCTGATGTAAGGGGGGCTCTGTGCGGACTCTGATGTAAGGGGGGCTCTGTGCGGATTCTGATGTAAGGGGGAAATTGTGTGGACTCTGATGTAAGATATAAGGGGGGCTCTGTGCGGACTCTGATGTAAGGGGGACTGTGCAGACTTTGGTCTAAGAGAGCAGGGGCGGGAGGAGCGTGAGATCTTCACAGTAAGCAGAGATTAAAAGGGGGGGCATGATTGCTAGGGGCACTGTAATCATTACAGTGCAGTCCCCTTTTATATCACAGTGTCCCCTGTACATACAGTGTGGAGGACCAACTCTGAACATCCCCCCCAGGTCCCTAGAAAAATTGGTTGCTCAGTCTAAAATGCCAGGGCCTATTTTTTGTCCCAGTCCGGGCCTGCAAAATAGGATGAAAAAAAGTTGGAAACAGGGTTTATAGAAAAAGGCTTGGCATACTAAATGTCATCTAGTCAGGGTTTAGATCCACTTTATTTGGCATGTTTGTTCCAGGTTAGTTTCTGAACAAGCACTAAACCAATTGGTTTAGCATAACAGCCAGGCGAACAGCAGTTTTAGAAAAGGTGGTATAAAATGGTAGGCTCCATGTTCCCTGGGTACAGGTTTTAAAGCCTAACTCAAGGTAATTTTAAAGGCTTTTTATTACAAAGAATGTAAGTACTTGAATTTTACCTTGTTAGGCCTCATGCACACTGCATCTCAAAGAAACTCAAAGAAGCTGCTCCTACGAGCTTTTGAGCTTTTTTGAGCTCTAATTTTTTCTGCCTGGAAACTCCCCGCCATGTTAGCCAATGCGTCCATGCACACTCTGACTTTTTCAGGAGTTTATAGGCATATGCCCTTACAGGAAGAAAAAAACCCACCAAACTCGCATTTTCAGAGACGCTTTCGAGCAGAAAAGACGCGCCTACGTGCCAAAAAACACCAGAAAAAGCTAACAAAAAAGTGTGAAAACGCAGGAAAAAAGAAGGAAAATTAGCCGATGGGAAGAGTTTATGAAAAAAATGCTTATGCTCAAAAAAGCTAAAATAAGCTCAATAAAAACATGGAAAACATGAAGAACAAAAAAGCACAAGCTTCTACAAGCTTTTAGGCAGAGAAATAAAAAATCAAATGCCTGTAAAAGCAGATTTTTTTTAATCTGCAGTGTACATGAGCCCTATTAGCTTTTTGCAGTCCCCCTCTACAGCAGAGCTTACAGAGGAGGAGGGAGAAGCAGAACAAGGAGACAACCAGTTTTGCTGCAGTGCAAGCAGCATGTTGATTGGAGGACAAAGCAGACTGACAGAAAAATGAGCCCACTGGAATGTTGCTTTTCTTTCATTGTCCTGACCAGTGTTTTTCAACTTTTTTCAGCCAAGGCACCCTTTAAAATTATAGACAATCTCAAGGCACCCTTTAAAATTATAGACAATCTCAAGGCACCCTTTAAAATTATGGACAGTCCCGAGGCACCCTATTCTAAAATGTAAATCAATTCTAATAGTTTTACATAATGCAGCAACATCCACACATATAGGATACCCAACATTAGAGGTGATGTTTTCTTCCAAAGCAAATACACTTTTGCATACTGGTACTGACTAGTACCCCAATGTTTCTCTTCTTCCTCAATTTCTCTCTGTCAGTGGGTAAATGTCACCCCAGTGCTGAAGAAGAGGGGCAGAGGAGGGTCAAACAAGGATGCTGAAGAGGCGACAGACATCCTCCTTATCAACTGATGACATCATAGGTTGTTAGGATGGCAGTGTTGAGAAAGTCGTAATGGTGCATAATGAATACCTGTGGCTTTGTGTAACTAAAAGGCAAGCTTCCTCCACCTGCAGGCTTGGATACAATTTTTGATCGATTTTTTGACATTTAGCCAAGGCACCCCTGAAGAACCTTTAAGGCACCCCAGGGTCCTGGTTGAAAAAGGCTGGTCCAGACACAGGTAGGAGTGGGGAGGAGGCTGTAAGTGAAAGTGAAACTGCAGAAAAGGAAGATCAGACCCCCTTTTTGTGCTAGATAGGGCTGTGCTATGTGGTAGCTGTATAAGGCCCCTTTCAAACGGGCGATGCCCCCAGCGGACTCCGTTTTGCTCAGGGCAGGCGGATGACAGCTCCATCTCTGCTTACTTTGCAGAGACTGAGCTGTTAGATCCCCGCTGTGCTCTATGGGAGATCGGATGAAAATGGACCGCCTGTCCATTTTCATCCGATCCGATCCTCCAGACGGATGGATAATAGAGTTTCCATCCGTCCAGATTTCACAGACAGGGTCGGATCGGATAGCAGCGGGTGTCAGCGGACATATCTCCGCTGGCATCCACCGCTCCATAGGGCTGCATGGAGAATCCGATCAGGTCCGCCTGAAAAACTGACAGGCGGACCGGATCGGAAAGCCTGTGTGAAAGGGGCCTTAATCTCAGGATTAGATGAACAGAAATAATTATTTCACCTGTGTATTTAAATATTTGCCTGTTCAGCTTTAACAACACTTATGACAATAGCTAGCCTTTTAAACGATGAGAAAAAAATATATATTGTAACATGAGTTTTAAAAAGTGAGTACCCAGTAAGTACTATATGCTTGCAGCTTGTGTGCATAACGACTTTAAATAAATCCTTTTTTACTTTCAACAGCTAAGAGGTTTTTAGCATATAAAGTTAAGTGTTTAAAAAGTGAACAATACCCTGGCACTGAGAATAATAATAGAAGAGTAAAAGGAAAACTGTTTACAGTTGCCAACGCATGCATGCCTCAATAACATCTGCCAAAATCAAAGTTCGTGGTTACATTTTGTAGAGAACAATAAAAAAAATAGACAAAAGCAAGATGGAAATTTTCACTGTAAGGCCACTGTTTAAGTAACACGTCTCTGTTGTGTCTTTTGTGCAATACCTTCTCTCTCTTTTATTCTTTGAGATGCAGTTCTGCACTATGTATAACTGGCAGAAGAATGTATAAAAATATGGGCCAAGTACAGCTGCCAATGACTTGAATTTATAATCAGTGCTTGATACAGAATCAGTAAGCCAATGTCCTTCTTCGGTAAGAAACTTTGTTCCTTTGTACATCATCATCCCACCCGTATCCTTCTCCTAAAACCGATTTTAAAAAAACACTCACCCCCAGAAGGCAAACTTTCAGCTCTCGGATAGCCATCCTTTAAAGGAATTCTTGTTTCGTATACCACATCATCAGGAGACAAGCACTTCAGCACACAGACATCTCCCAAACTGCTCTTGTATGCTCATGTGGATTGCATGCAAATAATTTCCTGACTTAACAAAAAGAGAGAGGGAGAGAGGAGAAAGAGAGAGAGGAGGTTTTAATTCCTACAAAACAAACGGAAACCAGTCTGGGCTATTTATGGGCAGTCCTGTCACATGGCCTGCAGACAGCTACTCATTTGCTGCTTTCGTAATTCCCAAAAAATGCTGCATATTATACAAAGAAATACTTTAGGGGCACGCAATGACTGAGAAGAATACCTTATGTGTCCAGAGGTGCTGTATTGACTGTTAGGTCACTTGGTATAGAGATTATTATAATTTTTTTTTTCCCAGTACATAAACCATAACAGCTAGGATGAGCTACAGTGGAAAGTAATTGTAATCCAGGAATAAGGGTGGAGAGGAATTCACTGCTACAGTACTATCTCTGGAAAACTTTGCACATTTAAGACCTTCTGTTATAGGACACTAACAGAAATGATAAACTAAGGCATTTACTACAAAGATTTGCTTGCTTCTAGCAATTTATTACACTGCTACATCTCTCGTGCCCCCATATTTTCATCCATACACCTTTATGATGTCATGATGATCTATCTGAGTTGGATTGGCTATGAGGGGAGGTTGGAGGGCATTTCTTTTCAGGCATGTTTTGGACCGGTGTTCCGTCAGTATAGGCGACCCGTTAGATTAGATAACAGAAGTGACGTTCCATCAGCTGAATACTTACTGCGCATGCATAACAGGTTTGCTAATGTGACAGAACACCTACAATCAGAAGGCGGCAGCAGACATGCTACTACACCCAGCTAGGTCTTGAATTTCACAGTCATTTTATCAATAAACTGAGTGGATATAAATATAGTATATTGACATCTGTGATGCTGTTTTGAATGTTACATTTTGAAAGAAGCTGGACGCCAGCAGTAGGAAGGTGTTGGAGGCCATGTTGGTACACCCCGCACTGGTCAGTGCTAAACCCTAGGCTTTGAAAATTTAACATGAAAACAGCATGACAGATCTCAATATACTATATTGATTTATATGCACTCACTTTATTTGTTAAATGACTGTAAAATTCAAGACGTATCTGGGTGTAGTAAGATGTCGGCTGGCACCTTATGACTGCAGGTGTTCTGTCACATTAGCAAACCTCTCTCATGCGCAGTAAGTATTCAGCTGATGGAATGTCACTTTCATTACCAAATCTGACGGTCGCCTATTCTGACAGAACACCGGCTATAATGGAAGGTGATTTCACTTATAATTGCAAATACATGCATCCAAAACCTCTATTTTTTTAAATAACTTTTTAGGAAGTGTGGCACCCTCTAGTACGTGTGTGTTAGATGTAGATAGGTTTGTTGTTAGTATAGGTAAAAATAAGTTTAGCTCAGGGCTAAGCCAGACCAATGAATCTGGGCCAAGATTCAGTGACTTAGGGCTGGATGACTAATCTGGCTGCTCTCTGTGGCACTTCCCCCTGGTCTAGAAGTTTGATGAAACTTCCAGAGCTAGAGGGTGGCAGTAAGGAGGGTCTGCTATGCATATTTATGAGACCTCAGCCAATCCTCAACATTGGGCTGGATGGGGGCAGAGTTAAATAGACATGAGCCTTGCCAGCAGGGCCAGTCAGGTAGAAGATGGAGATGGAGTGCTAGTCTGGGGGGTGACCTTGGGCCAGGACTCGGGAGCTTGAAGGATCTACCAAAACACACAGAGAAAGCCCTTTCTGCAGGCACAGGAGCAAGGAGAGAGGACAGCAGGAGCAGGTCGGCACTACTGGGAGATCTGCTGAGAGTCAGCCGGGTGGGCTGGTGAGTGTCAGTCTGGAAGACTGCAGTGGAGATATTAGCCTTTTGGACTAGGAAAGGGGCAGCTGCAGCACAGTTGGTTGACAATGCCTAAAGAGGGGATGGGATCTGTAGCCACAGGAGTGATGCAAGCTAGACACTGAAATTCTGTTACACAACCAAGGAGCCTCAGGTTCCTGCCTGTAATGGGTCAGTGCTTTTAATCTGACTGAGTAACTGTCAGATCTTCACAGTGTTCTAGCTGGGTTCTGCAAGCAAGTGAGTGCTGGAGGAAGAAGTGGAGCTGTACATAGATACTGTATATAGAGACTGTATAGGAAGAGTTGTCCCTAAAGTTTGTTTTTTAAGTCAAGTGGGCATCCCATAAACTCCCACCCCTATCCAAGTTGTTATTCCTCAATAATTAACAAAAAAAGAGCCATGAACTGTTCTATGACTCTGGAGTGCCTGTGAAAATTTAGCATGCCTGGCTGTGCAGGGTGGAGGATCCCAGTTACTTGCAGGTTCTTAAGGGATGCACTACATTTGGGGGCTCATTGGGGATAGTGCCCAGGGCAACCTGCACAGCCGTTGCTCCTAGAAACCAGAGTTCATAGAGCCAGAGGGCTGTAGTGGTTAAAATCGGGGTGATGAAAGTATGTGCTCTGCCTTTTTGTGACTGTGTGCCTAGGACAAGTGCCATTGTCCACAGCAATTGGTGGGAGCTGCTGTCGAGTCAGTGCTGCACTGCATACCCAGTTGCCCCAACCGCGGCTGGGACGGACACTTGTGCTAAAACCTGCTATTCAATGAGAACTGTGTTATGTGCTGTCACATGGATTACATAATGTTCAGCAGTCTGCTGAAGGCTGGAAAAAGTGACTGTATGCGGCTGTTGCTCATGGCAACAACAGTAAATGCTTGCTACCATTTGTTCCCAGTTGCTCGAACACAGACTGTGCCGAACGGCATGTCCTGACAAGTTCTGCAAGTCTCAGTGTGCATATACCAAATGAGTGGGGTGGACCCTCAAAAGTGGAAAAGAAACCTAGGAATTGTCAAGTCCATGTAGTCTAAACTTGAGGATAAAAACACATGCGTGTTTATATTGTATACCCCTCCTGGACTTTATGACAAATACTAATGTGTAAAAAAGTATATTTTTATTGAAGTATTGTCATATCCTAAAAACAGATTGTGTGTATTTAAAACAATATACAACATTCTACTGTGGGCTGGATGGGAACAGCATATAGCACAACCACATCAGCATTAGTAGGTACATGTGTATTAAACATCAAATAGCTAGTGAAGCAAAAGCCTGCTAGTAGTCAAATGATGAGTGATGACTAGTGTTGAGCGAACACGGACTGTATTATTCGTGTTCGTACCGAATAATTGGATTTTTTGTACCCGAACACGGACACGGACACTTTACTGTATGTTCGGGTAAAAATCCGTGTTCGGTCGTTTTATTTCCGGGTTTTGCATGCTTTGGCGCTCTTTTCATGGCGGGCTTTCAACAGCCAATCAACAATCGTTTAACTGGTGTGCCTTAAGCCATCCCAGCCATGCCTGCAAATGTCTCAGTAGCTGTGATTGGCCGTCTGAAGCATGTGACCAAGTCTTTATAAGTTCGAGGCAGCCGCAGCGGCGTCATTATGCTGCTTAGATTCAGGGACAGAGCACACATCAACGTGCTGGCTGCTGATTAGGGAAAGATAGGCAGGAAAAAACCATTTGTGTCCGGATAGAATTGAGGGACAGGTCGGAGTGTTTAGGCAGGGCGAGTTGTAGGCATTTTAGGGATAGAGTCTGCTGAATTATATAGGGTCAGTGTCTTCTACAAACTACAATCGATATTGCTGTGTGGGGGGTGGGGTCTGCACTCAATCCTGATCTACGATCTCTTCTCAATCCTGTTAGGGACAGAGTCTGCTGAATTTTAGGGAAACTGTGTTCTACAAACTACAATCGATATTGCTGTGTGGTGTGGGATTGGAGATAGGCAGGTGTCAGTGATCCACATCCATTTTTCTGTGTGTGAGCTGCAGTGAACACAATCTTTTTGGGCTGCAGTGAACACAATCTTTTTGGGCTGCAGTGAACACAATCTTTTTGGGCTGCAGTGAACACAATCTTTTTGGGCTGCAGTGAACACAATCTTTTTGGGGTGCAGTGAACAAAATCTTTTTGGGGTGCAGTGAACACAATCCTTTTTGGTGTGCAGTGAACACAATCTTTGTGGGGTGCAGTGAACAAAATCCTTTGTGGGGTGCAGTGAACACAATCTTTTTGGGGTGCAGTGAACAAAATCCTTTTTGGGGTGCAGTGAACAACATCCTTTTTGGGGTGCAGTGAACACAATCTTTTTGGGGTGCAGTGAACAAAATCCTTTGTGGGGTGCAGTGAACACAATCTTTTTGGGGTGCAGTGAACACAATCTTTTTGGGGTGGAGTGAACAACATCCTTTTTGGGGTGCAGTGAACAAAATCCTTTTTGGGGTGCAGTGAACAAAATCATTTTTGGGGTGCAGTGAACACAATCTTTTTGGGGTGCAGTGAACACAATCTTTGTGGGGTGCAGTGAACACAATCTTTTTGGGGTGGAGTGAACAACATCCTTTTTGGGGTGCAGTGAACAACATCCTTTTTGGGGTGCAGTGAACACAATCTTTTTGGGGTGCAGTGAACACAATCTTTGTGGGGTACAGTGAACAGAATCTTTGTGGGGTGCAGTGAACACAATCTTTGGGGGGTACAGTGAACACAATCTTTGTGAGGTGCAGTGAACACAATCTTTGTGGGGTGCAGTGAACACAATCATTGTGGGGTGCAGTGAACTCAATCTTTGTGGGGTACAGTGAACACAATCTCATACTGAAGGTTTGAGGGTGCTGCCTGTTCCATACTCCCCCTACTCCTCATCTAGCCTTTTAGGGGTACAAACAATAGTAATTGGGGCCTAGTGTGGTTGTGTACGTGTGATATACATACACTTTTTTGGGATCATATTTTCTATTCCGCTATTTAATCAAAAACCTTTGGGGATCAGTTAAATTGGGGGATAGTCTGTGTTGGTACATGTGAGAGAGATCCACCTTTCCAAGTTGTTGGGGTTCATCTCATACTTCTGAAGGTTTGAGGGTGCTGCCTGTTCCATACTCCCCCTACTCCTAGCCTTTTAGGGGTACAAACAATAGTAATTGGGGCCTAGTGTGGTTGTGTACGTGTGATATACATACACTTTTTTGGGATCATATTTTCTATTCCGCTATTTAATCAAAAACCTTTGGGGATCAGTTAAATTGGGGGATAGTCTGTGTTGGTACGTGTGAGAGAGATCCACCTTTCCAAGTTGTTGGGGTTCATCTCATACTTCTGAAGGTTTGAGGGTGCTGCCTGTTCCATACTCCCCCTACTCCTAGCCTTTTAGGGGTACAAACAATAGTAATTGGGGCCTAGTGTGGTTGTGTACGTGTGATATACATACACTTTTTTGGGATCATATTTTCTATTCCGCTATTTAATCAAAAACCTTTGGGGATCAGTTAAATTGGGGGATAGTCTGTGTTGGTACGTGTGAGAGAGATCCACCTTTCCAAGTTGTTGAGGTTCATCTCATACTTCTGAAGGTTTGAGGGTGCTGCCTGTTCCATACTCCCCCTACTCCTAGCCTTTTAGGGGTACAAACAATAGTAATTGGGGCCTAGTGTGGTTGTGTACGTGTGATATACATACACTTTTTTGGGATCATATTTTCTATTCCGCTATTTAATCAAAAACCTTTGGGGATCAGTTAAATTGGGGGATAGTCTGTGTTGGTACGTGTGAGAGAGATCCACCTTTCCAAGTTGTTGGGGTTCATCTCATACTTCTGAAGGTTTGAGGGTGCTGCCTGTTCCATACTCCCCCTACTCCTAGCCTTTTAGGGGTACAAACAATAGTAATTGGGGCCTAGTGTGGTTGTGTACGTGTGATATACATACACTTTTTTGGGATCATATTTTCTATTCCGCTATTTAATCAAAAACCTTTGGGGATCAGTTAAATTGGGGGATAGTCTGTGTTGGTACGTGTGAGAGAGATCCACCTTTCCAAGTTGTTGAGGTTCATCTCATACTTCTGAAGGTTTGAGGGTGCTGCCTGTTCCATACTCCCCCTACTCCTAGCCTTTTAGGGGTACAAACAATAGTAATTGGGGCCTAGTGTGGTTGTGTACGTGTGATATACATACACTTTTTTGGGATCATATTTTCTATTCCGCTATTTAATCAAAAACCTTTGGGGATCAGTTAAATTGGGGGATAGTCTGTGTTGGTACGTGTGAGAGAGATCCACCTTTCCAAGTTGTTGGGGTTCATCTCATACTTCTGAAGGTTTGAGGGTGCTGCCTGTTCCATACTCCCCCTACTCCTAGCCTTTTAGGGGTACAAACAATAGTAATTGGGGCCTAGTGTGGTTGTGTACGTGTGATATACATACACTTTTTTGGGATCATATTTTCTATTCCGCTATTTAATCAAAAACCTCTGGGGATCAGTTAAATTGGGGGATAGTCTGTGTTGGTACGTGTGAGAGAGATCCACCTTTCCAAGTTGTTGGGGTTCATCTCATACTTCTGAAGGTTTGAGGGTGCTGCCTGTTCCATACTCCCCCTACTCCTAGCCTTTTAGGGGTACAAACAATAGTAATTGGGGCCTAGTGTGGTTGTGTACGTGTGATATACATACACTTTTTTGGGATCATATTTTCTATTCCGCTATTTAATCAAAAACCTCTGGGGATCAGTTAAATTGGGGGATAGTCTGTGTTGGTACGTGTGAGAGAGATCCACCTTTCCAAGTTGTTGGGGTTCATCTCATACTTCTGAAGGTTTGAGGGTGCTGCCTGTTCCATACTCCCCCTACTCCTAGCCTTTTAGGGGTACAAACAATAGTAATTGGGGCCTAGTGTGGTTGTGTACGTGTGATATACATACACTTTTTTGGGATCATATTTTCTATTCCGCTATTTAATCAAAAACCTTTGGGGATCAGTTAAATTGGGGGATAGTCTGTGTTGGTACGTGTGAGAGAGATCCACCTTTCCAAGTTGTTGGGGTTCATCTCATACTTCTGAAGGTTTGAGGGTGCTGCCTGTTCCATACTCCCCCTACTCCTAGCCTTTTAGGGGTACAAACAATAGTAATTGGGGCCTAGTGTGGTTGTGTACGTGCGAGATACATACACTTTTTTTGATCATATTTCCTATTCCGCTATTCAATAAAAACCTTTGAGGATCAATTGAATTGCGGGATAGTCTGTGTCGGTACGTGTGAGAGAGATCCACCTTTCCAAGTTGTTGGGGTTCATCTCATACTTCTGAAGGTTTGAGGGTGCTGCCTGTTCCATACCCCCCCTACTCCTCATCTAGCCTTTTAGGGGTACAAACAATAGTAATTGGGGCCTAGTGTGGTTGTGTACGTGCGAGATACATACACTTTTTTTGATCATATTTCCTATTCCGCTATTCAATAAAAACCTTTGAGGATCAATTGAATTGCGGGATAGTCTGTGTCGGTACGTGTGAGAGAGATCCACCTTTCCAAGTTGTTGGGGTTCATCTCATACTTCTGAAGGTTTGAGGGTGCTGCCTGTTCCATACCCCCCCTACTCCTCATCTAGCCTTTTAGGGGTACAAACAATAGTAATTGGGGCCTAGTGTGGTTGTGTACGTGCGAGATACATACACTTTTTTTGATCATATTTCCTATTCCGCTATTCAATAAAAACCTTTGAGGATCAATTGAATTGCGGGATAGTCTGTGTCGGTACGTGTGAGAGAGATCCACCTTTCCAAGTTGTTGGGGTTCATCTCATACTTCTGAAGGTTTGAGGGTGCTGCCTGTTCCATACTCCCCCTACTCCTCATCTAGCCTTTTAGGGGTACAAACAATAGTAATTGGGGCCTAGTGTGGTTGTGTACGTGTGATATACATACACTTTTTTTGGATCATATTTTCTATTCCGCTATTTAATTTAACTGGGCCTCCATGCGAGACCTGTGTGCCTTGTTGCGCTGTTTTGAGTACTCCACCAACATGGCCAGTGGCAATGACGCCGTTCTCAGCTTAACTATCCCACTTCTATGCCTCCTTGAAAAAACAATTCGGGCGATGATGGAAGAGGATGTGGCACAGGATGAGGAGGAGGAGGAGGATGAAGAGGTAACATTTCCAAGGCTTTCAGGGCAGTCATTCGCAAGGGGCTCCGAGGGTGGGTTCCTGCACACGCAAACGCCAGGGACGCAATTGTCCAGCAGGGGCACAGTTCTGGAGGATGAGGAGGATAAGGAGGAGGAGGAGCTGGAGGAGGAGATGGAACCATGTTCACAGCAGGGTGGCACCCAGGCCAGCTCATGGCCATCACTGGTGCGTGGCTGGGGGGATACAGAGGACACGGACCATACACCTCCCACAGAGGACAGCCTTTCGTTGCCTCTGGGCAGCCTGGCACACATGAGCGATTACATGCTGCAGTGTCTCCACAACGACCGCCGAGTTGCCCACATTCTAACTTGTGCTGATTACTGGGTGGCCACGCTGCTGGATCCCCGTTACAAGGACAACGTACCGTCCTTAATTCACTCACTGGAGCGCGATCGCAAGATGCGCGAGTACAAGCGCACGCTGGTAGACGCCATGCTGCTGGCATTCCCATCTGACAGCGGGGCCACAGTGGAAGCACAAGGCAGAGGAGGAGGAGGAGGAGGTCACCAACGCAACCAGGGCACCGCCAGCACCTCAGAAGGCAGGGTTAGCATGGCCGAAATGTGGAAAAGCTTTGTCAGCACGCCACAACAAACAGCAGCACCAGCAGCTCAGATGGAACGTCTTAGCAGGAGGCAGCATTTTACCAACATGGTGGAGCAGTATGTGTGCACACGCCTACATGTAGTGAATGACGGGTCTGCCCCCTTCAACTTCTGGGTCTCCAAATTGGGCACATGGCCTGAGCTTGCCCTTTACGCCTTGGAGGTGCTGGCGTGCCCTGCAGCCAGTGTATTATCTGAACGGGTATTTAGCACGGCTGGGGGCGTTATAACAGACAAGCGCAGCCGCCTGTCCAGAGACAATGTGGACAAGCTCACGTTCATTAAAATGAACCAGGCATGGATCCCACGGGACTTTTCCGTACCTTATGCAGAATAGCAATGGATACCGACCTTACCCACCCATTGTTCCATTTTTGCTCTTTCTCACTCTTTTGGGGTGTACCCTCATTTAAAATTTGTGAAAAGAAGCAGTGTTGGCTACCTCGTCCTCCTCCTCAGGGCCAGATTAATGTAGGGGCTATTGGAGCTGCAGCTCCAGGCCCCTACCTTTTATATAGGCCCCGGGTTGGCCATATTCACTGTTACCGCTCTTCTGTCACTTGTAAACACAGAAGTCTGGCTTCTATGCTCGCTTCCCCAGGCAGCACCCTCAGAACCTCCCCACACAGCGTGAAGGCCGGACAAGGAGGGACAGTTGGCGATGCATGGATGTGTTTATGGGCTTCAGAGACAGCATCCCATGTTGAATTAGGCATGCATGGCTGCACCCTTCCTCCTCTGGGTGCATGGCAAGGCACGGCCCTAAGGCCCTTCAAAATCCTCAGCACCAAGCCCATGATGCTGTTAATCCGGCCCTGGTCCTCCTCCACCGCCGCTTCCACCTACACCGCCCATAGGTGTGCGCAGCCTATTGCATTAAGGTGTGCACCCCAAAGTTGAAATACACATGCATGTGTTTGCCAGCAGGGAGAGTAATGTATCGGGGCCATGTACCTGTAGGCAAGGAGAAATAGAGCAGAGCAGGTCCCAGGGAGATCTTTCCCATCTCCTCACTGGCAATGCTATGTGCCCTAGGTGATTAGGGTGTGCCCAGGCACACCCAGCACACCCTGTGCGCACGCCTATGTCACCGCCACATCCACCACCACCTTAACCTCCCTCCTACTCCATATGGGCCTCGTCCTTCAGAGATGAAGAAGAACATTGTTTTATTTTTCTGTTTTTTTTTGTTGTTTTAAGTTATTTCCCTATCCACATTTGTTTGCAGAGCACTTGCCATGCTCTTAATTACGTTTTGCTGCCATTTGCAGCACTCTAGCCCTTTCCTTTGGTGTTTTAGAGCCATTTTAGTGCCTTAAAGTTCGGGTCCCCATTGACTTCAATGGGGTTCGGCGTCCGGGAAAAGTTCGGTAAAAGTCCGGGACACGGACCCGGACTTTTTTTTAAAGTTCGGCCGAACCCGTCGAACACGGACATCTAGGTGTTCGCTCAACCCTAGTGATGACACCTGACATGTTTCAGACTGGTATGTCCTTTTTCAGAGGTGACATCAAATGACCACAAATTCTAGGTATAAATACATCTATTAGTAGAAAATTAGCAATGAGTATGAAATGTACAAAACATACATACAAAAATATATATATATTGTGCTGCATGATAATTCTTAAAATCACACAGAACTTACATGCACACAGGACTTCACAAAGCTTTCCAAGCACAAATGTGTATGGATGGTGGAATGGATACTGGAACTCCAAAGCAGATAAAACACACTGGTATATGGTAACACAACTCAACAAGCCATGATGCTGATGACAAGCCACACCAACTCAGGTCACGAGGATCGTGGACGGATAAAGACTATCCACGTGTCCAAATGATCAGGCTGCTTTGCTGAGAGTAAAGAAATATAATAGAGAGTATTACCTGTATTGTCTTCACCGTTATGTACAGGACCAGATATGGGAAATAAATAGCATTGTCTATTGTTGTAGTGATGAAGAGCTTATCAAAGTATACTTGAAAATTTCTTCAATTATCCTAGTGCTAGTGTGCGCAAAAATCTTGTAACAATGATCACTTCATGGTGTGTATAACCATTCACAGCGATCAAAAATGGGTCAAAATATTGGGAAGATTTATGTCCCTCATAAAATCCAAAGTAAGTCCAGGTTGTCTTACCATAACCAGAGGTCAAAAGATTGAATAACCAAGTTACTGCTATCCCTTCAGAGACAACGTCTCATCTGTTGCTAAAGAGGGTGCATCTATACTGAAGGTATATATGCTTATCGAAACCCTTGCAAATGGGAGGAACGAATAAATTGGTGGATGAGCTGCAACTGGTAATCATGCACAGCAGCATGAGGAATTAACCAGTGACGCTGGTTATGCAGATGGATCCCTGTAACGTTCATGCGTTTTTGTTTGTGGATGGATTTACAGCTGCAGAGTTATTACACTCAGTAGCCTTGTAGAGAATCTGTTGAACAACATATCCAACTCTCAGGACTTCATCACCGTGTACAGCCTTTTATATACTATATATATATTAGTAGATGTTTAAATGGAGGGATAGAGTATATGAGGATATATAGATGAGAGACAGGCTATTGTATGGTGAGCACTAGAAGTAGTATAGGAGAGTTGCAGGTGATGGTAAGCAGATAGGTTCTGGTGTCAAGTATAGTGCAGATGGTAAGAGGACACAGATGGAGTATACTTTTAGACAGAGTAACCTAGTGCAAGGATAGTTCAAGGTAGTCCCAAGAGCTAACAGTCTTATGCAGATGATAGTAGTTAGATAGATATAGATAGTCTTGGTAATTGCAGTAGATGACAGTAGGAGATTTGGTTAGTTAGAATCCCCTGCGGGGTACTTATCACTTAGATAGGTTAGGTATAACAGTGTCCATTGGAGAGGGGTGATCCCGTAGCGGGATACGGATCACCAGCGAGGTTTTCGGCTTTAGTTCAGCAAGGAAGGTATGTCAGCAGCTCCGACTTCTCAGGCTTAGGTGCGATGAACATGTGGGTTTGAACGAGCGATGAGTGAGAGCAAACCGGCGATTGAAATAGCCGCTCATAGCGGCGCTCGGCAGTGATGTCATCCATTCTTAAAGGTGTATGCGTCCTTTGTTATACAAGATGGGACGCAAAGAGAGGAGAAATATAGGAACAAGGGTACCATAGGTACCGGAACATTACAGTACCCCCCCCTTAAGGCCGGCTCCGGAAGGCCTCTAGAACTGGTTTTTCTGGATATTTCGAGTGGAAATTGCGAATCAGTCTAGGGGCATGGATATCGGAGGTATCCAGCCAGGTGTCATCTTGGGGCCCATAATTCTTCCATCGTACAAGATACTGGAGTCTTCTTCTATTGAAAGGGGAATCCAAAATTTCTTTTATCTCAAATTCTTCTCCACCCTCCACTTGTACAGGAGGTGGAGGTGAGATAGTAGGCCTTATTCCTTGGTTAGGAACATGGGGCTTTAGTAGAGACACATGGAAGACAGGATGTATCTTGAGGTCTACTGGCAATGTGAGTTGTACTGCAGCTTTTCCAATAAGCTTCTCTATTGGGAAAGGTCCCAGAAATAGAGGTCCAAGTTTTTTACTAGGGATCTTTAGTCTCAGATTTTTTGTAGAAAGCCAAACAAGATCCCCAATGGCATATTGGGGAGAGGGTTTCCTACGAAGGTCGTAGTATTTTTTTTGTTGGCTATGAGCATGAGATATGGTATTGTTGAGTAATCCCAGAGAATCCTTTATCTGGGCAAGATAATCAGATGCTACTGGATTACTTGATGGTAAAATACGTGGAGGAAGGAGTGTGGGATGAAACCCATAATTCAGGTAAAACGGACTTTGCTTAGTAGTGCTATGAGTAGCGTTGTTATAGGCGAATTCCACCAGTGGGAGGAGATCTGCCCAATCGTCCTGTAGATACGAAGTATAGCAACGCAGGTACTGTTCAATGCACTGGTTAACTCTCTCTGTCTGTCCGTTGGCCTGAGGGTGGTAGGCAGAAGTAAGGTTACGCTCTATTCGCAGTATCTGACATAGAGCTAGCCAAAACTTTGAGATGAATTGTGAACCACGGTCAGACAGCAGTGTTTTTGGAATATCATGTAACTTGTATAATTTATCGTTGTAGTAGAGGAAGCCTTCTGCGTCAGTAGTTAGTTGTGGTGGAGGTGAATCTAACCCTATGCTGTGCAAAATCTCCTCCTTGAGTGAGCGAACGACTCCGATGATACGTTCAAGTGGTATTATAGGAACTGAGGGAACCTCAGTGCAATCTTTCTCGGCTAATCGTGAGAGTGCATCCGCTTTTTTATTTTTGTCTGCGGGCGTGTAAGTTACTAAAAAATTAAATCTCAGAAAGAATAACGACCACCGTACCTGCCGGTGGGAAAGAGTTCTATTAGTCTGAAGGTATTGGAGGTTTTTGTGATCAGTATATATCAGAATTGGCAATTGAGTGCCCTCAAGTAGGTGTCTCCAATTCTCTAATGCCAGTTTTATGGCTAATAACTCCTTCTCACCTACTGGGTAGTTCACCTCGGGGCTACTTAATGACTTTGAAAAGAAAGCAACTGGGTGAAGAGGTGAGGTGTTTGTTGGTCGTTGTGAGAGAACTGCTCCTACTGCCATATTAGACGCATCTACCTCCAAGATGTATTGAAGGGATGGGTCTGGATGGCATAGTATGGGGGCAGTAGTAAAGCTTGATTTCAGCAGAGAGAATGCTTCATTTGCTTATTTTTACCAATTAAATGGTCTCTTCGTGCTTGTAAGTTGTGTGAGAGGTTTCACAATCGCAGAGAAGTTTTTAATGAATTTCCTATAGTAATTAGAGAATCCTAGGAACCTTTGTAATGCTTTGCGAGTGGTTGGCACAGGCCAATCCAGAATGCAGGATATTTTGCTCATGTCCATTTTGATTCCACTTTTAGATATAATATATCCTAGGAATAGTACCTCCTCTTTATGAAACAGTACCTCCTCTTTGCTTTAACATATAAGTTATGTGCAAGTAGTCTTGACAACACAAGTCTCACATGTTTTATGTGCTCAGGTAAGGAATGAGAATAGATAAGTATATCGTCCAAATATACTACCACACAAACATCAAGCAAGTCTCGGAATATCTCGTTTATAAAACGTTGGAAGGCTGCGGGGGCATTACATAGCCCAAATGGCATTACAAGGTACTCAAACAGTCCGTATCTGGTTCTGAATGCCGTCTTCCATTCATCCCCTTTGCGGATTCAAATTAAATTGTATGCCCCTTTTAGGTCCAATTTTGAAAAGAAAGAAGCCCCACGCACCTGTTCGATAAGTTCAGGAATAAGAGGTAAAGGATAACGATCCTTTATTGTGATGGCATTTAGTTGTCTGAAATCAATGATAGGCCTAAGGCTAGAGTCCTTATTGTGGACAAAGAAAAGCCCAGCAGCAGTGGAGGAAGTAGAAGGTCGGATGAATCCTTTTGCCAAGTTTTCATCCAGATACTCCTTAAGGTGAGAGAGTTCATCCTGTGAAAGAGGATATACATGTCCGTAAGGCAACTTGCTATTAGGGAGCAGATCGATACAACAATCATAGTCCCTATGAGGAGGTAGCATTTGAACGTTTTTCTCGAGGAAAACCTCCGATAAATCTTGATAACATTTAGGAATAATGTCATCTGGCAGTACAGACAGGATCCTATCATGTGTGGGGAGGTTACACGTCGTCTCGCAATAGTGAGAAGAGAAGGCTAACGTTCTTGTTTTCCAATCGATGATTGGTTGATGTATGTGTAACCAGGGAAGTCCCAAAATGATTGGAAAATGTGGTGAAGTTAATACATCAAAGGTGGTGGTCTCCACATGAGACTCGTCAGCAGTTACAAGAAGTGCCTGTGTCTGACTGGTGATAGGACCAGAGGATAAAGGGGTACCGTTAATAAAACTAACGGAGACAGGTTTGGGTTTTGAAACAATAGGTATTTTATTAAGGGAGACAAAACAAATGTCAATGTAGTTTCCACAAGATCCTGTGTCAATCATAGCCTTGGTGGTGATCCTAGTTTGGTCCCACTGCAATGTTAATTGAACAAAAAGATAAGGATTAGGAAAGGAAGTTGTGAGTCCCCCTAGCAAGACATTTGAACACCCACCCTCTTTTCTGCGGACAAGAGGACAGTCGTTTACCAAATGATTCGGGGATGCGCAGTACATGCAAAGATGTTCGGTTTTCCTCCTGGCACGTTCAGAAAGGGTCAGAGGTGGACGTATCATTCCTACTTCCATAGGAGTAGGGTCAGCAGGCAACATCCGAGAAGGACTGGAAAATGGTGAGCCCATCTTCACAGCCTTTCTTTCTCGTAGTCGTCTGTCAATATTGATACTGGTCTGGATCAGTCCCTCTAGAGTGCCAGGTAAATCCGCTCGGGCGAGCTCGTCTTTAACGGCCTCAGATAGGCCGAGTCTAAACTGCGTTTGCAAAGATGTGTCGTTCCATCCTGAATCAGGGGACCATCTTTTAAAATTCTCCACGAAATCTTCAACAGGTCTCCTTCCTTGTTTTAGGGCCCGTAACTGGGTGTCAGCGGTACTCTGCTTGTTGGGGTCTTCATATAAAGTAGCAAGTTGTGCTAGAAATAAGGGATAAGAATTAAGGAGTGGATCATCCTTTTCAAAGAGAGCATCTGCCCAGGCCCGGGGTTCACCCGTTAAATAGGAGATGATGGTACAAACCTTAATTTGATCAGTGGTGTAGGTTAGAGGTTTTAACAAAAAAAACAATTGACATGCGTTTTTAAATTCACGGAATTTGCTCCGATCACCAGAAAACACTATAGGAGGGTTTATCTTAGGCTCACGGGGCTAAGCAGCAGGAGGCTGTGTGAGACTGCCAAGCTGCTGTCTCAAGGTTTGATTGCCATTTTTTACCTCTGTAAGCGCATGGATCAATGCATCTACTTGTTGTTTTAATTGTAGTATATGAGTGGATAATTCTTCTGAATCCATATTTTTTTTAAAGGCTCGTTCAATCTGTAACGTTCATGCGTTTTTGTTTGTGGATGGATTTACAGCTGCAGAATTATTACACTCAGTAGCCTTGTAGAGAATCTGTTGAACAACATATCCAACTCTCAGGACTTCATCACCGTGTACAGCCTTTTATATACTATATATATATTAGTAGATGTTTAAATGGAGGGATAGAGTATATGAGGATATATAGATGAGAGACAGGATATTGTATGGTGAGCACTAGAAGTAGTATAGGAGAGTTGCAGGTGATGGTAAGCAGATAGGTTCTGGTGTCAAGTATAGTGCAGATGGTAAGAGGACACAGATGGAGTATACTTTTAGACAGAGTAACCTAGTGCAAGGATAGTTCAAGGTAGTCCCAAGAGCTAACAGTCTTATGCAGATGATAGTAGTTAGATAGATATAGATAGTCTTGGTAATTGCAGTAGATGACAGTAGGAGATTTGGTTAGTTAGAATCCCCTGCGGGGTACTTATCACTTAGATAGGTTAGGTATAACAGTGTCCATTGGAGAGGGGTGATCCCGTAGCGGGATACGGATCACCAGCGAGGTTTTCGGCTTTAGTTCAGCAAGGAAGGTATGTCAGCAGCTCCGACTTCTCAGGCGTAGTTGCGATGAACATGTGGGTTTGAACGAGCGATGAGTGAGAGCAAACCGGCGATTGAAATAGCCGCTCATAGCGGCGCTCGGCAGTGATGTCATCCGTTCTTAAAGGTGTATGCGTCCTTTGTTATACAAGATGGGACGCAAAGAGAGGAGAAATATAGGAACAAGGGTACCATAGGTACCGGAACATTACAATCCCCTGGCGAGGCGGCGTGCGGTGAGACCCAGTCCCAGTAAGAGGATGTGATGGCACCGCTGACGCACAATGGTACTGTGACAGAAAGTTTGTTCAAAGAAGAAGTTGCCTGTGTTCAATTAATGTGGAAAGAGGAATCACATGTGCCTAACAGTGTGTAGGCATGATGTATCAAGAACAACTAGGAACTGGGAAGGAGAAGACCCCCGAACCTCCGGGTTAGGAGAAAGGAGTGATGGATGGTAACAAGTGTCATATGGTAAACTGGTAGCTCATGTATTTATTTGAGGAAAATAAATCAGGAGAAGCAGCCAGTCGACAGAGGAAGCAGTGACAGTGGCAGATAATTCTTGATGATTAGGAAACTTGGTACTTCACATTCCTCACTTTGTTGTTGGGCCTCCATATTGGAGCCCACTATGGTACAGAGCCTGCCCAGGGACCGAACCTGGGGTCATGATGTGCAAGGCCTTGCAAACTGAAGTATGATGACTTCTCTGTGCAACCAAGGGCAGGACCAGTTAAAATGTTAAGTGCAATGTGAATAGTAGTTGCTCAATAATACCATCTCAAAAGCTAGAAACAAACCATGTCACTGGCTAGAAGGATGAAGAGGAAGATGCAGTCCTCCTATAATAGCATGCTACTATAACTGTAGTAGGGCCTCCAGCCTGAAAGGGTTATTGCCACCTGAAGCAAGTGTTTATTGTGAACTGTTATTTAACAAGTGTCATTCAGGTGGCAGATATTGGGGGAGATGTGGACTGAAAAACCAGCTGCCTCCCTACTTACCCACAAAATTACTCTATATTGCAAAGTAGACCCTCCAATGTATTTTTTAATTAGAGGCATAGCAAGTCTTTTTTTTTTTTACACACACAGCTGTCATTACGTTTTTTCTCACACACAGCATGGGCATACTTAGAATTACACCCCAAAACACATTTTACTACTCCTTCTCCTTCGAGTATGTGTGAGTCTTTTTCACAGCCTAGCCACATAGAGAGATCCAAAATCCAAGGAGCACCTTCAGGCTTTCTAGGGGCATAAACTATGCATTTAATTTCCTGAATACCTATCACATTTTTGTAGGCCCTGGAGCATCAGGACAGTAGAAACACACATAAAATGACCACATGTGGAAAGTAAACACCCAAAGATATTTGTAAGGCTCCTTTGCACATAAATTAGTTAAATTTGCACATAATTATGGTACTCATGGCTGCATCTGTCTGATAAAGGGTACATCACTGGAACCGAAGGGAGAGGATTAGGAATAGACAAGCATTCTTACAAAGGTGTGTAACCTAAGATGTTAGGAGAGGGGAGTCATCAATTTGAAGGTTTGGCAGATGGATACCAGAGTGAGAAGAACATCAGAGAATGACAATGGCTATTCTCTAGCAAGACAAAACAGACATTTCCAAAAATATAGCAATACATTTGCCAATCATTGCAGCAAAAATGACTTTAAAGTGTAACTAAAGGCAAATCTTTTTTTTTTTTTCCCCTTTGTATAAAGTAAGGGAGGGTTAGAACCCCCATCAGTTTTTGTTTTTGCCATCTATGTCCCATTGGGGAGATTTCCCCTCTATCGGTGTTCCAATGTCAACCCAAAATGTGGGATTTTCTTTTCCTTTCACTTTCAGTGATAAGGAGAAACTTCCTAATGGGGCCACAGACAGCAATAAAAAATGACAGGTGTTTTAATTAGGGATATGTTTTTTTCTGGGCCAAAACCGATACATATCGGTATCGGCCGATATGGGCCGATATTTTGTACATTTAAAGTTTTGAAAAATAAAGACAATTTTTGACACAAATCTGGTACTGAACATGTTAAATTTTGTTTAATGCTTAATGGCTGGCTTGCCGGAACCCTGTGGTGGGTGGCTGGCTGGCTGGCACCCTGTGGTGGATGGCTGGCTGGCACCCTGTGGTGGGTGGATGGCTGACTGGCACCCTGTGGTAGGTGGGTGGCTGGCACAGGGGACGTGGGTGGCTGACTGGTACAGGGCCTGTGGGCGGCTGGCTGGTACAGGGCCTGTGGGTGGCTGGCTAGCTGGCACCCTGTCTGTAGGTGGCTGACTGTCTGGCACCCTGTGATGGCTGGCTGGCTGGCACCCTGTGGTGGCTGGCTGGTACAAGGCCTGTGGATGTAGGTGTCTGGCTGGCACCAGGCTGCTGTGGGTGGGTGTATGGCTATGATACACTCCCGCGAGACTAGTCCCGACTCAAGATGAGGCTGTCCAAGGCGAGGGAGGCAGCCTAACAAGGCAGAATGACGTCACAAAAATATTGGCAATATCGGCCAGTTCCAGGGCCGATACCAATATATCGGGGGAAAGTGCATATCTGCCACCGATATATATCGGCCTTGCCGATAATCGGGCTATCCCTAGTTTAAATCCCACTCCTCTGCATCCATCCCATCATGTGATAAAATACTGATTGTTTTCATGAGATAAATACTGCAAAAATTTATGGAATGACATATGCCTTATTTTACTAGTGTTTTTTGACGAATGGCAAAACATTTTTTGAAAAATCCTAAGAGCTAATTTACCACTGATCTTAAAGCGGTGAATAATGTTTCATGAACTGAGCCCAAGATCCTTTGTGCATTTTACGTTTGTGCCCTTGCTTTAAAACTGCCTTGACCACAGGCATCTGTCTGACCAAGACTGTTTATTTGTTCCGTAATCCACCACTGAGATATTTCCATTGGATTGTAAAGCATCACTGCTTCTCCGGTTACTGTTTTTCTTTTGTCTGCCTAGCTTTGTGTTGATAGTGTTATAAATTCAAAGTCTTTAATCTGAAAAAAATGTTTTAATACTCTAGCTCCAAACATGTAAAATACATGTAAACTCTGTTACATGAACGTACACAAGCACTTCTAAGTACAGTAAGTGCCGGTTCACACTGCTCCGACTTGTCAGGCGACTTGGTCGCCTGACAAGTAGTGGACCGTGCTGTGCAATTGGAACCGTTATAATAGGAGCGACTCAAGTCAGTCCGACTTAGAAAAAGGTTCCTGCACTACTTCAGGGCGACATCGGAGCGACTTGCATTGACTTCCATTATGTGAAGTCGTTGCAAGCCGCGCCGAAGTCGCGGTGCACGGGCGATGGCATAACTCGCCCGAAGTCGTGTCGCCCTAGTGTAAACCGACACTAATCTCACTGTTTCCATTAACCACTTTACCACCGGAGGATTTTGCTGTCTTACGTCCAGGCCACTTTTTGCGATTCAGCATTGTGCGAATTTAACTGACAATTGCACGGTCGTGCGACGCTGTACCCATACGAAATTTATGTCCTTTTTTTCCCACAAACAGAGCTTTCTTTTGGTGGTATTTGATCACCTGTGCGATTTTTACTTTTTGCGCTATAAACAAAAAAAGAGCGTTTATTTTGAAAAAATAACAATATTTTTTACATTTTTTTATATGAAATTCCCCCCCAAAAAAATGTAAAAATCAATATTTTTTTAAATTTTTGGCCAATTTGTTTTCTGCTACATATGTTTGGTAAAAAAAATCACAATAAGCGTATTTTGATTGGTTTGCGCAAAAGTTATTGCGTTTACTAACTAAGGGAAAGATTTCTGTCATTTTTGGTGTTTTTTTTTTTAACGCGTAATGTCGGCGATCTGCGATTTTTTTTGCGGGACTGCGACATTGTGGCGGACAGATCGGACCCTTGACTGACATTTTTGACACTTTTGGGGGTACCAGTGACATTTCTATAGTAATCAGTGCTATAAATATGCACTGTTACTGTAAAAATGACACTGGCAGGGAAGGGGTTAATTTTATTGGAGTGGGAGGGGTTAATGTATGCCTGGTGCTTACTGGCGTGTGTGGGGTGAAGTGACTGAGTAACACAGGGACAGATCGCATGTTCAGCTATGCTGAACACTGCAATCTGTCACTCCTTGTCACTTAGGAGATCAGCCCGCTCTGTTTACACAAGCAGGCGGATCTCCAAACTGGATTCCCAGACGATCGGGGAAGAGCAGCGGCGATCGCCACCGCTCCCCCCCTGGCCTGACTCCCGCTGTGACTGCAAACAGTGGGAGCGAGCCTTCTGGCGGCGCGCGAGCGCCGCCTACAGGGGGAGGAGTCCAGCGACGTAGGTCTATGTCGCTGGATGGTATCGAGCCACTTTGCCGCAGTACGGTCAATGGGACCGGTCGGCAAGTGGTTAAAAGATACATTGTTCTAAAAGATCATTTATTTATTTATTTATTTATTTATTACAGATATTTATTTAACACCAACAAATTACACAGCGCCTATCTCACATGCACATGCATGCAAATACATACAATACTAGCAGCAATTTTGACAGGAACCAATTGACCTACCAGCATGTTTTTGGAGTAGCCAGCGGAAACGCACTCAAAAACAGGGAGAACATGCAAACTCCATGCAGGTAGTGTCCTGACCAGGATTCAAACCAGGGAACTTGGAGACTAGCATAACTTTATTTAAAAAAGAATGTTGTTTAGCATTATAAATATTTCCTAAACAGATTTTAAAAAATGACAGTTGAAAATATTTGTTTGATATCAATCTGGGGGGAAGGTCTTTAAAGCAAAACTGATTTATTGTTCTTTAATACCACTGAGTGGTGTCAGAACAAGAAACGAAAGAAACATGTATCATGCATTGAAATTCCTGTTTTGGTAATCATTTTCTTTTTTCCTTTTTAAATATTATTATGTTTTTGCAAATAACGTTCAATAGAGCAAACATTCCAATAAAGAATATTGTATGCGATATAAAAAGGACCTAATGAATGTTTTCCAGATTAAAAAAAAGTTTTGAGAGCATGAATAAGCACTTGTCCTATCAAAATTGGGTAAATCTAGAGGATTAGGGGAATGCCATAGTGTATGCAAAAAGGAGTACAGAAGGTAAGAAGGGGGCAAATGGAAACAAAGTTTAGATGGTGTGACTGCCAGTTGTGTGTTTCTTTGAATTCTTTAGCTCAGGGGTGTCCAAACCATGGCCCAAGATGGGTATAAATGCAGCCCAACACAAAATCGTAAACTTACTTGAAAATGTGGATTTTTTATTTTCTTTGGGTGGGGAATTTTTTTGTAAAAATGCTTTTACACATAGCGAACACATGCAGCTGAAGAAAATTTTGAGTGTCTCTTCACTGAACATTTTTCTTCCCAAAGTAAAATATCATATTATAATAATGGCCCTGCATAGTGGCTTATGTAGTGATGGTCTTTTGGGCTTGTTCACTCTAGCTGTTGGGGAGTAGTAAAACCCTGCAATTGAGTCATGCTTATATGCTCCCTCCCCCCAACCTCTCCCCCTGCGATGCTTTGGGGCCATGGCACGAATCATACCCCCTGTCACTTTTGGCTGTTTAACCACTTCCATATAGAGCAGATACACCCCCTTCCTGCTTAGACCAATTTTAAGCTTTCAGCGCTCTCACACTTTGAATGATAATTACTCAGTCATACAACGCTGTACCCAATCAAATTTTTTATCTTTTTTTTTTCACACAAATAGTGCTTTCTTTTGGTAGTATTTAATCAACACTTTTTTATTTTTTGCAATATAAGTGAAAAAAGAGCGAAAATTTTGAAAAAAAAAAACATTTTGTTTTAGTTTCCATTATAAAATTTTACAAATAAGTAATTTTTTTTCAAAAATTAGGGCCAAAACTTATACTTCTACATATCTTTGGTAAAAATAACCCAAATTAGTGGTTATTATTTAGTTTGTGTGAAAGTTATAGAGTCTAAAAGCTATGGTGCCAATCATTGAAAATTGATCACACCTGATGTACCGACGGCTTTCTTGAGGTCCTGAAATGTCAGGACAGTACAAATACCCCCCAAATTACCCCTTTTTGGAAAGTAGACATTCCGGGGTATTTAGTAAGAGGCATGGTGAGTTTTTTTAAGTTGTTACTTGTTCCCACAATTCTTGGGAAGAAATATTTTTTTTTTTTTTTTACACAAAATTGTCATAATAACAAGTTATTTCTCGCACACAGTATATGCAATTACACCCCAAAATACATTCTGCTACTCCTCCTGAGTATGGCGCTACCACATGTGTGAGACTTTTACACAGCCTGGCCACATACAGAGGCCCAACATGCAAGGAGCACCGTCAGGTGTCCTAGGAGCATAAATTACACATATAATTTCCTAACGACCTATCACGCTTTTGAAGGCCCTGGAGCACCAGGACAACCAGGACAATGGAATTACCCACAAAATGACCCATTTTGGAAAGAAAACACCACAATGTATATTCTATGAGGCATAATGAGTCTTTTGAACATGTAATTTTTTCCACAAGTTTTTGGAAAATGTGGAAAGAAAATGAAAACCCATTTTTTTTATACAAAGTTGTCAATTTATAAGATATTGCTAACACATAGCATGTACATAGCAAAAATTACACCCCGAAATATATTCTGCTAATCCTCCTGAGTATGGCGATACCGCATATGTGGGACTTTGTCACAGCATAGCCACATACAGAGGCCCAAAATGCAAGGAGTACCGCCAGGTGTTCTAGGAGCATAAATTACACATATAATTTCATTACAACCTATCACACTTTTGAAGGCCCTGGAGCACCAGGACAATGCAAACCCCCATAACACGTAATCTAGGAGGCATGGGCTGCAGATAGGTACTCTGATGGGCTGCAGACAGGTACTCAGGTACACTGATCGGCTTCAGAAAGGTACTCAGGTACTCTGATGAGCTTCAGAGAGGTACTTGGGTATTCTGATGGGCTAGAGACAGGTACTCTGATGGGCTAGAGACATGGGGTGCAGATAGGTACTCCGGCACTCTAGGCTGGAGACAGGTACTCGGGTACTCTGGGCTGGAGACAGGTACTCGGGTACTCTGGGCTGGAGATAGGTACTCGGGTCTGGAGACAGGTACTTGGGTACTGTGGGCTGGAGACAGGTACTCAGATACTCTGATGGGCTACAGAGAGGTACTTGGGTACTATGATGGGCTGCAGAGAGGTATTCGGGTACTCTAATGGGCTGGAGACAGGTACTCGGATACTTTGATGGGCAGAAGACAGGTACTCAGGTACTCTATTGGGCTGCAGATAGGTATTCAGATACCCTGGTGGGCTGGAGACAGGTACTCAGATATCCTGATGGGCTGGAGACAGGTACTCGGGTACTCTGATGACAGGTACACAAAGAACCCGAGTACCTGTCATCAGAGTACCCGAGTACCTGTCATCAGAGTACCCGAGTACCTGTCACCAGCCCATAAGAGTACCAGAGTACCTGTCATCAGAGTACCCGAGTACCTGTCACCAGCCCATCAGAGTACCCGAGTACCTGTCATCAGAGTACCTGATGAGCTGGTGACAGGTACTCGGGTACTCTGATGGGCTGGTGACAGGTACTTTGATGGGCTAGTGACAGGTCCTCTTTATTGGGGGGGACAATCAGTATGTTTTGGTGTGCACTGTGATCGGTAACTAGCTGTTACGGCAATCTCCTCCTCACAGCCTCGGGGGCACGCATTGCGGAGAGTCGCTCATGTGATCGGCTGTGATTGGACACAGCCGATCACGTGGCAAACAGCCAATTTCATTGGCTGTTTACCTTGATTGGGTATGGGCTCAGTCTGAGGGACGAGCCTCATCCCTGATTGCTGCGTGCGTGCCCCCGGGGGCGCGCAGTAGCAGCGAGAGCAGGCGGACGTCATATGACAGCCGCCCGGATCGAGGAGCACTTCCTGCCGGCGTCATTTGACTATGGCATGGTATGGAAGTGGTTAAAGTAATGGGGCTGCTCTCAATCAATGCAAGTAGTTGCAGCATGCTAGTGCGGAGATCAAGGGGTTTAAGCAGGCAGTGAGGAGGCAATATAATACCTCATCACCGCCTGCTAAATGCTCTCTCCTCCTCCACCGCCAGAGTACAGTGATCAGCACTGCAGTTGATTAGCTGCATGTGCTGATTGAGTGAAAATTTGCCAACAAGCCATTTCATGAGAAGTCGATTGATAGCGCAATGTCTCATAAACGGCATGGCCATACATACATCAAAATTCAGCTGGTTCCTGGTGAACTGGCCAAATTTCATTCCATGTTTGGCCTGCTTAAGGTTGCATTCACATATTCGCTTTCTGGGAACATGTGAAAAAAATTGCTTTTCCACATGGGTTCCTAGAACTCCCAAGTTGTGCTTTCTGTGCCATAAATTCTTAATGGTACCCTAAACATGGGCAGCAGATTTGTGCAATTAATGCACACTAAAAAAAGAATAAAGCTCTAGGTGCAGGGGCTTCTTTAGCACACTTGTCACACAGAGGGCAGCTCATTTAAACTAAAGTTCCACCCGTTTTGGTGTTTATTAAAAGTCAGCATCTACAAAAAGTGTAGCTGCTGACTTTTAATAAACACACACCTGTCCCACAGTTTAGCGATGCGGCCAGCGGAAGCCTAAATTCTCTCCCTCTTCTCCCAGTGGCGCCGGCATCCATAGTGTGGGCACCTGGCTGTGACAGCTTGTGGCTTCACAGCCGGGTGCGCACTGCGTCCAAATGTGGCATGTTAGGGGGTCAGGAGGCCCTAAAGTGGAAGTTCCACTTTTGGCTGGAACTCCGCATTAAGTGAATGGGCTGCCCTATGTGAGACGCACAAAAAGGTACACAAAAACGTGCGTTGAGGGGTTGCAAGGTGGGCCAAAATGGATGTCAGTCAGATCAACTGAGGCCCTGACACCCCCAAAGCACAGGCTGTGATCTCCTCCTTGAAAAAAGATCTGGCTGCTCTCAGTCTCAGATTATTTATACAAATTCCCAGTTACCATCTGGGCACCTCTCCTTAGGGAATGAACAGGCCTGTATAAATATTCAGCTGCTGATTAGACTAGTTCCGGCCCACTAACTTCCAGAACATTTCTGGACCAGCCAGGGGAAAGCAGTCAATCCTGCAGCCAATGAAACATTAAAACAGGCGAGAACAATCAACACAGCCACATTGATTACAGTGATCCAAAACTTAATTTGTCTAACATGAAATGCAGCTCCACTGGATACAGTGAGCCAGAACTAAATTTACCTAATTCTAGCACCTATCTAGGAGGGTGCTACATTGACAAGGCTGCCTCTCCATGAATACAGCTCTGAGAGTGACTGTTGTCACCTCAGGACAGGAAGCATGTTAGTGTCAAGATCATAAAGTGAAAATAAGGGAAAATCTTGAAGAAAAGGAAAGCAATGCAACCACCATGCACATTTAAGGGACTGATAATCTACAACATATTATATTTTTGATTTTGGGTTTAGATAAGCTTTTCATTTTTATCCCCTGCTAATTTGTATCCAGGCATTGCTGTGCAGCATCAATCCACCTCACTTGTCGACCCTAGTATCCTGGAATGTACTTGCTGGCGATGCCGGAACACCCGGCATGATGCCTCTCTTATACAGGATTTTTCATGTACAAAATATGTCAATACTAAGTGGTTTCTCACAGCCTTTACTCACCGTTCACACATACAGTATCTTCAAATGTGACCGGTGATGCCGGAAGCTGAAACAGAGGGGGAAAGTTGTACAATATGGGCTTAGGACATACACTCTTACTGCCCTTCTCCTGACCCTCCATGGAGCTGGGGACTACACAGAAAGCAAATACCAGAATTTAAATGAAATTTAAGTTAACTTTGGCACAGTTATTGTTTGTGCTGGATTGCATTAGTACCTCACTGAATTCTCTAACTTGTTCTCTGGATTTGCTCCTAAAAACATATGCAGTATATAACATGCATATTAACACATGCTGTCTTGCATTTTCCGACACATTGCAAAGTCTTTTGAAGCTCTTAGGCTTGAATGGCAAACTGTAGGTCAGCGCACCTAAAAAAAACAGTACACACTGAAGGGTTGGAAGGGATACCAATGACATCTGGCCGTGTTAACAAACTAAGTATAATTATAGTTGGTGTAAATTAGCCCTAATGGTAGTAGTCATACACATCTTAGAGTGGCCATACTTACAGTACATTATATAGAAGACATATAAAGCTTCAGAGAACCCCTTTACTCCCGTAGGCTTCTTGTACTGATAATTGAACATCAACATTTATGCATATTTCCACTAAAATACTGACCAGCAACACTGATTTTTCAATTTTTCCATCAATTCAAAGCATTTTTTTTAAAGCGGAGTTCCACCCAAATTTGGAAGTTTAGCTTTAAGTCCTCTTACCTGGCTCCTGTTTATGAAACTGAGCTTTTGGGGAGAAGGAGGGAGTGGGTACCCGATTTTTACATGTACCCGTACCCGCTCCCACTTCCATTCCGGTCGCATGCATGCGCAGTGGGCTCCAGGCTGTGAAACCGCAAGTTGTCACAGCCGGGTGCCCATAGTAAAGATGCTGGCACTGCCGAGGGAGGACACAGGGTGAAAACAGCTGGGGTGAGTGCACCGCTGGATTGTGGGACAGGTGAGTGTGTGTTTATTAAAAGGCTGCAGCTACAGTTTTTGTAGCTTCTGCCTTTTAATAAACACAAAAAGGACTGGAACTCCACTTTAAGCACCTATGTGAACAGGTACAATGAAAACAATGGGTTGCATTTTTGATCAGTAAAAAAAATACTGTATGCCGAAAAACTGAGCATTTTCAGGCAGCAGTGGGCAAGAGGCCTACAAGTTGTAAGCTCTGAGGAAGAAACAGCTACCAGCATCCTCTATTCACTATTCTGGCCTACTCATTCCCACCTCCTGCACCTTGCTATTGCCCCGTCACTTCGATGGACATCTCTGCTGTCAAATAGAAAGGCCCTGCAGGCAGACCAAAGCCAGCAAGCATAGAAGTTGGTCACTGTTTCCTTTTCAGAGTGCACCCAAACTTATGGTGTACAGGTGTGCTGTGAAACCTATTATAAAGCTCATGCAGATGCCAACTAAACAATGTAATTAACTTTTGTATATGTTGAATATGGAAACAGGTTCCCTTTTAAGGTACTCTTAACTCTAAATCAGGGGTATTGAATTAAAATTCATATAGGTCCGAATAGTAAAATATTTTTCATTTGAATGGGCTGCTGTGCCTGCATTTTCTGCTGGGAAAAGGCCCTGGCACCTTTTTAAAAATGTAGCCACATAGAAACTCCATGGTACATTTGTACTATGCAATTTCCATGTGCGGGAAACCGCACCTTGTATTTCAATGCATTTTGGAGTCAATGGTACCCCTGCATGTTTTCTGTGCAGCACCTAATTTTGTGTGTAGCGGCTTGTCTCCCTTCACATCTTCCTCACCACAGCACTGCCCCCCTTCACATATCATCCCCACAGCATTGCCCCTTTCACTTCCCCCGCACAGCACTGTCCCCCTTAACATCACTACTCCCCACACACAGCACTGTCTCCCTTCACATATCATCCCCGCAGCTCTGCTCCCTTCACACCCTCCCCCCACAACACTGTCCCCCCTCACATATCACCCCCAAAGCACTGCCCCTTCCACATCCCCCCCAGCACTGCTACCTTCACATACCCCCCACAACATTGTCCCACTTCACATGTCACCCCCAAAGCACTGCCCTTTTCACATCCCCCCCACAGCACTACCCTCTTCACATACCCCCCACAACATTGTCCCCCTTTACATGTCACCCCTATAGCACTGCCCCTTTCACATCCCCCCCCACACACACATCACTATCTCCCTTCACATATAATCCCCCCCAGCACTACCCCCTTCATATCCCCCCACAGCACTGCCCCCTTCACATCCCCCCACATAACTGCCCCCTTCACATTTCACCTTCACAGCACTGCCCCCTTCACATCCCCCCAACACCACTGCCCCCTTCACATCCCCCCACAGCACTGCCCCTTCACATTCCCCCTCAGCACTGCCCCTTCACATCCCCCCACAGCACTGCCCCCTTCACATCTTCCCACTGCACTGCCCCTTCACATTTCCCCTCACAGCACTGCCCCTTCACATCCCCCCTCCCACAGCACTGCCCCCTCCACATCCCTCACATCTTCCCGCAGCACTGCTCCCTTCACATCCCTCACATCCCCCCACAGCACTGCCCCTTCACATCCCTCACATCCCCCCACAACCCTGCCCTTCACATCCCTCACATCCCCCCACAACACTGCCCCTTCACATCCCCCCCACAGCACTGCCCCCTTCACACCCCCCCACAACACTGTCCCCCCTCACAATGCTGTCCCCCCTCCACATATCACCCCCAAAGCACTGCCCCTTTCACATCCCCCCACAGCACTGCCCCCTTTACATGACCCCCTCCTCCCACACATAGCACTGCCCCCTTTACATGACCCTGCTCCCCTTCCTTCACATGTTGATAGCCATGTCCTTTCATCCCATAAACAATGTAGGCTATGTGGGGCTTTAGGTGAGACACCAGCAGGTAATGCCCAGCGTCTCCATCCCTGTATCAGAAAAAACAAAGGTTGAAAAGGATTAAAAGAGGTGCATGGAAGCCAGCCAGCCCCCAGTCTGATGTACTCACCCTCCAGTCTGCCACCAACCAAGTAGACCTGTCTCATGATATAAATAAAGAACAGGGGTTTAGTTGACACGCATTTGCAAATGCATGTGTAAGCTGCAGGGCCACTACACGGCACCCTGTTTTACCTGCAGTCCTAACACTTTTAATTTGAGTGTCTCCACACTGGGAGCACAAGGCTGCTAATGGATGGATAGGAGACAGGTGGGAGGGAGCAGCCCAAACCTCCCCCAACCCACCCCCATCCATGACTGATCTAGTATCTCAAAACTCTAATAGCGATGTCCTTTCATCCCTTCACTCTCCTACCTTATACAGAGCGGAGAGGAGGAGGCGGGACAATCCTGAACTAAAGACAGAGGCACAGCAGCACTGGATGGGGCACGGGAGCTGCCGGGTTAACCTTTCATATTAGCAAGCTGGTGATTGGTTGCTAGGACCGCCTCCTAGCAGCCAATCACCTCCTGATTAATGTGAAAAGTTAATTCAGGCAGCTGCCTCTCTCCATGCAGTGCTGGCCCCCGCCTCCAGTCCAGAATTGTCCCGCCTCCTGATTTGCTTTGCTAATGACAGCAGCGGAGGCTGTGACAAAATCATCAGTTAAATGGTGCGGTCACGGCTGTCCAGATAGAGCAGTAGCTCGGGCCAGATGCAGACTGCGGGTAGACATTTAGTGTTGCCTGCTCCAAAGTATCACTTGCTTTTAGCAAGTCACTCATGAATCTAACGCAGGGGAGCTCAACCTGTGGCCCGTGCCAAGGGTTGTGTGGAGAATGGTAAGTTCATCCATGCCAATAGGGCTAAAGACATTTTATACAGGTGGGTAGCGAATAGTCCTAAAAACCAAAATGGACAATGGGAAATGTTTTTAAAAAGGATATATTATCCCAAAGTGTTTGTGTTCAGGGGCAGCCAGTTCCAGAAGAGCTAGAAGGGACTCTGTGGATGACATGAAGACAGGGAATAGTGGCCTCTAAGTGTAGCAAGACATTAAAACGCTTTATTAACCTTAAAAATTGAAACTCACAAAAGTGCAGAGCGATGCGCTTTTAAAACAGTGTGGTCTGCTGAGCAACTCCGGAGTAGTCAAGCTGTGTGTGATTGCCAGGGTGTGAAGACAGCCTCACAGGGGGCTCAGGACAGTAAGGGCTTGTTTAAATTTCTGGTTTAGGAGACTGTAAAACCTCATAATTGAGAAGTGTTCATACATACCACTCACCCTCCACCACTGGTGTAGCGTCAGGAGTTGCAATGGTGGGGTGGTACTCCATGTTGCAGGAAGCCCATATTCTGTTTTACATTTGAACAGGAGTGGCGTTCTTCTCCTCACCCTCCCACTGGCGTTCAGCGGCTGCAGCAGAAAAATGTTCTTTATGCTATTCAAAATAAACAAATTTAAATTCGGAACTATTTCATTTCATTGTGGCCCGTGACCAGTTACCAAATCACCACTTAAGCCCCGGAAGGTTTTACCCCCTTCCTGACCAGACCCTATTTGGCACCATATATTTGGCAATGCGTGACTTTAATGGCCAATTGCGCGGTCGTGCGACGCTATACTCAAATGAAATTGACGTCATTTTTTTCACACAAACAAAGCTTTCTTTTGGTGGTATTTGATCACCTGTGCGATTTTTACTTTTTGCGCTATAAACAAAAAAAAGCGACAATTTTGAAAAAATAACAATATTTTTCACATTATTTTATATGAAATTCCCCCCCAAAAAATGTAAAAATCTAAATTTTTTAACATTTTAGGCCAATTTGTTTTCTTCTACATATGTTTGGTAAAAAAAAAAAATCGCAATAAGCGTATTTTGATTGGTTTGCGCAAAAGTTATTGTGTTTACTAACTAAGGGAAGGATTTCTGTCATTTTTGGTGTTTTTTTTTAACGAGTAATGGCGGCGATCTGCGATTTTTTTTCGGGACTGCGACATTGCGGTGGACAGATCAGACCCTTGACTGACATTTTTTACACTTTTGGGGGTACCAGTGACATTACTACATTAATCAGTGCTATACATATTCACTGTTACTGTAAAAATGACACTGGCAGGGAAGGGGTTAACTTTATTGGTGATGCAGGGGTTAAGTGTGTCCCTAGGGGCGTGATTCTAACTGTAAAGAGGTGTGGCTAGTGATGTAACCACAGAGACATACGATCCTACATAGCAGGATCGTATGATCACTGCAATTAGATCAGGGAGAATGAAAGGCGGCTTTGTTTACATCAGCCGCCTGCCTTTCTCCCTCTCCATGGGGAGATCGCGAGTGACCGGCGGACATCGGGTCCGCCGGTCACACGCGCGGACTTGTTAGGGAACGAGTGGGGGCGGGAGCGCGCCTCCGGTGGCGCGTGCTCGCCCCCTAGAGGCTCTCAGGCTAGCGATGTAGTACTACGTCACTTTGCCTGTACGGGGCTAAACGCCGCAGTAAATAGTCGTGCGGCGGTCGGCAAGTGGTTAAGTGGCCCTCGCTCTTCAAAAGGTTGAGTACCCCTGCTCTAAAGTATCACTTGCTTTTAGCAAGCCATTCATGACCAGCTCAAGAGGAATTTTAGAAATTTAGAGTTTTGAGATAAAATGCACTTATCATAAATCATACAGTACAGTATATCAGCACTTTACTAGTGACAGACACCAGAGCTGCACGATTCTGGATAAAATGAGAAAGTAACAAGTGTCAGAAAAAGGCTTAGTCTTTAAGTGGATAAACTGACCTCATTTGCAGACCGAAGTTCATCCCTTTGATCTCTAAAAGAACACAATGATACAATGTTTCTTTTTATCTCTCTCAGCCCATGTTGTTGATAAACACTGCAGGTTACTTTTCTTTCTTTGACAGCTGTGAGCAGGGAACAGCTCTGCACTTGTTACATGAATCCTGGAAATGCCAGCTTAAAGTGGAGTTCCACCTATTTTAATAAGTTTAGATGTACGTAATCCCCTTTAAAAATACTTTTACCAATGGAAACTATTTTTTTTTGCAAGGAAATACCTTTTTTTCTTCTTTATTCATCCGCACTTCCCGATCCGGCAGCCTATAGGTGATTACGTCACTCGGCGATTCGCAAGGGCTGCTGGGATGTATCCCAGCAGCCCTTGCGAATCGCCTTGTGACGAAATCTCGCATTATTACACCGGCACCAGCTGTACTCGGATGTATTGCATTAAGTCCGTGCTCCGCCCCGCCTCCGCCCTGCCTCCTCTCAGTGAGCTCTACGGGATGTATTGCTTTGAGTCCTCGATCCGCTCCGCCTCCGCCCCGCCTCCTCTCAGTGAGCACGGACTGAAAGCATTACATCTCATAGAGCTCACTGAGAGGAGGTGGGGCGGAGCACGGACTCAATTGAATACATCCGAGTACAGCTGGTGCCGGTGTTCCGTGAAAATTACCTACCCGTGAGAAAAACCTACCCCTCGTCACTTCCGGTGCTCGGCACTGTATGTAACGCAGCGGTTACATTAAAACAACTGTGCTGAAATACGAGTCATCTCCGCTCCTGTGCCTGTCACTTCCCTCATCTCGGATAGTAAATATAAAAGCGGCGGCGGCTGTATGAATACATAAATCACGGAGCCGAGAGCCGCTTTTATATTTACTAGCCGAGAGCAGGGAAGTGACAGGCACAGGAGCGGAGATGACTCGTATTTCTGCACAGCTGTTTTATGTAACCGCCGCGTCGGTAGGTTTATTTCACGGTACACCGTGATCATTTCATACTAGTGCGCATGCGCACTAGTAAGCTCCTCTGTTCTTCCATTAGGTATCCGGGGCTCTGAGCATGCGCACTGCTGCGCTGCTCAGCTATTTCTGCCCGGAAGTGACGAGGGTAGGTAATTCTCACGGGGTAGGTAATTCTCACGTTACACCGGTGTAATAATGCGAGATTTCGTCACTAGGCGATTCGCAAGGGCTGCTGGGATACGGAAGTGCGGATGAATAAAGAAGAAAAAAAAGGTATTTCCTTGCAAAAATAAATAAATAAATAGTTTCCATTGGTAAAAGTATTTTAAAGGGGATTACATACATCTAAGCATATTAAAATGGGTGGAACTACAATTGAGTAAGAAACTAAGATTGTGAGGGGGGATTAAATCAAGATTGCAATTTTTTAATGATTAATCATGCAGCTCTAGACACCAGTATGCTATTTCTGTGAAAATGGACATGAGTATGCTAAAGACCAAGCTTGTTTTAGGATTTTTTTGTCCTTTTTAAACAAAAATAAAAACCAACATTAACACCACCATGTGGCTTCTTATAATACCAGGCAAGCACAATCAGTTGCCCACACAATGCATGGGTTAAACACTAAACTTACTTTCAGTGTCACTGTGTTGCAAAGATATCCATATTTTACGAAAGACAAAACTTTTCCTATTTAAGCAGGCTTGAAAGATAAGCAATGTGGATGTTTTGCAAAAACAGGAAAGAAAAAAGTTGAGTCGTACCTTATTTCATCAACTGTTCCTTTATTTTAACCTATGCAATAGGCCACGGGTTTTAAGAAAAGAAATGAAAAATATAAGAGTGTTGTTGTTTTAGATCTCTTTATAAAGCAAAAACCTGTAGTTACGCATTCTGTATACCTTATTTTAGAAAATCATATAGTAAACAATGTGGTAAGTTTAACCACATGTATATGCACTGTTATTATGATACTCTGCTGTAAAATTGAATTGCTGTACAAGTATATGGATGCTATGTTAAAACTCAGTTTTAACGTTCTATGGTTGGAAAGTTAAAAGTGGAAAGTCTTAAAACTAATGTTATGATTCCTGTAGTTTTTTTTAGAAAAATCAAAAACAAAAATTTTTACCCATGTAATTTCTCACTTATGTTTACTCTTAGGGACCAGAGCAGTTATTAGCCTACTGATGCAGCAATAATTTGGGCATTATTGATTAAAGTGATGCATGTTTTTGAGGGGGTTGATTATGTCATTATGGTTCTGTACATTATGGCCTCATGAACACAGGCGTATGATTTTATGCTGCATTTTTTCGGCCAGGACTTGGCTGAAAAAAAATATATAATGGGGCGTATTTTCATGCGTTTATGCACGAATTTGTGCGTATGGTGTGTACGATGTTTATGCGCATATGAGTGTAAACAAATTCTGTTGGTTAGAATACTCATTTATTCTACCCATACAACCATAAATTTTGCTCATAAGTCCCTCTCTATATGCACCTAAACGCTGTGCACAGCTCCCCCCTCAGCCCCCTCTTATTCTCACCTGAGTCCAATCCCAATCCAGCGATGTGCACAAAAGCAGAAGCTCTCCTGAGTCTCTCCCTCCTACTCCTTAGCTATTGGCTCCTGCTGCTGTCAATCACGGCCAGTGAGGAGGGAGTGGTGGGCAAGGCCAAGCCACACATGAGTGCCCCTGTAAGAGAACATTTGCTGTACAAAGACATGTTCCTGTCAGAAACCGGACAATGGCCAATGCGCACGCACGCACGTTCGCACGTTCGCGAGTACACGAACGTGCACTGCGCGCACACGTTCGCGGGTACGCGAACGTACGTTAGACATTGGCACCAAAGGGACTATTTAAACCCAGCCATTGCACTGCTCTAGTGCTGCTTTGTCTTCAGCCTTGGATACCTGTTACCTGTTTACCTGCATCTTGGTCCTAGTTCCAGACCCGGCTTGTCCTGACGATTCTCTGATCTCCACCTGCACCGACCTTGGCTTGTCCCGTGACCTCTCTTCCTGTCTGCTCCTACTGGCTTCTACATTACCGATTGGCTCCTGACCCGGCTTGTCTTACCACGCTTCTGTCATTCCCAGATCTGTCCATCCTGCATAGGAAGCTCCTCCTGTTACCCAGGAACCCCTGCTTCCAGCACCTGCTGCCTGCTCAACACCCTGCTCATCGGACTTCTCTGGCAACCTGCACCAGTAGCCATCGTCCGCTTCAAGCAAGTCTCCAGGCGCTCATGCTACTCTACACTCAGGTGTCACAGTGTCAGGCTCATCTCCAGGTACGTGATAGCCCCCAGAGCAACAGATTGCTATGGAGGCACTCAGCACGGGGGAGGGGTCAGGAATGTTAGCGGAGGACCCGTGAAGAGGAAGATTGGTACTGCTCTGTGCAAAACCATTGCACAGAGCAGGTAAGTATGACATGTACATTATTTAACCGGTTGCCGACCGCCGCACGACTATATACTGCGGCGGTCAGCCCCGGCCAGGCAGAGTGACGTATCGGTACGTCACTCGCCTGTCACTGACTTGCGAGCCTATAGCGAGCGGGCGCGCGCCCGCCGAGGCGCGCGCCCGCCGCGGCTCGTTCACAGGCAAGTCAGTGCGTGTGACCGGCGGACTCGATGTCCGCCGGCCACACTACGATCGCTCCTGTGAAGGGAGAAAGACAGAGCAGCTTGTGTAAACAAGCTGCCTGTCAGTTCTCCCTGTGTAAAAGTAAAGATCTGACCGTTCTACTATGTAGAACGGTTGATCTTTGCTTTTACACCAATAGCCATGTCCCTACACAGTAGAAAGCACGCCCCTAGGACACACTTAACCCCTCCCTTCCCAATAAAGTTAACCCCTTCCCTGCCAGTGTCATTTTTGCAGTAACAGTGCATATGTATAGCACTGATTACTGCAGTAATGTCACTGGTAACCCCAAAAGTGTCAAAAATGTCAGTCAAGGGTCCGATCTGTCCGCCGCAATGTCGCAGTACCGAAAAAAAAATCGCAGATCGCCGCCATTACGCGTTAAAAAAAAAAACACCAAAAATGACAAAAATCTTTCTCTTTGTTAGTAAACGCGATAACTTTTGCGCAAACCAATCAAAATACGCTTTTTGCGATTTTTTTTACCAAACATAGGTAGCATAAAACAAATTGGCCGAAAAATGTTAAAAAATTTTGATTTTTACTTTTTTTTTTGGGGAATTTCATATAAAAAAATGTGAAAAATATTGTTATTTTTGCAAAATTTACGCTCTTTTTTTGTTTATAGCGCGTGATCAAAAAATCGCACAGGTGATCAAATACCACCAAAAGAAAGCTCTGTTTGTGGGAAAAAAAGGACGTCAAATTCGTTTAGGTACAGCGTCGCACGACCGCGCAATTGTCCGTTAAAGTCACGCAGTAAAAAATCGCAAAAAAACCCCTGGTCCTTTAGCAGCCAAATCCTCCGGGGCTTAAGTGGTTAAAAAATGTAAACCTTTACAAACACTTTAAATAACATGCAGTTGCATTTGGGGGGGGGGGGGGTACCAGACACCCTAGCAGTGGCATCTTATCTGCCCATGTGCATAAGGCCTGACTCAATGAAAAAAAAACATGGCTTCATTGATTACTTAGGCTGGAGATTCTTGTTAGTAGCTCTTACACTGACTGCCCAGCTGTCAAACCATCAGTTCCTAAAGAGCTACACTGGCCAGTGTACACATGGAGGATTCTATTCCTTTGTACACAAATATCCCTTTATTGGTTCAAATATACCTATACCTGCTTTACTAAATATATTAAAAGGGATTGCATAACCCAGAGTGGAGGGGCTAAGGAGGAAAAGGAGACTTCCTTATTGTTTCTTAAAGTGGTTGTAAACCCTCAGATATGAACAGCCGCAGATGATACACAGAGATTAAACAAATGCTCCTACATAGGTTTTACCTGTTTATTTGCAGTCTTCTCTTCCCTATACCCCATCAAAAGGGCATAAAAGTGTTTAAATCATTCTTCATCTATCAGGAGCACAGAGGAGGGGGAGGAGAGGCTGCAGTTACAGTGTGTAAGAGTTGATTGGAGGAAAGGAACACCCCCACCCCTTCACACAGCAGAAGAACTGAGTTCTGAAAAGACAAGCTGCCTGCCTTGTGAAACAGTTTAGTACTGTACATGACAGATGAAGCGCCCCTGCTGAAAAAACAAAAGGAGGGAGGAAAGAAATACCAGCTGATTCAAAATGATGGTATTATTTGTTAATTATTTATCCAAACTGTGGCCAGAGGGGCAGATTTGGCCCTTTGCTTGCCTTTGTCCGGCCCTTGAGGCACTATTCTTCCTACTAATACCAACGATGAGGCACCATTGCTTTCAAAAGTCGGGCATTATTCCTCCCACTGATACCAATGATGGGGCACTATTCCTCCCACTGACATTAACAATTGGGCACTATTCCTACCACTGATTCCAAGATGGGAAACTATGACTTCCACTGACACCAATGATGGGGCACCCTTCCTTTACACTGACACCAATGATGGGGCATCATTTCTCCCATTGTCACCAACAATATTGCACTGTTCCTGCCACTAATACCAATGATGGGGCATTATTCCTCCTCCTATTGACCACATTTTCAAATCCCACTGACCACCAAGCCTGAGACATTATGGACTACCATCTATGTTGGGGCATTGTCTATTCCCATTGGCCACAGTCCAGCACCCCTAAAGTCTGAAAGGCAAGAAACTGGCCCTTTGTTTAGGAATTTCAAAGACCCCTAAATTTAGCCTATTCCATACTTCTCCTTTAATTACACTTTAAGTCACACACCTTCTCACATGTGTTTCACAGTGTAAACCAGAATCAAGAAGCAAAACCTCCCCTTGTTCATACATGATCTCTTTCTCAGTCCATTATCTGATCCCTCATTCCCCCCCCCCCGCCCAAATCCCCCAAGTTCAGCTTCCACTCTGCCTCCTCTTTCTTACTTCATTGTGTAAAATGAATTACACTGCTGCTTCATTTCCCAGTGGCTTATAAATATATCTTATTTTTTGCCTCCTTTAAGCCCATGCTCCATTCAATTACACTCCCTCTCCTCTTGATCAGTAAGATAGCACATTTAACCAAACAATAAATGTCCAGCTACTGTAACATATTGTATGAATGGCTGTGAGTTGTAAACCATAGGTCAAAAACACAACAGATAGCATTTTAATAATACACGCTGGTAGTAGGATGCATCCAGAGGTGGCTACAAATAACTATGTTATCTTCTAAAGCACACTGAGACCCCTGAAACATGCAACACCCTTATTATGCAAATATCAAAATCAACCATGTAGTTTGCACTTTGGCCTGCTGCCTCCTGGGCCCCAGGCCTCACTGTTGGTCTCTTTTGGAGCTAGGTGGCCCTTAGGCCCCTATTTAAACATCTTCATTTTGGAGACTGTTGGTCTCTTTTGGAGCTAGGTGGCCCTTAGGCCCCTATTTAAACCTCTGCATTTTGGAGCTCAAAGCACCAAAATGTTCATCATCCAAAATCCAATGGTTTACATACAGTAAATGCCTGTCCACACCAGAGTGTGGTGTTGATTAAAGCTTATATCTCGAAAAGGTCCGTGAGCTTTTTTTGAAATACAAGTTTTGCGTGTTCTTGGCATCTATAGAGTTCAAGGAGAGCACCTGAAAAAGTGTGTATTTGCCCAGTAACTAGCTTTCCATTAGCTAAAAATTATTTGCTCGCCCAAGTGTGAATGCAGCCTTGCTGACCAATAAAATAGGATGTAATTTAGAAAGGGTGGATTAAAGTGGCTGTCTTGGTTGTAGGTATTATTGCATGCTCCCTGACTTGGAGTGTGTGCATATTTTCGATTGCACGTTCTAACAAGCAGGGACCTCTGACTTCTATTGTATTAAATTGTATTGTAAGCGCCGGTTCACATACATGCGACACTATTTCCCGGGGCGACCTCCGAGATCGCGGTGCGAGCAGCGCGCCACGACCTTGGAGCAGCCTCCTGGTCGCCCCAAAGAAGCTCCGGACCCTTTTTCTAAGTCGAATCGACTTGTGTCGCTCCTATTAGAACGGGTCCGCAGCTTCCCTATGGGAGGCGACCAGGTCGCCTCACAGGTCGCCTTAGTGTGAACGGGGGCTGACTGTACTGTTTGCCCTAACGTTGTAAAGCGTTACACAAACTGTTGGCGCTATATAAATCCTTTATATTAATAGTAATAAACTAAACAAATTGTAGGTATTTCTCCTGCAAATTAGGGGAATTCCCTGGAGACCCCTAGGTCACCAGAACAAGTGTCCCCATTGGAAGATTTCCCCGCTATTACTTTTCTGGGGACAACCCAAAAAGCAATGAACAAGACCCTATTTTTCCTTCCCCCTTAAAGGAATCTGACTTCCATCTGAGATCCACTATTTCCTATGTAAGTTCAGTGTTTTGAAACAACTGCTTGTGGTTGGCTTGGGCTGCAAGATTACTTGTTCTTTGTAACTTCCATTACTCAAGCAGGTACACAAGAATTCTTTTTTTAAACAAAATGAAGACAATACTCGTCTTCCTGCATGATAAAAATAAAGTTCCTTCCCCAACCCCCATAGAGAGTTTAGTGTATATGATTTTATAAATTGATGAAGCACAATTAACATCTGTATGAATGCCGCGTAACCTCAAAAACATAAAGAAGCGATCTAGTGGCAGAAAAATATATAACGCTTTAATAATTTCAGATGCAGAACATAAGTTTAAAAAATTTAGTTTTTTTTTCAAGCTTATCCAAAAAAGTGTATAAAAAGCCTAAAGTAAAACTATAGGCAAAACTTTTTTTTTGTTTTGGATAGAGTAAGGAATTGTTATAACCCCTATTAGAATTTTTTTCACAATCAGTGTCCCATTGCGGAGATTTCCCTTCACTTCCTGTCCCAAAACCAAACAGGAAGTGAGAGGAAATCCCTGCAAATTAGGGGAATTCCTTGGGGACCCCAAGGTTACCAGAAATAGTGTCCCCCATTGAAATATTTCCCCACTATTACTTTTCTGGGGACAATTTGGGCAATTTCTTATGTACAAAATACAAAAGAAACAACTAAAGCAAAAGCATTGTGAAAGCCTTATTTTTCCTTTCCCCTTAGTGCCGGTTCACACTGAAGCGGCACGACTTCGGGGGCGACCTGTGAAGTCGCGTGCACCGCGACTTCGGCACAACTTGCACAGACTTCATAAAATGAATGTCTATGCAAGTCGCTCCAGGTCGCCCCGAAGTAGTACAGGACACTTTTTCAAAGTCGGAGCGACTTGTGTCGCTCCTATTAGAACCGTTCCTGTACCACACAATGGACCGCGACGGTGCACGACTTGTCAGGCTGACCAAGTCGCCTGACAAGTCGTACTAGTGTGAACCGGCACTTAAAGGAATCTGACTTCCATCTGAGATCCACTATTTCCTATGTAAGTCCAGTGTTTTGAAACATCTGTTTGTGGTTGGCTTGGGCTGCAAGATTACTTTCATCAACAAATTCTCTGTAACTTCCATTACTCAAGCAGGTAAACAAGAATTATTTTATTTTTTTTTTTTAAACAAAATGAAGACAAACTCATCTTCCTCAATGACAAACTAAAGTTCCTCCCCCCAACCTCAATAGAGAGAGTTTAGTGTACAGTAAACCCCCCTCCATCGCGGGGGTTACGTTCCCGACCTACCCACGATATGTGAAAATCCGATAAATAGAAATACCCTATTTAAATACACCCTAGGCATGTTTTTATAACTTTTACGGTACTTTTAAAAGCAAAAACACACTTTTAAAACAATAGAAACTCATTTAAACACATTAAAAATATTGAGAGAGAGAGCAAGAGCAATGGAAAACCCAAAAATATTTCATTAATAATGAATTCATTAATATAATAATATTAATAGGTCTTACAGAAAAAAAACGCAAAATACTGGGACCGCGAAAACTGAACCGCAATATAACGGGGGTTTACTGTATATGATTTTATAATATGTTGAAGCCCAATTAGCATTTGTATGAACGCTGAGTAACCTCAAAAGCATAGAGAAGCCATCTAGTGGCAGAAAAATATATAACACTTTAAAAATTTCAGATGCAGAACATAAGTTTAAAAAAAATTTGTTTTTTTTCAAGTTTACCCAAAAAAAGTGTATAAAAAAACTTAAAGTAAAACTAAATGCAAAACTTTTTTTTGTTTTGGATAGAGTAAGGAAGGGTTATAACCCCTATTAGATTTTTTTTTTTTTACCATCTGTGTCCCATTGCGGAGATTTCCCTTCACTTCCTGCCCCAGAAAAAAAAAAACAGGAAGTGAGAGGAAATCCCTGCAAATTAGGGGAATTCCCTGGATCCCCCAGGTCACCGGAAATAGTGTCCCCATTGGAAGATTTCCCTGCTATTACTTTTCTGGGCACAACCCAAAAATTGGGTAATTTCTTTTACTTTCACTTTCAAAAGTTAGGACAGCGTTTAATTCAGAAAAAGACAAAGATACCTTGGGGAGATACCCAGAGACTGACAAACTATATGTGAATCCTTACAACCCATCCATTTTAAAATAGAAATGCAAGGCAAAACATTTGTGTATAAATTAAAAAAAAATGTTAAACATATTTATAGCACTGCCCCCTAGGGGACTGCTGGATATAACACTTTCTGTATTCCCCTGGGTTACCCTAAGCAACTGATAGCAGAAAATTAGTACTTTAAGTCCTTGGCTCGGTCAATGATCAACGCAGGGGATGTTGTTTTTTTGTTTTTATTGAGAACTTGGATAGGAGAAGGGATGAGTGGGATACTCCAACTGACAACTATTCACAATATTGAGGACAACTGACTTTAGAGTGCAGCAAGGCCGCTGCTTCACCCTGCCACTAAGGTGAAGGTATTTTAAGTGTTCCTGCTTGAAATTCTCTTCAGGGCTTTAAATTTGGCACCCCCTTTCACTCTCTCTCTGTGTGCTGACACTCATCCACTGTCTCCACACTCCGGAGTGGACCCCTTCCCGGGCAGACCCCTGGGCAAGTTCCTCTGTACTCACAGACACTGTTTTTCCAGATTTACTTCAGCCCCAACTCCTTCAGTCAGCATCTCCAGGACCTCTGGGTTCAGCCACACTGTCTGGTTCACCAGGCCGACTGCCTGTGACCACCATCCATAACTACAGAAGGAGAGACAGCCATCACCCTCCTTCCGGGACCTGGCTTCCTGCCCAAAGACCCCCTGCCTCATGTGCTCTTGGCTTTTATACCCTATCCCAGGATGTACCTCTCTCTGTGCCAACCCACTGGGACAGTTACAAAAGCCTGTACATCATTGGACAGGTTTACTCCACTGCCCAACGAACCTCCTCATTGGATACAGTGGGGACACTCCCTCAGCCCACACAAATCGCACATTGAGCAGGCCTAACTACTGATCAGGCTCCCCTGATAAGCAGACAGAGCAAACTATATTTTATCTGCCTAGCACCTATCTAGGAGGGTTTTTTTTTTACAAAGTATAAGTGATCACATGACCTCTGTTCTCACTTGCATAAAGGGGCTTAGAGAGTTGGGATTAGGGACTGCAGGGGGCCATGTCAGTAGGAGGCAAAGGGAAAGCAGTGAACTGATTTTTCAAATGAAGAGCTGTGCAGGAGGGCATGTCATCACAAGTCCTGACCACTGGGGGACAGGCAGGCTGTGCTGCTAGCACAGCAAGAAAACTGACCACGCTGAGATGGATGCGCTGTCATGCCTAGCGTGGTCAGTTTGAAATAAGAAAGCCTGGGGGACAAGGTATTTCACACAAAGGAAGAAATACAAAGAGAACAGGATACATTTATAACACAAGTACATGATACAACAGCAACATACTGTATCATGAATATGAAATGTTGGGGGTAACATACTCTTTAAGGATTACTCCATCTTTTAGGATGATCAAGTGTGGGTCCTTACATGACAAAGTATCTTTAGTCAGGGGATACAAAACTAGAGCTAAAGTAGAAGTTCACCTGCAAAAATTGACTGACTCTAAATCTACTGGCAGCCACATTCTAAGACTAGTAATTGCTATACATACCTTTTCTGCAGTCTGGTCCCAGACTGAGCTGTCAGTGGCGGCTCCTCTCTGTAGGCATGTGCAGGAGAGGCAGCTGACAATCTAAGCCCCTTATCTATGGGTGACGTCAATTCCCAAGCATTTTCCAGCCATTGTCGGCTCTCTTCCACACAGCATCTGCCGCTGGAGACTGGACTGGATCAGCAGCAGAAAAGGTATGTATAGCGATTTTTGCTTTACAGGGTTAGATAGATTGGTCTTAGAATGTGGCTGCCAGTAGATTTAGGCCGGCCATACATGGTTCGAATCTCGGCCAAGATTCAAACCATTAATGGGCAGGCTGAATGTACCAAGTTAATCAATCGATCAACTTGGGTACAACCAGCCTCCTGGATTCTCTTCTATAGCTTCTAGCGATAATCACTGTCTTTTCCCAGGCTTTCCCTGACTCCCCTGTCCCCCCTTCGCCAGGAGAAGACACTGGCCTGGCAGGAGGGATTCCCGCATCAACACTGTCTATGTTGATGGGGTAATCGATAAAATTTATTTTCTGCAACCCGTGGTTGCTGGAAAGGAATTTTCTCTGTGTATGATTGGCATTAGAGTTAGTTAACTTTTGGCTGAACTTCCACTTTAATTCCCAGGGAATGGTAGTTTTAGCCATCTGTGATGTGCAGTGTTCTCTGGATAAAAAGGAGTCCCTTGATTCCTTTGCCAACCTAGTATCCAAACGAAACTGAAAAATTCTGCTGTGCCTTAAGGTGTTACTAAACCCACAACAGTAAAATCAGTCTGTACAGGCATACCCCACTTTTAAGTACACAATGGGACCAGAGCATGTATGTAAAACGAAAATGTACTTAAAGTAAAGCAATACCTTATTTCACTTCTCAATGCATGTAAATACACAAGCTCTATAGGTAATCTTGGTCAGCTTGACATGGCACTGCTCCCAAACCATAAGTGACAGGGACACCAAACTTGGGGAGCACCGAGAGGGGACTAAGGACTATGACATGATAGATTACCTAGACAAGCTGCCGGCCAAAAAATAGGATATGTTGTAGTCCTGGGTTCCCTCTCGGTGCTTCCCAAATTTGGTGTCCCTGTCACTTATGTTTCATGAGCAGTACCATGCCAAGCTGACCAAGATTTCCTATAGAAGTCAATGTTAAAAAACAGTAGCAGTGCCATGCCAAGCTGACCAAGATTTCCCATAGATGTCAATATTAACCACTTCTGGACCGCTTACTGTATATTTACTGTGGCAGGCTGGCTCGTACAGGCAAAACAATGTAGATCTACATCGCTCACCTGGGGGCAGCTCGGGGAAGCCGATGCGGGTGTCAGGCGGCAATCGGAGCGAATCGTTCCCCACTGAGAGAGAAGGACGGTCGGCTGTTGTAAACACAGCCGACCATCCTTCTCCCTGGGATGATCAGAGAGCTCATGTGATTCTGCTATATAGGATCGCATGTCTCTGTGATCATTTCACAAGCCACACCCCCCCTCCCCCCCCCACAGTTAGAATCACTTCCCTAGGCTAACACTTAACCCCTTGATCACCCACAGGGTTAACCCATTCCCTGCCAATGGCATTATTACAGTAACAGTGCATATTTTTAGCACTGATTACTGTAGTAATGTCACTGGTACCCCCAAAAGTGTCAAAAATGTCAGTTAGGGGTCCGAGCTGTTCGCCGCAATGTCGCAGTCCCGCAAAAAATCGCAGATCGCCACTATTACTAGTAAAAAAAAAAACAATAAAAATTACATAAATCTTTCCCGTAGTTAGTAGACGCATTAACTTTTGCACAAACCAATCAAAACACGCTTATTGTGATTTTTTTTACCAAAAATATGTAGTAGAAAACAAATTGGCCTAAAATGTTAAAAAATTTTGATTTTTACATTTTTTTTGAGAATGTCATATAGCAGAATGTGAAAAATATTGTTTTTATTTTTTTTTTTCAAAATTGTCGCTCTTTTTTTGTTTATAGTGCAAAAAATAAAAATCGCACAGGTGCTCAAATACCACCAAAAGAAAGCTCTATTTGTGGGGAAAAAAAGGACGTAAATTTAGTTTGGGTACAGCGTTGCACGACCGCGCAATTGCCGTTACAATAACGCAGTGCCGAATAGCAAAATAGGGCCTGGTCATTAAGGGGGCAAATCCTTCCGGTCTTAAAGTGGTTAAAAAATGGCAACAGTGCCATGCCAAGTTGACCAAGATTTCCCATAGATGTCAATATTAACCACTTCTGGAACGCCTACTGTATATTTACTGTGGCAGGCTGGCTCGTACAGGCAAAACAATGTAGATCTACATCGCTCGCCTGGGGGCAGCTAGGGGGTGAGCGCGGACCCGCCCCTGATCGTCAGCAGGGAAGCCGATGCGGGTGTCAGGCCGGCAATCTGAGCCAATCATTCCCCAATGAGAGAGAAGGACGGTCGGATGTTGTAAACACAGCGAGCCGACCATCCTTCTCCCTGGGATGATCAGAGAGCTCATGTGATCCTGCTATATAGGATCGCATGTCTCTGTGATCATTTCACAAGCCACACACACCCCGCCCCCCCCCCCCCCCACAGTTAGAATCCCTTCCCTAGGCTCACACTTAACCCCTTGATCACCCTCAGGGTTAACCCCTTCCCTGCCAATGGCATTATTACAGTAACAGTGCATATTTTTAGCACTGATTACTGTAGTAATGTCACTGGTACCCCCAAAAGTGTCAAAAATGTCAGTTAGGGGTCCGATCTGTCCGCCGCAATGTCGCAGTCCCGCAAAAAATTGCAGATCGCCACTATTACTAGTAAAAAATAAACCAATAAAAATTACATAAATCTTTCCCGTAGTTAGTAGACGCATTAACTTTTGTGAAAACCAATCAAAATACGCTTATTGCGATTTTTTTTTTACCAAAAATATGTAGCAGAAAACAAATTGGCCTGAAATGTTAAAAAATTTCGATTTTTAAATTTTTTTTTGAGAATGTCATATAGCAGAATGTGAAAAGTATTGTTTTTTTTTTTTTTATTAATTTTTTTTTGTTTTTTTGTTTATGGTGCAAAACATAAAAATCCCACAGGTGCTCAAATACCACCAAAAGAAAGCTCTATTTGTGGGAAAAAAGGCTGTAAATTTTGTTTGGGTACAGTGTCGTACGACCGCGCAATTGACGTTAAAATAATGCATTGCCAAATCGCAAAATAGGGCCTGGTCATTAAGGGGGCAAATCCATTTCGGTCTTAAAGTGGTTAAAAAATGGCAGCAGTGCCATGCCAAGCTGACCAAGCTGTGTCCGTACTCACGAGTGTACATAATGTGAGTGTACGTAAAACAGGGTATGTCTGTATATGCAGTAAAACATGCTTGATATGCTCACTGTGGAACCTAAGGGGTTAATCCTTTGCATTGTTTATAAAGGCTGTTTGATCATGTCTCTCTGATCCTCCTCTTCTTTCACTGTCTCAAAAAAAATAACCGGATATTTACAGAGCCAGGTGATGGGCTGCACATGCTCAGTTTGGTGTGTATTGCTAGAGGGTTTTTTGTCTTGGGAAAGTGCATGTGATTAGCACAGGGCCAATCAGCACTGTCCAGACAGAGGATCAGGGGAGAATGAAAACGCCTCCTACAAGCTTTACCAGGAATTGATACAAGTCACAAAGCTGCTATATGCTGCTGATGAGAAAAGGAATTTATCCATTTATATTTACTAAAATAATTGCATTTCCATGTTCTGTGTACTGTAGGAGACCATATAGTGGGATGTAGGTTCTGGGTTTAGTAACACTTTAAGGGTACTAGGTATTGAACAGTAAAAGTGTATCATTTACTTTCTCAGAATACCCTTTGTTTCTGGAAATTCTCTTTTCCGTCTCCAGACTGTCAGATAATGAAGCTGAGGGCTCCAGTGTGCCACGGGACCCATTTGAAGTAATCCAAACAATATTCTCAGTGTCCATTAAGTAGTTGTTAAGCAAAGTTTGTCCTATTTGGGCTGGAACCACAATGGCAGTGGGTGGCGTTGTAGCCAGCAATCCTCCAGACGGAGTGGCGGACTGATGCTTACTCGATATATCCCTGGAAACAAGAGCGCATGGGCCTGTTCAGCAGATCACTTTAAAGCCTCTCCCATAATTCTGCCCTAGAGAGAATGGCCTACTGGGAGGTGTAGTTCATGGGTAATTCAACAGTTCAGTGAGGGCTGCACAGAGGACTACAGTTCCCATGATGCTATTCTCTTAGTTCAGAAATGTGATGCAGGTAATCTGAGCCCAGCACTAGAGGGATACAGGAACAGTCTGAAGAAATGGAGGATAGGTCTTCAGTGTCAGATAACCGTAGTCTGCTCCATCCTGCCCCCAGTTGAAAGCCTTTGGTCCCCAAATGCAGGATACAATCTCAACAAAATATCCATTAACAAGAACAAATAGTAAATTTGCTTACCAAAACCCACAGTAGCAAACAACTTACTGATGCAGGGGTTCTCTAACAGCAAGGTGTACAAGTCATCAGACCAAGTTAAATAATTTTGATGACAGGCCAGTAAAAGGTTAGTGACCCACCTAGTAGTGTCAGAGGGTTGTGCAGGGTCATCCCCGACCAAAGGTTCAGTATAAGAAGCTAGCACTTAGCTGGAGTGTTGAGCAGTAGGAATGAGTTCATCAAAGCTTTCTCCAAGATTGCCATATGTTAGTCTCTTAGGCAGACGGATTTCCTGTCTAAGTCTTGAGTGCTCATTATCTGAGGTTTCAGGTTCACAAGTAAATCCCAATATACTACAGCTAGGCTCTGGTTCTTCCAAAATTTCAGGGGTGGCATCCCTTCCTGTGTCATGGGTTGGAGGGTCTGATACTTTTCTAAAACCTTGTACCTCAAAGGAGGTCAGCTGGTTCTGGTTTAACCCCTCCAATCCCTCTCAAGGGGGGTTGTATAGGCTTCTCTATCTCAAGAGACTGGTGCTCTAACCTCTCAGATTGAGGGACTTCACCCATAGCTTCCAATGGAGACTGAGGAATTCTAGTGGTATCCTCTAATGGGGGAACCCATAACCAGTCAAGAATGATTTCTTCCTTGTCACTCCCCACCTCTTCTGCCTCTTAAGGAGTAGATTGGGGTGTTTGGGGGGTTCTAGTCCTAAAGTCAGGGGGGTTGTATCAGAGCTTTGGGTCTGCCGAATAGCTTTGGATATGGGCAAGAGATGGTTTCGATTCCACGTCTTGAGTGGACCAGTTTTCCCCTCAGGGTGAATTTTATAAACAGGGAGCCCAGGTAGCCATCTTCAGACGATGTATGGTTGAGAACGCCATTGATCTGCTAACTTGTGCTTTCCTGGTACCCCCAAGTTTCCTAACAGCACTCTGTTTCCTGGTTGCAAGTCCTGAATCCTTACTTTGAGATTAAAGTTCTTTTTGTTTCTTTGTTCTCTGGCAGCAAATGCTTCCTTGGTTTTCTAGGTCTATCAACATACCCTCTGTAAGAGTCCTGAGAAGTGTGATCGAGGGATGTCCCGAAGGCTAAGTCTATAGGAAAAAGGTCCTCTCTCCCAAACATCAACCTGTAAGGGGAGTATCCGGTAGAGTTATTCACTGTGCTGTTGTAGACGTGAACCACTGCAGCAATGTAGTTACCCTAATTTTGTTTCTTTTCCAGGGGTAGTGTTCCTAACATGTTCAACAGGGTACGATTGAAGCGTTCCAGTTGAGGGTCTCCCTGTGGGTGATACGGGGTTGTTCTGGACTTTTAAAAGTTCAGCATTTCACACAGTCTTTTGACCAGTTTGCTTTTAAAGTCTCAGCCTTGATCCGAGTGTAAGTGCTGACCAGAGTTTTGGCTACATTGTTGGCTTGTTGGTCTTTGGTCAGTAAAGCTTGAGCATAGCGAGTGAAATGATCTGTCACAACCTGGACATTGCTACACCCACCCAAGTCAGGTTCCAGACACAAAAATTCAATGCACACCAGTTCCATTGGCCCTTAGCTTTGCAGATGGCCCATTGGGGCAGCCCTACCAGGCAAAGTCTTTCTTTGAATGCACTAGATACAAGAGCGACAATAGCTTTCAATTTCAGCTGGAATTTTAACATGGATGGCCAGTAAAAGCAGTCTCTAACTAGCCTAAAAGTTCTGTGTAACTGTCCGCTTATCACTGTAAATCTTTGTTCAGCACTTACTGCTAGGTGGAACCTTTCTGCCTTCCTCTTGGTTCCCTGGGGAATGTTTAATCAGCAGGATCACGAGACCACTCCTTCTTCCTGTTTTAGAAAGAAGGTCTCTTCCTGTAACTCAGATCTCACATTTAGATGCATGCAAAAGAACCGCATGAAAGATGTCTGCTGAGAGAATTCCTAAGGCTTACAATTTTGCACCCCCTTGGCAAGCGGAGCGAGGTATTCAGTAAGAGTGCATTATATATAAAGGTATATATGTTCTTAGACATAAATTGTGTCCATGCTGTTAGTTTTAAATATGCTATAGATAATCCAAAGCATCTTGCATGTGGCCATGTTTCCTTAGATGTTTAATGTCATTAAATATGTGTGAAGACAACTGTAATCCACCTTGTAATTTCACATTTGTAATTAACCTTGTAACCCCCTTTTTGGTGATCACTGTAAACAAATGTATTGTATGTCGTTTACAGTTTTCACGGTGCTTATTGTGTTCATGGTTTACGGTGCTCAAGGTGTTAAAGAGAATAACGTTCAACCCTACTGCACACCTTTGATGCAAAAGAATAAAAGTACTGCACCCGTCAGAAGCTCTCCTCTCGTTATTCACTCGATGCCAAAGGGGCCACTACATTCTGTCTGGCCCTAAATACCCATGGTCATCATGAAGGGCTGTCAACACCTCAAGTCTGTGCTTTTCAGGAACAAACAATTATCAAACACCTTCTGGATCCACGGATGGGCCTTTCCTGTAGATGACACCATCTTCCAATTGCATTTGTTCTCCTTCTCTATTAACTACTTTGGAGTCTCTGATAGAACTATTTAGCAGTACCTGAGATTCCAGAGCTACCAGTGCCTTCTTAACAAGGTTACATAGCGGATCTTCACTCTAATCCCTTCTCAAGTCTTCCTTTGTCAGCTGGGGCAGTTATTGGCTGTGTACCTGAGTCAAATCACAGTAACACTGGGGTACTCAAGCAGGAACAACTCCAAAAGTTTCAGCTCTGGTGGCTCCCTTGTAACGATGTTCTACCTCTTGGCACACTGTGCAAACTCCTTCTGGGGTCACATGAACCCAGCTGTTCACATCAGCATTTTAAGCATAAGGTTTTCGGGATCCGCATTCCGGTTCCCCACTCCTGATACCCAGTGGCCTCCAATTTAGTAGTTGACAACAGGTAGATCAAAGGATTGTTGTCCATTTTTACCTAATACAGAACTCCTCCTAGCCCATCTTGGATGGCATCTTAATGAAGCTTGTAAGGCTTCAAAGGGTCAGTGTAGGCCAAAACTGGAGCTTTAGTAAGGCTCTCCTTTAAGCATCTAGAGGTGACAGCTTCCAACTTTCGTTTGTCTGTGGCTACTCCTTTGCCTGAGACCACATGCCCCAAGTAGGTAACTGAAGTTTGATAGAACTGACACTTCAACGACAGCTTCAGTCCCTCAACATAGAGTCTCTGGAAGACCTTTTCCAGTCATGCTTCATGCTCCTCTAACATCTTACCAAAGACAATGACGTCATCCAAATACACGAGTATCTCTATTAAGTTCATGTCTCCCATCGAGTTCTCCATCAACGTCTGAAAGGTGGCTGGGGCTCCTGTCAGTCTCTGTGGCATGCAATCAAGCTTGAAGAATCCCAAGGGGCTTGGTCATCAGGGTGCATAGGTATCTGATAATATCCGCTCAGATTCAACACGCTGAACTACTTTGCTCCGAACAAATACTGCAAAGCATCTTCTACACAAGGCGTGGTATATTGGTCGGGAATAGTTCTTTGATTCAGCGTTCGATAATCAATGCACATCCGAACTGACCCATTTTTTTTTTGCACCACCACAATTGGAGATGCATAAGGGCTCCTGGATTCTCTAATGATCCCAGCATTCTTTAGTTCAGCCAACTGCTCCCGAAGATCTTTGAGATCACCCAAGAGTATCTGCCGAGCCCTTTCTTGAAAAAACTTCACTCACAACTTACATCAAAGTAATTCTTAGAGAACATCTCTTCCCATCTTGCTAACTGAGATTTGACCCTCTCTTACCACCTGGGAGGCAAAGTGGGATGCTGAGCGTGGGATTCTCTTTCATGGCCCTCACCAGCGGCCCACTGAACAAAATCATCCGACATCACGGGAGCAGCACCACTCACCTGTCCTATCAACATGCGAGGCGTCAGGCTGGCAGGTTGGCCGGTAATGTTTCGAACACTAACTTGGATTCTCCCCCCATTCCTCGATAACTTCTTCACGGGCAAGATTTCAGGAACCAATTCTAACCTTGTCTCTTCCCCCAATGGGTCAGCTTCCAGAACCACAAAGGGACCCGGTCCCAAGACAGCTTGACGGTGGCCTTCATACACACTCTCTCCCCTGGCTTTAACACTCTCTGTCTCTGTCAGGTGTCTAGTCATCATAATCTTCCCATTGCTTCAGCTGGTGCCCTTTGTTCCTAAACTACATGCTGGAAAGTGTGCCTCAGCTGGAGGTGGATCTCCTCCGCAGTTGAGCCTTTTGTGGCCAGCAGGGTAAGCAATCTTCTCATAAGGTCCGTGTTTATTTCTATCAGCAGGGAGTTCTGTCCTGCTCCGGGCAGACAACTGCTAATGTGCTCCAGTATCTCACAGTGCATTGGTGTAGATTCCCTCTACTTGAAGCAAAACTACTGGAGAGGGCCCTACCAAGTTCTTCAGCAAATTCCTTTGTGATGGTAAAGTCCCTTTGACAACTCGATTACAAGAGGGTGCATTGACTTTTTGTGTCTTTCTTCCCAGCCTGAGCGGCTCACTTTTAGGTACAGGCAAAGGGGTAGAAGGACAAGTGGAAGATTTTTCCTGTCATTTCTGCTTTGATTCCTTACGAACTTTTGAGCTCTGTTTTGCCTTGGGACCTTCAATTGGCTCCTTCACTGAGGTCCCCGGAAGTTTCCCTCCTGCTTCGAGACGAGTCTTCTGTAATGCTTTTAACAATGGACACTTAGCCCTGAAATGCCCAACCTCTCCACATCCAAAAACACTGATTTGATACTATCTGTGTGTTTTGACATATTATACATTATATTGTTTTCTGTTTTTTTTTTTCACTTTGAAATAACAATAGAAAAATGATAAAAAAAAAAAAAATCAGGTTGCAGCAGCATGCCTAGCACATTTGGCACCCAGGGGCGATCTTTTCTTTTTCTTTTTTTTTACACCCTATCCCACCACCATCAAAAAAATGTTGGCAAAATTATATAAAGTTTTATGTGCTTTGTTGAATTGTGGGTGTGGCAACGTTGTCAACAGTGAGAGGGGCTTAAAGGGACATAGTTAAATACACTGCTTATAAAAAAAACAAAAAACAAAGAAACACTTTAAAAACACATCAGTTCTCAATAGGGAAAAATATTATGCAGGATATTCATACTGATATGGACTGGGTAATGTGTTAGGAATAAAAGGATGCCACATCATTTGATGGAATTTAAAATTGTCAACCTACTAAGGGCTGAATTCAAAGACACCCCGAAAACCAAAGTGTAAAAAAGATGCAGTCGGCTAGTCCATTTTGCTGAAATTTAATTGCAGCAATTCAAAATGGTACTCAGTAGTTTGGCCCCCACGTGCTTTTATGCATGCATGACAATGTTGGGGCATGCTCCTAATGAGACGATGGATGGTGTTCTGGGATATTTCCTCCCAGATCTGGACCAGGGCATCACTGAGCTCCTGAACAGACTGAGGTGCAACCTGGCAGCATCAGATTGACCAAAACTTAATGTCCCAGAGGTGTTCTATTGGATTTAGTTCAGGTGAGCGTGGGGGCCATTCAATTATATCAATTCCTTCATCCTCCAGGAACTGGCTGCATACTCTTTTCACAGATGGCCGGGCATTGTCGTGCACCAGGAGGAACCCTGGACCCACTGCACCAGCATAGGGTCCGACCATGGGTCCAAGGATTTCATCCCAATACCTAATGGTAGTCAGAGTGACATTGTCTAGCCAGTAGACATCTGTACGTCCCTCCATGGATATGCCTTCCCAAACCATCACTGACCCACCACCAAACTGGTCATGCTGAACGATGTTACAGGCAGCATAACGTTCTCCACGGCTTCTCCAGACCTTTTCACATCCATCACATGTGCTCAGGGTGAACCTGCTCTCATCTGTGAAAAGCACAGGGCGCCAGAGATGGACCTGCCAATTCTGCTGTTCAATGGCAAATGACAATCGAGCTCCACAGTGCTGGACAGTGGGCACAGGGCCCACTAGATGACATCGGGCCCTCAAGCCACCCTCATGAAGTCCTTTTCTGATTTTTGGTCAGAGGCATTCACACCAGTGGCCTGCTGGAGGTCATTTTGTGGAGATCTGCCAGTGCTCATCCTGCTGCTCTTTGCACAAAGGAGCAGATACCGGTCCTGCTGATGGGTTAAGGACCTTCTATGGCCCTGTCCAGCTCTCCTAGAGTAACTGCCGGTCTCCTGGAGTCAGTCCCTTCATGTTTAGCCATACAGCATGTGGGTCTATCAGGCTAAACTGGTAAGTGGGACCAGATGTGATTCCTATGGGTTCTTGCAGAAGCTATGGCTCACATAGAGGAAGAGAGAGAATCCGGATATGTTGTAATACATTCCTTTATTTTTATAATAGCAGTAGAAATACACTTACAATCAAGTATACATCATATCGCCTTGCTAGGATAGCTGAGAGGGCTGGTGTGTCACAATCACAGATAGCAACCACCGGCGCCGGGGTCTGCACTCGGCGTGTATTCCAACATGCGCAACACGGCCGCCGGAAGTGACAAACAGAGACCAGAAACCACGTTGATGTGTTTTGCCACTCCCACAGGGCATTCTCAAAAACCTGTGGGAGTACCTTTGAGAACGCCCGGTGGGAGGGGAAAAACGCATCAACTTGGTTCCAGTCTCTCAGTTCGTCACTTCCGGCGGCCGTAGTGCGTACGTTGGAACACACTCTGAGTGCAGACCCCCCGTGCCGGCGGTTGCTATCTATGATTGTGACACACCAGCTCTCTCAACTATCCTAGCAAGGCAATATGATGTCCACTTGATTGTAAGTGTATTTCTACTGCCTGCTATTATTAAAATAAAAGAACCCACATCTGGATTCTCTCTCTTCCTCTATATGAGCCATAGCTTCTGGCAAGAACCCGTAGGAATCACATCTGGTCCCACTTACCAGTTTAGCCTGATAGACTTACATGCTGTATGGCTAAGGGGTCCACAAGATCTGGTAAGTGTGTTTGCCGTGGGGGGAGTGGATCACTGAACACTGCATGAGAATTTCTGCAAGTTCAACACTTCTGCACCGCAGCCGTTTATCTTGAGGAACACCAAGGAATTTTCACTGGCCACAAGCTTGTCATTTTATGTACCTAAGTTGCACTGTTAGCACTTTATTTTTAGGAGCACTGTTGAGTCTTCACTGGCCACATGCTTTATGAACTTTTAGCATGCAAGAATGTTTTATAATCGAGGACTTTCACTTTTTACTTGCTTGTTACAATTATTGTGTATTATTTATACACTGAATGTTTTTGCACTATATGAATTTGTATGAGGGGGAATTGTTTTATTTGATTTGGTTATGCACTTTTAGCACTTTAGGTTGTTTTGATTATCTTAGTGATTTTTTATTTATATTTGAATTTTAAGTATTAATTTTAGGTTTGCGCTGTGGCCTGCATATTTCACAGAGACATTCCCTGCTCAACTTACTGACCAGCCCGCAAACAACCAAATTATCCTGTCTAACAGTATGCGTTAAAAACAGGGGTTTAGTCTGCACACATTTGCAAATACATGCATAATCTACATAACCCTATCAAGGCATCCCGGTATTTTCTGTAGTTCTATCTCTAAATGTGGCCATTTGGTTGCACTGGTAAATAAAACCTGAGCCTACTCCCCCTATACTCAGCAAACATATGTCACAGTACTTTTAACCACAAAATATGCTTTAATGACAGAGTGAAAAGTGAGAGACTAACAGACATATACAAACCTCAACACGCTCATTATAACTAACCCTTTGGCGCCAGATTCCACCGTCCCTGTTGTAATTGGCTGTCACATGATCGGGAGGTTTTTGTTAGCCGCCGATCACTGTGCTGGGAGCACGCACCGCACACGCTCTCAGTGCAGCTCTATTGATGCTATTGCAGGCAAATATGCGGCTGCTCTGTGCCAAGGCCCAGTTACCAAGAGACCGCATATTTGCATGCGCTCTGCGCCAACAGGTTGAATAAAACTATTCCATCACCTATCCTTTTCTATACACAGCCTACCTTACATAAAAACTTCAGGAGTAATGGACTTACATTGCAGTAGTCAGGAGAATGAAATGTAATGAATGTAAAACACATCGAGGGGAATTTATCAAAACTGGAGCAGGTAGAATATGGAGCAGCTGTGCATAGTGACCAATCAGCTTCTATCTTCAACTTGTTCAGTGAAGCTTAAAAAAAATGAAATATAAAAGCTGATTAGTTGCCAAAAACATCTGCTCCAGATTCTGTCTGCCCTAGTTTTGATAAATTCCCCTAAGTGTTTATAGTGCAGGGTTTAGGATTGTGTAACACACAGGCCACTTTACAGAATACAACCAAAACTACCCCCCTCATTTCTCATTACAAATCACTCCCCCCCCATAGTACAGATCTACCCTACCAATACTAACACCCCCCTATCGGCCTACCCCCTCAGTACAGAACCCCCCCCCAGCTCAGACTCCCCGCCATCACAGAACAACCCCCTAGCACAGACCCCCCAGAACAAAAACGACTTCCCCAGCACAGACCGATCCCCCCAACACAGACCCCTAAGTACAAAATTCCCTCCCCAGCACAGCTGTCAGATTAGGTGCTCTGGATCTGGTGAGTTGCTGAGTCCCTGAAGAAGTCGCGTGACCAGTGACGCAACGCATCGGTGGAGCCTGTGACGTCATTTCCGGTGACTCCGAAACACAAAAGTGCAGTGAGGGGGAGTTTCCCTCATGCTTTTCCTTACATGCATTTCGAATAAATGTGAGCAGCCTTTTGGATTGTTTTAAAAAAAGAAAATTGGTGGAAGTTGGCAATGTTACACTATGTACCTTTCCTTTATTCTGAGTGATTTACCAAAACTGGAAGTGAAGATCCTGAAAACCCCCAGAGATTGATCCATGGATTTATCCAGGGAGAAAGCACTGCAGTGGAAGGGATCAGTTCCTTGAGCTCTCTGGTGATTAAGCGTCTTTTGACCAATTGGTCTTTTGGTAAGGTGAGCAGTGATTTCACCTTGTGGTGGTTCTGTCCTATCCTCACAATTTTCTCAAGGATTGTTATACATTACTTGGATAAATTATTACAAACATTTTTTGAATATATGCACATTAACTTTTGAGCACATGTTTGGACTTTAGTTTTATTCCTCATTTTGTACATTTCTTATTACTTTGATTGCATGGTCACACCACCTTTATTGAATGGTTCATCATATTAGATTCAGAATGGATTACTGCGCTTACTAAGGAAGAAGAAAAGAGGCTGCAGGCACTCCAATACAACAATATTGTTACTAACTTATATACAGTAATCCTTATATGTGCCGCACTCAAAATTTATAAAGTCAGATTCCTCCCACATATATAACAATTAAAGTGTAACCACTTGAAAAAGTGCTGAGCGCATATAGTGTAAACATCAAACGAATGTGATATGTATCATCCCATAATAGGAGACATAGATCTCCCAATGCATAGAAACGTATACTATTCCTGAATCTGAAGTCCCCCTTTTACATTTAGAGATGATAGGTTAGTAAACAGAATAGAAAATGGTTAGTGCATACTGTGCAAAAAATATTAATGTGCAAAGTCACCAAGGAGCTGAGTATCAATATCCAATGTGGGGGTCACTGTACCTCTCAATGAGTTATGACCACCTCCACAATTTGGAGACAACTCACACAAAAACAGTATAAATGTGATATTCCACCAAAACAAATTAAAAACTTATATTAAGGTGCAATTGTAAAGTCCAAGAAAAAGTGTCGAAAGAGTGGGAATGTTGATCTCCTAGTGTATGTCCACCAAGTCCACCAAGTGCAATTCCAAGTGAAAGAGCAGGTAAATCTCCACCAGTGTAGCCTCAGGAGCGCTTACCGGAACATGTGGACTCTTTTTGCCTTTGGCACAGAGTTATGCAAGCAATAGGTTAAAAGGTCTCGTAGAAAACAACCATCACCGATAACCTTCTCCTCTGGTAGACCAATTCACTCAGAAATGCGTCCTTTCCCCAGGTACTCAGAAAACAAAAGAAAGCCTCCACATAGTGTAATAATGCATGGATATTGGATAAGTATATTTATTAAAAGTAGAAAACTTACAGTGTAGAAGATCAAGAATGGCAATGCATATGTAGCAGGTTTTCCAGGCATTGGGACTGATGTGGGTCTGCCATTGTTACCGGTTACCTCCCAGCCCATGTGAGCTGCGACCCTGGGTGTGAGAACTGAGACATTGACAACTCCGGCATCTTGGTTTTGTGGTTTTATTGTAGATAAAGGGGATGGGAGAAGGGAATGAGTGGGATACTCCTTTAGGCTTAACTAGATACAATTTGGGAGTTTATTCAGAAAATGTCTGTTAACGCTGCCTTGACGCCAGCCGACGCTAGCCAGCGCTCACTGACGCTTATAACACACTGTAACTTGACAGAAGTGCTGAATCCTCGACTCTAGGTCCAGAAGACTCAGGACTGTAGAGCATAGATCTACTGACACTGCTGCACTGCAAATTAACTGACCACCCTCTCCAGCCTGGCACTGGCTTGAGGCAGGGCCGGTGCTAGACTATTTTACGCCCTAGGCAAGACCAGCTACTTGCGCCTCCGCCCCCAAAAAAATAAAATAAAAAGGGAAGGGGTTAAAAACTCCTCTATGTCATACCCAGTGACCCTGATCTGATGGCTCCTCTATGTTATGCTGTCATACCCAGTGACCCCCATATTCCCTTCATGTCACACCTGGGGACCCTAATGTCCCTCTATGCCACACCAAGGGACCCATATGATCCTCCATGTCACACCAGGGGCACCTGATGTTCCCCCATGTCATACCCAGAGACCCTGATGTTTTTTCATGTCACACCTGGGGACCCTGATGTTCCTCCATGTCACACCTGGGGACCTCAATCCCCCATGGCACACCCAGGGACCCCAATTCCTCATGTCACACCTGGTGACCCTGAAACCCTGTTACACCCGGGGACCCCTATCCCCCATGGCGCACCCTTTCACACCAGGGAACCTCCATGTCACACCCAGGGACCCTGATCCCCTGTTCTGGGGACACTCACTGGGCGGTATGAAGAGAGTGGCCCGCACTCTGCCCTCCTTCACCGTGATCCTGCTGATTCCTTTTCCTAGGACGCTCCTCTTCTGGACCACAGTGCCCACCACAGCTCCAACCAGCTCCTGGTAAAGGGAGAAGCAGCAGTCAGAGAACTCCGCACGTCCCTAATCCCCAACCTCCTCAGACCATTCCTGTGCCTCGTCGTTTCTGCTCCAGTAAAGGTGCCGCCCTCCAGTGCCAAGCTTGGGGTCAGGTTCAGCTCTCCTCCGCTCCCTGCTTAATACTGACCCAGGGAAATGAACGGCTGCCCACCAGCTCAGTGCAGAGAGTCACTTGCTGCCCAGGGTTTACACCACTCGGCTCCAGCCAAAGAGGATCATCATGCAGGCAGCACTCCTGTGGGCTCCCTTCCTGCCTCTTGCCCCCCCCAACAGTGGTGGAAAGCCAGGGCCTGGTAGTTCAGCCACTGCCCCCAGACACCTGGCATCTTCCTCTGTCCATTCTTCCTCCCCCACTGCCGCCCCCAACCCCTCAGCTCACAAGGATCATTCATGATGGACAAAGAGTGCTGACTCATGGCTGCGCCCCTAGGTTGCAATGCGCCCTAGGCGGCTGCCTAGTTTGCCTAGTGGAAGCACTGGCCCTGGCTTGAGGTAGCTTGCTGTGAATTACTGTATAGCTGCAACTCTCAACTGGTACTCTGCACAAATCAGGGCCCAAATCAAGGCGCCCCCTTTACGCTTTTAGCTCTTCAGGGTCCACTGACTGTATACCCCCTCTGTTACTTCATGGTCCTCAACCTAGGTACCCCCTTTATAGCTAGCTGACACTGGATCCCAGAACCTCCTCCGAGTGGTCTCCTCTAGCTCTTCAGGCAGACCCCCAAAGGCAATCCTCAGTAATCACGACCTGTGTAGGCTTTCCTGGGACTGGACCCCTCTCGCTCTCCGCTGGTTCTCGGAACACCGGATCCCCTCAGCTCAACTCAGCACTCTCTGGATTCTCGGGCGGCACCTCGAGACATCCGCTTCCTCAGACAGGAGGAGAGACAGCCGTTCTCTCCCTCCTGGGACTCTGCTCCCGTCAAAGACGCCGGGTCACGTGCTTACCCCAAACTTATACCCACTCCCAGAATCCTTTGCAGCATAATCTGCCTTCTGGGGTAGTTACAAGCTTGAATGTGTTCCCTGATTGGGCTTCCTCCACTACCCTATGAGAAGCCTCTCACAGGAGCCAGTGGGGAGACTTCCCCTTCAGCAGGCACACCTGGAAACAATGACACACCAACCAAAAGAAATCATGGCCCTGCTGTTTGGCAGACAAGGCCCACTATGCATTTACCTAGCACCTACCTGTAGGGTACTACACATAGTAATCACAATCAGTTGGTACAAGCGCAATAGGGTGGTAGGTTCACTGTAACCCTTAAACCGACGTACGTTTCATTTCCAAAGACTTCTTCTGGGGTATGAGTAACTCTCTACCTTTGCGATTATATATATTGTCTTCAATAATATCTAATCACACTTGATTATTACCTTGAGGGAACATCAATCCCCATGGTAATCTCGGCTTGTGTTCCCCACCTCACTTTGGAACACTATGTGTATGAGTGTGTTTTTGAATGGATAGTCAAGCCTCATACTCAGAGTGAGGCTTGTCTGATCTAATATTAAAAAGTACCTCAGATCTCTGCATAGAACGTGAGTATACCTATTATACCTAATTGGCAGACAAGTAGATACCTGAGAAGGGAAATCTAAAAATAAATATTCTCATATATGTATATATAAAAATCAATCCTTATATATAGCTAACCAAGCCTCGTTTTCAAAATGATGTCGATGTTGAATAGAGAATTAAGTAAAGAACGACCATTTAAATTGGTCATCTCTCTTTGGAAGGCCTTTATCCTCTAATAGGCTTTTTCGAACGATATTGGACACTCTTAGAATATCCTCATCAACAGATGCACCACTATATCCTTTTTCCAAGAATCTTCATTTGAGGATATGAGCTTGTTGAGTAAAATCAGAAAAATTAGAGCAGTTTGGCCTTAGCCTCAACAGTTGGCTGTAGGGGACAGACCTGAGCCACGTCTTATGATGGCAACTATCAGTTGAAATATAACCATTTCTGTCGGTGGGTTTAAAGTGTGTATTCATTTCAAGTCTGTCCCCTACGGCCTCAATCTCCAAATCAAGGAAATTGGCCTTAACGGTGCTTGCCTCATATGATAACAAAATGCCTCTATCATTGTTATTCAGATGGCCCATAAAGTCATATAGGGATGCCAAGTCGCCCCTCCATAGGAGGAGGACGTCATCTATATACCTAGCCCAGAGGACTAACTGAGGTCTCATCTGGGTATAAACTATGTCCTCCTCCCACTGAGCCATAGATAAGTTGGTCAAGCTAGGGGTGAACTTGGCACCCATCGCAACGCCCTTTCACTGTATATAAAATTCATTCTCAAACCAAAAATAATTATGATGAGTTGCAAAATCCAAAAGTTCCAAAATAAAATTTTGTTGTTTCTTTGGTAGGGAGTCATCCTTGTCCAAAAAAGATTTCACTGCACTAAGTTCCAAATGATGCGGTATGCATGTATATAGTGCCGCCACATCGGCTTTAACCAGTAACACACATTTTCCAGCAACTGGACAGTTGCTTTAGTATCCTTAAAATTCGTAGGTGTTTTTTTAACAATTGGCTGAAAATAAAAGTCGATATAGCGGCCTATACGGGATGTCACCAAATCTATTCCGCTGATTATCGGACGTCCCAGAGGGTTCTGTGAATCTTTATGTACCTTCGGAAATGTAATATATGATGAGAATCTTTGGGGCTACTGGTACTAAATAAGACCTCTCCTTTTTATCTACAATTCCTTGGTCATATCCCTTAGTTAATAATTTCACCAATTATTATCTTTTAAATCGAGAAGTGGGATTAGATGTTAATTTGCCATAGGTGTCAACATCATTTAGAAGTCTGTTCATTTGCTTTAAATAGTCAGATTTATCAAGGATAACAATCCCCCCGCCCTCGTCCGTGGGGCAGATCACCAGATCCTTCCTATCACAGAGCTGTTTAAGGCCCATTTTAATTGAGGGGGTTCACATGTCCTCTTAATGGATAGATTTTCTAAGTCTTTTAAAACTAGATCCCTAAAAACATTAATAGATGGTGAAATAGGGCCAGGGGGATTAAATAATGAAGGGCTACTAAGCCCCGAGTGTACTATCCCACTTGTATCATCCTTATTGCAGGGGCTACAGGATAAGCTGGAATATGTCTCTGTATGTTGAGTTTCTGAATATATTTTTGTACATCGATAAATGTGTTGAATTTGTTCAACTTTTTTGGAAGGAACAAATTTAAATCCTTTATCAAGGGTATATTGATCAGCAGGGGAGAGTACAGCCTGTACGAGTAAGATTGAAAATGCCCTGACCAGTTACGTTCTTTTTCCTCTGAACTCTCCTTCTACCTCTGGTGCCTCTCTTTGTTCTTGATCCCCACTGTACTTTTGCATTTCCCTGGGAAAACCCCAATGTTGAGATTGTATGGATTATTCAGATTATAATTATAAGGTGACCTATCAAAGTCATCCCCATATCTATTGGAATATGAATGGGGATTTCTACATTGTGAGTCTTCTCTCAAAGGGGTGTGTATAGGGGATCTCTCATGATAATATTGATTATCATACTCATAACTATTGTATCCACCTTGTGCATACATGCCTCTATCATGTTCATTCCTAGATTAATTTTTTTTTGCCATATGTATATATATCATTAATATACCTCCCGCGATTGCCTCCTGAAGGATAATGTCCAGGGGGGCTCTATTTTGTTGGTGATTAGCGGGGGTCCCAGAATTGGGATGTTTTTTGAAAGACTGTTTAGGGGTACCACGATTGTTAACTGGTCCCTGTCTATGGTAGAGAGTAGTACTACTGAATAACTTTAGATTCTCCCATGGTATTTAATTCCATGGATGTAGAGCTAGGATCGGTGTTACTAGCTTCACCCCTTATTTTCTGTTGCCACCCATATGTTTCATCATATGAATGGTGTATTGCACAATTGAGTGTAGCAGGATTTCCAGGCATTGGGCCTGATGTGGGTCTGCCACGGTTACCGGAAACGCCAGCAGCCCCATTAAGCTAAATACCCAAGTGTGAAATTTGAGTCAAAGACCAGTCCGGCATCTTTGGTTTGTTTTGTTTATTTGATATAGGGGATGGAAGAAGGGAATGAGTGGGATACTCCTCTGGCTCAACTAGGTACAAATGGGACACTTTGAAGGAAAAATGACTTTCAGCGCTGTCTTGACGCCGGCTAGATGCCGACCAACGCTTGCTGGCACTTGAAAAACCCTTACTTGCTGAACTGTACTTGAACTTGACTGCTGACTGCTGGTTAGCTCAAACGTCCCGAACACTGCTCCCTCCAGTCCTTGCTGACTGAGGTAGCCTCTGTATACTGCTTCTGCAACTCTCAACGCTGTACACTGCACGCTGTACACTTTAACACTTCAGGGCCCAACCGCTGGCGCCCCCTCTGTACTTCAGGGTCCTCTCACTAGCCACCCCCCTCTACACTTCAGGGTCCTCTCACTAGGCACCTCCTCTACACTTTAGGGTCCTCTCACTAGGCACCCCCTCTACACTTCAGGGTCCACACACTGGAACCCTCTTTGCTTCTCTCCAGGGTCAACACTGGCACCCCCTTTACGCTTGCTCCTGCACTGGCTAGCTAGCTCCTGGATCCCCACAACCTTCACCGGAGTGGTCCCCTCTCTGCATAGGCAGACCCCCAGGGGCAGTTTGCAGTACTCTCGAATTGGGAATGCTTTCCTGAAATTGGACCCCTCTCTCTCCACTGGTCCTCCGCACCAGATCCTCTCTGCAGCTCAGCTCAGCCTTCTGTCCCCTCTCACTAGGCAAGCCGTCTGGGACACCCGATTCCTCTGACAGGAGGAGAGACAGCCATACTCTCCCTCCTGGGACTCTGCTTCCTGCCAAAGACACTGCGTCATGTGCTCCCCTCAAACTTATACCCACTCCCTGAATGCTGTGCGGCAGAATCTGCCTTTCTGGGGTAGATACAGGCCTGAGTGTGCCATTGGCTGGGTTTCCTCCACTGCCCAATGAGAACCCTCTCATGGAGCACAGCCACACTTGGGAGACATGACAGCCCAGCTGAAAATCATGGCCCTGCTGTTAGGCAGCCAAGGCCCACTATGCTTTACCTAGCACCTACCTTGTAGGGTGTTACATGAGTATTTATGTGGATCTATTTTTTTAAACACATATAGACAGGGGTCCCGATTGGCTCCCGCTGTGTCCAATCACAGCAGGAGTGGGTCACCTGCGGCGCCCGTGTGCGCCCCAGACCTGAAAGTGCAGAATCACTGCCGTATACAATGGATATAAAAAGTCTACACACCCCTGTTAAAATGTCAGGTTTCTGTAATGTAAAAAAATGAGACAAAGATAAATCATTTCAGAACTTTTTCCACCTTTATTGTGGCAAGTAGTGGCTGTGTGGTACATGTGATAACATCTCACGTATTCTTCATATGTCTGAACTATGGAGTAGAGTGGTAAGATGGAAGCCTTTCTTAAGAAAAACATCCAAGCCCGCCTAAATTTTGCAAAAACACATCTGAAGATTCCCAAAAGCATGTGGGAAAATGTGTTCTGGTCTGATGAAACCAATGTTGAATTTTTTGGCCATAATTCCAAAAGTAATGTTTGGAGCAAAAACAACACTGCGCATCACCAAAAGAACACTATACCCACAGTGAAGCATGGTGGTGGCAGCATCATGCTTTTGGGCTGTTTTTCTTCAGCTGGAACAGGGACCTTAGTCAAGGTAGAGGGAATTATGAACAGTTCCAAATACGTCAATATTGGCACAAAACCTTCAGGCTTCTACTAGAAAGCTGAACATGAAGAGGAACTTCATCTTTCAGCATAAAAAAGACCCAATTTATATATCCAAATCAACAAAGGAATGGCTTCACCAGAAAATTCAAATTTTGGAATGGTCCAGTCAAAGCCCAGACCTGAATCAGATTGAAAATTTGTGGGGTGATCTGAAGAGGACTGTGCACAGGTGATGCCCTCCCAATCTGACAGATTTGGAGTGTTTTTGCAAAGAAGAGTGTGCAAATCTTGGCCGGTCAAGATGTGCCATGCTGACTCATACCCAAAAAGACAGTGCTGTAATAAAATCAAAAGGTGCTTCAAGAAAGTATTAGTTAGTCGAGGGCCGATATGCACTTTCCCCGATATATTGGAATCGGGCCCCTGAAACTGCTTGTACCGGAGTGATGCCTGCAGCTAGAGGCATCACCCCGGTACCGGCGTCCATAGCCGACGGTTGGCTGTCTTGTAATGACAACCGATGCGGCTAAGAGGAGCGAGAGGGGACGCCCCCCGTTCTGCCGCCTTCCGCGCCTCGCCCAGGTCTCCCGTCCCACCGGGAGACCCGGGCAACCAGCCTGCACGGCCGCCGAAGGCCCGATCAAAGCCACATTCGGGTCTCCATGCAAAAATCCGGAAGTGATGTCATCACATCACTTCCGGGTACTGGCGCCAGATTAAAAAAATGACAGCACTCAAAACAGCCAAACTTGGCATTTTGAATGCTTTTAAATGCAGAGGTCTTTTAGAACCCCAGATCCCTCCAGAAGAGTACCTGTCAAAGAAAAAAAATATTTTTCAAATGTACGAAAATATCGGCCCATACCGATATGCATTGACCAACATATCGGTATCGGCAACGAAAAACCGATATTGGTTGATCACTAGTTTAAGGGTGTGCTCACTTATGCAACCATACTATTTTAGTTTTTTTTATGTTAACTTCCCCCCACACGCACAAAATATTTCAGTTTGTTTTTCAACTGAGTTGTACAGTTTATAGGTCACATTAAAGGTGGAAAAAGTTATAAAATGATTTATCTTTGTCTCTTTTTTTTTTACATCACAGAAATCTGACATTTTAACAGGGTGTGTAGACTTATATGATTACTTTTACTATATGATTGGCAAGCGGTTAAACCCCCAAGTGCTTTTTTTTTTACCACTACTATTCCTTTATACTAGCTTTTGAAATTTACAAATTCAACAATTTAGAAATTGGATGAAAGGTTTAGTACGAAAAATAACTTTCTAAAAGATAAAAAGTGCATTTTATATACAACTATAAAGATCAGACCAAAATGAGGGACAAAGGAGGAGGAGAGAGGGACTTTATTCCAAATCAGTGACAGTCCTTCGAAATCAAGGACAGTTGGGAGCTATGTATTACCCATCCCACATTTCCTGGTCAGAGGGGTGTGAGTGAGCAGTTATAACCGGTGTTCCGTGAGAATTACCTACCCCGTGAGAAAAACCTACCCTCGTCACTTCCTGCCAGGAACAGCTTAGCAGCGCAGCAGTGCGCATGCTCACAGCCCCGGATACCTAATGGAACAGCTGAGGAGCTGACTAGTGCGCATGCGCAGTAGTATGAAATGATCACGGTGTTCCGTGAAAAAAACCTACCCACGCGGCGGTTACATTAAAACAGCTGTGCTGCAATATGAGTCATCTCCACTCCTGTCACTTCCCTGATCTTGGCTAGTAAATATAAAAGCGCCTCTCGGCTCCGTGATTTATCTTTTCATAGACCCGCCGCCACTTTTATATTTACTAGCCGAGATCAGGGAAGTGACAGGGACAGGAGCGGAGATGACTCATATTGCAGCACAGCTGTTTTAATGTAACCGCCGCATTACACACACTGCTGTGCACCGGAAGTGACGAGGGTAGGTTTTTCTCACGGGGTAGGTAATTCTCACGGAACACCGGCACTATTGTAACGCTCCTGCGTTTCTTATATGGTGTGGATTTTCAGCTGCAGAAATAGTTCCACGTCAGTAGTCATGTAAGAGATATGCTGAGATACCATTCCCAACCTCAATGACTCATCATGTGTGGAAGGTCTTATTTCAGCCAGTAAATACACACAATTAGCAAGCTGGTTCCTAGAGTGACTTTATGTATGTGGTAAGGTGTGTATGAAGGTTGAGGGATAGGTTGAGTGGAGGTGATAGGTGATAGACACTTGAAGGTGAGACAGTAGCAGATGGATGCAGGAAGGTTTAGCAATGTTGTATGATAGCAGATGATAGAATAGCAGGTGGACATACAAAAGAGATCAACCCAGTGCAGAAAAGTAGCAGTAGTCTCAAGAGCTAGCAATCTAGTTTATGCAGATGTGATAAACAGTCTTTACTATGCAGAGCTAGATAGTGTAAGCTTAGTATAAGTTTATAGAGAATTCCCCTGCGGGGTACTTAGCACTATTAGTGATACAGCCGAAGGGTGGTTCAGGAGAGGCGGATGATCCAGTAGCGGGATACAGGGATCAGCGCAGTGAGGTTCCGTCAGCGAAGTAAGCTTGCAAGCATGGAAGCTTCAAGCAAGGTTAGCATCCAAGTAAGGGTGTTTGAACGAACACATGTGAGTGAGAACCGGCGCTTTAAATAGCCATCTAGTCCGGCGCTGGGTGATGACAGCTCCAGTCTTAAAGGTGTATGCGCACCTTTCCAAAAGTAAATGGTGGGGCGCATACACTTGTGGAAAGTGTAATTTAGGGTACCAAAGGTACCGGAACATTACAATACCCCCCCTTAAGGCCTGCTCCTGAAGGCCTCTGGAGCTGGTTTGTCTGGGTATCTCGCATGAAAATTGCGGATTAATCTAGGGGCATGTATGTCAGAGGTGTTTAGCCAGGTGTCGTCTTGGGGCCCATAGTTCTTCCATCTAACCAAGTACTGAAGTCTTCTTCTGTAGATACGAGAATCCAGAATCTCTTTTATCTCGTATTCTTCTCCACCTTCAACTTGTACAGGAGGGGGAGGTGGAATATTAGGCCTTATTCCTTGGTCCGGAACATGGGGTTTTAGTAGCGACACATGGAAAATGGGATGGATTTTTAGGTCCATTGGCAATGTAAGCTGCACTGCAGCTTTTCCAATACGTTTCTTGATTGGGAAAGGTCCCAAGAACAGAGGTCCAAGCTTTTTGCTAGGGATCTTCAGTCTCAAGTTTTTTGTTGAGAGCCAAACGAGGTCCCCGATAGTATACTGTGGAGAAGGTCTTCTACGAAGATCATAGTACTTCTTTTGTTGACTGTGAGCGTGTGCAATGGTAGTATTTAGTAAACCCAGAGAATCCTTTATTTGGGTAAGATAGTCTGAGGCTACTGGGTTATTTGAAGGAAGGATGCGTGGAGAGAGAATAGAGGGATGGAACCCATAGTTCAAGTAGAACGGACTCTGCTTGGTTGTACTGTGAGTTGTGTTGTTGTAGGCAAATTCTGCCAGGGGGAGAAGATCCAACCAATCATCCTGTTGGTAAGAAGTGTAACAACGTAAATACTGCTCGATGCATTGGTTGACTCTTTCAGTCTGTCCGTTGGTCTGCGGATGGTAAGGAGAAGTGAGCTTCCGCTCAATCCGTAGTATGTGACATAGTTCTTGCCAGAATTTAGAAATAAATTGGGATCCACGGTCAGACAGAAGAGTTTTTGGGATACCATGTAATCTGAAGACATGTTTCATCAGGAGTTCTGCCGTTTGTTTGGACGAAGGTAGTCTGCGAATAGCAATGAAATGTGCCATCTTTGTCAGATGGTCCACTGACACCAAGATGGTATTAAATCCTTTGAAAGGAGGCAATTCTACGATGAAGTCCAATGACAAAACCTCCCATGGAGTTTGGGGTATTGGTAGACTGCATAGTAGACCGGATGGTCTCGTAGTGTCAATTTTGGACCTGGCACAGACATTGCATGAAGAGACGAATTTTTGTATAGATGTTTTCATGTCAGGCCACCAGAATTGTCGAGAAATCAAATTGAAAGTCTTTGTCATACCCATATGTCCTGCCATAGGCACATCATGCGATAATTCCAAGATCTTGGTGCGTAGGGTAGGTGGTATGTAAAGTTTGTCGTTGTAGTAGAGGAAGCCTTCTGCATCAGTATTTAGTTGTGGTGGGGGTGAATCCAAACTTATACCATGCAGAACCTCTTCCTTTAAGGAACGGACAACTCCAATAATGCGTTTGTGAGGTATTATAGGAACGGAAGGGATTTCAAAGTAGTTTTCTTCAGTTAGTCGTGATAGTGCATCCGCCTTTTTGTTCTTATCTGCAGGTGTGTAAGTCACTAGGAAGTTAAACCTTAGAAAGAATAGTGACCATCGTACCTGTCGATGCGAGAGAGTTTTGCTAGTCTGAAGATATTGGAGGTTTTTATGGTCCGTGTATATAATTATTGGAAGTTGGGTGCCTTCGAGTAAATGTCGCCAATTCTCCAGAGCCAATTTTATAGCAAGCAGTTCCTTTTCACCCATGGGGTAATTTATCTCGGGACTGCTCAGGGATTTAGAAAAAAAAGCGACTGGATGAAGTGGTGAAGTGTGGGTAGGTCGTTGGGAGAGTATTGCTCCTACTGCCATGTTTGACGCATCTACCTCCAGAATGTATTGGAGGGATGGGTCTGGATGGCGTAATATGGGAGAGGAAGTAAACCTTGTCTTTAACAAGTGGAAAGTCTTATTTGCTTCTTCTGACCATTTAAATGGTATTTTTATGCTAGTGAGCTGTGTGAGGGGTCTCACAATAGCAGAAAAGTTTTTTATGAACTTCCTGTAGAAATTTGAAAATCCCAGGAATCGCTGTAGCGCCTTGCGTGTAGTTGGTGTAGGCCAATCCTGAATGCAGGATATTTTACTCATGTCCATCTCGATTCCTGTTTTGGATATGATGTAGCCTAGAAAGAGTACCTCATCTTTATGGAACAAGCATTTCTTCAGCTTCACATAAAGATTATGTGCAAGCAATCTCGATAATACAAGTCTTACATGTCTTATGTGTTCAGACAGGGTCCGTGAATATATAAGTATATCGTCCAGATATACCACAACACAGACATCTAGTAAGTCTTTAAAAATATCGTTTATAAATCGTTGGAAAACTGCAGGGGCATTGCATAGGCCGAATGGCATCACAAGATATTCGAACAATCCGTATCTAGTTCTGAATGCAGTCTTCCACTCGTGTCCATCACGGATTCGAATGAGATTGTATGCTCCTTTCAGGTCTAATTTTGAAAAATAGGTAGCTCCACGCACCTGCTCAATGAGCTCAGGGATAAGCGGTAGAGGATAGCGATCTTTTATTGTGATTCAATTTCCTGTAGTCGATGATAGGTCTGAGACTTGAATCTTTATTGCGAACAAAAAAGAGTCCTGCTGCTGTGGAAGAAGTGGAAGGTCTAATAAAACCTTTTTCCAAGTTCTCATCCAAATAGGTTTTGAGATGGGCAAGTTCATCCTGTGAAAGAGGATAAACATGACCGAACGGCAATTTGCTATTTGGGAGTAGATCAATGCTACAATCATAGTCTCGATGAGGAGGTAATGCTTGAGCATTTTTCTCAAGAAAAACCTCAGAAAGATCCTGATAACATAGTGGTGCAATCTCATCTGTCACCACAGACAGAATCTTCCCGGAAAACGGGAGGTTACACGTTTCCTCGCAATAACAAGAAGGGAAGGTCAAGGACCGTTTCTTCCAATCTATGGTTGGTTGGTGTGTGTGCAACCAGGGAAGTCCCAACACAATGGGAAAGTGGGGTGATGGTATTAAATCGAAGGTAGAAGTCTCCCTATGAGACTCGTTAATAGTGACTAGAAGTGCTTGTGTCTGATCGGTGATCGGACCAGAGGATAACGGAACACCGGTAATAAGACTTACTGAGACAGGTTTGAGTTTAGAAATAATAGGAATTTTATTTAAAGCAGCAAAACATATATCCATATAATTTCCACAAGATCCTGTGTCAATCATGGCCTTAGTAGTAATCCTGTTCTGGTCCCACTGTAATGTCAAAAAAAACAGAAATGTAGGGGTTAGTGAATGAAGTTGTCAATCCTCCTAGGGAGACATGTGAACACTCACCCTTCTTTTTGTTGACTAGGGGACAGACGTTTATCTTGTGATCCGGGGATGCACAGTACAAGCAGAGATTTTCATTTCGTCTTTTGGCTTTTTCCATAGTTGATAGCGGTGGGCGTATGGTTCCTATCTCCATAGGAACGGGGTCAACGGCCAGACTCCGAGAGGAAACGGATAATGGCATTCCCATCTTTTCAGCCTTTCTTTCTCGTAGTCTTCTATCTATGGTAATACTGAGTTGTATTAATGCATCCAGGGTTTTTGGCAGATCCGCTCGGGCGAGCTCGTCCTTAACGGCTTCTGATAGGCCAAGCCTAAATTGGGTTTTCAGAGATGCATCATTCCATTCTGAATCAAGGGTCCATCTCTTGAACTCTGCGACAAAGTCTTCTACAGGCCTCCTTCCTTGTTTCAAGGATCTTAACTGAAGATCAGCAGTACTCTGCCTATTGGGGTCATCATATAGGCTAGTGAGCTCTGCCAGGAACAAGGCATAGGAGTTGAGAAGCTGGTCGTTTTTCTCAAAAAGAGAATCTGCCCAGGCTCGAGGATCGCTTGATAGGTAAGAAATAATAGTACAAACCTTAATGTGATCAGTAAGGTAGGTACGAGGTTTTAGCAAAAAAAGTAACTCACATGCGTTTTTAAATTCGCGAAATTTTTTGCGATCGCCTGTAAATACCAAAGGGGGATTTATCTTGGGTTCAGGGGACTGAGCAGAGGTAAGTTGTGTCAGTCTAATTACCTGCTGCGACAGAGCCTGATTGTCTTCTTTTAATTCAGCAAGTGCGTGTATTAACGCAGATACTTGCTGTTTTAATTGTGTCACCTGAGTGGTTATTTCTGCTGAATCCATTTTTGGTTCGTTCAATCTGTAACGCTCCTGCGTTTCTTATATGGTGTGGATTTTCAGCTGCAGAAATAGTTCCACGTCAGTAGTCATGTAAGAGATATGCTGAGATACCATTCCCAACCTCAATGACTCATCATGTGTGGAAGGTCTTATTTCAGCCAGTAAATACACACAATTAGCAAGATGGTTCCTAGAGTGACTTTATGTATGTGGTAACACAATGATGAAGGTTGAGGGATAGGTTGAGTGGAGGTGATAGGTGATAGACACTTGAAGGTGAGACAGTAGCAGATGGATGCAGGAAGGTTTAGCAATGTTGTATGATAGCAGATGATAGAATAGCAGGTGGACATACAAAAGAGATCAACCCAGTGCAGAAAAGTAGCAGTAGTCTCAAGAGCTAGCAATCTAGTTTATGCAGATGTGATAAACAGTCTTTACTATGCAGAGCTAGATAGTGTAAGCTTAGTATAAGTTTATAGAGAATTCCCCTGCGGGGTACTTAGCACTATTAGTGATACAGCCGAAGGGTGGTTCAGGAGAGGCGGATGATCCAGTAGCGGGATACAGGGATCAGCGCAGCGAGGTTCCGTCAGCGAAGTAAGCTTGCAAGCATGGAAGCTTCAAGCAAGGTTAGCATCCAAGTAAGGGTGTTTGAACGAACACATGTGAGTGAGAACCGGCGCTTTAAATAGCCATCTAGTCCGGCGCTGGGTGATGACAGCTCCAGTCTTAAAGGTGTATGCGCACCTTTCCAAAAGTAAATGGTGGGGCGCATACACTTGTGGAAAGTGTAATTTAGGGTACCAAAGGTACCGGAACATTACAACTATGCACCCTGCACCCCACATTTCCTGGTCAGAGGGGTGTGAGTGAGCAGTTATAACCGGCACTATGCACCCTGCACCCCACATTTCCTGGTCAGTGCGGTGTGAGTGAGCGGTTATAACCGGCACTATGCACCCCACATTTCCTGGTCAGAGGGGTGTGAGTGAGCAGTTATAATCGGCACTATGCACCCTGCACCCCACATTTCCTGGTCAGTGCGGTGTGAGTGAGCGGTTATAACCGGCACTATGCACCCCCACATTTCCTGGTCAGAGGGGTCTAAGTGAGCAGTTATAAACGGCACTATGCACCCCACATTTCCTGGTCAGAGGGGTGTGAGTGAGCAGTTATAAACGCACTATACACCCTGCACCCCACATTTCCTGGTCAGAGGGGTGTGAGTGAGCAGTTATAACCGGCACTATGCACCCTGCACCCCACATTTCCTGGTCAGAGGGGGTTGAGCAGTTATAACCGGCACTATGCACCCTGCACCCCACATTTCCTGGTTAGAGGGTGTGAGTGAGCAGTTATAACCGGCACTATGCACCCCACATTTCCTGGTCAGAGGGGTGTGAGTGAGCAGTTATAACCGGCACTATGCACCCCACATTTCCTGGTCAGAGGGGTGTGAGTGAGCAGTTATAACCGGCACTATGCACCCCACATTTCCTGGTCAGAGGGGTGTGAGTGAGCAGTTCTAACCGGCACTATGCACCCCACATTTCCTGGTCAGAGGGGTCTGAGTGAGCAGTTCTAACCGGCACTATGCACCCCACATTTCCTGGTCAGAGGGGTGTGAGTGAGCAGTTATAACCGGCTCTATGCACCCCACATTTCCTGGTCACAGGGGGCATACGTGCCAACTGTCCCGTTTTTGGCGGGACAGTCCCGGGAAGAAGGACCCTGTCCCGTGTAATTTAGTCTCCCGGGACTAGTCCCAGGAGATCAGTGTTGCCTCGGGCTGCCCGTAATTTGCTAAACCTCATTGGTGTAACGCTCCTGCGTTTCATGTATGGTGTGGATTTTCAGCTGCAGAAATATTCCACTTCAGTAGTCATGTAAGAGAGATGCTGAGATACCATTCCCAACCTCAATGACTCATCATGTGTGGAAGGTCTTAATTCAGCTAGTAAATACACACACTCAACAAGCTGGTTCCTAGAGTGACTTTATGTATGTAGTAACACAGTGATGAAGATTTAAGTGACAGGTTGAGTGGAGGTGGTAGGTGACAGACACTTGAAGGTAAGACAGTAGCAGATGAATGCAGGTAGGTTTAGCAATCATGTATGGTAGCAGATGACAGAGTAGCAGGTGGACATACAAGAGAGATCAACCCAGTGCAGGAATAAGTAGCAGTAGTCTTTAAGAGCTAGCAATCTAGATATGCAGATGTGATAAATAGTCTTTACTATGCAGAGCTAGATAGTGTAAGCTTAGTATAAGTTTATAGAGGGTTCCCCTGCGGGGTACTTAGCACTAATAGCAATACAGCTGAAGGTTGGTTCAGGAGGAGCGGATGATCCGGAAGCGGGATGCAGGGATCAGCGCAGCGAGGTTCCGTCAGCGAGGTATGCTTGCAAGCACGAAAGCTTCAAGCCAAGTTAGCATCCAGGTAAGGGTGTTTGAACGAACACATGTGAGTGAGAACCGGCGATTTAAATAGCCATCTAGTCCGGCGCTGAGTGATGACAGCTTCAGTCTTAAAGGTGAATGCGCACCTTTCCAAAAGAGAATGGTGGGGCGCATACACTTGTGAAAAGAGTAATTTAGGGTACCAAAGGTACCGGAACATTACAATACCCCCCCCTTAAGGCCGGCTCATGAAGGCCTCTGGAGCTGGTTTGTCTGGGTATCTCGCATGAAAATTGCGGATTAATCTAGGGGCATGTATTTCAGAGGTGTTTAGCCAGGTGTCGTCTTTGGGCCCATAGTTCTTCCATCTAACCAAGTACTGAAGTCTTCTTCTGTAGATACGAGAATCCAGAATCTCTTTTATCTCGTATTCTTCTCCACCTTCAACTTGTACAGGAGGCGGAGGTGGAATATTAGGCCTTATTCCTTGGTCCGGAACATGGGGCTTCAGTAGCGACACATGGAAAATGGGATGGATTTTTAGGTCTATTGGCAATGTAAGCTGTACTGCAGCTTTTCCAATAAGTTTTTTGATTGGGAAAGGTCCCAAGAACAGAGGTCCAAGCTTTTTGCTAGGGATCTTCAGTCTTAAATTTTTTGTTGAGAGCCAAACGAGGTCCCCGATAGTGTACTGTGGAGAAGGTCTTCTGCGAAGATCATAGTACTTCTTTTGTTGACTGTGAGCGTGTGCAATGGTAGTATTTAATAAACCAAGAGAATCCTTTATTTGGGTAAGATAGTCTGAGGCTACTGGGTTGTTTGAAGGAAGGATGCGTGGTGGAAGAATAGAGGGATGAAACCCATAGTTCAAGTAGAACGGACTCTGCTTGGTTGTACTGTGGGTTGCGTTGTTGTAGGCAAATTCTGCCAGAGGGAGAAGATCCACCCAATCATCCTGTTGATAAGAAGTGTAACAACGTAAATACTGCTCGATGCATTGGTTGACTCTTTCAGTCTGTCCGTTGGTCTGCGGATGGTAAGGAGAAGTGAGCTTCCGCTCGATCCGTAGTATGTGACATAGTTCTTGCCAGAACTTAGAAATAAATTGGGATCCACGGTCAGACAGAAGAGTTTTTGGGATACCAAGTAATCTAAAGACATGTTTCATCAGGAGTTCTGCCGTTTGTTTGGACGAAGGTAGTCTGCGAATAGCAATGAAATGTGCTATCTTTGTCAGATGGTCCACTGACACCAAGATGGTATTAAATCCTTTGGAAAGAGGCAATTCTACGATGAAGTCCAAGGACAAAACTTCCCATGGAGTTTGGGGTATTGGTAGACTGCATAGTAGACCGGATGGTCTCGTAGTGTCAATTTTGGACCTGGCACAGACATTGCATGAAGAGACGAATTTTTGTATAGATGTTTTCATGTCAGGCCACCAGAATTGCCGGGAAATCAAATTAAGAGTCTTTGTCATACCCATATGTCCTGCCATAGGCACATCATGAGATAATTCCAAGATCTTGGTGCGTAGGGTAGGTGGTATGTAAAGTTTGTCGTTGTAGTAGAGGAAGCCTTCTGCATCAGTATTTAGTTGTGGTGGGGGTGAATCCAAACTTATACCATGCAAAACCTCTTCCTTCAAGGAACGGACAACTCCAATAATGCGTTTGTGAGGTATTATAGGAATGGAAGGGATTTCAAAGTAGTTTTCTTCAGTTAGTCGTGATAGTGCATCCGCCTTTTTGTTCTTATCTGCAGGTGTGTAAGTCACTAGGAAGTTAAACCTTAGAAAGAATAGTGACCATCGTACCTGTCGGTGCGAGAGAGTTTTGCTAGTCTGAAGATATTGGAGGTTTTTATGTTCCGTGTATATAATTATTGGTAATTGGGTGCCTTTGAGTAAATGTCGCCAATTCTCCAGAGCCAATTTTATAGCAAGCAGTTCCTTTTCACCCACGGGGTAATTTATCTCGGGACTGCTTAGGGATTTAGAAAAAAAGGCGACTGGATGAAGTGGTGAAGTGTGGGTTGGTCGTTGGGAGAGTATTGCTCCTACTGCCATGTTTGACGCATCTACCTCCAGAATGTATTGGAGGGATGGGTCTGGATGGCGTAATATGGGAGCGGAAGTAAACCTTGTCTTTAACAAGTGAAAAGCTTTATTGGCTTCTTCTGACCATTTGAATGTTTTTTTTTATGCTAGTGAGCTGTGTGAGGGGTCTCACAATAGCAGAAAAGTTTTTAATGAACTTCCTGTAGAAATTTGAAAATCCCAGGAATCGCTGTAGCGCCTTGCGTGTGGTTGGTGTAGGCCAATCCTGAATGCAGGATATTTTACTCATGTCCATCTCGATTCCTGTTTTGGATATGATGTAGCCTAGAAAGAGTACCTCGTCTTTATGAAACAAGCATTTCTTCAGTTTCACATAAAGGTTATGTGCAAGCAATCTCGATAGTACAAGTCTTACATGTCTTATGTGTTCAGACAGGGATCGTGAATATATAAGTATATCGTCCAGATATACCACAACACAGACATCTAGTAAGTCTTTAAAAATATCGTTTATAAATCGTTTATAAATCGTTGGAAAACTGCAGGGGCGTTGCATAGCCCGAATGGCATCACAAGATATTCGAACAATCCGTATCTGGTTCTGAATGCAGTCTTCCACTCGTGTCCATCACGGATTCGAATGAGATTGTATGCTCCTTTCAGGTCCAATTTTGAAAAATAAATAGGTAGCTCCACGCACCTGCTCAATGAGCTCAGGGATAAGCGGTAGAGGATAGCGATCTTTTATTGTGATAGCATTCAATTTCCTGTAGTCGATGATAGGTCTGAGACTTGAGTCCTTATTGCGAACAAAAAAGAGTCCTGCTGCTGTGGAAGAAGTGGAAGGTCTAATAAAACCTTTTTCCAAATTCTCATCCAAATAGGTTTTGAGATGGGAAAGTTCATCCTGTGAAAGAGGATAAACATGACCGAACGGCAATTTGCTATTTGGGAGTAGATCAATGCTACAATCATAGTCTCGATGAGGAGGTAATGCTTGAGCATTTTTCTCAAGAAAAACCTCAGAAAGATCCTGATAACATAGTGGTGCAATCTCATCTGTCACCATAGACAGAATCTTCCCGGAAGACGGGAGGTTACACGTATCCTCGCAATAGCAAGAGAGGAAGGCCAAGGACCGTTCCTTCCAATCTATGGTTGGTTGGTGTGTGTGTAACCAGGGAAGTACCAACACAATGGGAAAGTGGGGTGAAGGTATTAAATCGAAGGTAGTAGTCTCCCTATGAGACTCGTTAATAGTGACTAGAAGTGCTTGTGTCTGATCGGTGATCGGACCAGAGGATAACGGAACACCGGTAATAAGACTTACTGAGACAGGTTTAAGTTTAGAAATAATAGGAATTTTATTTGAAGCAGCAAAACATATATCAATATAATTTCCACAAGATCCTGTGTCAATCATGGCCTTAGTAGTAATCCTGTTCTGGTCCCACTGTAATGTCAAACAAACAAAAATGTAAGGGTTAGTGAATGAAGTTGTCAATCCCCCTAGGAGGACATGTGAACACTCACCCTTCTTTTTGTTGACTAGGGGACAGACATTTATCTTGTGATCCGGGGATGCACAGTACAAGCAGAGATTTTCATATCGTCTTTTGGCTTTTTCCATAGTTGATAGCGGTGGGCGTATGGTTCCTACCTCCATAGGGTTAACGGCCGGAATCCGAGAGGAAACGGATACTGGCATTCCCATTTTCTCAGCCTTTCTTTCTCGTAGTCTTCTATCTATGGTAATACTGAGTTGTATTAATGCATCCAGGGTTTTTGGTAGATCCGCTCGGGCGAGCTCGTCCTTAACGGCTTCTGATAGGCCAAGCCTAAATTGGGTTTTCAGAGATGCATCATTCCATTCTGAATCAAGGGTCCATCTCTTGAATTCCGCGACAAAGTCTTCTACAGGCCTCCTTCCTTGTTTCAAGGATCTTAATTGAAGATCGGCAGTACTCTGCCTATTGGGGTCATCATGTAGGCTAGTGAGTTCTGCTAGGAACAAGGCATAGGAGTTGAGAAGCTGGTCGTTTTTCTCAAAAAGAGAGTCTGCCCAGGCTCGAGGATCGCCTGTTAGGTAAGAAATAATAGTACAAACCTTAATGTGATCAGTAAGGTAGGTACGAGGTTTTAGCAAAAAAAGTAACTCACATGCGTTTTTAAATTCGCGAAATTTTTTGCGATCGCCTGTAAATACCAAAGGGGGATTTATCTTCGGTTCAGGGGACTGAGCAGAGGTAAGTTGTGTCAGTCTAATTACCTGCTGCGACAGAGCCTGATTGTCTTTTAATTCAGCAAGTGCGTGTATTAACGCAGTTACTTGCTGTTTTAATTGTGTCACCTGAGTGGTTATTTCTGCTGAATCCATTTGTGGGTTCGTTCAATCTGTAACGCTCCTGCGTTTCATGTATGGTGTGGATTTTCAGCTGCAGAAATATTCCACTTCAGTAGTCATGTAAGAGAGATGCTGAGATACCATTCCCAACCTCAATGACTCATCATGTGTGGAAGGTCTTAATTCAGCTAGTAAATACACACACTCAACAAGCTGGTTCCTAGAGTGACTTTATGTATGTAGTAACACAGTGATGAAGATTTAAGAGACAGGTTGAGTGGAGGTGGTAGGTGACAGACACTTGAAGGTAAGACAGTAGCAGATGGATGCAGGTAGGTTTAGCAATCATATATGGTAGCAGATGACAGAGTAGCAGGTGGACATACAAGAGAGATCAACCCAGTGCAGGAATAAGTAGCAGTAGTCTTTAAGAGCTAGCAATCTAGATATGCAGATGTGATAAATAGTCTTTACTATGCAGAGCTAGATAGTGTAAGCTTAGTATAAGTTTATAGAGGGTTCCCCTGCGGGGTACTTAGCACTAATAGCAATACAGCTGAAGGTTGGTTCAGGAGGAGCGGATGATCCGGAAGCGGGATGCAGGGATCAGCGCAGCGAGGTTCCGTCAGCGAGGTATGCTTGCAAGCATGAAAGCTTCAAGCCAAGTTAGCATCCAGATAAGGGTGTTTGAACGAACACATGTGAGTGAGAACCGGCGATTTAAATAGCCATCTAGTCCGGCACTGAGTGATGACAGCTTCAGTCTTAAAGGTGTATGCGCACCTTTCCAAAAGAGAATGGTGGGGAGCATAAACTTGTTAAAAGAGTAATTTAGGGTACCAAAGGTACCGGAACATTACAATTGGACACAGAAAATGCCCATCATAAGGCAGGACTAATCAAAACCAATTATAGCTCTCGTTGGGGCGGTGCTGCAGTGTAGTATCGTGAGATTCAGGCTACAGTCTAATTTGAATGAAAGTTTGTGAGCCGAGAATGCGCCCCTTCTTTCCGCCCGAAGTCTGCTATTGTCCCCCTGGTAAGGAGCCGTGTGAGGAGTTCTCTCTCCTGTGTGTGTCTATCTGTCCCTCTGCATAGTAAGAGTCAATGTGGGGGGAGCGCTGTCAGATCCCGGGAACTCTCTCACTGTCCGCTGACACTGACAGCTCCTTCACAGTCCGGGGGGTGGGGGGCGGAGCCGCAGCGAGAACAAGCAAGATGAATGCCCGAGTCAGTGTGTGTGTTGCTGTATAGGAGGGGGATGGGGCAGCTGCATATGGAGGAATTGATCTTTCCCTATTCTTCCTGCAGTATTCTGTGGCTGCAGGAAGAATAGAGAAAGATCAATTCCTCCATATGCAGCTGCACCATCCCCCTCCTATACAACTTCCTTTGCTGGCCCCCCTAGTGTTCTCCAGCCCCCCCCCCAATGCTCTTAACCTCCCCTAAGTGCCCGTAGCCCCCCCCTAGTGCCCCATAGCCCCCCCTCCACCAGTGGTCTTTAGCCCCCCCCAGTGCTTTTCATCCCCCCCCCATGCTCTCTGGTTCTCCCAGTGCTCTCCTCCCCCCTGTGCTCCCCGGCTCCACCCTCTGTGATTTCTACTTTCCCCCCTGCTATTCATCCACCTGGTTTTCCCTGCCTGCCCCCCCCAGTGCTACCTGTCCCCCCCTCCCCCCAGTGCTCTCCATCTCCTGCGCCTTCTAACCCCCCTGCAATGCTTTCCAAACCCCCCCCCCTTAATTCTCTTCAGTCCCCCCGTGCCCTTGCTCTCTGCTTGCCCTGTGCTTTCTGCCCCCCTAGTGCTCTTCCGCAGTCTCTGACCATCTCTTGTATCACGTCCTCATTGTCTGACCATCTACTATACTATGTCTGCAGTCTCTGACCATCTCTTGTATCATGTCTGCAGTCTCTGACCATCTCCTGTATCATATCTGCAGTCTCTGACCATCTCTTGTATCATGTCTGCAGTCTCTGACCATCTCCTGTATCATGTCTGCAGTCTCTGACCATCTCTTGTATCATGTCTGCAGTCTCTGACCATCTCTTGTATCATGTCCGCAGTCTCTGACCATTTCTTGTATCATGTCCTCAGTCTCTGACCATCTCCTGTATCATGTCCTCAGTCTCTGACCATCTCCTGTATCATGTCTGCAGTCTCTGACCATCTCCTGTATCATGTCTGCAGTCTCTGACCATCTCTTGTATCATGTCTGCAGTCTCTGACCATCTACTGTACTATGTCTGCAGTCTCTCCCATATGGAAGAAAAATATATTTCCAATATATTTAGGGGAAAAAAAATTTAGAAATATATTGAATATGGCCAAAATTGTAGCATTTCAAATATATTTCCAATATATTTGGTAAAAATAAAAAATGTTTTTTTTTTAAATATATTTAAAATATATTTTTCTTCCATGTGGGCTGACCATCTCTTGTATCATGTCCGCAGTCTCTGACCATCTCTTGTATCATGTCCACAGTCTCTGACCATCTCTTGTATCATGTCCGCAGTCTCTGACCATCTCTTGTATCATGTCCGCAGTCTCTGACCATCTCTTGTATCATGTCTGCAGTCTCTGACCATCTCTTGTATCATGTCTGCAGTCTCTGACCATCTCTTGTATCATGTCCGCAGTCTCTGACCATCTCTTGTATCATGTCCGCAGTCTCTGACCATCTCTTGTATCATGTCCTCAGTTTCTGACCATCTCTTGTATCATGTCTGCAGTCTCTGACCATCTACTGTACTATGTCTGCAGTCTCTGACCATCTCTTGTATCATGTCCGCAGTCTCTGACCATCTCTTGTATCATGTCCGCAGTCTCTGACCATCTCTTGTATCATGTCCGCAGTCTCTGACCATCTCCTGTATCATGTTTGCAGTCTCCGACAATCTCCTGTATCATGTCTGCAGTCTCTGACAATCCCCTGTATCATGTCCGCAGTCTCTGACCATCTCCTGTATCATGTCTGCAGTCTCCGACAATCTCCTGTATCATGTCTGCAGTCTCTGACCATCTCTTGTATCATGTCCACAGTCTCTGACCATCTCCTGTATCATGTCCGCAGTCTCTGACCATCTCTTGTATCATGTCTGCAGTCTCTGACCATCTCTTGTATCATGTCCGCAGTCTCTGACCATCTCTTGTATCATGTCCTCAGTGTCTGACCATCTCTTGTATCATGTCTGCAGTCTCTGACCATCTCCTGTATCATGTCTGCAGTCTCTGACCATCTCTTGTATCATGTCTGCAGTCTCTGACCATCTCCTGTATTATGTCCTCAGTCTCTGACCATCTCTTGTATCATGTCTGCAGTCTCTGACCATCTCTTGTATCATGTCCGCAGTCTCTGACCATCTCTTGTATCATGTCCTCAGTGTCTGACCATCTCTTGTATAATGTCTGCAGTCTCTGACCATCTCCTGTATCATGTCTACAGTCTCTGACCATCTCTTGTATCATGTCCGCAGTCTCTGACCATCTCTTGTATCATGTCCTCAGTGTCTGACCATCTCTTGTATCATGTCTGCAGTCTCTGACCATCTCCTGTATCATGTTTGCAGTCTCTGACCATCTCTTGTATCATGTCTGCAGTCTCTGACCATCTCCTGTATTATGTCCTCAGTCTCTGACCATCTCTTGTATCATGTCTGCAGTCTCTGACCATCTCTTGTATCATGTCCGCAGTCTCTGACCATCTCTTGTATCATGTCCTCAGTGTCTGACCATCTCTTGTATCATGTCTGCAGTCTCTGACCATCTCCTGTATCATGTCTGCAGTCTCTGACCATCTCTTGTATCATGTCTGCAGTCTCTGACCATCTCCTGTATTATGTCCTCAGTCTCTGACCATCTCTTGTTTCATGTACTCAGTGTCTGACCATCCCTTGTATCATGTCCACAGTCTCTGACCATCTCTTGTATCATGTCTGCAGTCTCTGACCATCTCTTGTATCATGTCCTCAGTGTCTGACCATCTCTTGTATCATGTCCTCAGTGTCTGACCATCTCTTGTATCATGTCCACAGTCTCTTACCATCTCTTGTATCATGTCTGCAGCCTCTGTCCTTCTCTTGTATCATGTCCTCAGTGTCTGACCATCTCTTGTATCATGTCCACAGTCTCTTACCATCTCTTGTATCATGTCTGCAGTCTCTGTCCTTCTCTTGTATCGTCCTCAGTGTCTGACCATCTCCTGTATCATGTCCTCAGTCTCTGACCATCTCTTGTATCATGTCCTCAGTCTCTTATCATCTCTTGTATCATGTCCTCAGTCTCTGATCATCTACTGTATCATGTCCTCAGTCTCTGAACATCTACTGTATCATGTCCGCAGTCTCTGACCATCTACTGTATCATGTCCTCAGTCTCTGACCATCTCTTCTATCATTTCCCCAGTCTCTGATCATCTCTTGTATCATGTCCTCCTGAACTATGCCCATAGGATTACTTTGGTTTTGGGCTATCTTTACAGTTTAAGTGCAGTTCAAAATGCAGTCAATGGTGTTCAGTGTGAAAGGGTCCAAAATTCCGTATATATGCGACTCAGAGAGATCACCCCGCACTGTTCAGGTAAGAGTAGTTCAGGGCTGGGGTGACAGTGGGGGGTCACAGGGCTGGGGTGATGGAGGGGTCACAGATAAAGGATGGGGCGATGGAGAGGTTATAGGTTAGGGTTGGGGTGATGGAGGGGGTATAAATTAGGGTTGGGGTTATGGAGGGGTCACAGGTCAAGGATGGGCAATGGAGGGGTACAGGTCAGGGTTGGGGTGATTGAGGGGGGGTTAGGGTTGGGGTGACTGGAGGGGCCACAGGTCAGGGTTGGGGTGATGGGTAAGTAGTTCAGGTAAGTCATCTCTCTCATCACTGATCTTACAATGCAGAGGCCTCATGTTTTGTTTAGGATGCTGAAGTTGGCTTCTTATTTGACTGCTGAAATTAGCCACTTTCTCAAACAGCTTCTTATTCGGGTCAAATATTTATTTACTAAACAATCATCTGCTAAGTTTGTAATGAAGTTGTGAAGTTTGGCAACAATTCTATCCCCCTAACTGCCATGTATTTAATGGGGTAATTTTGAATAAATACCTTTTTCTCTATAAAAACCATCTTGGCTCACCCAGATGTGACTTGTTTTGTTTTCAAATAGTTGAGCACCCCTCTATTAGCCCACGTACACATTGGTCTGATTTGACATGCAATGCAATGGCACCGTCTGCATGTGTGCAACGTTGCACCGATTCCCAACAGTAGTTTTTGTACTTTGCTCATTATTGAGTAGACCCTATAATCTGATGATAAATAGGCTGAGATTAATTATGCTGAGTGGGCGGAGCTTTAGGGAAGTGGGTGTGGTGGGTAATTGACAGCTGTGCTGCAAAGTGTCCCTGGAAATTTTTTTTTAAATGTTGGCAACTATGGTGTCCCCTATCACCTCACACACTATAAACACCCCGTAATCCCTGCAATGTGGGGTGTGTGCGTTCATCACACACACTATACCCCTCCCCTCCAGCCTCCAGACACTGATTTCCTGGGAGTAGAGCCCTTCCACTCATGTCCCAGCTATCCTTCGGAGGTCACATGGTGCGGTCACATGACCGTGATGTCATCATCTCCTCCTAACCACTTGGATCTTCTGTGAACCGAGGCTGCAACTTGTGAATTGGAGGAAAACACGGAGGCGCATTGGGGACGTACACCCTCCCCTCGGTGACCGCACCTCATACACACCCCCGGGGGCTGGGCGGAGACTGTGCGGGCTGCAGACTCCATGTAGCGGCGCGGCCTGGGACACAAGATGGCGGGTGAGAGGAACGGTGCCGTGTGCGTGTCATAGACAGTGTCATGTGCCATGGCAGCCCTCAGACTGGGCCCAGGGTGTTAGAAAGTGGCCTGTGACTGGTGTGTGTGCTGGGAGGTGTCTATGGACTCATACACAGGGCTCTGTCATTAGTCCCAGGAGTGGGGGAGGATTGTCATTTCTATTGGCTGCGGTGTGTATACGGGCCCTGCATTTCTCTGCAGTGTGTATACGGGCCCTGCGTTTCCCTGCAGTGTGTATACGGGCCCTGCGTTTCCCTGCGGTGTGTATACGGGCCCTGCGTTTCCCTGCAGTGTGTATACGGGCCCTGCGTTTCCCTGCAGTGTGTATACGGGCCCTGCGTTTCCCTGCGGTGTGTATACGGGCCCTGCGTTTCCCTGCGGTGTGTATACGGGCCCTGCGTTTCCCTGCGGTGTGTATACGGGCCCTGCGTTTCCCTGCGGTGTGTATACGGGCCCTGCGTTTCCCTGCGGTGTGTATACGGGCCCTGCGTTTCCCTGCGGTGTGTATACGGGCCCTGCGTTTCCCTGCGGTGTGTATACGGGCCCTGCGTTTCCCTGCGGTGTGTATACGGGCCCTGCGTTTCCCTGCGGTGTGTATACGGGCCCTGCGTTTCCCTGCGGTGTGTATACGGGCCCTGCGGTGTGTATACGGGCCCCGTGCTTCCCTGCGGTGTGTATACGGGCCCCGTGCTTCCCTGCGGTGTGTATACGGGCCCTGCGTTTACACACCTACCGGGGGGCAGGCAGCGTCCATAGGATAGTAGGGGGGGGGGGGGACAGGCAGCGTCCGTAGGGTAGTACGGGGGGGGACAGGCAGCATCCGTAGCATAGTATTGGGGGGATGCAGCGTCCATAGCATAGTATGGGGGGGACTGGCAGTGTCCGTAGGACAGTACGGGGGGGTGGGGGAGTCATGCAGCGTCCGTAGGATAGTACGTGGGGGGACAGGCAGTGTCCGTAGGATAGTACGGGGGGGGCGACAGGAAGCGTCCGTAGGATAGTACGGGGGGGGCGACAGGAAGCGTCCGTAGGATAGCAGGGGGGCGACAGGAAGCGTCCGTAGGATAGTACGGGGAGGACAGGAAGCGTCCGTAGGATAGTACGGGGAGGACAGGCAGCGTCCGTAGGATAGTACGGGGAGGACAGGCAGCGTCCGTAGGATAGTACGGGGAGGACAGGCAGCGTCCGTAGGATAGTACGGGGAGGACAGGCAGCGTCCGTAGGATAGTACGGGGAGGACAGGCAGCGTCCGTAGGATAGTACGGGGAGGACAGGCAGCGTCCGTAGGATAGTACGGGGAGGACAGGCAGCGTCCGTAGGATAGTACGGGGAGGACAGGCAGCGTCCGTAGGATAGTACGGGGAGGACAGGCAGCGTCCGTAGGATAGTACGGGGAGGACAGGCAGCGTCCGTAGGATAGTACGGGGAGGACAGGCAGCGTCCGTAGGATAGTACGGGGAGGACAGGCAGCGTCCGTAGGATAGTACGGGGGGGGGACTGGCAATGTCCGTAGGATAGTACGGGGGGGGGGGGGGGGGAGTCATGCAGCGTCCGTAGGATAGTACGGGGGGGGGACAGGCAGCGTCCGTAGGATAGTACGGGGGGGGACAGGCAGCGTCCGTAGGATAGTACGGGGGGGACAGGCAGCGTCCGTAGGATAGTACGGGGGGGACAGGCAGCGTCCGTAGGATAGTACGGGGGGGACAAGCAGTGTCCGTAGGATAGTACGGGGGGGGGGGACTGGCAATGTCCGTAGGATAGTACGGGGGGGGGGGGGGAGTCATGCAGCGTCTGTAGGATAGTACGGTGGGGGGACAGGCAGCGTCCGTAGGATAGTACGGGGAGGGGCGACAGGAAGTGTCCGTAGGGTAGTGCGGCGGAGGGGGGGCAGGCAGCGTCCGTAGGGTAGTACGGTGGGGGGGACAGGCAGCGTCCGTAGGGTAGTACGGGGGGGGGGGCGGCATGCAGCATCCGTAGGATAGTAGGGGGGGGGGGAGGCAGAAGAATGACGCAGGATTGCACTGGATAATGTCTGTAGGATGGCACAGTACTGCAATATCTAGGACCTTTTGTATTAAAGTGACAGTAGATTGCAGCAGTACTTGCCTTGGACTGAAGTTGGCATTAGGAATGCTTGGGAGAGGATGGCTCTGGTCAGCAATGGGTGCCTGTAGCCTGTACCAAGATGGATAGTAGGCAGATTGCAGGAATTTTATGAGACTGCTAGACTGGAAATATGATTTACAGAGCATAATGGGAGTGCTGATTGCCACTTTAAACAAGCTAGCAGGCTTTCGAGAAGTGCTGAAGTCTGCTAGCAGCATGTCTAAAGTGACAATCGGCACTCCCATTAGAATCTGTATTTATCCTTTACAAACTGGAGCTAAAGGGTACTTTTGGCACTTTTCCACAGCAAGTACCGGCTAGTACCGGCTCGGCTCTACTCGGCCCTGCTTGGCCCGGTTTGCTTTTCCACTGCGTGCGGTACCGCATGGTATAGTGTCAGAACGGTTCGGTACGGTACGGTATAGGTTTGCTTTTCCACTAAAGTAGTACTAAAGTTAAGTGGGTGGGATAACAACGGGGTGGGTGTGATTCTCTGACCAATCAGTGGCTAGTAGTGACTGCATGCAAAGGATTGTGGGATATGGTACCTGTTGGAACCACAATCGAGTAGGTACTGTTTTTTCAGAGCCGTACCGTACCGTTCGGTTCCATGCAGTGGAAAAGCAAACCTATACCGTACCGTACCGAACCGTTCCGACCCTATACCATGCGGTACCGCAGTGGAAAAGCACAAAAGTGTGCCGAACCAGTACGGTTCCATGCAGTGGAAAAGCGCCTTTTGAAAAGCTTCAGAGCTGGGTCACACCAGAACCCAGAGCGGGAAGTGTGTTTCATGCGTGTTTTCCTGCACTGCGTTCAGAACGCACTTACTTTGAGATCTGCTGCGGGTGCCAATACATTAACAGCACCCCAAATGTATATTCCAAATGCAGTGCATTTGCGGGCATCAGATTGCTTAGTGCCCCAGTGCCATGCAATTTGGTGCAGTGCATTTTCCATGCACTGCTTTTTGTGCATTCTGGTTCAATTTGTAGCCCATTGAATGGGCTTCCTGATCACACAGGAAGGTGCAGTGTGTTCCTGTGCGATTCTGGTGTGAATCAGCCCCCCTCAAAGCTTGCTTAAAGCTCTGCAAATGCTTTGTAAAAGCTTGCTGTTTACACTGCTCTTCTACAAGCTGAAGCAGGCATTACGTTCCAGTATGTAACTCGCCTAACACACACATAGGTGGAAGGTATGGTGTAGAACTCCAGGTATTAAAAATACAATCTGGATATTATGCCATCTTTAGGCTTCATGCACACTGGTTTATTGTAATGTGATTTCTCCTGACAGAGAAAATTAGCGGTAAAAAATCGCCTAAGCTGCATTTTTTTAAGCCAGTTTAACAGCATTTGGTGATTGGGAATTTTTCATTGGCCAGAATTTTAATTTGTTCTGGCCTTTAAAATGAAAAAACTCTGAAATCTTAAACACACCTAGCGTTTTGGGCGCAATTTAGAGTGGCGCTTTCTTACGCCCAGAAGCTCCCCTCTTAAACGCGATTCTTCTGCATTCAGGAGAGGAGCTTTGACTGCCACTAATCTCTGGTAAAACCCATGTGTACATGGACACATAGGCTGTTGTTGAGTTCAGGGGCTTTGGCAAAACAAAATGCCAAAATCTCCTAAGCTTTGGTTTAAGAGCAGTAGTGTGTAAGAGGACTAAGCGTAGATTGCAATGAACATTGTGCCTGCATCCTGAAATCTGCGCTGTCCCTCATCATTGCATGAATGAGCATACTCTCCCATCCACAAATCTACACATTCACAGTGCACTCTCCTCACACCTGTCCGAGCAGCACTGAGTGCAGAAGGAGCTCGGAGCAACTAGTTTAAGGGAGAGTGCATTGCACATGTGCAGATTTGTGGATGAGAGAGCGCGCTCATTCCAGTGCTGATGGTGGCACACTCAACTGACCGACCATCCAAAATGCAGGTTGGCCTAGATCACTCAGAATGATACTTTTTGGCTAGTTTTTGTGGACTTTGGAAACTACTGGGACCCATTGACTGCACTGAAAATTTAACTATAAAAATCCTTTCATACAACATTTTTGGACTATTTACTATTAAAGTTCTATAAGGGATTGCTTTGCGTGGCCAACTAGACTTCTACCCCAGATCAGTTTTTAAAACGTATTGACAGTGTAAATGTTTGGGTAAACAGGATTTCCATCATTCATATGTTATGTTTCTTGTAGATTTGTCGCTGCTTCAGGATGATGTTCAGGAAGAGATAGATGGATGTAAGTGCCTTTTTCTCTTTTACATTTATTTTATCCGTCGTGTTTTTGTGTGCTGATCTTTATTTCAGGAATAACTATGCAAACTTTCAGCTGTGTAGTAAGATTATTGGCTTGCCTTATCTCATTGCAATGTATACCTGTTTTAGTTATAGAGGTAGAGTTCATTGTGTAGACAGATGCAGCATGTATGCCTGAGCTAAGGATGGATGGACGCCAGGAAGAAAATGCTACATGAATCATCTGCCCTTAGGCGATTCTGCCCGCGATCCGGAAATCGTTGCAAATCGCGGGACACCCCGAAGGCTGTGCTATGTTGCCGCGATTTCCGCCTGCCGAATCGCGGTAACATTGCGCAAACAAAATCGCGGGTCGCATGACGCCCCAAAGAAGCTCTTGTACCTTTTTTGGGCGTCATGCACAGCGTTTGGGGGGCCATTGCAAATCAACGGCAACGCACAGGCGTCCCGCGATTTGCAATGATTTCCGGATTGCGGTGTTCTGCCCGTGATCCGCTACGCTAACATGTGAACGTAGCCTAACGCAAGCTGGCCACTGCCAGAATTGCTAGAGTGTAGTTTTTCAAAGTGATTTCTCAACAAAATAAAGCTTGGAGACATGGATGGGTGAGTGTTCTTTTAAAATTTAAACATGAATAAATTATACTTGCCTGCTCTGTGCAATTGGTTTTGCACAGGGTGGCCCGGATCCTCCTCTTCTCAGCCCTCTCTTTGCTGCTCCTGGTCCCTCTGTCCTGTTGAGTGCACCCACAGCAAGCCGCTTGCTATGGGGACACCTGAGCCGAGCTGAAGCTCTGTGCGTCCATTTAGACACGGTGCTGCCATTCGAGCCCCGCCCCCCTCTCTTCTCTGATTGGCTAACTGACTTTGACAGCAGTTGAAGCCAATGAAGCCGGATGGCCTAGGGACTCGTGGACATCGCTTGATAGAGATGGGGCTCAGGTAAATATTAGGGTTGCTCGGGGGGCTGCTACACACTGAAGGCTTTTTATCTTATTGCATAGAATGCATTAGGATAAAAAACCTTCCATTTTTACAACTTTTTTTTAAATCGCTTTTTTGGTTTGTGGTGCTCAGATGTAGTGTAGTTCCGCTTTTAAAAGGGTTAGTTCACCTTTACAGAAAAAAATGTAAAGGTAAATAACCCCATTTTAGCTAAAAATAACCTCTTTGCTATTTTAGTAACGCCGACTTTCCCACAATGCAATGCTTGCCAGAATTGCATCACATGGGTGTTCACACCCATGGGATAAGATTTAGGTACAAGGGAAAAAAGGGTCCTACAACATTTTGGTGCAAAATGATTCCCCCGCATCAAAGTCGCATTGCATGCGTGTGAACACCGATGCAATGCGATTCTGTTAAGCTCACTGCATTTTGCAATGTGTTTCGGGGTGTCGTTCATGGAACATTAAGCTCCCGTTCACATCGGGTAGATTTGACATGCGATTTGACATGTCAAATCGCATGCCAAATCAGAGCCTATTGCTGGCAACGTCACTGTCCGAATTGGTGCAACCCTGACTTTGCGGCGCCGCACCGATTCCCAAAAGTCGTTTCTGCACTACTTTTGGCGACTTCAGGGTGATTTCAATAGACATCTGTGCATGAACCCATACAGATGTCTGTCAAATCGCCCCCAAGTCGCACTGACATGCGAGTTTGACATCATGCACGTTCAGCTGAATGATTTCAAACCCGTTGCCAGCAATAGGCTCCGATTTTACATGCAATTTGACATGAAAAATTGCATGCCAAATCGGCAAAATGTCAACAGGGCTTCATGTTCCATCAACGATACCCTAAAACAGATTGCAAAATGCAGTGTGCTTGCCAGAATCTCATCGCATGGGTGTTCACACCCATGCAATGCGATTGGGTGTGGAGAAAAAAGGATCCTACAACATCTTGGTGCAAATGTGATGCATTTTGAGCCATACAAAATACTTGGCTCAAATCGCATCACACAGACATCACATGTGATGTGCACAGGAATGCGGTGCGTTTTTGGCACAAATCACATGCGGTGTTCAGCATGCACCAGTGTGAACCCAGGCTATGTTCCATGAACGACATCTTAAAACAGAACCCAGGCTTAAAAAAAAACGTTAGAAGAAAAAATGCCAGTTAGCAGCGTTTTTTGGCATTTATCTGCGTTTATTGACGTTGGAGCATTTTTGCAGCTGAAAACGCCACTCAAAACCCACTAGTTTTCATTTTTTTTTTTTTTACAGTCAAACTGCCCCTGCCAAAAACTGCTGATAACAGCCTGTGTGTGCATGGATAACATGCTGGGACATTTATTGGCTGTAGAAAAAAACGTCTGACGCCAAAAAACAGCAGCTGTAAAAACGTCCAGTGTGCATGAGGCCTTAGGCCTCTTGCACACAGTACTGATGTTCATAGGGAAAATTCCGGTCCGGACCGGTGCAAAATACTGAACCAAAACGCAGATTTTCCTGTTTTGTTTGTTTTTTTTCGGATGAATTTGGCGCTTGTTTACGTGCCTGTGTGCACAGGCACATTGTAAGAGCCGGTTCACATTAGAGCGATCCGACTTGCCGGGGCGACCTCACAAGTCACGGTGCGCTGCTCGCACCGCGACCTCGGAGCGGCCGGCACGGACTTCATAACATTGAAGTCTATGCAAGTCGCTCCGAGTCGCCCCCAAAGAAACTCCGGACCCTTTTTCTAAGTCGGAGCGACTTGTGTCGCTCCTATTAGAACGGGTCCACAGCTTCTCTATGGCAGGCAAACTGTCAGGCGACCAGGTCGCCTGACAGGTCGCCCCAGTGTGAACCGGCTCTAAATGAGCTACATTTTAGCTCAGTAAAAAAAAAAAAAAAAAAAAAAACACTGTACTGAGCTTGGATAGTGTTTTGTTTTATGCTGTCACTTGCAATATATTTTTAAATTCAGACTGTCCTATTGAAATTACTGGGGAAAAAAAAAAAAATTATATTTATTTATATATATATATATATATATATATATATATATATATATATATATATATATATATATATATATATATTAAAGTTTTTTATTTTTTTTTATTTTAAATGTTCGTTGCAGGGTTACTAACAATAAACCTATCGTGGGACAAATACCATTCATTTTCAGAAAATGCTAGTTTACTGGCTGTCACACTAACCCTTGGGCTTCAGGACTTTTAGCGACTGGGTCACTAACTTGACATAAATGTGTGGAACAGATACTGCTTTATTCACTGCTTGCTTGTTTTGAAATTTGACCAAGCAGTGACCACACCTGTAATTCTGTCACAATTGGCTTCCTTTTAGAAAATCAGTACTGTCACACCTTGTTATGAAGTTTACGCTTTACATTTTTGTAGTATGAGGGCTTTTTTGTTATGGATAAAATTGAATGAATTGTTTTGGAGGGCCTTTGAACTACATAGCTGTTGGTAAATATTAGGGATGCACCGAAAGTAAAATTCTGGACCGAAACCGAAAATGCAGGATGCCCTTGGCCGAAAACCGAAAATGACTTTTTTTCCCCCCAAATGATTTTAAAATGGAACAGGGGCATACACCAAAAACAGGCAGCAACGTACACCTGTCGCTGCCACCCTGTCACAGTATATGTACTGTGACGGGTTGGCAAGTGGTTAATTTATTTACCAATGGTATTTGTATTATGCAGCATGAGGGGGTTAATGTATTGCCACTGCTGGTCACTGATGCATTAGTGACCGACCAGTGGCAGTTAATTAACCCCTTTGTGCTGCATTAGTGCAACCAGTGTCAGTGTTAACACTGGTTGCACTGATACTGGTTGCACTAATGCAGCACAAAGGGGTTAATTAACTGCCACTGGTCGGTCACTAATGCATCAGTGACCAGCAATGGCAATACATTAACCCCCTCATGCTTCATAATATTAACCACTTAAGCCCCGGAAGGTTTTAACCCCTTCCTGACCAGGCCCTATTTCGCGATTCGGCACTGCGTGACTTTAACGGACAATTGCGCGGTCGTGCGAGGCTGTACCTAAACAAATTTGACGTCCTTTTTTTTTTTCCCACAAACAGAGCTTTCTTTTGGTGGTATTTGATCACCTGTGCGATTTTGTTTGATCATGCGCTATAAACAAAGAGTGTAAATTTTGCAAAAATAACAATATTTTTTTATATGAAATTCCCAAAAAAAAATGTAAACAAATTTTTTTAACATTTTAGGCCAATTTGTTTTCTGCTACATATGTTTTTGGTAAAGAAAATCGCAATAAGCGTATTTTGATTGGTTTGCGCAAAAGTTATTGCGTTTACTAACAACGGGAAAGATTTTTGTCATTTTTGTTGTTTTTTTTTTTTTTTTTAACGAGTAATGGCGGCGATCTGCGATTTATTTTCTTTTTTTTTTATTTGCGGGACTGCAACATTACGGCGGACTGATCTGACCCTTGACTGACCTTTTTGACACTTTTGGGGGTACCAGGGACATTACTACAGTAATCAGTGCTATACATATGCACTGTTACTGTAAAAATGACACTGGCAGGGAAGGGGTTAACTTTATTGGAGAAGGAGGGGTTAAGTGTGTCCCTAGTGGCGTGTTTCTAACTGTGCAGGGATGTGGCTGTTCATGTAACAGCAGAGATCTACGGTCCTACATAGCAGGACTGTTTGATCTCTGCTGTTACACAAGGGAGAATGACAGGCGGCTTTGTTTACATTAGCCGCCTGCCTTTCTCCCTCTGTAACTGACGATCGCGAGTGACTGGCGGACATCGGGTCCGCCGGTCACTCGCGCGAAGGTGTCCGTGAACGAACGGGGGCGGGAGCCCCCCTATTGGCTCACAGGCTGGTGACGTACCGATACGTCACTTTGCCTACACGGGGCTGTCCGCCGCAGTATATGTACTTGCGGAGGTCGGCAAGCGGTTAATACTATTGGTAACCTCGTCTCATCAGCGTCCCCCCCCCCCCCCGCCTCAGCATCCCTCCCCATCCCAATGATGCTATCTCCTTACTCTCAGCTCCAGTCCTCCTGTATCCTTCCTTTCAAAAGATGCGCCTATGGCCGGCGACCCGCCTCCTGGTGATGTCACTACTACTACTACGATGTGCATGAATGAACTAACACACTGGGCGGGCGGGCGAGTGGCCTATAATTAAGTGAGCCCTTCACTTCCCTGTCAGCGGAGATACCTGCCTGATAGGGAAGTGAAGCGCTCACTTAGTTACAGCTATTAGCGGCCGCTCGCCCGCCCGCCAAGTGTGTTAGTTCATTCATGCACATCGTAGTAGTTGTGACATCACCGAGAAGCGGGCCGCCGGCCAGAGGCGGGTCTTTTGAAACCTGCTCTGCGCCCGCGGTGGCCATCATTAATATCGGCATCTTTAACCCATTTTCAGCCGAAATGGAATAAGCCCATTTTCGGCCGAAAATTTTGGTTGCCGAAATTTCGGGGGACCACTAGTAAATATACAAAGAATGTACTATAAGGGCTTATTTGCATGGCCATTCCTAGATGTACAACACCCAGATGTGCCTATTTCTGTGGATACAGTAAGGCATTTCTAATCGGATGCAGCCACTCATCCTGTACAAATCAATGATGGGCTGAGAGGTTCTGCAGCTGTTTACGTGAGATGAATAGACCCTTGGTGCAAACAATCTGCCTACATACAGAGATGCTTGTCTATCCCTAAATGCATGTAATTTGAGCAATTACATGTGAACAGCCATGGACAGGGCCAGCCTGTCATTGTTTTGCACAAGCTTCCTGCCCACGGCTAATTGGAAATGGCTAGCTGCACCAGCTACAGGAATGCGCTGACCTGGGCTGTAAATGTTTAGGAACAGCTTTAGAAATAAAGATCATTGGGATATTTTTTCGTGGAGGGGACGCCAGTCCACCTGGGTCTTCCGTCCCTCTGGGAGGCCCGAGCGACCAGCCCGCTAAAGAAAATGACATTGGTCGATCCCTAATCCTTACTATGTTTTTTATTTTACAAATTTATGTCAACGGGGAAATGCCACAAACGCCCCACAACCTTGTGCAATGCATTTGTTGGTTTAAATGGGGTTAAATCAGGCAGTGAGGAGTCGTTGCATTGCTTCCTCACCACCTGTAAGTAGCCACTGGAGCACGATCGGAACGTGGATTAGGCTTCAGAGGCAATCAGTAGCACATTCTTTTTATTCTACAGGGCATATGCTTTCAAAAAATATATGGTTTGGGGGGATCTTTTGCAAAATGCTGTACGTGAAAAACAAGAACCTACAGATTTTAGAGACATTTTTGCATACGTTCACCACGTGGATCAGACTGCAGAGGCAAGGGAGATTTAGATGCATGTCTAAATCAATCCTTACCTAGGGGTCGACCAATTATTGGTGGGGGCAGATATTCACTTTTTTTGAACTATCGGTCACAAACTTGCCGATATGACCAATATTGCTTCAAGTGGTTGTACCGGGGGGATGCTTTTTGTAATTACAGCCGATGAGTCTAAGCAGCCGCTCGGCTGTTATTACAAGCATTGCAGTGCTTACGTTTTTTCCTTTAAAGCGGAGTTCCACCATCAGATTTTTTTAAACAAAAATAGCCCATTAATATTAATACATCTCGCTTGCCAAAACCGCAATTTGCATATTTATGAGTTGAACGGTGTATTTGTTTAGTGAAAATCTTACTTTATAAAGTCTGTGCGTTGTCATCTTTAGTAAGGGCGTCTGAAGCCGCAGTGTGCTTCTTCCTGGTTGCTGTTCATTCTGGCTACCCAGAATGCAGCAGGAAATCCCGCACATGGGCAGTACTATGCTTTAGGCACAGCATTTCTGCCATCACATTGCTACCCCCTTGACAGTACTGCCTCTATCAGTGTACATTCCATCTATTACATTGCTGCATAAATCACATTGTGACATGTCATACACCCATCCATCCATCCACATTGCTTGCTGCAAAAATCAAAGTGCTGATCGATCTGCAACTTACTCCCACTCCGCTATTTGGGACGAAAAGGGTAACACTGGCAAAAATAGCAGTGTTTCCCTTATTAAAGATGGCGCCGGACGCGCTTTACTCCGCCTCACGTGTCATTTCCTGTTTTAAAAAAACCGCGATTTGAGGAGAGGCCGGCCGCTGCGTCATTGCCCATTGCCTTCTGGGAGTGATTACAAACAGCTCTCATGAGGCAATGCGAAACAGGCAGTGACTACGGCGGCCACAGCCGAGGAGGGGGGAGGAAGGAAGAAGGAGGAAATGAACATTATAATGAACTAAAAATAAGGTTAGAAACTCCAAAAACAAAAAAAAATGCCCAATTGTTCTTGAGAATGCACAGCCCGAACTAAACCTTTAAAGTTGTGAAACAGGGTGGAACTCCACTTTAACCTAAGTTCTGTGTGCGCCAGAATGTTGCGGTGCAAGAATACAATATGTTGTTGTCCCCCCCGTAAAGAAAAAAAAAAAACGCTATGCTTGCCTGTTCTGCAGCTGGTTTGGTCCCAGGCTGGGCTGTCAGCAAGAGCCTCAGTGTGCAGGAGAGGGAGCAGGAGAGAACAGAAGCTCCATAGTAACTCTGTTGAAGTCACTTCCCATGCATTTCCCAGTCGTTGTCTGCTTTCTCCTGCACACAGAGGGCCCCACTGGAGACTGGAGCGCTGCAGAACAGGCAAGTATAGCTATTGTGTGTTTTTTTTTTTTTTTTTTTCTTTACAGGGCTAGATTGAGTAAGCTTAGAATGTGGCTGACAGTAGTTTTAGAGTTAGGGCTCTTTCACACGGGCGTTCCTTTTTTTTTTTGCCCGATCAGGTCCTTTTTTTTTTTTTTGTAACGGACACGGATGACACTTGTGTCATCCGGTCCGTATGTCTGTTTTTGATCCCATCCGTTTGCGGATGAAAAACTGACATAATGCATGTCTATGTAAATACGGATGTCTGCGGATGACACCACTGACATCCGTTTTTGCTTCCGTTCCGTTTTTTGAAAGGAAGAAAAAATAGGGTTCTCCTCCGTTCAAAAAAACTGAACTGAACTGACAAAAAACGGATGTCAGAGGATGATCATCCGATGACATCCGTATTTACATAGAGATACATTATGTCCGTTTTTCATCAGCAAACGGATGGGATGAAAAACGGACATACGGAACACCCGTGTGAAAGAGCCCTTAGTCTTTACTTCCACTTTAAGCTTTACGTTTTTCTATAGCCAAAACATGTTTGTTTTATTTTGTATAGAGTGGAGAAGGATTATAAGTTCTTCAGTTTTTTACTGTTGTCTGTTTCCTTGGTGCAAATTTTCCCTTATTTCCTGTCTGGGGAAAAAAGGTTATCCTTAGGACAGAAAGTGTGTGTGGGTGGGTGGGGGGTGAGTGAGTTAATCTAACAGGAACACAAACTGAAGTAAACTTTTTTTTTTTTTTTATCGTTCAGTCAGCGGTCAGATTACACTGATTAGCACTGTGGTCTATAGCTGGCAGCACTGATAGAGCGGGGAAAATCGACAGACTGGTTGTACAAAATCTGTACAATCAGTCTGCCCACAAATCAGTTGAAATTTGGCCGGTCCCTGCTGAGCCGCCCAAATTTCGATCCATGTATGTCCTTATTTACCTTTGTTTGAAAGGCTGTAGCCTGAGTAGCAAGTAGCCAAATAATTTTTAGGCCCCTTTCCCACTGATGGAGTCCCTGCTGAGAAGGCAGGTCTGTGTCTGCTCTGCTGATGCAGAACTGACCACTGTTCTCTATGGGGCTGTCAGATGAAAACAGGCCGCCTATCATCTGATCCACCAGATCCCCCATCCGTCTGTTTTGAGCAGATTCATTCGGACGCCGGCAGTTGTCAGGGGACACATGTCCACTGACATAAGCCACTCCATAGAGAGCAATGAATAGTCTGATCAGGTCTGCCTGAAAAACTGACAGGTGGACCTGATCTGTCCGTCAGTGTGAGAGGGGCCTAAAAAGAGTCATTTTATGTGTACATGACTGTCATATTAGAGGACTATGTTTGCCTAAATACCTCTGTTACTCTGGCTATGTCCACCTAGTCCTTCCTTTTTAGATGTCTGTCTCCTATAGCTAATGTTTGCTTTGTGATCTTGTTTCTTGGTTTATGGTGTGACTCACTCCAAGGTATTGAGACAGGTCTTGTCACGAGTATAAATTAGTGGTAGAAGTTTTTACCACATTAGGCCATGTAAAAATCTGCTATACATCAAAAGATTTTGTACACTAAAAATGTGGTTAAATAACTAGTTTAAACCAGTAATCCAGAAGTTTTGGGATAAAGTGTAGAAGTTTTAGAGTCGGTTCACACTGAGGCCACATGATTCCTTACTACTTCGGGGGCGACTTGTGCATTACATTGCACCACCACTTCGGAGCGACTTGCAGGGACTTCACATTATGGAAGTCTATGCAAGTCGCTCCGAGGTCGCCCGAAATGGTACAGGACCCTTTTTCTAAGTCGGAGCGACTTGTGTCGCTCCTATTAGAACAGGTCCTGTAGCGGTCAATGGACCGCGAGGGAGCGCGACTTGTCAGGCTGACAAGTCGCACTAATGTGAACCGGCTCTTAAAGCCTCTGTTAGTGTGTTGTTGTTTTTTTTTTTTTTTTTGCGCTTTCCCTGTTGGGAAGGACTTCTAACTGGACGATAGTTTTCACTGGGACGCAATCTTCTAGAGGGGAAGGTTGTTGCAGTGACAACTGTCTAAGATTTCCACTCACTTCCTGTCCTAAGGATATCTCCCCAATGAGACGGGCGGGGGGGGGGGGGGGGGAAATCTATATATTTGTACAGTTAAGGAGAAGCTTTGCTATCTCTGTAGGAAGCTGATGTCTTCCTAATGCTGGCTATTAGCCAAGCCTACTCTTGTAATGGCTACTCATTTTGGCCTGTCTACGAGACAAATTTTTTGTGGCTGTTTGGTGTTCTGATGTTATAGGAAACGTGCTAAGTAGATTTTTGTGCTATGGCGACCTCTCTTTATGAAATGTTACTTGTCTACTACTCATGCTGATCCAGTGGTTTCAATAATTTTTGTGTGACCTGGAACAAATGTGCATATTGGAGTTTGGGCTTCACTTCCTGCTTGCATGTTTTTTTCTTTTTTGCTTTCAGTCGGGAACTCAAAATATAGGCCAGAGACAACCAGATTATTAGGACAGTGATGGCAGCCATCAATTTTGTTGTACTGCGTATTTCCTTTAGGCCCCTTTCACACTTGTGCGACCTAAAAATCTCACTATTTTGCCGTGATTTTGACTGGACTTGAAGCAATACTGGTGTAATCTTGAAGTCTATAGCCCTCAAAACACATTGTCCGGTCAGAATGTTTATACTGCTCTGATAAACAGTGTCTATTTATGCAAATAAGCAAAGATCTGTAAGTAAGGAGATTCTCAACTTATTTCCATAAATCAACAAAAATTCAAGATAGTTTTAGTGGCACTAACCTGAAGTTAAGAGGAATACAATTTTGTGCAAAATATATATATTTATTAAATAAATCCCTGCAGAATAATGTCAAAAGATAACTGGTAACAACCACAAAATGTAGAACAAAATTCAATATGTATCACACCGGTAATGTGAGAAATGCAATCAAAGAATATTATTACAGAATATCAAGGTAACCAAAACCCATAACTTCCGGAATGTGATGAATAGCCTACCATGAGCTCGCAAAAGATGGAAACAATCTGACAGATTTGACACGTGACTTCTCTCAGCCAACAGATGTTCACAACCCAATGTTTAAGCCCCGGTTCACACTTCTGCGTGTGCGGGGTTCGCATGTAATGTCGGAGCGCACTGCTCCGACATTACATGCGATCAGCAGTACGGTGCGAGTTTAGCCATACAGTTTGTATGGCTAAATTCGCATCGCACCCGCAGCAAACACGCACAGGAGGCATTTTTGCTGCCGCATCAGGATCGGATCGCACAGCGGTTCACACTTGTGCGATCCGATCCTGTGCGAACTGCACGATCGCACTGCGATATGCGATCAAACTGGGGGTGTCGTTAAGATTACATTGACACCCCCAGCGTATCGCATATGGCAGTGTGAACTGCCGGGGGTGCGTGTGCGATGCGGGAAAAGGCTGCGAATTCGCAGCCTTCCCGCATCGCATATATGTGAACCGAGCCTAAAAGAAATGCATGGACAAAAATTGTTACACCATGCACCAAGACATGCTGGAAGTCCAAACAGTTTTTGGTAAAATAAACTTCTATTAAATTAATATATTTTTAAGAATACATCATAACTTCCCCATTTACTATGGCTAAAGTCAGCCTAAAATTCTCAAGATAAAAACTTTAGACCAATCGTACTGCAGTTAGAATGATTCAAATTCAAAACTTGATGCTATAGGGATGACAATGGGTCAATCATATGTATATGGCAAATGAATTGCCTGTAGGAAAAATAGAAATGGATACTTTACCAAACAAACTATAGATTTGTCTTTGTTGTCTGAGATGTCACGTTTGGGTAGCCTGAGCTTCAAATGTCTCCCATCAGCCTCAGAACCTCATCAGAGCACCTTACTCCCTTCACGGTCTGTTCAATTCTTTCCCGTCCCTTACTAAGACTAAACATATATCCTTTGGGCATGTGAGCGTGGATTTTGTTTTCCATATGGAAAAATACCTCAAAAGGGGGCTTATTTGCTAAATGGCTATAACTCTGAAAAATCAATAGGGAGCACTGTTGGCCTAAATAAAAGCTTGGGAGATTGAATTTAATTCAATTATTTTCTCAAAGATATCCTTCTGACCTAAGCTTAGGAAAGAAAACTTAATCTCATGGGGGATACCTTCATGCCACTATCCTGTCAAGAATAGTGTCTGGCTTGTAGGATTTATAACTACTTATATAAACATTCCTTTTATAAGTGAAGTCATTTAAGGGGAATTGGTACTCTTTACACACACAAAAGAAAAAAACAATGGTATACATAAACGTTCCTAAAATTTATTCAATTCAGTAGGCCTATGTACAGTGCCTTGCGAAAGTATTCGGCCCCCTTGAACTTTGCGAACTTTTGCCACATTTCAGGCTTCAAACCTAAATATATAAAACTGTAATTTGTTGTGAAGAATCAACAAGTGGGACACAATTATGAAGTGGAACGAAATTTATTGGATATTTCAAACTTTAACAAATAAAAAACTGAGAAATTGGGCGTGCAAAATTATTCAGCCCCTTTTTACTTTCAGTGCAGCAAACTCTCCAGAAGTTCAGTGAGGATCTCTGAATGATCCAATGTTGACCTAAATAACTAATGATGATAAACAGAATCCACCTGTGTGTAATCAAGTCTCCGTATAAATGCACTTGCACTGTGATAGTCTCGGAGGTCCGTTTAAAGCGCAGAGAGCATCTTGAAGAACAAGGAACACACCAGGCAGGTCCGAGATACTGTTTTGGAGAAGTTTAAAGCCGGATTTGGATACAAAAAGATTTCCCAAGCTTAAACATCCCAAGAGCACTGTGCAAGCGATAATATTGAAATGGAAGGAGTATCAGACCACTGCAAATCTACGACGACCTGGCAGTCCCTCTAAACTTTCAGCTCATACAAGGAGAAGACTGATCAGAGATTCAGCCAAGAGGCCCATGATCACTCTGGATGAACTGCAGAGATCTACAGCTGAGGTGGGAGACTCTGTCCATAGGACAACAATCAGCCGTATACTGCACAAATCTGGCCTTTATGGAAGAGTGGCAAGAAGAAAGCCATTTCTTAAAGATATCCATAAAAGATCTCCGAACTGTCCGCGTTGCCTTACCAATGTGGGTACTTTCTTACATATGTTTTGGGAATGCCCCAAGGTGGCCATGTTTTGGTTGCAAGTTTTTGATGTTACCAACCACAGGTTGGGCTTGGCTCTCCAGATCTCGCCGGTTCTGTCCCTGTTGGGCATTATGGACGATGACCAGAGACCCAGACCCACTAAACTATTTATCACATGCTTACTGTATTATATAAAACATACACTATTGCTGCGCTCAAGGTAACATAAATGAACAATGTAAAACCAGCAAATAAACATGCAAAACACTTGTGGGTAAAGCAGCCACACTAATCCGGAATGTGGCAGATTAAAAAAGAATAGAAAATAGTGACTGTGGCGCTAAACCCTATTAATTAAAGTCCCAGATATATGTGAGAAAGGCAGTCCATATACATACGTCTCCACACTTGAGAAGAAATTCCAGAGTAGAAAAACCACCACCACCAAAAAGCACTCCAGCACCAATACTCCTTACCAGATGTAGTTGATCTCCATGAGAGATCAAATGCGCATAACCGGTAAATGACAGAAGGCTTCCCCCAATGCTGTCCAATAAGCTCACAGAATGGTGTGGTATGCGGAAAGAAAGAGGACATCACATAGCGCAGACTGCTTTTTTAAACTTTCCTACTCACATATAGGGTACTTACAGGAAGAAGGAAGACACCTCGCATTTGTTACAATTGGCAGAGACCTCCCCGATGTTCCTGGGTGTCTTGACCACGGACCACCGGAACGATGGCCGCTCTGTCTCCTCCACGCTTGCGACACGCGTCACCTAGCACGCCACCCGACGTACGTTTCGTCGTAATAGACGTCGTCATGGGGTGTGGCTACAAGGTACGCTAGTGCCTTCTATAGCTGCGGAGGAGAACCCGCCTACCGGAAATGAGTGGCCGGAAATGAGGTATGCGCTCCACGAAACTGGAACCACCACAAAAACTGGAAGGAGAAAGGGAGAGAGAACAACATGGGGAAAAAAAGGAAAAATAAATCCAAAAACATCCTATTTTGTAATTCAATACATATTAACTCAATCGCCCTTCATGTGGATAATGCCCAAAGCCTAGAATTAAACAGGGAAGGGCACATATCAATACTCAAAAGTATATAAATATCCACCATAAGATAAAAAGCCGCGGCCTGGGGGAGACAGCGCCATCTACCGATGCTCATTGCCAAGAACATCCCAAGAACAAGGAGGTCCCAACAGACAATAACAATTAATCACAAAAATGCATAAAATACATACAATAAATATCAAACATCAATAAATATCAAACATCAAAAATTAAAATACCACACTTTTAAAATTTATATAAAAAAGTCAGCATTAAAAATGTACAATTATGCCAAACGGGAAATTGTTCTAAAATGGATTGCTCCTTCTCCCCCCTCGGTGGTTTCCTGGGAGCACTTTATTGATGAGGTTTTGCCATTATATAAAATGACTTGCATGTTGCGCAATTGCCCTAAAAAAATTTGATTGGGTGTGGCAGCCTTGGTTGGCCCAGTCGGGGTGGCCCGCCTGCTTTCATTACTGGTGCTTCTGGGCCTGGGGGCGTGGGAAGGCTTGCTAAGTATGTCCTGTTTTAATGTACCAATGCTGTCCTTGCTGTCATTGCTGTTCATATACTTTGTTGGCTGTTTATTATGTATCTGCTGTCCAACTTTTGAATGTGTCTTTCAAAATATTTAAATAAAGGAACCGTTTGATTTGTTAAAAAAAAAAAAGATCCATAAAAAGTGTCGTTTAAAGTTTGCCACAAGCCACCTGGGAGACACACCAAACATGTGGAAGAAGGTGCTCTGGTCCGATGAAACCAAAATTGAACTTTTTGGCAACAATGCAAAACGTTTTGTTTGACGTAAAAGCAACACAGCTCATCACCCTGAACACACCATCCCCACTGTCAAACATGGTGGTGGCAGCATCATGGTTTGGGCCTGCTTTTCTTCAGCAGGGACAGGGAAAATGGTTAAAATTGATGGGAAGATGGATGGAGCCGAATACATGACCATTCTGGAAGAAAACCTGATGGAGTCTGCAAAAGACCTGAGACTGGGACGGAGATTTGTCTTCCAACAAGACAATGATCCAAAACATAAAGCAAAATCTACAATGGAATGGTTCACAAATAAACATATCCAGGTGTTAGAATGGCCAAGTCAAAGTCCAGACCTGAATCCAATCGAGAATTTGTGGAAAGAACTGAAAACTTCTGTTCACAAATGCTCTCTATCCAACCTCACTAAGCTTGAGCTGTTTTGCAAGGAGGAATGGCCAAAAATTTCAGTCTCTCAATGTGCAAAACTGATAGAGACATACCCCAAGCGACTTACAGCTGTAATCGCAGCAAAAGGTGGTGCTACAAAGTATTAACTTAAGGGGGCTGAATAATTTTGCACGCCCAATTTTTCATTTTTTCATTTGTTAAAGTTTGAAATATCCAATAAATTTCGTTCCACTTCATGATTGTGTCCCACTTGTTGATTCTTCACAAAAAATTACAGTTTTATATCTTTATGTTTGAAGCCTGAAATGTGGCAAAAGGTCGCAAAGTTCAAGGGGGCCGAATACTTTCGCAAGGCACTTGTATATACCTCACATAATACAATGACATAATAATATTGTTGCTAATACAATTTCTACAAATTAAAAATTTTTTAATTTGTTTGTTTCCTCAAACAAATTTGAGATATTAGATATTTAGTGTAAGATTTTTTGTCAAGGGGAAAGACTATTGGTCCCCACCATATGGTATGTAGCATCTAATTAGTGCCATGTGGTTTATTTTGAAAATGCTGCAGAATTAAATGTCCATCAGTGAAGTCAAAACTGGCTTGGGCAAAGGTTTGCACAATATTCTGAGCAATAGGTTATCCTATCCTCTTATAATAAGGCATGCATACTGAATGAAAAAAATTTATCAGTGTTTTTTTTTTTTTTTTTTTTTGCTTGGAGCATTTGGAAGCTTGTATACAAGGAGGATCTATAATAAAACAGCAAGGTGCGCCAGACTAAGTATAGCAGTTCATCAAACAGGAATTTTTTAAAACGAGTGCCTACACATAGGTAAAAGAAGTACAGACATGTACAGTCTCTCAGAAAAGTGAGTACACCCCTCATATTTTTGTAAATATTTTATTCTCTTTTCATGTGACAAAACTGAAGAAATGACACTTTACATTGTAGCAAAGTAGTGAGTGTACAGCTTGTATAACAGTGTAAATTTTGCTGTCCCCTCAAAATAACCCAACACACAGCCATTAATGTCTAAACCGCTGGCAACAAAAAAGTACATCCCTAATGGAAAATATCCAAATTGGGCCCAATTAGCCATTCCCCCCCCCCCCCCCCCAGTGTCATGCGACTTGTTAGTGTTACAAGGTCTCAGGTGTGAATGCTAAGTTTGGTGTTATCGCTCTCACTGTCGTACTTTTCACTGGAAGTTCACTATGGCACCTCATGGCAAACCACTCTCTGAGGGTCTGAAAAAAAAGAATTGTTGCTCTACATAAAGATGGTCTAGGAAGATTGCCAAGACCCTGAAACCGAGCCAGAAGTGCCATGGGGGAGGGGGGGCAGAAGAGGAGAATCAGTGCTGCTCTTTGCAAAATCATTAAATCATTACACAGAGAGGGTAAGTGTGACAAGATTGTTGTTAAGAAGAAAAAATCCAATGTTTACAATCACAGGGCTCTGTGCAGGGAAGATGAGCATCTGAACCCAGAGAAGGTGGAGGCCGATAGACTAGAGGTGATATAAGGCATTACAATTACATTGGAAAGTAAACGTTTACTAGTATTGTGCATTATATTTAAAATTATTATATCCATGAAAAAAAAAGTCTCCGCTTTTAGTACTACAATATAAAAATTTTATTTTCCCCCTTCCACCCTTCATATAGCTTCATGTCTGACTCCCAGTTAAAATATCCTGCATATCCGACTTCTGGGCATATTTTTTTAAATACATACACATGATACAAGATATAATACTTTACTGTTTCACAGTAGAAATTCTAATTATATTACAGTAGTGATATCTGCTGTTTTTTTTACTATAAGGCTCCATTCACACTGCCGCGACTTGTCAGGCCACTTGTCAGCCTGACAAGTCGCGGTCCATGCACTGCTACAGGACCCGGTCTAATAGTAGCGACACAAGTCGCTCCGACTTAGAAAAAGGGTCCTGTACTACTTCGGGGCGACCTCGGAGCGACTTGCAAGTCCGACTTGAAGTCCGTGCAAGTCGTGCCGAAGTCGCGGTGCATGGGACTTCACAGGTCGCCCCCGAAGTCATGCAGAAGTCGTGCCGCTTCAGTGACTTTTTTTTTTTTTTTTAACCCCATCATGACAGGTGATAAAAAAAAAAAAGCATGCTGCTACTACTAAAGGTCTTCTGCTGCACATACATGTATTGAATTTTTGGACAAAAATATTTGCATCTATATTTGTACAAAAATTATTTGTAGATTCATTGAATGGATGAGTGTTGTTTGAAAATTCCGCTTGCTTTAAACATTACATTTTAAAATGAATATAACTTCTGAGCAAAAACCACATGCACTATTTGAAGATTCGTTTGATCGAGAAGTTTTCTATTCTGCTCCTTCAAATTTTCCTGTCACTGTGGTTAACAACGAACACCTGAATAGACCCCACTAATGGTTAGAAAAATCGGATGAATGTTTTTAAAAGTTTTCTAAAAAAATTTAGTTTGTGTATGGCCAGCATAAGTGACAGCAGGCGCAGGGAGCTTGTAACAAGCTACCTGCCTATTAATAAGGGAGTGTGTCATGAATATTCCAATCCGGTCTGAAAATTTGAAAGTGTTTTCGGTCTTTTAAAAATATTGATCTCCGAGTCTGATAAGTACCACATTTAAACCTCTAATACATATATCTGTCTCAGAGTGGATTAAATATCCAACTATATAGCTGGGTATTTATATTTACCACTGCATATAGATATTCAAGAATATTAACTAAATTATACACCAACTTTTTTTTTTATTTTCAAGGTTTTTATCCGATTAATCGGCCAACTAATTGATTATGAAAATAATCGTTAGTTGCAGCGCTACTGCCAGCATTGCTGCAGAGGTTGAAGGGGTGGGGGGAAGGTCAGCCTGTCAGTGCTCAGACCATACACTGCATTAAATTGGTCTGCATGGTGGTCGTCCTAGAAGGAAGCCTCTTCTAAAGATGATGCACGAGAAAGTCCGCAAACAGTTTGCTGAAAGCAAGCAGACTAAAGCCTAGTACACACGCAACTAATTTCCGCCGACCGGTTCGTCCGTCTTTTGTCCAGAGTGGTGTTTGTTGGTTGGAATGTGCTCTAGACTGCACACAAATTTTCCCGCACGACAGAATTCTACTTCAGAAGTGATGTCATGTGTTGGATTGCTTTGTATGTGTTTTTATCTCTGAGCATGCCCAGTCTTGCTCATAAGATTTTTCCCTGTCGAAATCTGTACTGACTGCACGAAAATTGGATGTGTTTTGACGGTGGACAAAAATTTTATAGCCTGCAAACCAGAATTTTTTCGGCCGAAAAGTCGGAGTCCGTCGTCGAGAGCATCATACTAACAAGCCGAAAATCGGCAGATCGGTCGTCGGATGAAAATTCCCGGCCGAATTTCGACTCGTGTGTACGGGCATTTAAGGCCATGAATTACTGGAACACTGTCCTGTCGTCTGAGACCAAGAAAAACCTATTTGGTTCTGATGGTGCCAAGCGTAAGTGGCAGCAATCAGGTGAGGAGTACAAAGACAAGTGCGTCTTGCCTACATTCAAGTATGGTGGTAAGAGTGTCATGGTCTGGGGCTGCATGATTGCTGCCGGTACTGGAGGGCTACAGTACATTGAGGGAACCATGAATGCTAACATGTATTTTGGCATACTGAAGCAGAGCATGATCCGGTGTTCTATCAGATTTGCCTACCCCATCATATTTCTCTACCTACCTTATTTCCGGTTGAGATCAGCTGTGGATTTGTCATGCAGCAGCTTGTAGCCGCATCACACGTCCTATTGGGCATGCGCAGAATAGGTAGGGAAGTTTTGAGAACATCGTAGGGGGTCAGACAAAAGTCCTAGTGTGCATGCGCACCAACGGGTCGGGCAGCGGGATCTCTTATAACAAACATCCATCCGATCTCCATGGCCCACACTGCGCCGACCTGACAATGAGACAGTGGGCGTGCACGTGTGGGTAGGGAATAGGATTGTCCTATTGTTGGCTAGGCGCAGTGTGGGCCATGGAGATCGGATGTATATTTATTATAAGAGATGCCGCTGCCCGATCCGTTGGTGCGCTTGCTCATGCGCAGTAGGACTTGTGCCTCACCCCTTACGATGTTATCAAAATTCCCTACCTATTCTGCGCATGTGCAGTAGGACGTGTGACGCGGCTACAGCTGGTGCATGACGAACCCGCACCGGAAATTACGTAGGTAGGGAAATCTGATGGGGTATGGTTTTCTGACAAAACACCGGGCTACAGGGCACTATTCCAACATAATGAACCCAAACACACCTCCAAGAGGACCTCTGCTTTGCTAAAGAAGCTGAGGGTAAAAGTGATGGACTGGCCAAGCATCTCTGCAGACCTAAACCCTATTGAGCATCTGTGGAGCTTTCTCAAACGGAAGGTGGAGGAGCGCATGGTCTCAAACCTCCGCCAGCTCTGTGAAGTCATCATGGAGGAGTGGAAGAGGACTCCAGTGGCAACGTTTGAAGCTCCGGTGAACTCCATGCCCAAGAGGGTTAAGGCAGTGCTGTAAAATAATGGTGACCACACAGAAGGGGGGATTTTTCCTTTGAACACATATACTAAAGTAGGTTCTGCCACCGTCCCTATATGTACATTATAATGGGGGTTGCTGGTGCCTCAGACCAGATAGAGTGGGACTTTATGGGCAAGTGAGGGGTATATCAAGCAAAATGCATTGTATCATTCAACAAATAGAGTAAGGTAAATATAATGGTATTTAATATGTAGATACCGGTAGTAAATGTTATACAACAAGCATTAAGTGACAGTGGTGCTTGGGACAGAGCCCAAGTGTGAAGAAAAGAAAGATGATTCCGTGGAATCAGTGACAATGGTGTTATCAAGTGACTTAAAACATTGGATTCTTCTGTTTTCCCTTGGATGTTGAAATGGGAAAACTCAGAAAAAATCCTAAATTGCTGACGCGTTTCGGCTCTCTTGTGGGCCTTTCTCAAAGCGTTCAGTCACTCAGTCTGTGGTCTATAAGGTATAATATGTAAGGATAATTTTAACAAATCCTTGAAATAGATCATACATTGTTGGAGTTTGAAATAATGTATAGTTACATACATGGGTGCATCCATTCCTTCCGCGCATCAGCTCCTGTATCCGTCCACATTCACAGCGGGAATCATGTGTTGCAAGGCCTAGGATTATAATTATGTTGTTTCTTATGGTGTATCTCAGATGGATCAGGTGAGTATATATGTATTTTCTTATGTGTGTATGTGTATGTATAATATATATATATATATATATATATGTATATATATATATATATATATATATATATATATATATATATATATATGTATATGTGTATATATATTCACTTACATCTGAATGCACTGGTGGGAGGGTGTTGTCTCCAGGATCCTGGGGGTTAGTTTCCCTCTTTATTTTATGTTTACCAGGCTTGGATCTAGGGTATAAGGGACAATTGTATCGATAGTATACATAAGGTGTCCGGTAAATAACCCAAAAATATCCCACAAATATATATGTGGCAGTATCTCATGAATACTTGTAAGTGCTTAAAGAGACTTCCCAATGGTGGTGTGGTACATCAGAGTAAAGGTGACTATAGATGCTTCGGTGCCAAGTTTATTAGAAAGCATAGTAAAGGCTTCACAGTCCGTTGCACTTACAATTATGTTGTCCTTCTGGCTTGCGCAGTGTAAGAGGTCCGTCCTCTCCTCTCCGTTGGAGAGAAGTGAGGATTGCCTCACCCAAAAAAACTCTCCCCTTCCCCCCCCACCCTTTCCCCCCCCACCCTTTACCCTCAATCTTCTCTAGTGCCATAATAGCACATTGAACAAATACTGTTCCCTTAATAATACATAGGAACCCGATTCTATGTTGACATGGCCCTGTGACGATCCCTGGTATTGTCCGGCAAACGGGGCTGTCCCTCCTTGATCCACGGCTACCCATGGTGGACCTATATGCAACACTGCTGTTAATTATAACACTACATTCTCATTTCCTTATAAATATATATAGAACTTTACAATTTATTGTCATGTTTTAGATCTTTATTTATTATTATACTACTGTAATAAATTGTATATGATTAGAGCATGCTGGGGTGTGTTCCATAATTCCGCGGGTCGATCCAGGTATACCGCACTATCACACCCGGCACGGTAACCCCTACTTCGTAGGGGAATACCAGGACCCACCAATCCCTTCGGGGATAAGATGGCTCCTCCTTCCGTGTCGGCGGCCAGAGCGGCGTCCCCAGCAACGGGGTTGCGGCCTGCGCACGCATCCAGCTAGCGCAGGCGCAGACGTCGGTGCCTACGTCACGCCGCCATGGAGACAATCTACGTGCAATGCGCAAGGCGCATGCGCGAGGCGCTTCATAAGGCCGGGGAATATGAGGCAATCCTCACTTCTCTCCAACGGAGAGGACGGACCTCTTACACTGCGCAAGCCAGAAGGACAACATAATTGTAAGTGCAACGGACTGTGAAGCCTTTACTATGCTTTCTAATAAACTTGGCACCGAAGCATCTATAGTCACCTTTACTCTGATGTACCACACCACCATTGGGAAGTCTCTTTAAGCACTTACAAGTATTCATGAGATACTGCCACATATATATTTGTGGGATATTTTTGGGTTATTTACCGGACACCTTATGTATACTATCGATACAATTGTCCCTTATACCCTAGATCCAAGCCTGGTAAACATAAAATAAAGAGGGAAACTAACCCCCAGGATCCTGGAGACAACACCCTCCCACCAGTGCATTCAGATGTAAGTGAATATATATACATATATATATATATATATATACACATAAGAAAATACATATATACTCACCTGATCCATCTGAGATACACCATAAGAAACAACATAATTATAATCCTAGGCCTTGCAACACATGATTCCCGCTGTGAATGTGGACGGATACAGGGGCTGATGCGCGGAAGGAATGGATGCACCCATGTATGTAACTATACATTATTTCAAACTCCAACAATGTATGATCTATTTCAAGGATTTGTTAAAATTATCCTTACATATTATACCTTATAGACCACAGACTGAGTGACTGAACGCTTTGAGAAAGGCCCACAAGAGAGCCGAAACGCGTCAGCAATTTAGGATTTTTTCTGAGTTTTCCCATTTCAACATCCAAGGGAAAACAGAAGAATCCAATGTTTTAAGTCACTTGATAATACCATTGTCACTGATTCCACGGAATCATCTTTCTTTTCTTCACACTTGGGCTCTGTCCCAAGCACCACTGTCACTTAATGCTTGTTGTATAACATTTACTACCGGTATCTACATATTAAATACCATTATATTTACCTTACTCTATTTGTTGAATGATACAATGCATTTTGCTTGATATACCCCTCACTTGCCCATAAAGTCCCACTCTATCTGGTCTGAGGCACCAGCAACCCCCATTATAATGGTGACCACACAAAATATTGACACTTTGGGCCTGATTTGGGCATTTTCACTTAGGGGTGTACTCACTTTTGTTGCCAGTAGTTTAGACATTAATGGCTGTGTGTTGAGTTATTTTGAGGGGACAGCAAATTTACACTGTTAAGCTGTACACTCACTACTTTTCATTATAGCAAAGTGTAATTTATTCAGTGTTGTCACATGAAAATATATATAATAAAATATTTACAAAAAAGTGTGGGGTGTACTCACTTTTGTGATATACTGTATGGAAAGTATTATCTGAAGTCACTGTCAGTCCTCTGGGATGGATTAACACCGGTGCACCGTACTGCAGCCAAGCAGATGTGAGTCAAATGGCCAGTATCGTAACGCACTTGGAGCCAGGCCAGACGTGACGTTGGAATAAAAGTCTGATGACATGTTTCAAAGCTTCCACTTTTTCCTTAAAACTGATTGGCTACTGCACATGCCAGTCTCGTAGACAGAGATAGACAGACCAGAAACCAAATACAGGGCCAGTGTTAATTTAGTTGACTAAATTAACATAATTTTAGTCGACTAAAATATGACTCCAACTAAAATTGTATTTTAGTCAAATGACTTTAACTAAAACTAAAAAGAAAATTGACATAAAAATCAACACTAGTGTAAAAATTGGTAGGGCCAGTGGCGCTGCTTGGGGAGATGGGACTAATTAGTGTATGGTAATAAAGTATGCACATGAAAGATATATGTGAGTGCAAATGAATCCATGTGTCATATATGATGCCAATAAATCACATAAAAAAAGTGACCAAGTGTTGTGAATGGCAATTATAATAAATTAATAAATTGGATTAATCTTAAGAAACAAAAGTGCAATAATAAAGTGATCCAGTGCAATAGTTATGAGTTATATCACAAAAAATGTATATAGATAAATAGTTATGGGGTATACCTCAGCAATCCAAAAAATTATTAAAGTGGTGAATCATCTAAACATTAAGTGCCAGTATAAATGTTAAAAGCCCATGCAGGTATATAAACACCAGGTGAAAAATAGGTGATCGTGTTATTCCCAAATACTTGTAAAGCCAGGTGAGGTAGGAATGCTTGTGGTCCCACTAATATCAAATGCACTACCAGAAGCAACAACCCCACACGGGTATCTCACCAGGATCTTGAATAAAGAGATCACTCTTTAACCACTTTACAACCGTAGGATTTTGCTGTCTTCCGTCCTGACCACTTTTTGTGCTTCGGCACTGTGCGACTTTAACTGACAATTGTGCGGTCATGCAATGTGGTACCCAAACGAAATTTACGTCCTTTTTTTCCCACAAACAGAGCTTTCTTTTGGTGGTATTTGATCACCTCTGCGCTTTTTATTTTTTGCGATATTAATAAAAAAAGAGCGAAAATTTTGCAAAAAAATGACATTTTCAACTTTGTCTTTTAAAAAATATCCAATATACTCAATTTATGTCATTTTTTTTTTTGGCCAAAATATATTTAGCTACATGTCTTTGACAAAAAAAAATTCAATGAGCGTATTTTTTATTGGTTTGCGCAAAAGTTATAGCGTCTACAAACTATGGTGTAAATACTGAAATTTTACGCAGCTTTAATTTCTGACTGCCTATCTCAATTCATGAAGTGCTAAAATGGCAGGGCAGTACAAGACCCCCCCAAATTACCACTTTTTGGAAAGTAGACATCCTAAGGAATGTTCTGAGAGGCATGTTGAGCTCATTGAATATTTAATTTTTTTGTCACAGGTGTTTGAAAAATAAATAAAAAAAAAAAATTTTTTTTTTTTTTTTTTAACACAAAGTTGTCACTAAAAGATAAATTTCTCACACATGCCATGGGTATATGTGTAATTACACCCCAAAATATATTCTGCTGCTTCTCCTGAGTACAGGGATACCACATATGTGAGACTTTTTGGGAGCCTAGCTGTGTACGGGACCCCGAAAATCAATCTCCATCTATAGGTTTTCAAATGGCGTAAATTTTTTATTTTACTCCTCACTACCCATCACAGTTTCGGAGGCCCTGAAATTTCAAGATAGCACAAAACCCCCCAAATGACCCCATTTTGCAAAGTAGACACCCCAAGCTATTTGCTGAGAGGCATGGTGAGTCCATGGAATATTTTATATTTTGCCACAAGTTTTGGGAAAATTACAATTTATTTTTCTCTTACGTCCTCCGACAGTCGCCGCCTCTTCATATTCGTCACATATGGGGTATTAGACTTTGCTCCGAAGGAGTAGCTAGGCAACAGAATATGTGAACAATAAAGCTTTTAACATATCCCACCCTCAAGGGGTGGTCCCCTCAGTCAATACCCTCCTACTTCCTGCAACCATATCTCAGTTTTAATGTCTAGCTTGTCAGGAGTGGCTGGCTCTCTCTGTGCTGGGACTTTCTGTCCCAGACTCTTTCTTCTTTTTAATATTTTGTTTGAGTTTTTTCTCTCTACCTTTATTTAGCTGTTATTTTGTCAGCGTTAGTTCTTCGGATGAAGAGGATCATGCGGACTGGGTCTCGGGCTGATCCCCCTGGTCGCAGGTCGTGGGTCAGTGGCTTCCCAGTCTGCCATCGAGCGTTCAACCAGGTAACACTCCTGGCATAGTGAACGACCCATCCCTGTTCGGTGCAGGGATGATTGGTGAGGTGGCTACCTCACTGGACGCTGTGCGGTTTCTTAACCCCCATTTTGTGCGTCTTGAATTGCGACTCTCCCTGCCTCATGTGCAGCGGCTTGTTCGCCTGTGCGGGTCCCCCACGCCATGTGAGGTAAGTGTATTTATGTGGGGACCTGTCTGTCTGGGGGGGTGTCAGTCTGGGACTGTGTAACCTGCCTCTATTCACACTGCTTGTCTCCCTATCTCTCGGCTGCATGCTGTGGGCTGCAAGGGGGGGGGGAGCTGTATGACACTGTGTGTGTTAGACTGGTCAGTGTGAGAAGCTGTGTGCTGTGGGGCATGTTTTTTTGGCATGTTTGGGCATATACAGCGATCGCTGCGGCGATCTGACATGTATTCTGATATTGGAATGTAATGTGTGTTTTAATGCACTGTGGAGCGGCGGTTTCGGCGCCAAACGACGCCATTTTGCCTACACCCGCTCCGGCCGCATGGTTTACATGCATGGCGGCCATTTTCTTGTAGCCTCCATAGGCTTACATAGAGCGCCCTGGCAGCATCACTTCCTCTTTCCAGGAACACCGATCGAGGCAGCAGCAGCGGCGAGGGTCTCCTCAGGTTTTATCCTTCTGTTCTTGCTATCCATTGCCTGTGTTCAGTTTGCATATTCCCTGTGGGGGTCTCATTGTGCTTGAGTGTGGTGCGGTGGGCTGCGCTTGCCGCGCTTGCTTAAAAGGGGCAGTTAACCCTTGGTTGTCTGGCATTACAGGGGCAATGGATTCTCAGGAGGGCAAATTTCCTACAGTATTGGTGGAAAGCCAGGGGACCGCTGTTTCCCCCCCAGGGGGGGATTTAGCCACTATTGTGGCTGGCCTTGCTGCTCAGGTGCAAATGCTGGTGGCTGCTCAATCTACTAAAAGGCCCAGAGTTGCTCTTTCCTCTGATTCTGAGGGTGAAGGTGATGGGGCTGTTCTGGCAGGGGCCTCCTTATCGGGGTCCCGCTCCTCTCTTGATCTAGTGGGGTCTGAGGTGGAGGCTGAAGTTGAGGGGGTTGATAATTCTCCCCCTGGCTCGCCTGAAGAGCTTGCAATCATGGATGAGTTGATTGCTTCCATTAAGCAAACGCTGCGTTTGCAGGACGAAGTGTGTCCCCCCGCTGCCTTGGCGGCTTATGGGACGCAGAGGAAACGCAGGACGCCGCAGGTTTTTCCCTGCAATGCTGATTTTCAGCGCGCTGTTAAGGATCAATGGCGCGATCTGCGCAAACCTTTTGCGGTACCAAGTAAATTCAAGCTGCGTTATCCTTTTTCGCCTGCCACTGATGAAAGGTGGTGTGTGCCTCCACCAGTGGATCATGCAATTGCGGTTTTGAACAAAGCCACTGCGATTCCTGCAGAGGGTTCCCCTGTTTTCCGTGATGCCACGGATAGGAGACTGGAGTCTCTTGCCCGTCATACTTATTCTGTTACGGGTTCTATGCTTAAGGCTCTGTTTGCTTCTCTCATGGCGGCCCAGGCGATCGCAAGTTGGACGCAGATGCTTAGGCGCGTCCTAGTGGCCGACTCGGCCTCGCCGGCGACCCTGGATATGGTGGATCAGATCCACCAGGGTGTCATGTATCTGTGTGATGCGGACCTGGACCTGATTCCGTTGGCTGCACGTGTGCACAGCGTGGCGGTGTTGTCTCGCCGCCTGGTTTGGTTAAAATGTTGGTCGGTGGACCAATCTTCACGTAAGACCTTAGCCAATCTGCCTTATGATGGGTCTCGCCTTTTTGGGGAGTCCCTGGATGTGTTGATTAAGGGGATCACCGGGGGTAAGAGCACTCTCTTGCCCCATTTCCCCAAGGCTAAGGGGGCTTCTGGGAAGAAGCATGCTAATTTTCGGCCCCCTCAGGGGTCCTTTCGTGCCTTTCGGTCGCACTACAAGGGCAAACCGTTCAAAGGTCAAGGCTCTCAGAAGAAGCCCTGGTCTGGTAAACAGAAGTCCGGCCAATCCGGACCTGCAGCCCATAACAGTTCGGCCTGAAGGGGCGCCCTCACCCAGTTTTGGGGTGGGGGGACGCTTGCTCGGTTTTCTTCAGCCCTGGTTGGCCCGTGTGCGGGACAGATGGGTTCAGGAAATCGTTCGATCTGGTTACAAGATCGAGTTTCTCTCTCGGCCGGAGAGCAGATTTTTTCCCTCAAATCTTAAACTGTCTCCAGAGCGCTTGCGGGACCTGCACCTGGCGGTGCGGGACCTGAGGGCTCAGGGAGTGGTGGTTCCGGTGCGTCATCGGGAAAGGTTTCGGGGGTTTTATTCCAATCTGTTCACCGTGCCCAGAAAGGAGGGCAAGGTTCGTCCGATTCTGGACTTGAAGGCTCTGAACCGCTCTGTGCGGGTTCGCAAGTTCCGCATGGAATCCCTGCGGTCGGTGGTGGCTGCCCTGGTTCCGGGGGAATTCATGGCCTCCATCGATTTGAAGGATGCGTACCTTCACATCCCCATATTCGAGGGTCATCAGAGGTACCTTCGATTTGCCATTGCGGAGGATCACTACCAGTTCGTGGCGTTGCCCTTTGGTCTCGCCTCGGCTCCGCGGGTCTTCACCAAGGTGCTTGCACCGGTTCTGGCATTATTGAGGGCCCAGGGCGTTTCTGTCCTGGGGTATCTGGACGACATTCTGGTTCGGTCTGCGACCAGCCAGGGTCTGGAGGAGGACCTGTCTGTCACGATGCAAACTCTGCAGGAGTTTGGTTGGACGATAAATTTTCCAAAGTCGACACTGAGTCCGTCGGTTCGTCTCCCCTATCTGGGAATGATACTGGACTCGGTGCAGGCGAAGGTCTTCCTGCCGGAAGACAAACTCAGGACTCTCCGGGAGGAAGTCAGGTCCCTCAGGGACGTTCCGAACTCGTCTCTGCGGACGTGTATGAGATGTCTGGGATTGATGGTCTCGGCCTTCGAGGCGATTCCTTTCGCACAGTTTCACACGCGGGGTCTCCAAGCGGAGATCCTGTCCAGGTGGGACGGGCGACCTCAATCTCTGGATCTTCAAATCTCGTTGAGTCTTCGCACCAGGGAAAACCTTCTGTGGTGGCTCCAGTCCCCGTTGGTGTCCGGGGGCAAGTCGTTTCGTCCGATCTCGTGGACGGTAATCACCACGGATGCCAGCCTGTCGGGCTGGGGTGGTGTTCTGGGCGTTCTGTCCGCTCAGGGGACTTGGTCGGAGGGGGAGTCTTCCCTTCTGATCAACATTCTGGAATTGCGTGCGATAAGTCTCTGTCTTCATCGCTGGACGGACCGGCTGCAGGGTTGCCCGGTTCGGGTGCAGACGGACAATGCCACGGCGGTGGCCTACATCAACCACCAAGGGGGCACCAGGAGTGCCCGAGCGGCTCGAGAAGTGGCCGACATTCTGTCTTGGGCCGAGACTCATGTCCCGGCGATAACGGCGGTTCACATTCCGGGAGTGGAGAACTGGCAGGCGGACTATCTGAGTCGCCAGACCCTGGATCAGGGGGAATGGTCTCTCCATCCGGCTGTCTTCCAGATGTTGTGCGCGAAGTGGGGTCTTCCAGATGTGGACCTGTTCGCGTCTCGTCTCAACAACAAGGTGAAGAGGTTCGTGGCAAGGACGCGCGACCCTCGGGCAGACGCGTTAGTGGCCCCGTGGCATCAGTACAGGCTGATGTACGCGTTTCCACCGATTCAGTTGCTGTCCAGGTTCCTTCGCAGGTTACACTCGGAACGCAACACGGTGATTCTTGTGGCACCGGACTGGCCTCGCCGGTCCTGGTACGCAGACCTCGTGAATCTGGCGGTCGACGCCCCGTGGCGTCTGCCTCTTCGAGACGATCTACTGTCTCAAGGACCGATATACCATCCTGTTTTACAGTCGCTGGCTTTGATGGCCTGGCTGTTGAGACCGAGGTCCTGAAGGAGAGGGGTCTCTCTCCGGAGGTCGTTCATACTTTAATCAACGCGAGGAAGTCTTCCTCGGGGAAGGTTTATTACCGTACTTGGAAGGCCTATTTTGCCTGGTGTGAGTCCAGGGGGTTTTCACCCCGCACGTACTCGGTGTCCCGTGTGCTGTCTTTCCTTCAAACGGGTGTTGATCAGCGTTTGGCGCTGGCTACGATAAAGGGTCAGGTGTCTGCTCTGGCCGTTCTGTTTCAACGTCCCGTGGCTTCCAACCCATTGGTTGGCACCTTTGTTCAGGGTGTGCGGCATCTGGTTCCCCCGAGGCGGGATCCTCTGCCCCCTTGGGACTTGAATCTTGTTCTATCTGTGTTACAACGTGCTCCTTTTGAACAGATCAGGGAGATCTCGTTGTCTATGTTGTCCAAAAAGGTCGCCTTTTTGGTGGCGATCACTTCGGCTCGCAGAGTGTCGGAGCTGGCGGCTTTGTCCTGCAAGTCTCCGTACCTGGTTATTCATTTGGATAAGGTGGTCTTGCGACCTAATCCTTCTTTTCTTCCGAAACGAGTTTCGGAATTCCATCTTAATGAGGATATTGTCTTGCCTTCGTTGTGCACGAAGCCTAAACATCCAAAGGAGGTGAGATTGCACTCTGGATGTTGTTCGGGCGATAAGGGTTTACCTTAAATCGACTGAGTCTTTTCGAAAGACGGACTCCTTGTTTGTTCTTCCAGAGGGTCCTCGGAAGGGCATGGCGGCTTCGGCCTCTACCATCGCCAAATGGATCAGGCAGACCATTGAACAGGCCTATGCTTTGCAGGGGAAGGTTCCCCCTGTGCCTGTGAAGGCGCACTCTACTAGATCTCTGAGTACGTCTTGGGCCTGTCGTCATGGGGCTTCTGTAGCCCAGGTGTGTAAGGCGGCGACTTGGTCGACCGTGCACACTTTCACAAAATTCTACAAAGTAGATGTTCAGGCATCGGCGGATGCTTCCTTTGGCCGCAAGGTTCTTAGTGCGGCTGTTCCCTAGGGTCCCTTGTTGGGGACTCCTGGCTGTTGGGATAAGTTTTGTATCCCCTGGTTTTTTGTCTTTTCCTGGGTTGTTGCTCCTGTTGAGCACTTGTTTTTTGCTGTTGCCCAGCTGGTTTCCTTCCTTTGGTAAGGTTCCTTCTTTGATGCGGAGACTGCGTTGCCTTTCGGCGCGGATGCGTTTCCCACCCCTCATGTTTGCACTGCTTTGGGACGTCCCCATATGTGACGAATATGAAGAGGCGGCGACTGTCGGAGGACGTAAGAGAAAACGGAATTTTTGTAAAATCTTACCTGTAAAATTCCTTTCTCTGAGTCCTCCGACAGTCGCCGCCCCCGCCCCTCTTTTGGGGTTTGATTGTATACTCTACTGCTATTCCACTAAAACTGAGATATGGTTGCAGGAAGTAGGAGGGTATTGACTGAGGGGACCACCCCTTGAGGGTGGGATATGTTAAAAGCTTTATTGTTAACATATTCTGTTGCCTAGCTACTCCTTCGGAGCAAAGTCTAATACCCCATATGTGACGAATATGAAGAGGCGGCGACTGTCGGAGGACTCAGAGAAAGGAATTTTACAGGTAAGATTTTACAAAAATTCCGTTATTTTTTGTTTTTTTACACAAAGTTGTCACTAAATGATATATTGCTCACACATGCCATGGGTATATGTGAAATGATACCCCAAAATACATTCTGCTGCTTCTCCTGAGTACAGGGATACCACATGTGTGAGACTTTTTTGCAGTCTAGCCGAGTACAGGTCCTCGAAAGCCAACCCCCACTTTCAGGCTTTCCAAGGGCGTAAATTGTTGATTTCACTCCTGACTACCTATCACAGTTTCGGAGGCCATGAAATGCCAAGACAGCACAACCCCCCCCCCCCCCCCCCAAATGACCCCTTTTCGGAAAGTAGACACCCTACAGGTCTTTCCTAGACCTTAACGCATCTGACCATACCAAAATTGGTGTGATAAAATACTTTCCCAATTTCCCAATGGCGCTATTTATTTCTGGTGAAACAGAAGTCATGAAATGCTCGTAGCCTCCGGCATCTTAGGCCATAGAGATGATTGGAGCCATTCTCATCTCCAATCAGCTCTATGGTTAGATAATTGAACCACCGGCTGCACTCTCGGGTTAACCGGTGGGACAGGAGAGCCCGAGAAAAACCGTGGAAGGCAGCGGAAGGCGGCAGGAGGGGGGGGGGAGTCCCCTCCCACTGCATGTAAAAGCAGTCTAGCGGCCAATTATCCGCTAGGATTGCTTTTACATGTAAGCCGACCGCTTGCTGTAAAAAACGATACCAAGATGATGCCTAAATCTGCAGGCATCATCCTGGTATAACCACTCAAAGTCCAGCAACGTACCAGTACATTGCTGGTCTTTGTTTGGCATATAGGTTTTTTTTTTTTCATGCAGCCTGTGGGCTGAACGAAAAAAAAGAGAACCTATCAGAAATCAGCACAGGAATAATGCGTAGTATTACTCATCATTAACCGCCCAAACAACCACCCACTGAATTTAATGATGGGTATACACGACACTATCCACGTATACCAAAATAGGATTTTAACTGCAGTGCTGAAATCAGAAAATTACCACAGCTGCTATCAGCAAAGGTATCCATGTATGCTGAGCGCAAACACTTTGTGTCAGAATATATGAAATCAATGCGTGGTAGCCGACGAGTACCTGGAAGAGAAACAGGTCACAAAAGAATGAAAAACAAACAAAGTACATTAAAAGTACATAGGAAGTGTAGAAGAACATAAAAAATGACTGAGACGACAACTATTTTTGGCTTTTATGTATTTTTTTTTTTTTTTCTTCAAACGTCGAGTTCCAGGTTCCAGGTTCGGGTCTCTCAAAATGACGATAGCCATCGAACATCTTTTGAGACCCTGTGTAAATGTGCCCTAAACTGTGCCGTGCTGTACCCTATGCTAATAATCCACTAGTGTGTGGTAGCGACGGAAACAGTCACCGTGGCAAAGACCAGGTCGGTCAGGACAGTCGGGACAATAATTCCGGGTGTCACGCCTAAATCCGCGCTTGCTGCAGACACGGCATCTTTTTTGGGGGTATCGTTTGGTAGGGGTACTCGGGGGGTATTGCGGAAAATGCCTCTCATGCAGCCGGCTCACTGCATCTGGTTGGGGAAGTTGGGCAGGAGCACCAGCTGAATACAGAAGGGCTCTGATTATCTCTTCTTGGAATTGAAAGAAGGATAATGTTCCAGCAGACGCTTTGTATAAGACAAAAGCGTTGTAAACAGCCAATTGAAATAGGTATACAGACACTTTTTTGTACCAGCGTCTGGCCTTACGGGCAATTAAGTACGGTCCCATCATCTGGTCGTTGGAAGTCCACCCCTCCCATTTTACGGTTATAGTCGTGGACACAGAGGGGTTTCTCAACAACAACACCGGTGACCGTAGTAATTTGGACTGCCGTGTCTGGGTGAATGGAGGATAGCACGTAAACGTTTCGTTTGTCCCTCCACTTCACTGCAAGCAATTCATCGCACCTCAAGCAGGCTCTCTCCCCCGAGCTCAGTGGGGCATTCACTAGCCGTTGGGGGAAGCCCCGGCGATTAGATCGCACGGTGCCACAAGCGCCAATTTGCAATTGATAGAGGTGTCTAAAAAGTGGCACGCTTGAATAGAAATTGTCCACGTACAAGTGGTACCCCTTTCCGAATAAGGGTGACACCAAGTCCCAAACTATCTTGCCGCTGCTCCCTATGTAGCCTGGGCAGTCGGGGGGCTCCACAGTGCTATCTTTTCCCTCATAGACACGGAAATTAACTGTATAGCCTGTGGCCCTGTCACAAAGCTTATACAACTTGACCCCGTATCTGGCACGCTTGCTGGGGAGGTACTGTTTGATAGCAAGGCGACCAGTAAACTTAATCAGGGACTCGTCAACGCAGACATCTTGTTGGGGGGTAAACAAGGCTGCGAACCGCTGATTGAAGTGGTCTATGAGGGGCCGAATTTTGTGGAGCCGATCATATTCAGGGTCTCCCCGAGGACGACAGAGTTCATTGTCGTTGAAATGCATGAACCGAAATATTTGTTCGTATCGAGTCCTGGACATAGCAGCAGAGAACACGTACATTTGATGAATTGGGTCAGTGGACCAATATAACCGCAATTCATTCTTTCTTGTAATGCCCGTGTTGAAGGAAAGGCCCAGATAGGTTTTAAACTCCTGAATCGTAATAGGATTCCAGGCGAATGGTCTGGCAAGGGGTGAATTTGGGTTGGCGGCGATGAATTGTTGAGCGTACAAATTTGATTGGTCCACAATAGATCTGAAAAGATCTTCAGTGAAAAACAGCTCAAAAAAGTTTATGGGATTAAAACCAGCTGTTTCCACTTGGATTCCGGGTTGGGCGGTGAATGGGGGAAGTACTGGCGCTGTGGAATCTGTGGGCTGCCAATTAGGATATGCCAGCGCTTCAGGGAGGACACTATGGGCTCTACGGGCCTGTCTTCGGATACGTGGTGGCTGCGGGCCACTACTCGTGCTAGCCACCGCACCAGCTTCAACTGCACTCAGGTGACTCGCCACGTCACCAGGTGATACTGCAGTGCTGGTTGAAGGTCCAGGGTGTACTAGGCCGCTCGTGCTTGCCAGTTCACGAGAAGTGTGAGCGGCACTAGTACTGGCACTCTGCTGCATACCAGAAACCTCCAGTTCTTGCAAGTAAACAACTCCAGAATGGGGTCGGGTACGCCTGACCCTAGCAGGGACCCCTCTGTCGGAGCTATCTGTCAGGGAGCCGCTGCTGTCATCTGGTTCGTATACTGACCCTGATTCTGACAGTGAGGCTTCCCCATCGCTCTCACGTGCCGCGGTCAGCATTTCGTAGACCTCTTCACCACTGTACCAACGTTTTGTCATTTTAGTAACTAAATTTACCGGTACAGTAGTGCGACTACTAGGTAATAAAAGCACCTGGTTGTCGAGGACTATTTGGTCGCTACAAAGAAAAACTGCTAGTGCTAACAGAGATCAGGCCTGACTCTGCTAACGCAGCGGTTTTGTGTGATGTGTTTTTTGGAAGTGTCAGTAATCTATTGATTACTACACTTGCCTGGGTAAGGTGGGCTGGGCAGGGGGGCTAAACGCAGGTGCTAGCAGGAATCAGTGCTGATTGTGCAAACACTGCGTTTGGGGAACACTAAATTATGAGGACGCTAGTATAGTTCTGATCAGATCAGATATTGATCTGTTCAAACACTATACTAGTAACGGTGGTGTGTGTGTGTTAGTGTACTTGACTCTAACTGACGCTAAGTAACGGTGGTGTAGTGGGACCCTGACGCTAACTAGCTAGCCTAAGTTGTGTCACCCGTGACGCTAATACAGTGATCAGTAATCACTGTATATAGTGAACACTGTGACAGGGAAGTGAAGGGGTTAAACTGGGGGAGATCAAGGGGTTAAACCTTTATAGAGGATAGATGGCGGGTGGCCTAAACCTATTCGGGCCTAGCGCAAGCGCAAATTAGGGTCACCAGTGACACTAAATACAGTGATCAGTAGTTATCTGATATACTGTATATATTAGTGCACTGTTTTATATGGAGTGAAGGGGTTAACTGGGGAAGATCAAGCGGTTAAAAGTTTATTAGGGAATAGGTGGCGGGTGCCCTAACCCTATATGGGCTTAGCGCAAGCGCAAATTAGGGTCACTAGTGACACTAAATACAGTGATCAGTATTTACCTATATACTGTATTTAGTGCACAGAGTAATAGGTAGTGAAGGGGTTAACTGGGGCTGATCAAGGGGTAAAAACTTTATTAGGGGATAGGTGGCGGGTACCCTAACCCTATTTGGGCCTAACGCAGGCGCAAACTACGCTCACAAGTGACACTTATACAGTGATCAGTAAAATATCTGTATACCACTGTATATAGTGTTCACTGTGAGGGGTTTGGGGGTGATCAGGGGGTGATCAGAGGTGATGAAGGGGTTAAATGTGCCTATGTGAGGTGTGTCAGTGTAGTGTTGGTGGAAACTCACGTTTTTGGTGTGTCTCTGTCTCTCTCCTGGAACCGAAAGGACTTCAGGAGGGACAGTGACATCACTTCCCCTGTCTGTGTTTACATTACACAGACAGGGGACAGATTGCCATTGGTGGGGACCGATCTACAGACACTGACCAAAAATCATTGGTCAGTATCTGATGATTGATCGGTTCCCTACCGAATGCCATCGGGATCGGGACCCGCTGCGCGCTCTGGAGCCGCGATCGCGCATCACGTTAATACTACGTGGCTGAGCGGTATCGTGCCGCACTGCCGCAGTAGTATTACCGCGCGCGGTCCTAAAGTGGTTAAGCTGAGGTATTGTGGGGATGAACACTTCAATTACCAGGATGGAGGAACTGTTAAGTAAACTGTTCCCAGTTGACTTCCGTCCTTTAATTGTGGGGTGATCCCCACAGAGGATAAAGAAGGAAGGGCCAGATAGTGTAATACCGTTTTAAAAGGTTATTTATTGTAAAAAAAAAAAAAAAAAAGCAGGGTACTCACAAACATGAATCACAAGCGCTGTAATGGTAGCTCACTGGAACGCGGTTTGCATTCCAAATGCTGAAACCAGAAGTGACTTCACTGCTATTTAAATATACACTAGGGTAACCCACGTAATGTGATGCTTCTGAAGACGTCAGATGATGAAACGCGTAGAGCGCCATTATGTCCCAATACCTTAGCTTAAAGAGTGACATCTTTATTCAATATCCTGGTGAGATACCCCTGTGTGGGGTTGTTGCTTCTGGTGAGTGCATTTGATATTGGTGGGACCACGAGCACTCCTACCTCACCTGGCTTTACAAGTATTTGGGAATAACATGATCACCTATTTTTTTTCACCTGGCCTTTATATACCTGCATGGACTTTTAACATTTATACTAGCACTGAATGTTTAGATGATTCACCACTTAATTAATTTTTTGTATTGCTGATGTATACCATTTAAATATTTTATCTATATACATTTTTCTGATAAACCTCATCGCTATTGCACTGGATCACTTTATTATTGCACTTGTGTTTTTTTTAAGATTTATCCAATTTATTCATTTATTTATTTGCCATTCACAATACTTGGTCACTTATATAGCACATTAGTATTTCTCACAATTTATGTGATTTATTGGACTTTATTCGCATCATATAAGTGACATTGATTCATTTGCACTCACATATTTTTCATTTGCATACTTTACCATACACTAATTAGTCCATCTCCCCACTGACCCTACTACTTCATATAAATTAAGTTATATTTATAGGGAGGCTGTTCATTAACCACAGCATGGAACTTTCTCCCCTTTATATAAAAATCAGCACTACTCTGCTGGCCGTTTCTAAATCGGCAAGACAATTCCTTCCAGAGCTTGTAATAGCATATTAAAGTTTAACCATGTATTGCACTACCGCATAAATAAGGGGCATCTACTTAGCTGCTGAAAGAAAGAAACTTAGGAAAAAGGCCTTTCTTATATTTTTTCCTAATATTTAATGTTGGTAATATCTTCAGGTAATCTGTGCAATGACATTAGTTTTTTTTTTTTTTTTTTGTTTTTTTTTTGTATTAGACACTGACAAGGGTTAGAGCCACTTTAATTTGACATAATTTGGGCACCCTAATGAGGGACACAATATTGCAATATACAGTATTTATATTGCTTTCTGTATCCCTGTGAGGATTTTCCCACACTTCCCATTCTATCCTGGGAAGTCTCCAAATGAACACACGGACGGCAACACAAAGTTGACTATTTTTGAGGTGTATTTCCACCTTTCAGTCAAATTTGAGAAAACTCCTTTTAGATGTTTTTGTTGTGTGTTCCCTTTTTAAAGCAGATCTACACTGCATTTGAGCAACACAAACCAAAAATGTTATTCAATTCATTTTTATTATTCAGAGCAAACTCATCTACCCATCTATGTCTCCATTCTTTATTTTAATTGAGAAATGACTTTGAAAAACACTCCCTTGCAGTTCTGGCCGCAGCAATCTCTTTTTTTTAACAGTTAAATTGCTGGGTTTAGTTCCACTTTAACTTGTTTAAAAAGAATTTCATATTGTGGATGTTTACCATAGAATCACTCTATGAACATTAAATGGCTATATAACACATGTACCTTGATAATTGCATAGCAGAATATTTGACATCTGTCCAACCTCCGGTTGTCCAGCAGTCAGCACTGGAAACTGACAGCCATTTATGAACAACACTATGCAACTCGTGCCCAACCAAGTGTAGATGGATGTCGCATGTATTTATGGCAGTTTAATGTTCATAGAGTAATTCAGCCAACACAGTACAGGCAGAGTTTGTTATGGCAAACATTACTCTCCAACTCCCTCCTTGCATTTCATAAAAAGCCAAAGCTAAGGTTTTTCAGTCCTGAGCTTTAAGAGGGGTATGCAGAAATGTCAAAATATTTTCAAGGTATGCTTTGTGAATAGTAACATACAACCTAATTTGGGTGCAAAAATAGAATAGTAGCTTGAGTTGGACTTGCAGGGAAAAAAAATAAATCCACCCTTGTAGTGGTGCCCTCCAAGCACCCCTCCCCCTCTGCACTGCAGAAGCTATTTGCTTGTGATGTCTAAGATGAAAAGGCTGTTTCACTTACCTGATTCTTTGCTACAGCCGGCTCTGTTTGTATAGCTGAAGTTTCATCCCTTACCATACAGTGGTACAGGGATATAAACCATGCATGGTTTGCTGTGGAGGCTGGTGTGCGGCCAGAGCCAGTTGCATCTTAAAGCGCAGGGGAATGGTCACCGCACTGGAATATAAGATATTTACTCTTTAATCCTCACCCCCCAACTGCAAGGGTGGATTTTTTTTCTGGGTTTTTTTTTTTTGTTGGGCTATAAATTGACATTTGCCCAAAGTAAAATTTCTCCCCCCCCCCCCCCCCCTTTTAAATAATCCAAGCATATTTGAGGTAAGGCCGTCTAATTCTGGACACGTGTGTGCAGTCATAGAAGTCACTCTTTTGTTGCCTTTCCAGGTCATTCTGGCACAGCTGGGGATGATCTTTCCCCAGAGCAGTCCACATTAATACATCTTTTCAGCAGAACTACACCATTTTTTTCTAGTATAATGTAACTGAATTTTCAAGCTATGTTTCTGATGTTTCTGATAGTTGGTGTGGATGACTACAGCTCAGAGTCTGATGTGATTATTATACCTTCAGCCCTGGACTTTGTCTCACAAGATGAAATGTTGACCCCGCTTGGAAGGTTGGACAAGTACGCTGCAAGTGAAAATATATTTAACAGGTATGTTCACAAAACCATTACCTAGCTTGTGTATGTAATCTGCTGATTTTCTGTCTGAAATTTATGTTGAAATCTGTGTTTTTAGGTTCCTACTAGTAAGGTGAATGAACCTTTAAAAGTTAAGCCTTTTTAAAAAAAAATAAAAATAATAAATGCACATTGTGACGGTGGCAGGTATCAGACCCCTGGCCTTCTCATCCAACTCGTGACCAAAGACCAGGCAATCTCACACCCTGCCGTCACTTGCGTAACAATGCCACTCTCAGCTGCACCCGACACACAGATTGTCCAGCTTGCGGGACCACAATCTAGATGCCAGCAGACTGAGAGCGATTTGTCACTGGGCTAATTAAACAATTAACCCTTTCTCTGCCACCACCTCTGTTATGAGCCCAGAGGACTCTCGTAATTTTAGAAATACCAATTATGACTTTAGAATAATCATCAGTAACACACACTGTCACAGCAGACAGGAATGTCCGGAGGATTTATCCTAAACAGTAGCGCTCCTCAGGGGACAGGTTCTTTGGGGTCAGTTTGCGTTTAAGAGCTTAGAGACAAAAGTAACACTTTTCAAAAAAGGGTTTAATTATAAGAAAGGTTAAAATTGGTGCAAATAAAAATATTTACAGAAAAATGGGTTACAAAGAAATAGAGACCCAATACAGCAATTTAGAAGAATAGATAAAGAATTAGAAATGGAAATGCTTGCATTCAAAAGTCCTGGGTGTTTCAGAGTTTAAGGCTGAACATGTGTGATCGGTTCTTCCCTTCAGCGATGTCACTGCTTGATGTTAAAATTGAGAACTGAGAGCTCCCTCATCTTCCCTCTTTTCTCTGACCCCCAGGGGGTGTCACCAGAAGTACTTGACCAATAAACACTTGGGCCATGGGCAGCCCCGGAGGTTCATAAAATGCTAAGGGACCTCCCGTTTAGACAGATTTTGTAACAGAATTCATATCTTGTAATATGTAATGGTTACATTCTTGAAACTGATATTTCTCTTACGTCCTCCGACAGTCGCCACCCATTCACACAGTCTTCACTAATGGGGTATTGCTTCCTCTCCACAGGAGTTTCTAGGCATAAGACTTGTAAAAGAACAATTCATCTACATAGTCACACCCATGGGGGCTGTCCTAGTCCAATACCCCCCTGCAATAGCCATCCCAATTCAGTTTGTCTTCTGCCTAGCTTAGGAGTGGATAGGCTTCCCTGTGCTGAGGCTACAGTCTCAGCCTTCCTCTTTTGCTTTGATTTATTTTCTGAAAATTTCATTTTTCTTTACATTGCTAGCTGTTTATTTTATCAGCGCTAGTTAGTTGGATCTTTGGATGAAGACGGCGTTTGCGGAGCTGGGAATCGGACTGACCGTCCTGGTTCTCCAGGACAGAGGGTCAGATGGAATCCCAGCCCGCCATCGAGCTTTTTGCAGGCTATGTGTTCGCCCTGGCCTCGCAAACGACCCATCCCTGTCCATCAGGGATGCAGCCATGTGAGGTGGCTACCTCACTGGACACAGCATAGGTTCGTCCGTGCACTACTAGTGTCCTGCGTTTCTGGCTGGCGGCACTCCCCTGCCATCTGAGGGTGGGCGGTTTCCCGCTTGATATGAGGCACCGCACGCCATCGGGTACAGGTAAGTAAATTCTGTGTGGGGCCTCTGTCTGGGGTCGGCAGTCCTGTGTGTCTGTGGTGTCCCCTATGTCTGTGCGTTTTTGGGCTCCCTGTTCCCGGTCCCTGCGGGGGTTTTATTCTCTCACAGCAGCGCTGTGTGGGGGATTGGGGGGTCCCTCTCCTAAGGTCCCTTTAGGGTGCTTGGAGGTGCAGACACATGCGGCGACAGCTGCGGGGTTAAAAACCGCCGGTCCACCATTTTAAGTGTGGGCAGCATGTCTGGCTTCATTATGGGCGTTTATACAGCATGCTATGTAGTGATCTTCAAGGCGCAGAACAAGGGAAAACCCTTCAAGGGCCAAGGTGGCCAGAAAAAGCCCTGGTTCGGCAAACAAAAATCCGGCCAGGCTGGGAACGCGGCTCAGTCCGCCTCTGCCGGAAGGGGCGCCCTCACCCGTTTCAGGGCTGGGGGGACGTTTGCGCGGTTTCCTCCAACCTTGGCTCCGAATCACGGACAGGTGGGTTCAGGAAATCATTCAGCCAGGATACAAGATCGAATTTCTTTCACGGCCGGCGAACAGATTCTTTCCCATAAATCTTCATTTGACCCCAGGGCGGTTACAGGACCTGCATCAAGCGGTACAGGATCTCCTCGCCCAGGGGGTTGTTGTCCCGGTGCCTCATCGGGACAGGTTTCGGGGTTTTTATTCAAATCTGTTCACTGTGCCCAGAAAGGAGGGCAAAGTGCGTCCGATTCTGGACTTGAAAGCGCTGAACCGCTTTGTGCGCGTTCGGAAATTCCGCATGGAATCACTCCGCTCGGTGGTGGCCTCCTTGAATCCGGGGGAGTTCATGGCCTCTATAGACCTGAAGGATGCGTATCTGCACATCCCCATTTTCGAGGGTCATCCGAGGTATCTCCGATTCGCTATCGCGGAGGATCATTACCAGTTTGTGGCGTTGCCTTTCAGTCTCGCTTCGGCTCCAAGGGTCTTTACCAAAGTGTTGGCGCCTGTTCTGGGCCTGTTGCGGGCACAGGGCATTGCAGTCTTGGGATATCTGGACGATCTCCTGTTAAGATCGTGCCAGTCAGAGCCTGTTGCGTGATCTGTCCACTACGGTCCAGACGCTCCAGGAGTTCGTTTGGATTATCAACATTCAGAAGTCGACCTTGTCGCCTTCGGTTCGTCTCCCGTATCTGGGAATGGTTCTGGACTCTGCTCAAGCAAAGGTGTTCTTACCGGAGTACAAGCTCCGGACCCTGCAGAACGGGGTCAGGGACAACAAATCCTCGTCACTCCGGATCTGTATGCGGTCCCTGGGGTTGATGGTGTCCGCCTTCATGGCGATACCATTTGCACAGTTTCACACGCGATCTCTCCAATCGGTGTCGGACGGAAAATCCTTCCGGCCAATTCTGTGGACGGTGATAACCACGGATGCCAGCCTGTCGGGCTGGGGTGGCTTTCTGGGCAACCTGTCTGCCCAGGGCACTTGGTCAGAGGCGGAATCCTCCCTTCCGATAAATATATTGGAATTGAGAGCGATCAGGCTGTGCTTGATCCATTGTTCGGATCGTCTTCGGGGCCGCCCTGTACGGGTGCAGACGGACAATGCCACTGTGGTGGAGTACATCAATCACCAAGGCGGCCCAGGAAGTGACCAGTATTCTGTTTTGGGCCGAGTCTCATGTCCTGGCGATATTGGCAGGCAGATTATCTGAGCCGCCAGACCCTGGACCAGGGGGAATGGTCCCTGCACCCGGAGGTATTTTAAATGCTGTGCGGAGATATTTTAAATGCGAAGTGGGGATCCCCAGATGTGGATCTGTTCGCGTCTCGGCTAAAGGATTAGGTGGAATGTTTCGTGGCAAGATCCTCTGGCAGACGCCTCGGACGCGTTGGTGGTGCCTTGGCATCAGTATCGTCTGATTTATGACTTTCCACCGATTCAGTTGTTGTCCAGGTTCCTTGGCAGGTTGGCCTCGGAACAATCACTGGTGATTCTGGTAGTGCCGGACTGACCTCGCCGGTCCTGGTACGCGGACATCCTTCACCTGGCCGTAGAGCCTCCGTGGCGGCTGCCAATGCGAGAAGATCTACTGTCTCAGGGACCGATCTTCCATCCTGCTTTAGTCGCTGGCTTTAACGGCATGGCTTCTGGTAAGATTTATTACCGTACATGGAAAGCTTATTTTGCCTGGTGTGAGTCCAGGGGTTTCTCTCCTCGTTCCTACTCGGTGGCGAGGGTGTTAGCTTTCCTCCAGTCTGGTGTGGACCAGCGCCTTGCGTTGGCCACGATTAAGGGACAGGTATCATCACTGGCTGTTCTTTTTCAGCGCCCTGTGGCGTCTAATTCCTTGATTCGCACCTTTTATTCAAGGTGCGCATCACTTGGCCCCTCCCAGAAGGGAGCCCTTACCTCCATGGGACTTGAACTTGGTTCTGTCCGTGTTACAACGTTCCCCGTTTGAAAACATCAGGGAAATCTCGTTACCTCTGCTATCTAAAAAGGTTGCCTTTCTGGTGGCGATCACTTCGACTCGCAGAGTGTCGGAGTTGGCGGCCTTGTCTTGCCGTTCCCCTTACCTGGTGGTTCATAGGCATAAGGTGGTCTTGCGACCTAATCCGGCCTTTCTGCCAAAGCTGGTTTTGGATTTTCACCTCAATGAGGACATTGTTTTACCTTCGCTTTGTGCGAACCCTAAGCATCCAAAAGAGGTTGCCTTGCATTCTCTGGATGCTGTCAGGGTGATCGGGGTTTACCTCCTTTCGGAAATCGGATTCTCTCTTTGTACTTCCTGAGGGTCCTCGGAAGGGTATGATGGCTCTGCGGCAACCATTGCCAAATGGATCAGACAGATCTATATACAATTTATATATAGAACACACCACATAACAGTGCAGGTGGAAAAAGTATGTGAACCCGGCCTAGACTAATGACATCTCCAGGAGCTAATTGGAGTGAGATGTCAGCCAACTGGAGTCCAATCAATGAGATGAGTTTGGAGGTGTTGGTTACAGCTGCTCTGCCCTATAAAAAACACACACCAGTTCTGGGTTTGCTTTTCACAAGAAGCAATGCCTGATGTGAATGATGCCTCGCACAAAAGAGCTCTCAGTAGACCTACGATTAAGAATTGTTGACTTGCATAAAGCTGGAAAGGGTTCTGAAAGTATCTCCAAAAGCCTTGCTGTTCATCAGTCCACGGTAAGACAAATTGTCTATAAATGGAGAAAGTTCAGCACTGCTGCTACTCTCCCTTGGAGTGTCCATCCTGTAAAGATGACTGCAAGAGCACAGCGCAGACTGCTCAATGAGGTGAAGAATCCTAGAGTGTCAGCTAAAGACTTACAAAAGTCACTGGCAAATGCGAACATCCCTGTTAGCGAATCTACAATACGTAAAACCCTAAACAAGAATGAATTTCATGGGAGGATACCACAGAGGAAGCCACTGCTGTCCAAACAAAACATTGCTGCACATTTACAGCTTGCACAAGAGCACCTGGATGTTCCACAGCAGTACTGGCAAAATATTCTGTGGACAGATGAAACCAAAGTTGAGTTGTTTGGAAGAAACACACAACACTATGTGTGGTGAAAAAGAGGCACGGCACACCAACATCAAAACCTCATCCCAACTGTCAAGTATGGTGGTGAGGCCATCATGGTTTGGGGCTGCTTTGCTGCGTCAGCGCCTGGACGGATTGCTATCATCGAAGGAAAAATGAATTTCCAAGTTTATCAAGACATTTTGCAGGAGAACTTAAGGCCATCTGTCTACCAGCTGAAGCTCAACAGAAGATGGGTGTTGCAACAGGACAATGACCCAAAGCATAGAAGTAAATCAACAACAGAATGGCTTAAAGAGGAAGTAAACCCTCCTCTGACACTTTTACCTATAGGTAAGCCTTATTATAGGCTTACCTATAGGTACTGTAAATATCTCCTAAACCTGTACCGTTTAGGAGATATTTACCTTGCATGCAGCCAGTGACGTCACTGGCGCATGCGCTCTGAAGGAACGGCCGCTGGTGCCGTTTCTTCAGAGCCCCGTGCCGTGACTGTCTGCTCCCGCTCGCGTGCACGGGAGTGACATCACCGGCCAATCAGATGGCCGGATGCCGCGATCCCGGAAGACGGGCGACTGGACATGTCGCCCGTCCTACAGGTAAGCGGGTGGCACGGCGGGGGCTCGTTCTAAGGTAAGTATTTCATAATGAGCTAGTATGCGATGCATACTAGCTCATTATGCGTTTCTCTTACAGGTTGCTAAAAAAAAAAAAAAAAAAAAAAGTTGTATGGGTTTACAACCATTTAAAACAGAAGAAAATACGGCTTCTGAAGTGGCCCAGTCAGAGTCCTGACCTCAGCCCGATTGAGATGCTGTGGCATGACCTCAAGAAAGCGATTCACACCAGAAATCCCAATAATATTGCTGAACTGAAACAGTTCTGTAAAGAGGAATGGTCAAGAATTACTCCTGACCGTTGTGCACGTCTGATCTGCAACTACAGGAAACGTTTGGTTGAAGTTATTGCTGCAAAAGAAGGTTCAAACAGTTATTAAATCCAAGGGCTCACATACTTTTTCCACCTGCGCTGTGAATGTTTACATGGTGTGTTCAATAAAAATATGGCAACATTTCATTCGTTGTGTGTTATTAGTTTAAGCAGACTGTTATTATCTGTCTATTGTTGTGATTTAGATGATGATGATCAGATCACATTTTATGACCAATTTGTGCAGAAATCCGTATCATTACAAAGGGTTCACATACTTGCATACTTTTTCTTGCAGCTCTATATATATATATAATATATATATATATATATATATATATATATATATATATATATATATATATATATATATATATATATGTGTTTGTGTGTGTGTGTATATGTGTATATATATTATAGTAAAAATAAAGCAATTGACGCTGTCCACACACCATCCACTGTTCTAATGACTGACACTGTCCACTTTTCACCGTAGGCGAAGTGTTTTTTTTTATATATTTTAACAGTGAAATTTGTTTAATATTTTTCCAAGTTTTCCTTTACTGGTTAATTAGGCCTTGCAAGGTAAGTTCTTAAAAAATAATCATTATAATATATTATAATAATATTCATGTTCAAGTAGATCCCCACTGCTCAAGGGTTGCCTCTCCTTGCTCTAAACTGAATATCCTTCTCCAAGTGAGAACGGTTATTCCTGTAATTTCTAAGAATAATTTAATGATTGGGGATCATTTTTCATTGTATATGCTGTGCTTATCAGTGGTTAGGTGCAGTGTTTATAGTCTCCAATTAGTATACAGTATATAGCACCCACAGTTTGTGCAGCACTTTGGAAAAGGAAGGGAGACCATACAGTTAAAACACAATTCAATACAACAGAGTAAGGAGGTCCCTGCTCATGAAAAAGCTTACAATCTTAAACAGAGTAATACAATAGTCGCTGTGTTTTGCTTATATTTTTAGCTTTTTGAAAAAAAAAACTTAGTTCAGGTCATAAAAATATAAAAAAATTAGGATACATAAGTGGAACAAAGTTAGGTTTAATTTAGGAAATGGCTTTAAAAAAGAATCCTAGGCTAAAGTAAAAGTGGTTGGCCTTTGCAGAATGACCTTGACTGAACATTTTTGGCAGTGGGTGTCATGCACTGTCTCTGCGAAATAAGCAGGAGTGTTTTCTCAAAATTTTGAAATTGTAAATGCATAAGTGGAAATGTTGTTTATTGCCATTAGAATGCTGGTTCATTGCCGTAAAAACTCAGCACTCCTGGAATGCATAACTGCTTATTTAGTCGGAGCGAAATTATGCTACTTTTCCCAGCTGACCCACTCTAATATTTGCCAAGAAATCAAGTTCCCTTTCCTTGTGTGATCCTTTTTTAGTATACCGTTCAAATTTTAATTTAAGAACTTCTTTGTTTAAGATTTGTGTTAGCATGTATTCCGGTAAATTTAGAATTGGATTTGTAAAAATGAAGCTGGTTTATTGCACCACACCCTGTTTCTTTGCAAACATCACCCAACTTATTTCCTGTATTTTTCATTTAGACAGATGGTGGCCCGAAGTTTGTTAGACACCTTAAAAGAAGTTAGTGATGACGAGAAGGACTGTATTTCGGTGTTAGAGAGGGTTTCAAAACTGTCAGATGATTCTGGTATGTATTTTTCCATAAAGAACCGCTTTTTGTTTGCTATAAACTGTATGTGATGCCTGCTTATTTCATGTATTATGTGCCCACCTGCATAATGCCTCCTTTGATTACTGACTTGCCGGACTTTTAATTAGAGATCTAGCACTGGAAGAACAATTATGTTTTCAAGCACAACTTATTCAAATTGAGGGTTCAGACTTGACCCATAATTTCAAACAGCTGTAGAAACCAGCAATAGCAGCACGTTGGGTCCTTTCAGGCGGACCTGATCGGATGCTCCATACATCCCTATGGGGCACCGGTGACGTGCTCGCTGACACCCGCTGCTATCCGATCCTGTCCGGATCGGATGAGAACGGACAGGCATATTGTATCTAAATATAATGTTGTTAGTCAGCTTTGTAACAGACATGGTCACTGAGAGGGAAAAAGGCACTTGTGCCTATCAGCTAGAGGATTTACATGTTTGTGTCCTTTTCATTACTGCATCTAGCTGTATTAGCTAATACATCAAAGTCCTCTGCCTATCCTGAGCTTGTGTTGGAACAGTAAAGATGCAGCAGCCACCTGATAAGCTCATCTCAATTCTTTCCTCTGGCCAGGATGTTCTATGTCATCACATGAGACCTGCAGAACTCCCGATTGACCCCTGGTGCTGCCCATTACAGTTTGAGCTAAGCTGTAAAAGTCATTTGAAGCAACACATGCATAAATTGCCATTTTGTTTTTAAATGTGCCTAGAGTTCAGCTTTAACCACTTAAGCCCCGGAAGATTTTACCCCCTTCCTGACCAGGCCCTATTTTACGATTCGGCACTGCGTGATTTTAACGGACAATTGCGCGGTCGTGCGACGCTGTAACTTAACTAATTTTGATGTCCTTTTTTTCCCACAAATAGAACTTTCTTTTGGTGGTATTTGATCACCTGTGCGTTTTTTTTTTTTTTTTTGATCATGCGCTATAAACCAAAAAAAGAGCGACCATTTTGCAAAAATAACAATATTTTTCACATTTTTTTTTATGAAATTCCCCAAAAAAATGTAAAAATTTGATTTTTTTTTTTAACATTTTAGGCCAATTTGTTTTCTGCTACATATGTTTGGTAAAAAAAAAAATCACAAGCGTATTTTGATTGGTTTGCGCAAAAGTTATTGCGTTTACTAAGGGAAAGATTTTTGTCTTTTTTTTTCGCGACTGCGACATTGCGGCAGACAGATCGGACCCTTGACTGACATTTTTGACACTTTTGGTAGTACCAGTGACATTACTACAGTAATCAGTGCTATACATATGCACTGTTACTGTAAAAATGACACTGGCAGGGAAGGGGTTAACTTTATTGGGGAAGGAGGGGTTAAGTGTGTCCCTAGGGGCGTGTTTCTAACTGTGCAGGGATGTGGCTTTACATGTAACAGCAGAGATCTACGGTCCTACATAGCAGGACCATTAGATCTCTGCTGTTACACAAGGAAGAATGACAGGCGGCTTTGTTTACATTAGCCACCTGCCTTTCTCCCTTTACAGCGGACGATCGCAAGTGAACGGCGGACTTCGGGTCTGCCGGTCACACGCGTGGACTTGTTAGGGAACGCGCGGGGGCGGGAGTGCGCCTCCGGCGGCGCACGCTCGCCAGCAATCGGCTCAAAGGCTAGTGACGTACCGGTACGTCACTTTGCCTGGCCGGGGCTGACCGCCGCAGTATACAGTGGGTACGGAAAGTATTCAGAACCCCTTAAATTTTTCACTCTGTTGTATTGCAGCCATTTGCTAAAATCATTTAGGTTCATTCTTCTTCCTCATGAATGTACACATAGCACCCCATACTGACAGAAAAACACAGATGGTTCTACACCTTCATTTGAGTCCAGCTGTGTTTGATTATACTGATTGGACTTGATTAGGAAAGCCACACACCTGTCTATATAAGACCTTCCAGATCACAATGCATGTCAGAGCAAATGAGAATCATGAGGTCAAAGGAACTGCCTGAAGAGCTCAGAGACAGAATTGTGGCAAGGCACAGATCTGGCCAAGGTTACAAAAAGATTTCTGCTGCACTTAAGGTTCCTAAGAGCACAGTGGCCTCCATAATCCTCAAATGGAAGACGTTTGGGACGACCAGAACCCTTCCTAGAGCTGGCCGTCCAGCCAAACTGAGCTATCGGGGGAGAAGAGCCTTGGTGAGAGAGGCAAAGAACCCAAAGATCACTGTGGCTGAGCTCCAGAGATGCAGTCAGGAGATGGGAGAAAGTTGGAGAGTCAACATCACTGCAGCCCTCCAGTCGGGGCTTTATGGCAGAGTGGCCCGACGGAAGCCCCTCCTCAGTGTAAGACACATGAAAGCCTGCATGGAGTTTGCTAAAAAAACACCTGAAGGACTCCAAGATGGTGAGAAATAAGATTCTCTGGTCTGATGAGACCAAAATAGAACATTTTGGCCTTAATTCTAAGCGGTATGTGTGGAGAAAACCAGGCACTGCTCGTCACCTGTCCAATACAGTCCCAACAGTGAAGCATGGTGGTGGCAGCATCATGCTGTGGGGGTGTTTTTCAGCTGCAGGGACAGGACGACTGGTTGCAATCGAGGGAAAGATGATTGCGGCCAAGTACAGGGATATCCTGGACAAAAACCTTCTCCAGAGTGCTCTGGACCTCAGACTGGGCCGAAGGTTTACCTTCCAACAAGACAATGACCCTAAGCACACAGCTAAAATAACGAAGGAGTGGCTTCACAACAACTCCGTGACTGTTCTTGAATGGCCCAGCCAGAGCCCTGACTTAAACCCAATTGAGCATCTCTGGAGAGACCTAAAAATGGCTGTCCACCAACGTTTACCATCCAACCTGACAGAACTGGAGAGGATCTGCAAGGAGGAATGGCAGAGGATCCCCAAATCCAGGTGTGAAAGACTTGTTGAATCTTTCCCAAAAAGACTCCTGGCTGTATTAGATCAAAAGGGGGCTTCTACTAAATACTGAGCAAAGGGCCTGAATACTTAGGACCATGTGATATTTCAGTTTTTCTTTTTTAATAAATCTGCAACAATGTCAACAATTCTGTGTTTTTCTGTCAGTATGGGGTGCTATCTGTACATTCATGAGGAAGAAGAATGAACCTAAATGATTTTAGCAAATGGCTGCAATATAACAAAGAGTGAAAAATTTAAGGGGGTCTAAATACTTTCCGTACCCACTGTATGTACTTGCTGCGGTTGGCAAGCGGTTAAAGTGATTCTAAAGGTTTTTTTTTTTTTATAACAAACCTGTTATACTTACCTGCTGTGTGCAAGGGTTTTGCACAGAGCAGCCCGATCCTCCTTTTTTGCGGTGCTCTGGCGGCGCTTCAGGCTCCTCCTCTTCATTGGCTGCCCCCACGGAGGGCCTCTTTCCTTGGGGCATCCGTGCGGGCGCGTTCACGAGTCTTGCTGCTGCGTCCATTGACACAGACAGTAGGCCTCGGCCCCGCTCCTGTCACGCTGGATTTGTTTGACAGCAGTGGGAGCCAATCTATTCAATGAGGATCCGAAACAGCGGCTGGAGCTGCTGGGCTCGTGCTTATCACTGGAACGTTCGGGTTCAGATAAGAATAACAGTGGGTCTGGGAGACAGCTGCAACCAAGAAGGTTTTTTACCCTAATGCATTAAGGTGAAAAACCTTGAGACTTTACAATTCCTTTGAAGTAGGAAAATGCTACACAATAACTCGTAAAATGTTGCTTCTCCATGGCCCTGGTACTACCTGAATCTTTTCTGAATAATTTTTCTAGTAAATTACTATCTGGATACAGCACATTGTCCACCCCACAGGACAGACAGGCAGAAGCTTTGCGGTCCTGTGACTGTCTAGAAAGACTTTAAAAAATAAAAAAAAGGTATTAAGAGATGGATTTCTGCAGGGCAAGCAACATTTAACAGGTGGGTTATTGTTTGGCCTTTTCTTATGCTTTAATGTTTTGCTGTCAGGATCTCTGATTATGCTCACATGTAGCTAAAGAAGTCCACTAAATGATATAAAGAAGTGAGAGCCTCCTCCTCTCAACTCCCGAGTTTCTAGATTTAAAAAGATTGTTAAAGGTTGTTAAATTTCCCTACACCTACTCTTCACTTAATATCAGGTACTGTCCATTTTCTTTTTTCCTTTTGTATATGTACATCCTGACTTGGATCATCCCGTATGTTTGTTTTATGTAATTTTATACAAACCAGATTAAATACCCTTAAAAAAGATACCATTTGAAGTAGGAGTAATGGTAACTTTTTTTTTTTCCTAACCATGCAGCACACAAGCAAAATATTTATACACCAAGGGTTATAGGCGTGTACCTTTTTAAGGTTGTTGGACATTGGCAAAGCTTTAGAGGGCACACCCCCTGCACCTCCCTTATAATACTGCACCTCCCCTATAACTCTACCCCACTCCTTGAGAGCTCAATTGTAGCGATTGGGTCTGTAAAAGTTTGCTTCTCTCTCTTGCAGACATCTCAGATCTGTGGTTTCAAGAGGGTACAAAATAAAGTTCAAAACTTTCTTCTTTCAAGTCAACCAAAACTGCCTAAGAACAGTTAGATTTGCAAAATGCCCACTTGTCCCAGGGAATCATTGTGCCGGTACCACCATAGGACAGATTGTCCTCAAAACTGTTAGTTTACAAAGCCTATTGGGAGTATTTGCCATATTCTGGATTTAAAATCCTGCAACCAATTCCTTCAAATTTGATAAAATTTAGCATGGAATCTGCAACGTCAGTAATTGCCTCTTTTAGACAAGGGTAATTAATACATGGCATTTATGGACATCCAAGATTCCTATCTACATGTTCTAATTTAGCCACCTCATCAGAGCTTTTATGCTTTGCATTGGCAGACAGCTATTTTCAGTTTGTCACACTGCCATTTTTGCCTATCCCCTGCTACCAGCATGTTCACAAAGGTCTTTGCACTTCTGCTTGCCCTGCTGTATTTCCTTTTGCTTTAAGTGATTGTAGGCATCACCCTGGTACCCCAGTACCGTTGTTTTAGAGCCGGTGTAATGTTAAAAAACCATACCTCGTTAGAATTCCATAACCCTCGTCACTTCCTGTCAGAAACAGCTGAGCAGCGTAGCAGTGCGCATGCTCAGAGCCCCGGATACATCAATGAACAGCAGAGAAGTTGACAAGTGCGCATGCTCGGAGGGTATGAAATTATCACGGTAGTGTGTGTAATGTTACACTTGCGGCGGTTACATAAAACAGGTCGGCTGCAAAATGAGTCGTCTCCGCTCCTATCCCTGTCACTTCCCTGATGTCGGCTACCCCCATCCCCTAGCCTCAGATGCCCTGATAATCCCCTGGTCTCAGTTCAGGCTGATTTACATGTTGCCTCCAGTGGGAATCCTATCTTGTGTGCTCAAGGAAAAAAAAAGAGCAAGAGAGGAAAACTGTGATTCTAGTTGCCTCCAAACTAGCTCAGAAGATCCTGGTACACAGACTTGGACTTCTAGCAAAAGACCCCTGACCTCCTTCCAACAGTCCAGATCTGCCATCTAAAGCCCTCTATTCATTCCTATTCCTCCATCTCTGACTATAAAGGCATGGCTGAAACACAGATATTAAAGTATAGAGTAATTTCACAGTCTGTGGTTTCCTACCTTGCTAAAAGCAAGAAAATCCTTTTCCAGGAAGATGTATTATCGCACCTGTAAGTCCTTCTTTTTTTTTTTCCTCTCTATATTGCCTGGACATAGTCCTATAAATTGGAGTCTACCGCAAGGCTACTGCTCCAGTCAGGTTGACAGATACCCTCTTTGTCCTGTCCTCTGCATCTTGCAGGGGACTGTCTGCTTCAAAGACCACCATTGGTTAATGGATAGGAAATACACTGCTCAAAAAAATTTAAGGAACACTTTTTAATCAGAGTATAGCATCAAGTCAATTCAACTCCTGGGATATTGATCTGGTCAGGTAGCAGAGGGGGTTGTTAATCAGTTTCAGCTGCTTTTGGTGTTCATGCAGTTACCATGTGCACTAGATGGGCAACGAGGAGACCATCTCTAAAAAAGGAATGGTTTTACAGGTGGAGGCCACAGACCCTTTTTTATCCTACTCCTCTTTTCTGACACTTTTTCACCAGTTTTGCATTTGGCTATTGTCAGTGTCACTACTAGTAGCATGAGGCAATACCTGGACCCTATAGAGCAGCGGTCACTAAATGGTGGCCCGCGGTCCATTGGCGGCCCGCACGATGCTTCCGCCCGGACCGATTGCGGCTCCTGGCTCACTCGCAGCCAGTGTCCTGTCGGGCCGCGAGTAGGGGAGTGACGTCCCGCGCAGGTATGTGGAGCACATTTTTAGGGGAGAATAGCTCAATTTAAAAACCTCTCAAGCTTTACCAAGTGTGCAGACTGGGATGTTTTGTTGTGCTCATTAGAGTGCCCCATAAAAGAAACAAAATGTGCCCATCAGATTGCTCCATTGACATAAAATGTGCCCATCAGCGTGCCCCTTATTTTATGCTAAGGGACACGCTGATGGGCATATTTTATGTTAAGGGACACGCTGATGGGCATATTTTATGTTAAGGGGCACTCTGATGGGCATATTTTATGTTAAGGGGCACGCTAATGGGCATATTTTATGTTGAGCGCAACTCTGATTTACACTTTTTGTTTTGCCCATCAGCGTGCCCCCTAACATAAAATGTGCCCACCAGCGTGCCCCCTAACATAAAATGTGCCCACCAGCGTGCCCCCTAACATAAAATGTGCCCACCAGCGTGCCTCTTATTTTATATTAAGGGTCACACTGAGGACACATTTTATGTTAAGGGGCACTCTAATGGGCATATTTTATGTTAAGGGGCACTCTAATGGGCATATTTTATGTTAAGGGCAACGCTGATGGACACATGTTTGTTTTGCCCATCTTTCTGAGTCATAGAACAGACTTCAGATTCGGACCTCGGCCCAAAGAAAATTTTGGCGACCGGACCTCCTTGAATTTTAATTCATTACCCCTGCTATAGAGGTTGCACAGGCAGTTCAACTCCTCCATGATGGCATATCTATATGTGCCAATGCCAGAAGGTTTGCTGTGTCTCCCAGCACAATCTTAAGTGCATGGAGGAGAGCCCAGGAAACAGGCAGTTACTCTAGGAGAGCTGGACAGGGCCATAGAAGGTCTTTCAGCAGGACCAGTATCTACTCCTTTTGTGAAAGGAGGAACAGGATGAGCCCTACAAAATGACCTCTAGCAGGCCACCGATGTAAATGTCTGTAACCAGACCATCAGAAACAGACTTTGAGGGTGGTCTGAGGGCCCGACGTCCTCTTGTTGCCCCTGTGCTCACTGCCCAGCACCCTGGAGCTCGATTGGCATTTACCATTGAACACCAGAATTGGCAAGTCCGCCACTGGCACCCTGTGCTTTTCGCAGATGAAAACGGGTTCACCCTGAGCACGTGACAGACGTTAAAGGGTCTGGATAAGCCATGGAGAACATGATGCTGCCTGTAACCTCATTCAGCATGACCGGTTTGGTGGTGGGTCAGTGATGGTCTGGGGAGGCATATCCATGGAAGGATGCACAGACCACTAGACAATGGAACCGTGACTGCCTTTAATGGCTGGTGCAGTGGGTCCTAGGTTCCTCCTTGTGCACAACAATGCATGGCCTCATATGGCGTGAGAATGCAGACATTTCCTGGAGGATGTAGGAATTAATACCATTAAATGATCCCCATGCTCGCCTGACCTAAATCCAATAGAACACATCTGAGACATTGTTTCTGTCCATCCAATGCCGCCAGGTTGCAGCTTAGTGATGCTTTGGTCCAGATCTGGGAGGAAATACCCCAGGACACCATCTATCATCTCATTAGGAGCATGCAATAAAATTTCAGCAAAATGGACTAGCCTGCTGCATAATTTTTCACTTTGATTATCGGAGTGTCTTTGAATTCAGCCCTCTGTAGGTCATTAATTTTCATTTGCATCAAATGATGTGGCATCCTTTTTTTCTGAACACATTATCCAGTCCATATCAGTGTAAATATCCAGCATGGGATTTTTTTCCCCATTGAGATCTGATGTGTTTTCAAAGTGTTTAATTTTTTTAAACCATGTAAAATTGCAAGAGTCTACATTCTTAAAGAGAAATCTCCTCCTACGTATCTACACACCCATTCTACCAAATCAGTGGTTGTTGTAAGACCAAGCCTTAGTATCCCTCAAAGTATTCGCATAATGCGGTAGAGGTATAGGGCATGCGCCCAGGGGGCATATCCTCTAATGCTGGGATGCCCAAACTACAGCCCTCCAGCTGTTGCAGAACTACACGTCCCATGAGGATTGTAAAACTCTGACATTCACAGACATGACTAGGTATGATGAGAATTGTAGTTCCTGAACAACTAGATTGCCATAGTTTGAAGACCCCCTGCTCTAATGCTTTGCTAGCGTCCAATCATCTGAAGGTACATGCCTATAATCCATACTAGATTCATATTCTGCCTGTGTCCTGTATATTTAGGATATGGTATTTATTTTTTTCCATTTTGGACAGGGGGGGGGGGGGTTCCTCCATCTGTGTCCAATTGCAGAGATTTCCCATTACTTCCTTTTGCCATACCCAAAACAGGAAGTGAGAGGAAAACCTTCAAAAGAGAGGGGGTCCCTAGTTTTTTCCAAGATTGCCAGAATTAGTGTCCCCTTTTATTCCTGTTATGGTGACAAGTTTTGCCTTTTTTGAGTTTTACTTTAAGGGCTTGCTAACACCAGTGGTGCCCTCTAGAGAGCGATCCATAGTGGATCACTCTTCAGAATGGCATTTGACAGACCATGAGGGGCCATTATGTTGCCACCACAATGCTTGTTTCAACCCCTAAAAACCCAGACCACCAATGCACAACACGGTGCTTTGCACGTGGGTGTGGCACAGCTCTATTCAGATGAATGGGTGGCATTTAGTCATGTGCAACCAGGGGTATGTTTTTTTCCACTCTAGCTGCAGGGAAGTGGTTGGGGTTGGCAAAAATGCAGCTTAACCGTTTTTTACCTGTAATTGAGGCCTTACTTAAGTTTTGATAAATGTTACAAACCTAATGAGAATATTTACTCTCTGCAAAATACTAAATACATTTACAGTCAAAATGAAACCAACGAAAAATCCTTTGTTTTGCTGTTTATCTTTCAGAACCCACTGTGCGCGCGGAGCTCATGGAACAAGTGCCTCACCTTGCAATGTTCTGTCAAGAGAACAGGCCTTCCATTCCCCATGCTTTCTCCAAATACCTTCTACCCATTGTAGTGCGATATCTCGCTGACCAAAATAACCAGGTTGGATAAGTATATTTTACTTATGTATTTCATTTTTTTTTTTTTTTGTAACCGATGTATTACAGTAATTGCAATGCATCTTGCTATGCACACAGCTTCACATTCATGGCAAACCTACCTTTCACCTTTTTTACAGCATTTGTGGTGCCTGTTTGCCTCACTTTAGTAACATCCATATTTGCCATCATCACATATGCCATTTTGTGTGTTTTAAAAAAAACAGAAACACTGTAGCGGGATCGGGAATGTGTGTTAATCCTTGCGCGTTCCTTGCAGGAAATACGTGCTGCTCTTTAGCAGACTTGTAGGGGCGGCATTATTTTTATTGGCATCCCCACGCATCAGAATGCAGCACTTTTTAGGTGTGCGAAGCTGTGTGGTGCTGTGCAGCTGCATTTTTTGAAAAGAGGTTGGGGACTTTTTCCCTGTGTTTGCTGCATGAACAGTAGCATTTTCAAATGAATGAGCTGTTGTGCCTGCGCAAAACCTGTTTGCACAGACTCACTAGAGTGTGAACCTAGCCTTAGCTTTTGTGCGTATGTGGTAGAGCTGCGCGATTATCGTTAAAAAATTTCAATTCAACCCCCCTCAAGATCTTAATCCGCATTTCCACGATTCATAATAGATCATATACAATGTATCATTTTGGTTCTTTTATGTATCAAAGTGATGAACTTCGGTCTGTAAATGAGGGAAGGTTAACCAGTTGACGACTAAGCCTTTTACTGACATATATATGTGTATATGTAAATGGCGGTCGTTGCAATATTTTGTCACTGTACTTGCGCAGCAGTCTTTCAAAGGCAATTTTTTGGGAAAAATGCACTTCAGTGAAAAAAAAAAGTTACCCCGATTTCTTTGTATAATGTGAAAGATGTTACGCCGAGAATCGTGACAATCGTGATCTTTATTCTAAGCAAAAAAAATTGTGATTCTCATTTTATACAGAATCGTGCAGCTCTAGTATGTGTTAGAATTTTCTAATACATTTGATTCCATAATATTTTTCCCCCTGTCTGATTATATGTCCTTGTTTCAGGTCAGAAAGACCAGCCAAGCAGCATTGTTAGTGCTACTTGAGCAGGAGCTCATAGAGCGATCGGATGTAGAGAGTAAAGTATGTCCAGTGCTCATTGACCTAACGGCTCCAGATAGCAATGATGATGTCAAGACCGAAGCTGTGGCAGTGAGTTTCAACCTTTCTGAATCTTGTGCATTTGAGATTTCCATGCATAAATATAGCTGTTCTGTAATGTAAATGCTGATTGAACCCCTAGGTTATTAGATTTTTTTTTCTTTCCTTTTAATCTATATTTCTCTTCTGTTCATTGATGGGCACAGCTCCTGATATTCATGACCATTGGTTATACTGCCCCTTACAGGAGTAGGACACTAGGCAGAAAAATAATCTGTCTACGCCTATAGGCAGTCCCAGGGGGTATACTCTCTTTTTGCTATAGTTACTCAATTTTTTTTTCTGCCTAGTCAAAGTAAGGACCTAATTCCTTGCTGGGATATCTGGTCCTGGCATTTTTTTTTTTTTAAATCCAAATGTTTCTCCTGGTTTTTTCCTGTGAGATCGGCAATCAACTGCCAGACTGGGCGACGGGCTGGATAATCCAGATTCAGTGGTCAACTCAGTCTGGCCAGCGTGCGCGCGCAGACCTCAGCTCCACGCTAGGTCAGCCACAATATAGCCCCCCTGAACGGGGGCTTGTCTGCGAGGTAAACATCTCGCGAGGTGGGATACGACAGGGTCTCGGCCCGAGTTGCAGCGTTCCTCCTGGCCGACAGCCCCCCATTTCTATGGTGAGGAGGTTCTGTCTGGAGCGGTGCACGCCTGGTTCCTGCTATGGTGAGTAGCTGTCCCTCTCCCCCTGGAGGGTTTTGGAGTGGACATGGGCACCTCCTTGGGACTGTTGGACCCCCCGGGTTCCCCTCCTTCCCGCCAGGCACCCCTTTTCCTCTGGCCCCCCATCCTAACCCCCTCCACTTATCCTGGGGCTGTGTGGGTGGCCTGGTCCACCTTCTGGGGTGGGGGGAAGGGCACTATGCTGGTGATAGTGGCTGGAGGGGTGCACCACCGGTGGCCGATCAGCTGTGCGGGGGGGGGGTTTGCACCTGCCAGGACCCCCCCCCATCCTGCCTGGGCCTATCTTTGAGACCTGGGGATACCTACAGAGTCCCCAGGTGCCACGAGGGGCCACCATTTTGCTGTAGCCTGTGTGTTTCTATGCAGGGTGGCTATGTTTGCGCGGTCCGGTGGCCATTTTGTGGGGGTTTGCCATTGAAAATAGTGGTGGCCATGACAGTGGAGCCCTGTGGGGGCAATTTCGGCGGTGGGATCCCCCCCCCATCCCCTGGTGCTCACTCCTGGATGCTTTCACTTCCTGAACACCTTGCGTGGAGTGCAGATTATCCTGGTGGCTGCAGTTGCCTGTTTCTGCTGGGTCGTGAGTCTGGTGGGGTTCTCTCCCTCTCTGCTGAGGATGGCTTGGTGCTTGTGCCTGACGACTAGGTAGTGCTTCCAGCGCGGTGGGTGTTGTCCCCTTGCAGTGTTTAACACTTTTTGTGGAGTCCATCTGATTACTCATGGAGTCTTTGGAGCACATCTCCCCACCTGATTCCCTCTCTGAGGCTGCAGGGTCCTCCGAGTCCCAACCATCCATCAATGCACTGACAGTAGGCCTGGAGTCCTTTATGTCCCTGATGGAGGTGGCTTTCGGGCGACGGGCTAGCAAAAAGCACCCCCACTTTCCCCTGCCTCATCTGTCTCATCAGATCCTGAATCTGATTCGGCAGCTGCGGACGTGGGTCACCCTACTGGGTCTGTGACCAAGCTCCCGGAATCCTCAGATAATGAGGATGATTCCTCCACATATGCAAACGCGCACGAAAAGGCGCTGGTGGAAGCCATGATTGTATCTGTGAGTGAGACCTTGAAGATGGAGGACGCAGCTGTGAAGGAGGCGCAGGTTCCTTTTGGCACTCACAAGCCATCTAGAGCGGCAAAGGCGTTTCTTTTTCCCCGCCTATTTTGACAGAATTGTTGCTTAAGAGTGGGGACAACCAAAGCGTCCCCCTGGGGTCCCCAAGCGATTTACTAGGCGTTAACCCTATGAGGAGTCCCTTATTAAGCAGTGGGCTGTTCCACCGGTGGTGGACCCTCCGGTTTCCAGATTGAACAAGGCAACCATGATTCCGGTTGCATAGTCCCCGGATTTTAAGGATCCGACTGACAGGAAGGCAGAGGCTGTGGCCCGCAATATGTACACTTTGGCTGGTTCGGCACTGAGGACGGTTTTCACCTTTGCCCTGGTGTCGCAAACTCTGACCGAGTGAGGTCAGCTTTTACGTTATGACCTGGAGGGAGAACAGCTCCCTCCTGCCTTTGCTGAGCTGGTCCAGAGGCTGCAGTTTATCTGTGATGCCTTTTCGGAATGCGGCTCACTTCGTGGCTCGGCTCTTCTTCTTTTTCGGCAGTGGTTCTTTGGCATTTCTTTTGGCTCAAATGCTGGCCTGCAGACCAGACTTCTAAAAAGGCCTTGACTGATCTACCCTTCAAGGAGATCGCCTATTTTGGAGCTACCCTGGGTGACATTAAAGGTTCATGGGGGGGGAAGAGTACCTTAGAGCAAGGAACTTCGTCGTTGACGTGGGCCCTCCTTGGCTCATAGGAAGTTTTTTTTTCATCCCTCAGAGTCAACTGACAAGGGCTCGAAGCCTTTCAGGGCCGCCTCTGGAGGATCCAAAGGAACCTGGTCTTGCAAGCCCAGAGCGGGCTTCTCCGACAAGGCTCCTTCAGCATGAAGGTGCGTCCCTCACCCGTATCGGGGATGGGGGGGGGGGGTGTCTTCGCTGGTTTCCGGACCCGTGGACTTCCTTGGTACAAGACCAGTGGGTCCACAAAGTGCGCGCTCACCCGTATCGGGGGTGGGGGTGGATTTCCTCTCCTCTATCAACATCGAGGATGCTTGCCTTTACATTCCGATATGTGCCGGTCACCAGCGCTTCCTCCGCTTTGCCGTGGGAGAGGAGCATTATCAGTTTGTGGCGTTACCCTTTGGTGTCTCGCCTCTGCTCTTCAAGTCTTCACAAAAGTGTTACCACCGGTGCTTGCTTTGTTAAGCCAATAGATAGGCGATCGTGGAACTGGCTACTGGGAAAACCTGGAGATTACCAAATGAACTCTGAGGGAGTTTTCAGAAGTCCCTCCTGGGTCCGTCCACAAAGCTGGACTATCTTGGTCTGACTCTGGACTTGGCCTTAGTCATAGTGCTCCTTCCTCTGGAAAAACTCCAGAAATTGCAGGCTGCAATTTGTCTCCTGCTGTCCAGCAGATGGTCATCCCTTCGGACTTGCATGCAGGGGCTGGGCCTGATGGTGTCGACCTTCGAGGCGGTTCTGTTTGCACAGTTCCATATGAGGTTCCTGCATTCTGGCCAAATGGGACTCCGCAGTCTCTGGACAATCTGATCCGACTGAGACGGGGAACGAAGGACCGGAGGTGTTTCATCAGTTGTGTCTCCAGGTGGGGCATCCCCAAGGTGGACCTGTTGGCGTCTCGGTTCAACATAGAGGTTTGTGGCTCGGTTACGGGATCCTCTGGCGGACGCCACAGACGCGCTGGTGGCCCCTGGGGTCAGTATTGTCTGATTTACGCCTTCCCTACTCTCAAGCTTCTGCCAAGACTTCTACGCAAGATCGAGGCAGAAGGGGTTCCGGTCATCTCAGTGGCTCCAGACTGGCCTTGGCATGCTTGGTACGCCGATCTTGTGCAGCTGGTCGCTGACGTTCCTTGGAAGCTTCCTCTCAGAGAGGATCTGCTGTCCCAAGGACCAATCTTCCATCCTGCTTTACAGTCGCTTTCTTTGACGGCTTGGGTGTTGAACTCCAGGTGCTGAAGGATAGAGGTTTATCTGAGTCGGTGATTCCTGCTCTGTTAAAAGCTAGGAAATTCTTTCTAGGAAGATCTACCATCGTACATGGAATACGTACATTGCGTGGTGTTAGTCTCTTGAGGTTCATCCTCGCTCCTTCTCAGTTTCTCGGATCTTGACTTTCCTTCAAGGGGGGGTTGATCAAATTTTGGCCTTCTGTACCATCAAGGGCCAGGTGTCAGCTTTGGCGGTCGTCTTCCAACAATTCTTGGCCACACACTCCCTGGTGCGTACCTTTCTTCAGGAAGACCGATATTTGGTTCCTCCAGTGCAGTCTCCGTTGCCACCTTGGGCCTCAATTTGGTGCTTTTGGTCCTCCAGAAGCCTCCCTTTGAGAATCTTTGGGAGATTCCCTTGCTTACTGGTGGCTAATACCTCTGCGTGCAGGGTGTCGGAACTGGCGGCGTTATCCTGTCATTCACCTTACCTGATGATTCACAGAGATATGGTGGTTCTTCGCTCCTGTCCGTCATTCCTCCGAAAGGTTGTCTTTGATTTTCATTTGAATGAAGAAATTGTGTTGCCTTCCCTGTTTTCCAGGCCTAAACATCTGAAGAAATCGCCTTCCATGCCTTGGATGTGGTCTGGGCAATTTGTGTGTATCTGGCAGCTACGGAGTCTTTTTCCGGAAGTCAGACTCACTATTTGTGCTCACGGATGGGCCTTGGAAAGGGTTGTCCACTTCCTCTCCGACCATTTCCAAATAGATCAGGCAGATGGTGATTCTGGCCTATTCCATCGGATGGAAGGTTCCTCCTTTCCTTGTTAAAGCGCACTCTACTTGGGCACTTAGTGCCTCCTGGGCCTTCAGGCATCAGCGACGCAGTTTTGCATGGTGGCCACCCGGTCGGCGGTGCACACTTTCACCAAGTTTTATAAAGTGGATGTGTTGGCATCTAAAGATGCTTCTTTTGGCTGCAAGGTTTTGCAGGCTGCTGTTTAGGGGACCTGATCCTCTTCGAGGGTGTATTGTTTTATTCAGGTGGACTCCAGTTGTTTTGTTTGACCGTAAAATCCATTTCTCTGATGTTCATTGACAACACACAGCACCCACCCCTCAGTGGAGTTGTAATTCTTCTGACACTGCTTGTAACTAAGCTGAATAACTATAGCAGAGCCAGGGAGTATACCCCCTGGGACTGCCCATAGGCGAGCCAAATTATTTTTCTGCCTAGTGTCCTACTCCTGTAGGGGCAGTATAAACCAATGGTTATGAAAATCAGGAGCTGTGTCCGTCAATGAACATCAGAGAAATGGATTTTACAGTAAGTCAAAAATCCCATTTTTCTTTCGTTCATTAATGGACACAGCTCCATATCATCTTTGACCCTTGGGTTTATGCTGCTCTCCATAGGAGTAGGACACTAGGCTATAGGTTTTCAGTTTTTTTTCTGCCTAGTCAGGAGTAAGGACCTAGTTCCTTGCTGGGATCTCCTAGTCCTGGCATTTTTTTCCTTTTTAACCTGAATTTTTTTAATTTTGTTTTTCTGAACTACAATCATGTCTGTTCCAGATGTCTGTTGCAATCAACTGCTGGACTGGGCGATGCACTGGATATCCTAGAACCTTATGGTCTTCCCGGTTAGGCCAGCGAGCGCGACCCAACCGCAGCTCTGCACTAGGTTGGCCGCAACATAGCCCCACTGGGCAGGGACTGGCTGGAGAGTTAAACGTCTAGCGAGGACGCATAGCTCCTGTCACGACCTGTGTCGCAGCGTACCTCTGGCCGGCAGCACTCCCATTCCATTCTAAGATGGTGCGATGGTCTGCCCAGAGTGGTGCCTGATTGGTTCCAAGGTGTAGTCAGTAGTGTCCCCCCCTCCTCTCTCCTCTGGTGAATTCTCAGCGTGGATGTGGCCGCCCCCCCCCAGGTTGGTAGACCCTGTATGTGTCCTTCCCAAATGGTGCCCCCCCCCCCCTAGTGGGTTCCCCCTGCACAAACACCGTCTCTCTCCCCCCCCCCCCCCCCCCCCCCCCCTGGGGTGCCCAAACTATTTACATGTTGGGGTGTAAGGTGGTGATGGGGCTGGAGGGGGGGTGTGTGTCGCCGGCTGCTCAGTGATTTTCTTTGAGATCTGTCCCGGTGGGTGTCCCAGCCAGGCCCACCCTTGCTGGCTGCATGTGCCTGCTATTGATCTCGACTGCTTTAGGGTCGCTGGCTTTAACGGCTTGGCTATTGAAAGCCAGGTACTGAGGGACAGAGGGTTGTCGGATTTGGTAATTCCTACACTGTTGAAAGCTAAGGAAACCGACTTCTAGGAAAATTTATCAAATTTTAAGGGCTTACATTATTTGGTGTGAGTCTCGGGGAGGAGGTGTCCCCCCTTTCCCCTCCCTCCCCCCCTCCCTTTCCTCCCCCCCCCCTTTCCTATCCTCCCCCCCCCTTTCCTATCCTTCCCCCCCCCCTTTCCTATCCCCCCCCTTTCCTATCCTCCCCCCCCCCTTTCCTATCCTTCCCCCCCCCCCCTTTCCTATCCCCCCCTTTCCTATCCTCCCCCCCCCTTTCCTATCCTCCCCCCCCTTTCCTATCCTCCCCCCTTTCCTATCCCCCCCCCTTTCCTATCCTCCCCCCCCCCTTTCCTATCCTCCCCCCCCCCTTTCCTATCCTCCCCCCCTTTCCTATCCTCCCCCCCCTTTCCTATCCTCCCCCCCTTTCCTATCCTCCCCCCTTTCCTATCCTCCCCCCCTTTCCTATCCTCCCCCCCCCCTTTCCTCTCCTTCCCCCCCCCTTTCCTCTCCTTCCCCCCCCCCTTTCCTCTCCTTCCCCCCCCTTTCCTCTCCTTCCCCCCCCCTTTCCTCTCCTTCCCCCCCCTTTCCTCTCCTTCCCCCCCCTTTCCTCTCCTTCCCCCCCCCTTTCCTCTCCTCCCCCCCCCTTTCCTCTCCTCCCCCCCCCCTTTCCTCTCCTCCCCCCCCCTTTCCTCTCCTCCCCCCCCTTTCCTCTCCTCCCCCCCCCCTTTCCTCTCCTCCCCCCCCCCCCCTTTCCTCTCCTCCCCCCCCCCCTTTCCTCTCCTCCCCCCCCCCTTTCCTATCCTCCCCCCCCCCTTTCCTATCCTCCCCCCCCCCCTTTCCTATCCTCCCCCTCCCCCCCTTTCCTCTCCTTCCCCTCCCCCCCTTTCCTCTCCTTCCCCCCCCCCCTTTCCTCTCCTCTCCCCCCCCCTTTCCTCTCCTCCCCCCCCCCCCTTTCCTCTCCTCCCCCCCCTTTCCTCTCCTCCCCCCCCCCCTTTCCTATCCCCCCCCCCTTTCCTATCCTCCCCCCCCCCTTTCCTATCCTTCCCCTCCCCCCCTTTCCTCTCCTTCCCCTCCCCCCCTTTCCTCTCCTTCCCCCCCCCTTTCCTCTCCTTCCCTCTCCCCCCCCCTTTCCTCTCCTCTCCCTTCCCCCCCTTCCTCTCCTCTCCCCCCCCCCCCCTCTTTCCTCTCCTCTCCCTCCCCCCCTTTCCTCTCCTTCCCCCCCCCCCCTTTCCTCTCCTCTCCTCCCCCCCCCCCCCTTTCCTCTCCTTCCCCCCCCCCCCCTTCCTCTCCTCTCCTCTCCCCCCCTTTCCTATCCTCCCCCCCCCCCCTTTCCTATCCTCCCCCCCCCTTTCCTATCCTCCCCCCCCCCCTTTCCTATCCCCCCCCTTTCCTCTCCTTCCCCCTCCCCCCTTTCCTCTCCTTCCCCTCCCCCCCTTTCCTCTCCTTCCCCCCCCCCCTTTCCTCTCCTCTCCCCCCCCTTTCCTCTCCTCTCCCTCCCCCCCCCTTCCTCTCCTCTCCCCCCCCCCCCCCCCTTTCCTCTCCTCTCCCTCCCCCCCCCTTTCCTCTCCTCTCCCTCCCCCCCCCTTTCCTCTCCTCTCCCCCCCCCCCCCTTTCCTCTCCTCACCCTCCCCCCCCCCTTTCCTCTCCTCTCCTCTCCTCTTCCCCCCCCCCTTTCCTCTCCTCTCCTCTTCCCCCCCCCCTTTCCTCTCCTCTCCTCTTCCCCCCCCTTTCCTCTCCTCTCCCCCCCCCTTTCCTCTCCTCTCCTCTCCCCCCCTTTCCTATCCTCCCCCCCCCCCCCTTTCCTATCCTCCCCCCCCCTTTCCTATCCTCCCCCCCCTTTCCTATCCCCCCCTTTCCTCTCCTTCCCCTCCCCCCCTTTCCTCTCCTTCCCCTCCCCCCCTTTCCTCTCCTTCCCCTCCCCCCCTTTCCTCTCCTTCCCCCCCCCCTTTCCTCTCCTCTCCCCCCCCTTTCCTCTCCTCTCCCCCCCCCCCCCCTTTCCTCTCCTCTCCCCCCCCCCCTTTCCTCTCCTCTCCCTCCCCCCCCCTTTCCTCTCCTCTCCCTCCCCCCCCTTTCCTCTCCTCTCCCTCCCCCCCCCTTTCCTCTCCTCACCCTCCCCCCCCTTTCCTCTCCTCTCCTCTCCTCTTCCCCCCCCCCCTTTCCTCTCCTCTCCTCTTCCCCCCCCCCTTTCCTCTCCTCTCCTCTTCCCCCCCCTTTCCTCTCCCTCTCCCCCCCCCCCTTTCCTCTCCTCTCCTCTCCCCCCCCTTTCCTCTCCTCTCCCCCCCCCCCTTTCCTTTCAGCATTTGGCCCTGGACACCATCGCCTTCTTCCAACGCACGTTGCCCACAAATTCCTTGGTTCACACTTTTGTTCAGGGGGTACGCCATCTGGCTCCTCGGGTAAGGTCCCCGGTACCTCAATGGGACCTCAATTTGGCACTGTCGGTTCTTCCAAAACCACCTTTTGAAAATGGTCGTAAAATTCCTCTGCTTACTTTGTCGCAGAAGGTAGCCTTTTTGGTGGCAATTACTTTTGCACGCGGGGTTCCAGATTTGGCTGCATTGTCGTGTCGTTCGCCTTACCTGGTGGTTCATGGGGACAAAGTGGTGCTACGTCTCTGCCAGTAGTTCCTTCCTAAGATCATCTCTGGTTTCAATTTAAGTGAAGACATTGTGTTGCCTTTCTTGTGTCCTAAGCCTAAGCATCCTAGAGAGATTACCTTACATTCCCTGGATGTGGTTCAGGCAATCAAGATGTACCTGGCGGCGACTGAGTCGATTCGGAAATCGGATTCCTTGTTTGTCCATACGGATGGGTCTCGTAAGGGTCAGACCGCATCTGCTGCGACCATTTCCAGATGGATCAGGCAGACGGTGGTGCAGGCCTATTCTATCAAGGGTCAAGTTCCTCTTTTCCCTGTTAAGGCGCATTCTACGAGGGCGCTTGTTGCCTCCTGGGCCTTCCATTATCAGGCGGTCCAGGTTTGCAAGGCGGCCACCTGGTCGTGTCTGCACACATTCACAACGTTTTGCAAGGTGGATATACTTGCATCTGCGAATGCTGCTTTTGGCTGCAAAGTTTTGGAGGCTGCTGTTGCAGAGGCTCCTGCCTCTTGAGGGTGTTTTTTTTTTTTTTTTTTTCCTGATAGGTGAGCTCCAATTGTTCCTGCTTTAACTGGTTGGCTATGTTTACCCCTTTTGGGAAATTTTATTGCTGTTTTTTTTTTTTTCCCACCCTTGATGTTAACATTTGGACGTCCCAAGGGTCAAAGAAGATAGGGAGCTGTGTCCGTCAATGAACGAAAGAGAAAACTGGATTTTTGTGTTATTGTACAATCCTTTTCTCTGATGTTTAACGGACACATCACCCACCCCTCTGTTAAGTTGGGTTATGTATTCTTCTGACCCTGCTTGTTACAAAACTGAAGTCCTAACGCAGGAAGGGGGAGTATACCCCCTGGGACTGCCCTATGGCAGTAGTAGATTTTTTTTTTTTACGCCTAGTGTCCTACTCCTATGGAGAGCAGCATAACCCAAGGGCCAAAGAAGATATGGAGCGGTGTCCGTCAATCAACATCAGAGAAAAGGATTTTACGGTAAGTCAAAAATCCAATTTTTGCTCCTCTAATATTTTTTGTATGGCACCCTAATTTAAGTTGAACCTCTGTGAATAAATGGAAAGCTGTGTACCTATTAACCTATTTTTTTTTTTTTTTTTTAAACCTATGGGCTTTTAGACCTGTTTTTTTTAAACCTATGGGCTTTTAGACCTGTAAAATAGGCATTTGTTGCAGTGAGCATAAACGAGTATGTATAGCCAAAGCTAAAACTTTTTTTGGTTTTTGTTTTGGTCTGTGTACCATTGGGAAAATTTACCATTTTCCTACCAATTTCTAACCTCTTGTTCTGGGGTTAACTAAAAATTTTAGATTTCCCCTCACATTGAACAGTAAAAACTTGACTGAGGATCTAACTCTTCCCTCTTTTTGGCTGGATATACACATTAGAGGATAAGTTCACCTTTCATACAAAATAATAAAAGGACATCTGTTTGCAAGTAAAAAAAGTGAATTTATTTTTACACCGGATCCTGGCAATGCGCTTGTGATCTACTCATCATGGGTGCTATGCTGTACAGGCTCCAGTGTAAAAATGAATGAGTGCACATTTTTCACCTGCAAAAAAAGTGCCCATGTATTTTGTATGAAAGGTAAACTTATCCTCTAAAGTGTTATCTCCAGCCAAATGGAGGGAAAGGTTAGATCCTCAGTCAATTTTTTACTGTTCTGTCCACATTTTCCATGGTGACCATTTTCACTGAGAAACAAAGTGAAGGGAGATCTAAAATTTTTCACAAGTTGACCCCTGAACAAGAGGTAAGAGAGAACTAAAGTTAATTGAGAACTACAAGTCGTCAGCCCTGGTGGCGGACAGTACTTGAAGTTCATTCATTCACAGAACCCTGTGAATGAACGACACAGCCGTGTGGGAGGAGCCCCGCACCGCTGTGCTGGTTTTGTGACTGCAGGTGTGGGAAGAGAATACCTGCCTGCTGTCGTAGTGAGGGATAGCAGGCAGGAGCTGGAACACCCTAAATGTGTGAAGCATGTAACATGTTCCAAAGGGGAACTTGGCCTTTAATGCATGCCATAGGAAAGCTGGGGATACTGTACTTCCCAAACCTTAGGTATCTGGATCATACACCCAGAAATAGGGGACGGCTGAAGAGACTACTACAGTTTTTTTTAAATGGGAAAATCTACTAGAAGGGGCTTGATACCTCCTGTTGACATTCATATTTGAGTCCTATTCAGCAGGGTTGAAAAAAAATTTGATAAAGGGAGCACATACAGTAGCAAAAACCCAACAGAAGTTTTAACCTTGCTCTACTATATTCAGAATTCTTAATCTATAAACTTGTGTGCTTAAGGACCAGATAGAAACTGCAGTTACTGTCATTTGATGCTGACAAATGTGTAATGCAGCAAATCACTGAGTTTTTACATTAAACAGGAAAAAATAGTGTTGGTCATCACGTGTAAATAAGAGTGGTTCTGAAGGTTAAATTTTTTTTTTTTTCTGCATTAAGGTAAGAATAACCTCTCTGCAGCCCCCCCTATAATTGCTTTAGCCTGATCTTGATCCAGTGTTGTGAATGAGAGCAGCGCCTCTCTTGGCGCTCTCTCACTAGACAGAGAGGCAGAAGCAGGAACCAATGGCTTCTTCCAATCACAGAGCAGGGTGCGGGGCGGAGCCACGCTCTGTGTGCCAATTGACACAGCATGGATCAGGAGCGAGCCTATAACAAGCAATTTGCTATAGGGCAGGAGGGAGGAGCCAGGAGGGCCAGCAATAGACCACATGAGCAGGTAAGTATAACATGTTTGTTATTAAAAATATTTTGGAATCACTTAAGGCTTATGAGTAAGTTTTTTTCATTTTATTTAACCACTTGCCGCCCGCCCACCGTCAAATGCCGGCTGAGCGGTGCGGCCATTGTTTCTGGGCCGACGTCATATGACGGCGGCCCATTCAGCCAGGGCACTGTCGGTGGCGGCGTGTCCCCGAGACCCAGCGCGTCACCGGCAGGGGGGAAACAGCCAATGGGCATAGCTGTTTCCCACGTGATCGGCTGTGATGTAATCACACAGCCGATCACAAAAGTGTAGCCCAGGAGAAGACCGCGCATGCGCAATCGGGAGCGCGCTGCGCGGTCATGTCGGTGGCTCTGTGTTCCCTAGGAACACAGCTAGTCACTGGCAGTAGAATACAGCCACTGAGAGTGGCTGTTTACTATGTGATCGGCTGTGACTCCATTCACAGCCGTTCACAAATGTAAATACAGAGCATTAACTCACTGTTATTAGCTCTTCTCCCCTCACACACTGTTTCCAGTGTGAGGAGAGCAGAGCCAGAAACAGTGAGTTACTGCTCTGTGTACCTGTCAAAGCACAAGCACCTGTCCCCACACAGTCCTCAGCCCCCCCCCCCCCCAATTGCACCTGTCACCCAACAGTCACCTCATCAGTGCCCATAAACTGCACCTGTCACCAGAGACTGCCATCAGTATCGCCGTGCACCATCGCCCATCACTTGTCACCCCATCAGTCGTCGTCCCCTGTGACCCCATCAGTCGTCGTCCCCTGTGACCCCATCAGTCGTCGTCCCCTGTGACCCCATCAGTCGTCGTCCCCTGTGACCCCATCAGTCGTCGTCCCCTGTGACCCCATCAGTGACCTGCCACCCATCAGTGATCATCCGCAGTCAACCGTCGCCCGTCGCACAGCCCATCACAGCCAGCATGTCAAAAAGGATGTACAGGAGCGAGGAGGCCCTTCAGGTCCTCTCCATGACTGATAAGAGCATCGGGGAGCTCTCATCGGTATCCGAATCCAATTTCGGATCCGAATTTGAAATCGCTAATAGTAGCGGATCGGAGATGGACTCGGAGGAAGAATGGATCCCTCCTAAAAGGGCATGGCGCTCTGGAAACCAGGCAGCCACAAGGGATACACCCCAGGATCCTATGCCCAGGCCCAGTACCAGCACTGCCACCAGCGATACGCCCCAGGAGCGAATGCCCAGGCCCTGCACTAGTGCTGCGGTATCACTCCCAATTTCAAATGCCCCACTACCAGCACTGGAGTGTCACATCCTCCAAGAGCCAGGGCCACTACCTACCTCCCAGATGCTCTTGCCAACCCAAGATGGCTGCCCTCCAACTCGGGATCAGCAAGTACTCCCCCTTTCACCGCACAGTAGAGCTGCACGATTAATCGTATGAAAATCGCGATCTCGATTCACCCCCCCTGACGATCTAAACCTGACATATTCTCGATTCTTTGCATAGCTGAGGGAGCAGAGAAAACAGCTGTGGAAAACTCCCAGTAACTATAAACAAAATGATTACATTGTATCTTTCCTCCCGCAAACGCCTATCAGCATTATGGCTCCATGCACACAGGGTGTCATAAAAACGTGCTCCAAAGCTGTTTACATAACGCCGGGAAACAGCAGCTGTAAAAACTGCAAAAGAGCAGAAGACCCTCGGAGAGGAGAAGACCCCCGGAGAGGACAAGAGCCGGATGAAGATTTTTAATAAATTTTCCAAAACGTCTCCTGTCGTTATTTCCATACACTGCCTTTTATGGGGTGAATGAGTAGGGGTACAGTGTACCCCATACCCATTCACATAGGGAGGGGGTCCGGGATCGGGGGCCACCTTGTTAAAAGGGACTTCCAGATTCCGATGAGCCCCCTGCCCGCAGACCCCCACAACCACCGGCCAGGGTTGTGGGGATGAGGCCCTTGTCCTCATCAACATGGGGGCAAGGTGCTTTGAGGTGCGGGGTGCAGAGCCCCCCCTGCCCCAAAGCACCCACACCCCCCCCATGTTGAGGGCGTGTGGCCTGGTATGATCCAGGGGGGGTGGGGCCGCTCGCTCGTCCCCTCCCCTTTCCTGGCATACCTTACTGCATGCTCGGATAAGGGTCTGGTATGGATTTTGGGGGGGACCCCACGCCGTTTTTTCGGCGCGGGGCTACCCTCAAATTCCATACCAGATCCGAAGGGCCTGGTTTGGAACCTGGGGGGGAACCCCACGCCGTTTTTTTCCCCATTTTGGCGTGGAGTTCCCCCTCAAGATTCTCACAGTGCAGGTCGCACCGCAAGTCGGATCACCCTGATCCGACCTGCGGTGTGACTTCCATTCAAATCAATAGGGAACCATTGATTTTGAATGGAAGAAAAAAAACGTATAACGTGGCTTAACGCACGTTAAGCAACGTTATGGAGCCTTTAGCAGCGTCAGACGTTTTTTGCAGCTTGACGCTGGAGCTCCTGAACCCACAGTTCCTGGGTTTTTTTTGGAGCTGTAAAACGCCTATGCCACTTGGAGCTTCTAAAAGCTCTATGTGTGCAGAAGGCCATAGAATAACATGGATGGGCGTTCTGCAGCTGCAAAAAAAAAACGTCTGACGCTGCTAACAGCAGCTGTAAAAACGTCCAGTGTGCATGAGGCCTAAAGTCTCCCAGTAACTATAAACAAAATGATTACATTGTATCTTTTCTTTCCCTCTGCCAGGGAGAAAGGAAGTTTAACCTCTTAAAGACTAGACCTTTATCTGACACTTGTTGCTTGCAAGTTAAAATCAGTTTTTTTGCTAGAAAAGTACTTAGAACCCCCAAACATTTTATATATTTTTTTAGCAGAGACCCTACAGAATAAAATGGCGATTGTTGTAATATTTTATGTCACACTGTATTTGCGCAGCAGTCTTTCAAACGCAATTAATAAACTTTAATGAATAAAAAAAAAAACGTAACAGTAAAGTTATCCCAATTTTTTTTTTGTTACACAGAGAATCGTGAGAGAATCGATCTTTATTCCAAGCTAAAAAATCGTGATTCTCATTTTGGCCAGAATCGTGCAGCTCTACCGCACAGCCAGGTGTGCAGGCCAATACCGAAAATTTTGCATTAATTGATTTTCTCCATTCATTTTTGCCAAAAAATTTTCTGCAATTCATCGTGGACCAAACAAATCTCTATGCCCAGCAGTTTATTGTAAACAACCCCCAATCATCCTATTCCCGTACACTTTCCTTTTTATAGAATGTATTTTGTAGTGTAATTCTTGGTATGTACATGCTATGTTTTAGAAATATGAGGGGCCTTCAAAAATGATAAGTTGTCAGGAATATTTTATGTTCTCAGAATGCCTGACGGTTCTACTTGATTGTTGGGCCTCTGTATGTGGTCAGGTTATGTAAAAGTCTCACACCTGTGGTATTGCCATACTTAGGAGGAGTAGCAGAATGTATTTTGGGGTGCAATTTTTGCTATATACATGCAACCACTTACCGACATCTTAACGACTATATACGTCGGCCATTTAAAGCTAAATACTGGGGTTTTGGCAGCAGATAGCTGCCATAACCCCTGTATTTTTTTTAAATGGCGGGCGGTTGGCTTTCAGATAAGGGTTGTGCCAGTGGCGGATCCGCCGCGGAATTACCTTTTACGGTGCAGGGGAAGAGATGCCCCCCCCTCCCGCTGCGTCCCAGACGTTTTCCCAGCTTACCGGACCCGCCTGCAGCGGGGAAAACTATCCGGTCCCAGATCCTCAGAGACAGGAAGTCGAGTGAGGGCAAGATGGCACTCACTCCACTCTATGGTCTTGGAGGACCGGAGCTACGTCAAGTCATTGCCTAGCAACCGGTTTAAAGGGCCGTTTTTTTGTTCTTTTTCAACATTTTTTTTTTTCTTTTTTTAGTGTAGTTGTGAGGTGTGAGGTCTTTTTGACCCCAGATCTCACAATAAAGAGGACCTGTCATGCCCATTTCTATTACAAGGGATGTTTACATTCCTTGTAATAGGAATAAAAATGATCAAAACATTTTTTTTTTTTTTTAAAACTGTGTAAAAATTTATAAATAAAATAAATAGGAAAAAAAAAATTAAAGCGCCCTGTCCCCGTTAGCTCGCGCGCAGAAGCGAACGCATACGCAAGTCCCGCCCACATATGTAAATGGTGTTCAAACCACACATGTGAGGTATCGCCGCGATCGTTACAGCGAGAGCAATAATTTGAGCCCTAGACCTCCTCTGTAACTCTAAGCTGGTAACCTGTAGAAATTGTTTAAATGTTGCCTATGGGGATTTTCAAGTAACAATGTTTGGCGCCATTCCGCAAGCGTGCGCAATTTTGAAGCATGACATGTTGGTTATCTAATTACTCGACGTAACATTATCTTTCACATTATGGAAAACAAATTGGGCTAAATTTTACTGTTTTCTTAATTCAAAAAAGTGAATTTTTTTCAAAAAAATTGCATTTGGAAGACTGCTGCGCAAATACTGTGTGATAAAAAATATTGCAGCGATCTCCATATTATTCTCTAGGGTCTCTGCTAAAAAAAAAAATATATAATGTTTGGGGGTTCTAAGTAGTTTTCTAGCAAAAAAATTATTTTAGCTTGTAAACACCAAGTGCCAAAAATAGGCCCAGTCTTAAAGTGGATAAATGGACAACTTTGTGTAAAGTGCTACTTGGATGTTGGGCCTCTGTATGTGGCCAGGCTGTATAAAAGTGTTACACATGGGGTATCGCCATACTCAGGAGGAATAGCAGAATGTATTTTGGGGTGCAATTTTTGCTATGTACATGCTATGTGTTAGAAATATTGCATAAATGGACAGCTTTGTGTAAAAAAAAAATGCGTTTTCATTTTCTTTCCACATTTTTCAAAAACTTGTGGGAAAAAAATGACATATTCAAAAGACTCATTATGCCTCAAAAATTATACGTTGGGCTGTTTTCTTTACAAAATGGGGTCATCTTATGGGGGTTTCCATTGTCCTGGTGCTCCAGGGCCTTCAAAAGTGCGATAGGTTGTCAGGAAATTATGTGTAATTTGTGCTCCTAGAATGCCGGACGGTGCTACTTGGATGTTAGGCCTCTGTATGTGGCTATGCTGTGAAAAAGTCTCACATGTGGTATTGACATACTCAGGAGGAGTAGTAGAATGTGTTTTGGGGTTTAATTGCAAGTATACATATGCTGTGTGAGAGAAATAACCTGTTAATTCCTCAATTTGTAAAAAAAAAAAAAAAAAAAAAAATCTTCATATTGCAAAGAATTGTGGGAAAAAATTACAACTTCAAAAAAATCACCATGCCCCTTATTAAATACCTTTTGAATGTCTACTTTCCAAAAAGGAGTCATTTGGGGGGGGTATTTGTACTTTCCTGACTTTTTAGTGTCTCAAGAAATGAGATAGGCCTTCAGTACATCAGGTGTGATCAATTTTCAATGATTAGCGCCATAACTTGTGGACTCTATAACTTTCACAAAGACTAAATAATATACACTTATTTGGCTTATTTTTACCAAAGATAAGTAGCAGTATAAATGTTGGCCAAAATTTGTGAAGAAAAATTACTAATTTGCGAAATTTTATGACAAACAGAAAAATGCGTTTTTTCACAATATTTTCAGTCTCTTTTTATTTATAGCACAAAAAATGAAAAACCCAGTAGTGATTAATTACCATCAAAAGAAAGCTCTATTTGTGTGAAAAAAAGGACACAAATTATTTTATGGGTACAGTGTTGCATGAGTAATTGTCATTCAAAGTGTGAGAGCGCTGAAAGACGAAAATCGGTCTGGGCAGGAAGGGGGTGGCTGGCAAGTGGTTAATTATAACATTTCTATCTATTTTTTTTTTTTGTTTATTTTTGGGGTGTTGACTGTGCTAATTAACATGTAATGCATGTTTTGTGGTTTAACCTTGCACATCTGTAATCCATTTCTAAAGATGACCTTGGGAGTTGTTTGTTTTCATACCAATTGGCAGTCACATTGGGGAATTGTAATGTTTAGATCTTGCTTAACAGGTGTAGGCAACCTTGACTCTCCAGCTGTTTTGGAACGACAAGTTCCATGATGTATTGCAAGACTGACAGTCACAGACATGACTCCCAAACAGCATGAGAGTCGAGGTTGCCAATGCCTACTATATATAAAAACTATATATAAAAAGAAAAAAAAAACTGTAGGAATCAAAGGTATTTGTAAGGCTGGGCTCACACCAGTGCACTCTGTGTAGTTTTTACTGCGCGTTGTACATGCGGTTTTAGATTGTGCATTTTTATGAAAGAACATTGAAGTCCTGCAAGTTTGATGCGCTTTCAGAAAATGCACGATCTAATATGAAGAAAGTAGAAAATGCGTCACCGTCTTGACTGGTGATAAAATAGTTCAAGATTTATTATCCATTAAGGTATCCATCATTCCCAGTCATAGACTACTGCACCTGTCCCAGTGGACACTAAATTCAGCACCACAAAGTGGGTGCCCTTTTTATTTTTTTTCTTTCTTCGATTCACAGCCTAATAGAAGTTAATATGTATTTCCCTCAAGCGTGAAATGTGCATACAATGCCGTGTGCCCGGCCTCACTGTGTGGTTGGGCTGCATGGCTCACACTCTATTTCGCTCTGCTGCTTGTTCTGATTAGATTACACATCTAGGAAGTATACACACACACACACACACACACACACACACACACACACACACACACACATCATTCCTCTCCCCCCTTCCCTATATTACTTCCAAGTGTGCCCATCCTGCAGTTATAGTGGACTGTAATGGGAGCACAGAAATAGTTTTTTCAGCTTTACTACTTTTAATTAGTCGGCCATACCTGAATGGTGTTGAGCTTGGGAAATGGGCGGTGCTGAACTTGTGATTTTGATCAACCTTGTACCTTCTGCTGCAAGTAAATGTCAAAAGCATTCATTTGTTTTAGTAAAGATGCATATCTTCTTCCTTTTAGATAATGTGTAAAATGGCATCAATGGTTGGTAAGGATATAACCGAAAGGTTAATCCTGCCAAGGTTTTGTGAGATGTGTTGCGACTGCAGGATGTTCCATGTCCGCAAGGTAAGCATATTTATGATTATATAGAAACTTTCCTATCTCTATTATGTGTATTATTATTCCTGTTGATTAATGGTGTTGATGCTGTGAACTCAGAATACTTGAGGATGTTGGGGGTAATCAATATTCTCTTTCGTCCATTGACTGACATCGCTTCAGATCTTCATAACCGTTGGTTATACTGACCCCTATAGGAGTAGGACACTAGGCAGAAAAAAACTCTGGCTATGCCCATGGGCAGTCCCAGGGGGTATACTCCCCTCTCTGTGCCTAGTCAGGAGTAAGGCCCTAGTTCCTTGCTGGGATCTTTAGTCCTGGCAATATTTTTATTTTTAGATACATTTTATTTCTCCTGAATTTTTCCTGTGAGAGATCAACTGCCGGACTGGGCGACGGGCTGCATAATACAGATCCAGTGGTCACCCTAGTCTGGACAGTGAGCACGCGCAGACCTCAGCTCCGCGATAGGTCGGCCACTACATAGACCCACCATAACAGGGGCTGGCCTGCGAGTTAAATGCCTAGCGGGGTCGCAACCAAGTCTCGGCCCGAGTCGCAGTTCTTTTCCTGGCCAATAGCCCCCCATTTCGATATAGAGGTGTTATTTCTGAAGCGGTGCCCACCGGGTTACTGGTATAGTGAGTAGCTGTTCCCCCCCCCCCCCCCCCTCAATGGTTTTGGGGTGTAGGTGGGCCCCTCCTTGGGATGATCGGTTTCCCTCCTTCCTGTCAGGCACCCCCCCCTCCCTTGTCATCTGTCCCCCATTCTACCCCCCCTCCACATATGTTTGGGTGGTCCCGGTCCACCTCCTGGGGTCTGGGGCAGAGCGCTATGCTGGGGTGGGGGGGTTTGTACCCCTGTCCTACCTGGGTCTGTCCTTGAGGCCTGGGTACCTGTAAGCCGCCATTTTGTTGTAGCCTGTGTTTCTATACACAGCGGCCATTTTTGTGTAGTCTGGCAGCCTTTTGCGGTGGTTTACCATTGAAAATATTGGTGCCCTGTGGGCGGCGATTATGGCGGTGGGTGCCCCCCCCCCTGGTGCTGACTCCTGGATCCTTTCACTTCCTGATCACCGCACGTGGAGTGCAGATTATGCTGGTGGCTGCAGGTGCCTGTTTCTGCTGAGCGGTGAGTCTGGTGGGGTTCTCTCCCTCTGTGCTTGGGATCGATTGGTGCTTGTCCCTGGCGAGCAAGTGGTGCTGCTAGCGCATTTGGGGTTGTCCCTTTGCAGTATGTTACTTTTTATGTGGTCCCCCTGGTTACTCATGCAGTCTTTGGAGCTCATCTACCCACCTGATCCCCTCTCTGAGTCTGCGGAGCCCTGGGTCCCAACCATCCTTCGATGCACTGACGGCGGTCCCTGGAGTCCTTTTGTGTCCCGGGCGGAGGTGATCTTCAGGCGACGGTCTAGCAAAAAAGTGCTCCCCTGCCGCCTCGGTCTCATTAGATCCTGAATCTGATTTGGCCGCCGCAGAAGTAGGTCACCCTGCTGGATCTGCAATGACATGCTCAGGATCCTCTGATAGTGAGGATGATTCCTCCACGGCTGCAACTGCGCACGAAAAGGCGCTGGTGAAAGCACGGATTGTATTTGTACGTGAAACCTTAAAGATGGAGGATGCAGCTGCGACGGAGACGCAGCTTCCCTTTGGCGCTCACAAGCCATCCTGAACAGGAAAGGTGTTTCCTTTCCCCACCTATTTTGACAGAATTGTCGCTTAAGAGTGGGGATAACCAAAGCGTCCCCGTGGGGTCTCTAAACGCTTTACTAGGCATTACCCCCTATGAGGTGTCCCTTCTTAAGAAGTGGACTGTTCACCGGTGGTGGACCCTCCAGGTTGCAGATTGAACAAGGCAACCATGATTCTGGTTGAAGAGTCCCTGGTCTTTAAGGATCTGGCTGGCAGGTAGGTGAAGTACTCTCTGGTTGGTTCGGCACTGAAGTCGGTATTTCACCTTTTGTTATGGTGTCGCAAACTCTGACTGAGTGGGCTAAGCTTTTACGCCCTGACCTGGAGGGGGAACAGCTTCCTCCTGCCTTTGCTGAGTTGGTGAACCAGCTGTCCCAGGGGCTGCAGTTTACCTGTGATGCCTCTTTGGATGCGGCTCCCCTAGTGGCTTGTCTCTCTGTTTTGGCAGTAGTCCTTCGGCTTGTCTTTTGGCTCAAATGCTGGCCTTCGGACCAGACTTCTAAAAAAAAAAAAAAAAAAAAAGGCTTTGACTGATCTTCCCTTTCAAGGAGATCGCCTTTTTGTAGCTACCCTGGATGACATCATTAGAGGTCTCACAGGGGGGAAGAATACCTTTCTTCCACAGGCTACTAAGGAATAGGAACCTCGTCGTAAACGTGGGCCTTCCATTTTGGTTCATACGTTTTTTCTTCCCTCAGTCGACTGACAAGGGCTCGAAGCCTCTAGGGCCTCCTGGAGGATCATAACTAACCTTGTCTTGAAAGCCGAGAGCGGGCTTCTCCAGACTTGCGGACAAGGCTCCTTCAGCATGAATGTGCGCCCTCACCCATATGGGGGGTGGGGGGACGTCTTTGCTGGCTTCCACACACGTGGACTTCCCTGATGCAAGACAAGTGGGGTAACAGTTGTTCGGTCCGGCTACAAGACCAAGTTTCGCTCTTGTCCCCCGGCAAGGTTCTTTCCTTCTAACTTGCGCCTGTCCCCAGGTCCCTTACAGGGTCTGTTTGGGGCTGTACAAGACCTGTTACATCAAGGGGTGATTGTCCCCGTTTTCAGGGTTTTTACTCAAACCTGTTTATAGAAGGCAAAGTGCGTCCAATCCTTGACCTCAAGGCGCTCATCTGCTTAGTGCGGGTGCAGAAGTTGAGAGTGGAGTCCATTCCCATGGTGGTGTAATCCCTGCATCAGGGGGGATTTCATCACCTTTATCGACACCAAGGATGCTTACAGTCACATTCCAATATGTGCCAGTCACCAGCGCTTCCTCCGCTTTGCTGTGGGAGAGGAGCATTATCAGTTTGTCGTGACCCTTTGGTCTCGCCTCTGCTCCTCGGGTCTTCACAAAAGTGTTAGACCCAGTGCTAGTTTTGCTACTCCAACGGGGGATCGTGGTCCTAGCTACTTGGACGATCTCCTTCTGCTCTGGTGGAAAACCTGGAGATCACAATACGAACTCTGTGGGAGTTTGGCTGGATTCTGAATTTTCAGACGTCTGCCCTGGTTCCGTCCACAAAGATGGACTGTCTGGGACTGACTCAGGAGCCTTAGCCAGAGTGCTCCTTCCTCTGGACCAACTCCAGAAATTGCAGGCTGCAATTTGACTCCTGCTTTCCAACAGATGGTCATCCCTCTGGACTTCCATGTGGGTGCTGGGCCTGATGGTGTCTACCTTCGTGGCTGTTCCGTTTGTACAGTTCCATACGTGGTCCCTGCAAAGTAGGATTCTGACCAAATGAGACAAGACTCCACAGTCTCTGGACAATCGGATCTGGCTGAGTCAAGGAAAAAAGGAGTCCCGGATAATTGTGGCTTTGGCGCTTCGACTGGGCAAATCCTTCCTCCCCTTTTATTCAACAGTGGTCACCACGGATGCCAGCCTAAATGACTGGGAGGCGTCCTCGGCAAGCGTTCTGCTCAGGGGATCTGGACGCTGGAAGAGTCCAGACTGTTGATCAATTTCCTGGAACTCCAACGATCAGACTGCGTCTGGACCATTGGACAGATCGTCTTCAGGGTTGTCCAGTTTGTGTTCAATCGGACAATGCCACTGCCGTGGCTTATGTCAATCACCAAGGGGGCACAAGAAGTGTCCTGGAGGTAGCCAGCATTCTAAGGTGGCCAGAACGGTTTGTTCTAGCCCTCTCCACTATACACATTCCTGGGGTGGAAAACTGTCAGGCGGATTTGCTTAGTCTGCAGGCGTTTGGACCAAGGGGAGTGGGCCCTTCAGAAGTGTTTTCATCAGTTGTGTCTCCGGTGGGGCACCCCTGTGGTGGGATCTGTTGGCATCTATGCTAAACAGGTGCAGAGGGTTGTGGCTCGGTCAAGGGATCCTCTGGCGGACACCACAGACTTGTTGGTGGCCCAGTGAGGTCAGTATCTTCTGATTTATGGCTTCCCTCCTCTCAAGCTTCTGCCAAGGTTTCTATGCAGGATTGAGGCAGAAGGGATTTGGCCTTGCGAGGCTTGGTACGCCGATCTGGTGCAGCTGGTTGCCGACGTTCCTTGGTAGCTTCCTCTCAGGGAGGATCTCCTGTCCCTAGGACCGGTCTTCCATCCTGCTTTGCAGTCGCTGGCTTTGACAGAGTTTTATTTCTTCTGATGCTGCTCTTAACTAAACTGAGTACCTATAGCAGAATGGAGTATACCCCCTGGAACTGCCCATGGGCATAGCCAGACTTTTTTCCTACCTAGTGTCCTACTCCTGTAGGGGGAAGTATAACCAAATGGTTATGAAGATCTGAAGCTGTGTCCGTCAATGAACTTTAGAGAAATGGATTTTACGGTAAGTCAAAAATCCCATTTTTCCCTTTTTTTTTTTTTTTTCTATCAGGATACCCTTATTTTACAGGGATATCATACGCATTGCCCATTCACCATTTTCTTTTTTTTTTTTTCCCAATAGTTGATCGAGCAAGAAATATTTTCAGATGTACAATTTCAGTGAAATAACAGGCACTTACTGATACCTTTTGTTTACTGAGAACTCCAAGCTAGGGCACTGAATATGCAGACATTCATTTTCTAAGTTGGGGAATCTGCCAGAGGCCGCCCTCATGCCACCCTCTCCCTTTTCCTTGCAGCACTTGTCTTTTGACTTATTCTCAAAGGGGAACTATACTCCCTTCGGCTCCATTGATGCAGGGTCCAGGAGCTCCCCACCGACCACTGGCATCTTCTAATGGCCAGCTTTCGGGTACCAAGCACCGTCTGCTTTAATTGGCCAGGCTGATAGGACGTCACTCCCACACGGGAGTGCAGTCAGATTCGGCATTGCCAAATTTTGTGCTGTGAGCTACCTGTGCACAACTCGCTGTACATGGGCGTACAGGCATGTGGGTTATTTTAATGCATAAGAGTTAAGCACTTAGGGGCCGAGCCTTTTTCTGACATTTGTTGTTTAGTTAAAATCCGTATTTTTTGCTAGAAAATTACTTAGAATCTCCAAACATTATACATTTTTTTTTTTTTAGCAGTGACCCTAGAGAATAGAAATGGAGATTGTTGCAATAGTTTCACACAGTATTTGCATATCAGTCTTACAAATGCAATTTTTTTGAGGAAAAAATACACGTTTGAATTAAAAATAAGAAAACAGTAAAGTTAGCCCAATTTTTTTTTTTTTTTGTATAATGTGAAAGATGGTGTTGTGTCAAGTAAATTGATACCCAACATGTCTTGCTTCAAAATTGCGCTACAGTGCTTAAAAAAAATATCCATAGGTGATAGAGGAATTTTCACAGGTTACCTGTTTAGAGTTATAGGTGGTCTTGTGCTAAAATGTATTGCTCTCCCTCTAAAGATCGCGGCAATACCCCACATGTGTGGTTTGAACATAGTGGGCGCGACTTGCGTATGCGTTCTCTTCTGCACTTTAAAAGATCTTTTCTTTTTAAAAAACAAGAATAACTTTATGATCTTTTATTCCTGTTACATGGAATGTAAACATTCCTTGTAATAGAAATAAGCATGACAAGGCCTCTTTAGTCTTGGTTCACATATGTGCGATGACCGACATCGCATGTGATTCGGAGCGCACTGCTCGGAAAACCACATGCAATGTCTGTGCGATGCAAATTCAGCCATACAGATTGTATGGCTGAATTCGCATCGCATTCAGACACAACTCGCACAGGACCCTTTTTGGGTCTGCACCAGAATCGGATCGCATGGGTGTTCACACCTATGCGATCCATGTCTGAACTGACAGTTTCCACTGCGATATGCAAACTGATCTTGGGGTGTCGTTAACTTTGTATTGACTCCCCCAGCGATTTGCATATGGCAGTGTGAACTGCCTGCGAATTGAATGCGATGCGTGACCCTGCAGTGGATTCACAGGGTTCCCGCATCGCATATATGTGAACCGGCACCAAATGCGAGATCTGGGGTCAAAAAGACCTCAGATCTCTCATTTAAAAGCAAATAAGTAATTTTCCTTTTTTTAAATTAAAAAACCGTTGGGTGGAAGTAACGTCGCTCCATTCCTCCGTGGAATAGAGTCGAGTGGGGGCCATCTTGCCCTCACTCAGCTTCCTGTCCATCAATCCACAGGATCGGATCGTTTTTGCCGTTAACGATGGCTCCAGTAAGCAGGGAAACTACTGCAAAACAGCAGGGGAGGGCTGCTGCCATTACTCCAGTATATAACGTCAAAGTAATGACGTGTGTGTGTGTGTGTATATATACAGTAGCGATGCACCGAATGTTCGGCAACCAAAATTATTCGGCCGAAAATAGCCAAAAAAAGCACTTTCTGTGTTCGGCCGAATAAGTAAATAGGCCGAATAAATTTTGCCGAACAATGAAGTTTTTAACTCCCTCCCATCCGCGCTACAGCCTATATACGGCTGCAGCGCGGACTTGAATTTTCGGGAGGCCGTTTTTAAACGGCCTCCCAGAAAGACTCTCCCCGCGCGCTCCCGCGAGCGCGCATCAGGGAGAATCTGTGTCGGCCGTGTCCCTTGGACATGGCCGATCACAGATCGTGGTGAATGGCCAATCACAGCGGCCATTCACCACGTGATCAAGCCATCCAATGAGAGATGATCTCATATGTAAACATATGAGATCCTCTCTCATCGCCGGCGCTCCTTCCTCACACAGACACTGCAGTGTGAGGAAGGAGGGGGAGCCGACAGCCGCCGGGGACACAGCAATGTAATCAGGGCACTGACGCAATCAAATAACCCGCGTAGAGTGAGAGGCGCGCGCTTTATGCAGCAAACATGTCAGCAGTGTGGAAGCACTTTAAAGTGTCAGAGAAAGAGGCAAAAACGGCCGTTTGCAGACATTGTTCTGCTGAATTGTCCAGAGGGGGTGCATCTGCAAAAACGTACAGCACTTAAAGTTTAATTTATCACTTAAAATCAAGACACCCCGAACATCATGCAGAGTACGAGACTTTTACTAAAAAGCAAATTTCTCTATCGCTCATTGACAGACGTAGTCTTCTTGATTCTCAAGAGCTGGGTTATGTTGTCTCCGCAGGAGTAGGACTAGGCAGAAAGACAAAACGTTCTGGCTCCACCTTAGGGGCAGTCCCTGAGGGTATATCCTCCCTCTCTCTGCTACAGGGAATCAGTTTTTTTCTGTCTAGTCAGGAGTAAGGACCTAAGTTCCTTGCTGGGATCTTTTGGTCCTGGCAAGACTTTTTTCTTTAGAAAAAGACATTTTTTAGGTAGTTTTTCTCCAGTGTTTTTCCTGTGAGATCTTCAAGCAAAAATGCCGGACTGGGCGACACTTGTGGTCACCCCAGCCGGCCTACGAGCGCGCGCAGACCATGGCATTGCGCTTGGTCGGCCGCGACACATTCAAGTAAGTATGCGGGGCCGGGCGACGGGCTGGATGTTGAGATCCAGTGGTCACCCCGGTTTCTGCCTACGAGCGCGTGCAGACCAGAGCTCCGCGCTGGGTCGGCCGCGACGGAGTCCCAGTGGAGGGACTGACCTTGCGAGTTAAAAGTCTCGCTTGGACGCCAGGAACCAGAGAGTCGAGGCGTCCGGAGTGGTCCACAAACCCCCACCCCGGTGGAGAGGGTATTGTGAAGAGAGGGTGCCTGTCGGTTCGGTATGGTGAGTAAACGTTCCCTTTTTTTCTTTCCTCGTTATGAGGCAGTATGAATTATGGGCCCCTCCATATATGGTCAGTATATATCTGATACTTATAAGTCCCCCTTGTAATACAGCATGTGTTTGTGGGAAATGGACTTGGTTTGAGAGCTAACACTCTACCCAGCAGACTGTAACATTACAGCAGACATAGGTATAATCCTACCTTATTTGTAGTGTATCTCCTGTAGATCCATATATCGCCTCTTAGCAGAGATGCAGGTGGATGTGCTGGGAAAACGATTTCGGCGGTCCGCCGCCATTTTGCCGTAGACCAAGTGCATGTATGTCCTCAGGTCACGCCGGCCGCCATGTTTTTGGAGTCTTAGGTCTCTTCTATGGGGGCGGCCATGTTTCGTGAGCCCAGCTACCTCGTGGAGAGCTGGGAACGCCGGAAGGCGTACACAGGGGGCGGAGCCACGTCCTTCTACCCGGGAAAAAGCAACAGCTCCTTCCAGTCTGTAAAAGACAGACGCTGACTGCAGTTGGTTGGAAACTTCACTGCATCGGTTGGTGAGCCTTGGGGGTCCCTCTCTCTCTCTGTGGGATCGAGAAGCAGGTACTCTGAGGGGCGCTATTGCGCTAGGGGGAGACACACAAAAAAAAAAAAAAAGTTTTTTTGTTTTTGCTGGCAAAGGTGTCCTGAATTAACATGGACCCTGCCACTCATGTATCTCCTCCGGATCCCCTCGAGGGGTCTGCGGGATACTCCAGCACCCCACTGACAATTGAATCATTGTCAGCTATTATGGAAACTTTTGTGTCCCGGGTGGAAGTGGCTTGTCAGGGACAGGGCGCAAGAAAGCGACCCCCGCCTAACCCCTTATTATCTGAAACCTCGGATTCAGACTCTGAGCCTATTTCTGCAAAGTCAGGTACTTCATCTGGGATTGGTGTCTCGGGTCCTGTCTCTTCAGACAGCGAGGAGGATGTTTCGGCATCCGCCATAGCCCGAGAGGAAGCGTTGGTAAACGCACTCATTGTATCTGTTCAAGAAACCTTAAGGTTACAGGGTATTCCATCGGAAATAGCTGAAACTGAAATCCCTTTTGGGACTAAAAAACGCATCAAAGTGGCAAAGGTTTTTCCATTGCCCAAATGTTTTGGCAATCCAATCGAAGAATGGCGTCTGCCAAAACGCACTTTTACTATTTCTAAACGCATTGACAGGCGTTATCCGTTTGAGGAAACCCTCATTAAGAAATGGACAGAACCACCTGTGGTGGATTCACCAATTGCTAGATTGAATAAAGCCACGGTTATTCCTCTAGAAGACGCTCCGTCTTTTAAAGATCCAGTGGATCGCAAGATAGAAGCTATGTCTCGCACCATGTTTTCCTTGATTGGATCAGCTTTCAGACCTATAATAGCTATTGGTCTGGTTTCGCAGGCTGTAACTGAATGGACCAAGTGGTTACGCCGGGACTTAGAAGAGGTCCCTCAGGCGGTATCAGATTTGTTGGAACAAATGATACAGGGGTTACAGTTTGTGTGTGATGCGGCGTTAGACGCCACTCCATTATTGGCGCGAGCATCAGTCTCAGCAGTGGTTCTCAGGCGTACACTGTGGCTAAAAGGTTGGTTAGCCGACCAAGGTTCCAAAAAAGCATTGGCTAATATCCCCTTTTTAGGAGAGCGTCTATTTGGAGCCAACTTAGATGAGATCATTAAGGATCTCACGGGTGGAAAGAGCACCTTTTTACCGCAAAATTTTAAAGGTAAAGGAACTCGTCAAAGACGAGGGCCTTCTTTTTCTGCTCACAAGAGGTTTTTTTCGTCCCGCGGGTGAAAAAATTAAGTCCTCCAAAGCTCCTGCAGGAGGCGTCAGGGGTCGTTGGTCGGGCAAGCAAAAGCCCGCCCCCTCCAGACCTGAAGATAAACCGTCCAAAGCCTGAAGGTGCGCCCCCACCCATAACTGGGGTGGGGGGACGTCTTCGCCGGTTCCCGGATCCATGGCTTTCCAGAATCCCGGACAAATGGGTTTGCGAAGTCATAAGGTCAGGGTACAAGATCGAGTTTCGATCTCTCCCACCGGCGCGATTCTTCCCTTCCAATATCCGACTATCCCCGGATCGTTTAGAAGATCTGCGGAGAGCAGTCACAGATTTACTACAACAAGGAGTGGTAGTCCACGTTCCTTGGACAGAACGGTTTCAAGGGTTTTATTCAAACCTATTTACAATACCCAGGAAAGAGGGCAAAGTGCGTCCAATTCTGGACTTAAGGGCACTCAATTCTTTTGTCAACATAAGAAGATTCAGAATGGAGTCCATTCGCACAGTAGCAGCCTTCCTGCATCCAGGGGATGTCCTAGCGTCCATAGACATCAAGGACGCATATCTTCACATTCCCATTTTTCGCAGGACATCAGCGGTTTCTACGCTTTTCCGTAGAAGAGAACCACTATCAGTTTGTGGCGTTACCTTTCGGTCTCGCCACGGCTCCGCGGGTCTTCACAAAGGTGTTGGCCCCAATGTTGGCACTTCTACGCCAAAGAGGCATATCGATCCTTGGTTACCTAGACGATCTTCTGCTTCATGCAGAGTCTCCTCAGACCTTGCTACAAAACATAGAAATTACTATGATTTCTTTACAGGAATTCGGGTGGCTGGTGAACCAGCAAAAGTCATTTCTGGTTCCCACCCAGAGGCTCGAATATCTGGGTCTAATTCTAGACACAGCCAGGACAAGAGTTTTTCTTCCGGTAGGGAAACTCCGAAAGATTCAATCAGCAGTCCAGTTGTTACTGTCCAACAGCTGGTCTTCCCTTCGGACTTGCATGAGGGTTCTGGGGTTGATGATGGCTTCGTTCGAAGCAGTCCCATTTGCCCAGTCCCATACCCGAATTCTTCAGCAAGAGATTCTTCTCTGATGGAATCGGAATCCGGAATCCCTGGACAATCAGATCCGATTGAGCAAACAGACCAGAGAGTCTCTGGTCTGGTGGCTTCGGTCTCCGATGCTCAGCCAGGGAAAGTCATTTCTGCCAATATATTGGACGATAGTGACCACGGATGCCAGTCTATCCGGATGGGGAGGAATTCTCGGTCAGTTATCTGTCCAGGGACTTTGGTCCCCGGAAGAATCCATGTTACCGATAAATGTATTGGAACTGAGAGCGATCAGACTTTGTCTGATTCACTGGACCGAGCAGCTCCAGGGCAGCCCGGTTCGGATCCAGTCGGACAATGCCACGGCCGTGGCTTATGTCAATCACCAGGGGGGCACCAAGAGTGTCCGAGCGGCCAAAGAAGTGGCTTGCATTCTTCGCTGGGCGGAACGATTTGTTCCAGCAATCTCTGCGGTGTTCATTCCGGGGGTGGAGAATTGGCAGGCAGATTATCTCAGCCGTCAGACTCTGGATCAGGGGGAATGGTCCCTCCATCCAGACGTTTTCCACCAGTTGTGCCTACGGTGGGGCACCCCGGATATGGATCTGTTGGCATCTCGATTCAACAGGAAAGTTCAGAGATTCGTGGCTCGCTCCCGCGATCCTCTAGCAGAAACCGCAGACGCACTGATCGACCCGTGGGGGCAATACCAGCTAATGTATGCCTTCCCTCCTCTCGCGTTACTGCCAAGACTTCTTCGCAGGATAGAGGAGGAAGGAATTCCAGTAATTCTGGTAGCTCCGGACTGGCCTCGTCGAGCTTGGTACGCCGACGTGGTCAGACTGGTGGCGGACGTCCCGTGGAGACTTCCTCTCAGGGAGGACCTACTGTCTCAGGGACCGATCTTCCATCCTGCTTTACGATCGCTGGCTTTAATGGCCTGGCTATTGAGACCCAGGTGCTGAAGGACAAGGAATTGTCAGCTTCAGTTATTCCTACTCTAGTTGAAGCAAGGAAAGCGACTTCCAGAAAGACTTATCATCGCACATGGAAGTCCTACATTGCATGGTGTGAACCTTTGGGGTTCCGTCCTCGGTCTCATTCGATTAGTCGAATATTAGCTTTTCTGCAACAAGGGGTTGAGCAGAAACTGGCCTTGAGTACTATCAAGGGTCAGGTCTCAGCATTAGCTATCTTCTTTCAGAAGCCTTTGGCTACTCATTCCTTGGTGCGGAATTTCATCCAGGGGGTGCGACATCTGGCTCTGCCAGTGCACGCGCCGTTACCCCCCTGGGATCTTAATTTAGTGTTGTCAGTTCTTCAGAAACCTCCCTTTGAAGATATTAGGGAGATTCCTCTACCTACGTTGTCCCAGAAGGTGGCCTTCTTGGTGGCTATTACTTCTGCACGCAGGGTGTCAGAACTGGCCGCATTATCTTGTCGTTCACCATATCTGGTGGTTCATAGAGATAAGGTGGTTCTTCGTCCGAATCCATCCTTCCTACCAAAAGTGGTTTCAGAATTTCATTTGAATGAAGAAATTGTGTTACCTTCTCTGTGTCCTAAGCCCAGTCATCCGCGAGAGTTTGCTTTACACTCCTTGGATGTGGTCCGGGCGATCAGGGTATACTTGAAAACGACAGACTCGTTTCGCAAGATGGATTCACTTTTTGTGATCCCAGATGGACCCAAAAAGGGGTTGCCTGCATCTGCCGCGACCATTTCCAGATGGATCAGACAGATGGTAGTACAGGCTTATTCTATTAAGGGTCGGGAACCCCCGTTCCCTGTTAAGGCGCACTCCACTCGGGCACTTAGTGCGTCATGGGCCTTTCGCCATCAGGCGTCAGTGGTCCAGGTGTGCAAGGCGGCTACCTGGTCGTCGGTGCATACCTTTACTAAACATTATAAAGTTGATGTAATGGCATCGTCTGATGCCTCGTTTGGCCGCAAGGTTTTGCAGGCCGCAATTTGAGGAGACCAGTGGTCTACCTCGAGGGTTTTTCCGTTGGAAAATTTTTCTTTAGTCTCATTCTTTGTTTATAATGAGCCTTTAAAACTTCTAGTTTGGCACCGGTTGGGCCTTCTAGATTGGATTTGATTTTGTCAATCCCACCCCTCATTTGTGGCACTGCTTCTGGATGTCCCAGCTCTTGAGAATCAAGAAGACTACGTCTGTCAATGAGCGATAGAGAAAAATGGATTTTTGTAAGATCTTACCGTAAAATCCTTTTCTCTTAAGCTCATTGACAGACGTAGTACCCGCCCCTCTATCATTGAGTTGGGTTGGGTTAAATTCTCTGTTACTGCTTTAGAACAGAACTGATTCCCTGTAGCAGAGAGAGGGAGGATATACCCTCAGGGACTGCCCCTAAGGTGGAGCCAGAACGTTTTGTCTTTCTGCCTAGTCCTACTCCTGCGGAGACAACATAACCCAGCTCTTGAGAATCAAGAAGACTACGTCTGTCAATGAGCTTAAGAGAAAAGGATTTTACGGTAAGATCTTACAAAAATCCATTTTTTTACCATTTAATTATTGTAATGGTGAAAAAATTGGCAAAATAAATGGAAAAAAATGCGAAACACCGCGTTCGGTATTCGGCCTTCGGCCAAGCATTTCATTATTATTCGGCTTCGGCCAAGAATTTCATTTCGGTGCATCCCTAATATACAGTGGGCTGTCCAGAAGTAGGTAAAGCATGTCTCTTCTGCATTAAAAATCCTGCATGTTCACCCATTTTTGGTTTTGTTCATAAATAAAGTTCCACTTTAACCACTTCCGCACCGCCCGCCGCAGTTTTACGTCGGTACTTTGACGTTAAATATCGGTGTTATGGCAGCAGATAGCTGCCATAACCCCGGTATTTTCTTACAGGGAGGGCGGTCCTCCTTCACATAAGTGGTCTGAGCCGTGGATTTTTATGGGCAGTGGGAGAGGTGCCTTCACCCCGCTTCCCAGAGCCGTCGGTAGCATGGAAAATAATCCAATTCTCTTAGGTGCTGTGCAGGAAGTCCAGTGAGGGCAAGATGGCCCCCACTCAACTCTATGGCCTTGGAGGACCAGAGCGACGTCATACGTCGCTTCCTTCCAATGGTCTAAAAGGGCCCTTTTTTTGTTTTTAAAGAGGTTGTAAACTCAGTTCATTTTTTTTTTTTTTTTACAAGCCGAAAGAGAAACACATAATGAGCTAGTATGCATCGCATACTAGCTCATTATGAAATACCTTAGAACGAGCCCCTGCCGTGCCGTCCGCTCACCTCTGACGGGCGACATGTCGCCCGTCTTCCGGGATCGCGGCAACCGGCCATCTGATTGGCCGAAGCCGCGGTGCCGTCATGCACGCGCGTGGGAGCCGACAGTCACGGCACGGGTCTCTGAAGAAACGGCACCAGCGGCCGTTCCTTCTGAGCGAATGTGCCAGTGACGTCACTGGCTGCATGTAAGGTAAATATCTCCTAAACGGTACATGTTTAGGAGATATTTACAGTACCTATAGGTAAGCCTTATCATAGGCTTACCTATAGGTAAAAGTGTCAGAGGAGGGTTTACTTCCTCTTTAAGGGTAGATGTGAGATCTGAGGTCTTTTTGACCCCAGATCTCACATTAGAGGACTTGTCCTGCTTATTTCTATTACACGGGATCTAGCCCACGACCTCCTATGGAGATTAAGTACCAGTGTTTGTCGCCATTCCACGAGCGTGCGCAATTTTGAAACCTGACATGTTGGGTATCTATTTACTCAGCGTAACATCTTTCACATTATAGAAAAAATTGGGTTAACTTTACCATTATTTTTTAATTCTTAAAAGAGTATTTTTTTTTTTTCTTTTTTAAATTGCGTTTGCAAGACAGCTGCCCAAATATGGTATGACATAAACTATTGCAATGATCTCCATTTTTTTCCTAGGGTCTCTGCTAAAAAAAAATTAATGTTTGGGGTTTCTAAGTCATTTTCTTGCAAAAAAAATACTGATTTTAACTTGAAACAAGAAGTGTCAGAAATAGGCCTGGTCCTTAAGTCGTTAAGGAAGGCAGGGATGTGTGTCACTGCCCTGACTTTGGAGCTGGACAGCTAATAGCTGTTGGGTACCATGGGTTATGATGTTATATTGGTTAACTTTTTTTTTTTTTTTTTTTTTTTTTTTTTATTAAACTGTTTATAGCACCATTAAACTGTATGAAGAGCGATCATTTCAGTGCCATTTCTTGTGCCAATGACATTCAGTGCAATTTCTTGTAGTGTTTCCGGTCACTTCTAAAAGTTCCACTAATATTTTTTTTTTTTAAGAATTTAAGAGCTCAGTTAAAAGTGGACCTGTTTTTAAAAATCACAGTAGAACAAAACAGTAGCCAATATATTAAGTAGTAAATTAAAAACAAATCGATTTACATGGTGTGAATATATAAAACTATAAACAAAAAGTGTAATACATTGCAGCTTTCAAACGCTTAGATGAGATGTCTACATTTTATTTATTTATTTATTTATTTATTTTTTGAAGGCTTTGTTTTGCCTGGGGTTGGGGTTAGTATTTTGCAAGCTTGTTTTTACTTCCATTTTAATCTCTCAAAAATTGAGGATGCTGCATTTCAGGACGAGATCAACAGATATATACTGCACTTGCTAAAATTGCTCCACTCCAACCCCCTCCTTGGTTGTTGGTGGGCCCCTCTGGTACCCCCCCTCCCCCTGCACTGTACCTGGGGGATGCGCCGCCTACGGCTGGGCTTCTTGGCTGAGGGGGAGGGGGGGCACTGGCTGTTACTGGGGTCCTGTGTCTGGTCCCCCCTTTTATTGCAGGCTAAATGCCAGGGCTCCCTCCTGGGTCCTGTGGAGCCGTGTACGGTGTCCATTTTGTCGTATTCTGTTTTTCAATGGGCAACAGCCATGTTTCATTGGTCTGGCGTGCTAATGGAGTGGCGGCCATGACAGGGGAGCCTCTGGGGCTCCTCCTTACCCCTGATATTGACTCCTGGGTTTTTTCCTTCCCCTTGAACGCCACAAGTCTAGCAGTGCTTCCTAGTGCTACTCTGGTGGGTTGGTGAGGCTGGTGGAGTCCCTTTCTCTCGGATGCAGGTTGTAGGGTGCTCTGCTTGCTGGTGGCCCATAGCGGTGCTAGACCCGTTTTGTGGGGGTCCACCTCATTACTTATGGAGTCTCAGGAGCATGTTTTCCCACCTGAGGCTGCAAGTCCCTAGGGGTCCCAGCCCTCCATGGGTGCACTGACGACAGTCCTGGAGTCCTTTCTTTCGCTGCTGGCGAGCTAGCAAAAAGCATCCCCCACCTTTCCCTGCCTCATCTGTCTCATTAGATCCTAAATCTTAATGAATGACGCCACGGATGTAGCCCACCCTGCGGGGTCTGCAGCCACGCTCCCTGATTAACAGAGGACGATTCCTCCAACTCTGTAGCTGTGTACGAGAAGGGGCTAGTTGACACACTGTATTTGTGCGGGAAATTTTAAGAATTAAGGCTACGGCGGGGGTGCAAGGCCCCTTTGGCACCCACATGCCATCTTGCACAGCAACTGTTTCCTTAGCCCCCCGGTTTTGACAAATTTGTCTCTAAAGAATGGGAGTGTCTGAAACGCCCCTTTGTGGATCCTACATGCCTTTTTGCGGTGTGGCACCCCTTTGAGTTGAGGCGCGCTCCTGCGTGGTCACGGACCCCCCCCCGCGCGTGTGGCCAGCGGACCCGATGTCCGCCGGCCACTCGGCGATCGGCGGGGGAGAGGGAGAATGTCAGGCAGCTTGTGTAAACAAGCGACCTGTCATTCTCCTCGCTGTAAAGACACTGATCAAACGGATCTAGTATGTAGATCCGTTGATCAGTGTCCTTACAGCTCAAGCCACAGCCAATCACAGTAGAAAGCACGCCCCTAGGGACACACACAGCCCCTCCCTCCCAAGTAAAGTTAACCCCTTCACTACCAGTGTATTTTTACAGTAACAGTGCATATATATAGCACTGATTACTGTAGAAATGTCACTGGTAACCCCAAAAGTGTCACAAATGTCAGTCAAGGGTCCGATCTGTCCGCCGCAATGTCGCAGTACCGCAAAAAAAATCGCAGATCGCCGCCATTACGCGTTAAAAAAAAAACAACAAAAATGACAAAAATCTTTCCCTTTGTTAGTAAACGCGATAACTTTTGCGCAAACCAATCAAAATACGCTTTTTGCGATTTTTTTTTTTTTTTTTACCAAACATAGGTAGCATAAAACAAATTGGCCGAAAATTTTAAAAAATTTTGATTTTTACATTTTTTTGGGGGGGAATTTCATATAAAAAAATGTGAAAAATATTGCTATTTTTGCAAAATTGACGCTCTTTTTTTTGTTTATAGCGCGTGATCAAAAAATCGCACAGGTGATCAAATACCACCAAAAGAAAGCTCTGTTTGTGGGGAAAAAAAGGACGCCAAATTAGTTTAGGTACAGCGTCGCACGACAGCGCAATTGTCCGTTAAAGTCACGCAGTGCCGAATCGCAAATACCCCCTGGTCGGAATGGGGGTAAAATCTTCCGGGGCTTAAGTGGTTAAAGATACGGCAGACAGAAAGGTGGAGTCTGTGGCCCGCAATATGCTCACTTTTGCTCGCCCGCCGCTTAGCCCAGTCCTGGCCATTGCCCTGGTGTTGCAAACACTGAGTGGGCTAAGCTTTTGTGCCATGATTTAGAGGGTGAGCAGATTCCCCCTGCCTTTGCTGGGTGGCGGACTAGTTGGTCCAGGGGTTGCAGTTTTGTCTGTTATGCCTTTTTGGATGCGGTTCCCCTAATTTCTAAGCTATCTATTTAGACAGTAATGCTTGAGCCTGTATTGTGGCTTAAGTGTCGGTCTGCGGACCAGACTTCTATAAATGGTCTGTCTGATTTACCCTTTCAAGGCGATCACCTGTTTGGGCCTACCCTGGAAGACCTCATTAAGAGTCTCACAGGGGGGAAGAGTGTACCTTGCTTACACAGTCTTGGAAGGGGAAAGAACCTAGTTGCATACATGGCCCGTCTTTCACAAGAAGTTTTTCGTCCCGTGGGATCAACTGACAAGGATTCAAAACCTTTCAATTCCTCCTCGGGAGGTTCCAAGCAGCCCTGGTCTGGCAAGCCAAGAGCAGGATTCTCTAGACCTGCAGACAAGGCTCCTTGAGCATGAAGGTGTGCCTTCACTGATGCCTGGGGTGGGGGGGACATCTTCGCTTGTTTACAGGCCTTGGACCACCTTGGTAAACAACCAATGGGTCCATGAAGTGATACTGTCTGGTTACAAGATAGTTTTTCGTTCTTGCCCTCCGAAAAAGTTCTTCCCTTCCATTATGCTTCTGTCCCAGAATGATTGCAAGCTCTCTTTGAGGCAGTGCAAGACCTGTTGCTTCGGGGTGCGATTGTCCTGGTTCCGGTATTGAATCGATTTCAGGGTTTTTATTCAAACCGGTTCATGGTCCCAAAATAGGGCAAGGTTCCTCCAATTTTGATGGCATCGCTTCATCCGGGGGACTTTCTTTCTGCTGTGGGAGAGGAACATTACTAGTTCATTGTGTTACCCTTTTAGTCTCTGCTCCGCTCCTTGGGTCTTCACAAAAGTGTTGGCCCCGGTTCTGGTGTTGCTACGTCAGCGGTGGATTGCGGTACTGGGCTACCTGGACGGCCTCCTCTTGCGAGCGGAGTCCCCTTCTGCCCTAACGGATGATGTGGAGTTCACTATACAGTAGAGCACGATTAATCGTATGAAAATCGCAATCTCGATTCACCCCTCCTGACGATCTGAACCTGACATATGCTCGATTCTTTGCATAGCTGCAGAGAGAACAGCTGTGGAAAAAAAAAAAAAAAAGCCTCCAGCAAACAAATGCCTATTAACATTAGTCTCCCAGTAACTATAAACAAAATGATTACATTGTATCTTTTCCTTCCCTCTGCAAGGGAGAAAGGAAGTTTAACCTCTTAAAGACTAGACCTTTTTCTGACACTTGTTGCCTGCAAGTGCTTTTGCTAGAAAAGTACTTAGAACCCCCAAACGTTTTATATATTTTTTTAGCAGAGACCCTACAGAATAAAATGGCGATTGTTGTAATATTTTATGTCACACTGTATTTGCGCAGCAGTCTTTCAAACGCAATTAATAGACTTTAATGAATAAAAAAAAAAACGTAATAGTAAAGTTATCCCAATTTTTTTTTGTTACACAGAGAATCGTGAGAGAATCGTGATCTTTATTACAAGCTAAAAAATCGTGATTCTCATTTTGGCCAGAATCGTGCAGCTCTACTATACAGACCCTGACAGAGTTCAGTTGGCTACCAGAAGTCTGCTGTGATTCCATCCAAAAAACTGGATAATCTGGGTCTGATTCTGGAATTAGCCTAACCAGAGTGTTCCTTCCTCTGGACAAAATCCACAAGTTTCATGCTGCAATTCACCTACTGCTGTCCAGCAGGTGGAGTGGTCCCTCCCTCTGGACTTGCATGCGGGTGCTAGGCTTGATGGTATCTGCCTTTGAGGTGGTTCAGTTTGCAGAGTTTTACACGAGGCCCCTTTACAGGGAAATCCTGGTACAATGGGACATGTGACCAGAGGTCTGAGGACAATCTGATTCGGCTGAGCCAGGAAACCAGGGTGTGTCTATAGACTGATGACTTAATTTCTCGGCAGGGCAGATCCTTTCTCCCCTTGTATTGAACAGTGGTCACTACAGATGCCAGTCTGTCCAGGTGGGGAGATGTCCTGGGACTGCGCTCCCCTCAGTGTTGTGTGACACTGGAAGAGTCCAGACTGCCGATCAGTGTCTTGGAACTTGGGAGGATCAGACTGTGCCTGGATCACTGGACGGATCGACTCCGGGGGGCTTCCAGTGCGGATCCAGCTGGACAATGCCACGGCAGTGACTTATGTCAAGCACCAGGGCAGATCAAAAAGTGTGTTGGGAGCCCTGAAAGTAGCTAGCATTTTCCGGTAGGCGGAATACTTCGTTCCAGCACTTAACTTGGTGCTTTCACTTCTCCAGAAGCCTCGCTTTGAAAATATTCAGGAGATTCCCCTGCTTACGCTATCCCAGGAGGTGGCCTTTTTGGTGGCTATTACTCCTGCTCGCAGGTTGTCGGTGCAGGCGGCGTTTCCTTGTCGTATCCTCTACTTGGTGGTCCACAAAGATCAGGTGGTTCTTTGCCCATGTCTGTCATTCCTTCCTAAGGTTGTCTGATTTCCATTTGACCCTGTATGTGGTTCGAGAGATTTGGGTGTATTTGGCAGCCTTGGAGTCTTTTTTCGGAGGTCAAACTTACTGCTTGTGTTCACGGACGGGCCAAGAAAAGGGCTGTCTTGTTCTTCTGCGATCGTTTCTAGATGGATCAGACAGAGGGTGACTCAGGCCTGATCTGTCAAGGGTCAGGTTCCTCCTTTCCCTGTAATGGCGCACTTTACTCGGGCTGGGCCTTCCGTCATCAAGCGTCAGTAGCGCAGGTTTGCAAGGCGGCCACTTGGTCGTCGGTGCACACTTTCACTAAATTCTACAAAGTGGTGGTGTTGGCATCTGCAGAACCTTCCATTTAGACTGCAAGGCTTTGCAGGCTGCTGTTTAGAGTGGTTGTTCACTCTTTTTGTGGGTGTATTGTTCAGGTTGGGCTCCAGTTGTTTTTTGTTGAGCTCCTGTTTAACTTGTTGGCTATTGTGTTCTAGCCTTGGGATTTTTTGTTGTCCCACCCCGCGTGTTTGGCACTGCTTGGGGACATCTTTATGGTTCTGAAAAATGAAGAGCTGTGTCCGTCAATGAACGAAAGAGAAAATTAGATTTTTGTACTTGCTGTAAAATCCATTTCGCTGAGTTCTTTGACAGACCAAGCACCCACCCCTCTATGGAGTTGTAATACTTCTGACACTGTTTGTTACTAAACTAAACACCTATAGCAGAGAGGGGGAGTATACCCCCTGGGCCTGGCCATAGGCATAGCCAAGTCTTTTTTATATATATTTTTTTCTGCCTAGTGTCCTACTCCTGTAGAGGGCAACAGAACCATATGGTTCTGAATAACGGAGGCTGTGTCCATCAATTAACTCAAAGAAGTGGATTATACGATAAGTACAAAAATCTTTTTTTTTTTTTTTTTTTTTTTCCAATGTTTACCTTAATTTTGTTAAAATGTAATCCTCTTCAGAACAAAAAAGATATATCCTGACCATCTTCAGATACAGTGTGGTATACTATGAAAAAGGAAACTTTGGGAAACTGGAGGTATTTTAAGGTTAATGGGACTGACCTGTGCAGATGGGGAGCCTTTCCTTATGACCCCCCCCCCCCTTGACGTATGATATAATTCAACCTTTTAGAGACAAGAGGAGGCATGAGCAGTAGTGTGTAGAGCAATGGTCTTCAAACTATGGCCCTCCAATTGTTCAGGAACTACAATTCCCATCATGCCTAGTCATGCCTGTGAATGTCAGAGTTTTACAATGCCTCATGGTATGTGTAGTTCCGCAACAGCTGGAGGGCCGTAGTTTGAAGACCCCTTGTGTAGAGGAACTATGTTAAAGCTAGTAAGAAACGGTATTGTATTAAATTGAGTTTTCCTGTTTTATGTGCATTCACAACTTTTAAATTGTAACCGTATACTTTCACAAACAGTGTGAGTTCATACAAATTATCTTAACACTTTGCTCTGATTATTTGGATCATGTACACACTGTAACTTGAGAAAAAGCCAGCAATGTATACTCAAGAAAAAAAAAAAATTAAAAATGCTAATGCAGATACCATGTGGATTTTATAAAAAGAAAAGACTATTCTGAACTTTATAATGTCACTTACAACCTAGGCAAAGATCACATGGTATCTGGCAATCTGGTTGACCTCAATAAAGACTACCTAGAGTGTGTTATTTTCTATCAGACTGGACTGATCGGTGAAATAAGCAGGTCAGTTGGAAGCAGAAGCTGCTTATGTAATGTTTTTATGTTCAGATAGAATTATAGATTACACATAAAAACAAGCATCTAAAATTTTAAAGAACCATATATAATAAATCCTTAATTTCAAATCTGCTACAGGACCCGTTCGTGCTTTACCCCCTTTGGCCTTGGCAACACCAAGTAACCAGTCGTAGAGGGTGGAATTCCATGAGCTTCAGATGGGTTGTCGTGTTTTTTTTTTTTTTTTTTTTTTGTTTTGTTTTTTTTGTTATTGGTTATTACAATTTTTTTATATCCCTCTTGAGATGAGCAATGTTCACTGTGTCTACTTGCTGTCAAATAGTTAGGTTAGCTGAATGTGTCCATTTCAGTTTATCTGGTCAGGGAGTGAGTGCAAATCTTTCCTGTGGGGTCACAGATGGGAGTAAAACCCTGACAAAAGTTCTAAATCCGTAAAACATGCGAGTGTTTACTGGATTTGAACTTTAAATGAAAAGAATTAAAGTACTGAAGGAAACTCAGGATTTGTTTTTTGTCAGGTAAACAGGGAAAGTGTAACTTAAAACAGGGTTCGACAAACCCCGGTCGCCAGGTCGCCATGGCGACCAGAAACCGCGTCCTGGCTCCTGATTTGCGGCCAGCCCACTCTCTGCAACTCCTGACTGACTGCCCGGACACGCAGCTCAGAGTGTCAGGCAGCCGATGCTTCGCTCTCCCCCCTCCCTGGTCTCCGTGTTTTCCCTGGAGCCGTGCAGTAATATGAAGTCCGGCTGTGTGTAACATGAGAGGGGAGGGGGCGGGCCTCTTCTCCTCTGCCAGAGCACGGTCCGGAATGGCTGCTCTCTGAGCTCTCTTCTGCTGCCCGTAGCGTCCTTATCAGGCTGGTCTTCCTCCCCCCAGGGACCACAGCGGGAGTTCAGACCTTGGAGAAGAGTGAGGAGGAGGAGGAGGGGGACCCGGCAGCCTGTGTGCCCTTTACCTGACCTAGCAGGCAGACTGTCACAGTAACTACTATGAGGGAGGGGGGGAGAGTTCTGGTGGAGGATAGAGCACGGGGGCTGCCTGTGTGTGTGTTCATGTTTCCATGCTGTGACACACTGAGCCGCTGTTCTAATAGTGCAAAGTTGTTTAAGGTGTGCTGTGAGGTGGAGGAGGGGAGATGAGGCTGGCATGCTTTAAAATGATCTTTTTATGTCCTCTGATAAAGCCCTGTGTATTATCAACAATCACCACAGGCAGGAAGTAGCTGCAAAGAGGCAACAGAAGATCAGCAGCGCTGGAATACTTCTTTCATCCTTTTCTGTGTTTGTTTTATTTAAAATGTCACAAAGGCTTTATTTAGATGTGCAGTTGGGTGCTGTAAAGACATGTTTTTGCCACCCACCAACAGCCACCCTTAAAGCGGAGTTCCACCCTGGATTTTTTTTTTTTTTTTTTAATACCCCCGGGACAGTCAGGGCTAGTGCATTCCACAATGGCTAGCCTCTGATCTGTCCCGGGTTGCACTTACCTGTTAGGACAAATACTTACCTTGCAAACGTCTTGTCCAGCGCTGCCATCTCAGATGTGGGCAGCTTGAAGCCAGCGAGATCCTCTTCTGCGTCCTCTTCCGCCTTCTTTGGTCCCACGATGCTCTGCGCCGGCCCCGACGTCACTTCCGGGTCGCGCGCGTCATCCCTCTACAGCTTCTGGGCATGCCCAGAAGCTGTTTAGAAGGGGATGACGCGCGCGACCCGGAACTGACGTCGGGGCCGGTGCAGGCGCAATGATTCCTGGGAGCTATGACGTCCAGCTCCCAGGAATCATTGCAGAGCCAGGAAGTGACGACGGGCCGCGGCCGAGGAAGAAGGAAGTAAGGTAAGTATTTTTTCTTCGCTACGAGGTAAGTAAAAAAAAAAAAAAATATGCGATTATCCATTTCTTTTTCAGGTGACCCGGAGCGAGAAGATGGAGGTAAGTATAAAAATAGGGTGGAACTCCACTTTAAGCTACAATAGGCAGCAGATGAGGGTATTTTACATGCCGCAGTCATGATGCATTAGCATAAAAAGGAGTTTCCCCTATAACAGGTTTTTAATGTCATTCTTTCTGGCCAGCCCATAACCTTGACGTAATGCGTTACATTGGAGTTATTGACTGACCACTCTGCTGTAAGTGAGTTAGGGGGCGCAAATTACTTGCCCTGACAACCCACGCTACCAAAAAAAAAACTGGCTCCTAACTTTTTTAGCTGGCTCCTAGATTCATAGCAAATTTGTCGAGCCCTGACTTAAAATGAAATTTACAATAATCTCACACCTGGAGATGGTATGTATATTTTAGATCATTTTGCATAGCTTAACTATTTTCTTTTTGAAGTTCATATGGTAGTATCTTTGTTTGTTTTTGCTTTGCCTTCATCCAGTAAAGATACAGTATTTGCAGTCCCGATAACCCATTGCGAGTTCCTACGATAAGCCCGGATATTTGGGCCCTGTAAAACACGTTAAACTTTAAAGGATTGTTGTAAATATCGATAATGATTATCCTGCATTAACTAAACCTGACGTATCGCATCTATGCATGTTGCTTTTGAGTATTGCAGGGGTGCTTTTTTGTGTGCTTTCTACATTTTTTAAACTGCAGTATTACTGGGATTTTGCCGTAAATGGCGTTTTGCTTTTTTTTTTTTTTTTTTCATTCACTGTGTATGTCTAGTTGCTAGGAAGCGGGCCAGGAAGCCGGCCACCACGTCCTTAACAAGCGATAACTCATCAGCTGTCAGCGGGTCCCCGCTGACAGCTGAATGCAAAGAATAAATAAGTAAAAAATTGCCGGCAAAAAAAATTTGTGAAAAAAAAAGTCATGGAGTCCTCCCCCAGGTCCATGCCAGGCCCTTCGGGTCTGATATGGATTTGGAGGGGACACCCTTCCCCAAAATGTAAGACGAAAAAAAAAAGCCCTCAAAATCTATACCAGACCCTTATCTGAGCATGCAGCCGGAAGGTCAGGAAAGGGAGGGGACGAGCAAGGGGCCCCACACTAAAGCACCTTGTCCCCATGTCGATGGGGACAAGGGCCTCTTCCCAACAACCCTGGGCTGGGGTTTTGGGGGTCTGCAGGTGGGGAGCTTATCGGAATTTGGAAGCCCCTTTTAACAAGGGGGCCCCTAGATCCCGGCGCCCCCCTCCCCCAAGTGCCCTTAACCTGCTGACAGCTGATGACTCATCGGTTGTTAAGGATGCGGCAGTCGGCTTCCCACCCCGCTTCTTAGCAACCAGCTATACATAGTGGATGTATAGCCAAAAATAAAAAAGCACACATTGCGGCATAATCGCAGGTCCATTGATGTCTATTACATGCAAAACACTGCATTTTGCAGGAAAAACAGTCCCTGACCCTTTCCAAAAACAGAGGCACGAAAATGCATTGAAATGAGCGTGTTCCTTAGGAACTCATGTTAAAGTGAAATGCGTTTCTGCAAAAAGCATTAAACGCATTAATGTGAAACGAGCCTAAGGCAGTAAGTAAGGTCTGACAACTAACATGGTAATTTAGGAAAATTGCCACAAGTATTGAATGTAAGCTTGTATCCAGATAGTGAAATTCTTTAATCTGTAATATTTACTTTTTTCATTCTAGGTTTGTGCAGCTAATTTTGGGGATATATGCAGCGTAGTTGGTCAGGAAGCAACAGAGAAGATGCTGGTGAGTGCCAAATGGTCTTCAAGTATAACTAAAGGCAAAACTCTGTTTTTTTTTTGCCCTTCCTCTGTGGGTATAGGATTGTATATGAGGGTGGACACGCGCGCGCTCACATTTTTGTAAATATTTTATTATATTTTTTCATGTGACAACACTGAGTGTACAGCTTGTCTAACAGTGTAAAATTGCAGTCCGCTCAAAATAACTCAACACACAACCATTAATGTCTAAACCACTGGCAACAAAACTGAGTACATTCCTAAGTGAAAATGTCCAAATTGGGCCCAATTAGCCATTTTCCCTCCCCGGTGTCATGTAACTCGTTAGTGTTACAAGGTCTCAGGTGTGAATGGGGAGCAGGTGTGTTAAATTTGGTGTTATCGCGCTCTTTCATACTGGTCACTGGAAGTTAAACAAGGCACCTCATGGCAAAGAACTCTGAGGGTCTGGAAAAAAATAAAAAAAGAATTGTTGCTCTACATAAAGATGGCCTAGGCGTTAAGAAGATTGACAAGACCCTGAAACTGAGCTACAGTACAGTGGTCAAGACCATACAGCGGTTTAACAGGACAGGTTCCACTCAGAACAGGCCCCACCACGGTTGACCAAAGAAGTTGTGCACGTGCTCAGCATCCTATCCGGAGGTTGTCTTTGGGAAATAGACGTATGAGTGCTGCCAGCATTGCTGCAGAAGTTGAAGGCAGGGGGGGTCAGCCTGTCAGTGCTCAGAGCGTACGCCGCACACTGCATCAAATTGGTCTGCATGGCTGTCATCCTAGAAGGAAGCCTCTTCTAAAGATGATGCACAAGAAACCCCGCAAACAGTTTGCTGAAGACAAGCAGACTAAGGACATGGACTTCTGGAACCATGTCCTGTGGTCTGATGAGACCAAGATAAACTTATTTGGTTCAGATGGTGTCAAGCGTTTGTGGCGGCAACCAGGTGAGGAGTACAAAGACAAGTGTGTCTTGCCTACAGTCAAGCATGGTGGTGGGAATGTCATGGTCTGGGGTTGCAGGAGTGCTGCCGGTACTGGGAAGCTACAGTTCATTGAGGGAACCATGAATGCCAACACATACTGTAACCTATTGCATAGTTACATAGTAGGTGAGGTTCAATAAAGACCATAGTCCATCCAGTTCAACCTGTGTAGGTGTGTGTGGCCGTAATCATCTCTCATACCCCTGAATGTTTTTCTCCTTGAGATGTACGTCTAAGAGTCTTTTGAAAGCCACCATACTTCCCACAGAAACCACCTCTTGTGGTAGAGAATTCCACAATCTTGTAGCCCTAACAGTAAAGAACCCCCCACGTTGCCTGAGGTTAAAACGCTTCTCCTCCAGTCGCATTGTATGCCCCTGAGTCCTCATGCAATCCTTTCGACTGAATAGCTTTTTTTCTATGCTGAGATCACAATTGAGATATTTCTAAATTGCTATCATGTCCCCTCTCAGGCGTCTCTACTCCAGGGAGAATAAATCAAGCGATTGCAGACGCTCTTCATAATTAAGGTCCTCCAATCCCCTAATTAGTTTAGTTGCCCTTCTCTGGACTCTCTCCAGCTCCAACACATCCCTCCTGAGGACTGGCGACCAGAACTGGACAGAATACTCCAGATGTGGTCGCAACAGAATTTTATAAAGTGGAAGGATTATAGTCTTATCTCTGGAATACATCCCTTTTTTATGCATGCTAAAATTCTGCCGGCTTTGGCAGCTGCCGCTTGACATCACATGCTATTGCCTAGTCTATCCTCTACCAAGACTCCCAGATCTTTCTCCATTTTTGATTTCCCCAAAGGTTCCCCCCCTAAAGTGTATTGTGCTTTTATGTTTGTAGTGCCCAAGTGCAAAACCTTACACTTCTCCACATTAAACCTCATTTGCCATGTCGTTGCGCACTCTGTTATTTTGTCCAGGTCATTCTGTAGGATATATGCTTCATGCTGTGCAGTTATTGCCCTGCCCAATTTTGTGTCATCTGCAAAAACTGATAATGGCTAATGTAAACAAAGCCGCCTGTCATTCTTCCCTGTGTAAGAATGGGGATCAAACGGTTCTACTATGTAGGGACTGTTGATCGCTGTTCTTACACATGTAGCCACAGCCAATCACAGTTAGAAACGCACCCCTAGGGACACACTTAACCCCTCCCTCTCCAATAAAGTTAACCCCTTTCACTGCCAGTGTCATTTTTACAGTAACAATGCATATGTATTGCACTGATTACTGTAGTAATGTCACTGGTAACCCCAAAAGTGTCAATGTCAGTCAAGGGTCCGATCTGTCCGCCGCAATGTCGCAGTCCCGCAAAAAAAATCGCAGATCGCTGCCATTACGCGTTTAAAAAAAAAAAAAAAATGACAAAAATCTTTCCCTTTGTTAGTAAACGCAATAACGTTTGCGCAAACCAATCAAAATACGCTTTTTGCGTTTTTTTTTTTTTTTTTTACCAAACATATGGTAAAAAAAAAATTGGCCTAAAATGTTAAATTTTGATTTTTACATTTTTTTTTTGGAGAATTTCATATAAAAAAAATGTGAAAAATATTGTTATTTTTTCAAAATTGTCACCGCGCAATTGTCCGTTAAAGTCACGCAGTGCCGAATCGCAAAATACCCCCTGGTCAGGAAGGGGGTAAAATCTTCCAGGGCTTAAGTGGATAATTTCCCAGGACATACCCCTGCCCTTTTTGAATATCGGTATCACGTTAGCTTTCCTCCAATCCCCTGGTACATTTCCTGTCATAATACCGTCAGCAAAGATCAGGAACAGTGGTCTAGATATAACCTTACTAAGTTCTTTGAGTACTCTTGGATGTACGCCATCCGGGCCTGGTGATTTATTTGTGTTCATTTTATCCAGCCTTTTCCTTATTTCACCCTTTCTTAGCCATAGCGGCAAGTCCTGTGTATTACTACTAACCATACAGTCATGGTCAGTGCACCCCTCCTTTTCATGTGTAAAGACTGATGAGAAAAAAACGTTCAGCACGGTTGCTTTTTCAGTGTCCTCTGTAACCATCCTCCAATCATTGTTAATTATGTGTGCAACATGCTCTGCCCTAGTTTTTTTGCTGTTGATATATTTAAAGGATTTCTTTGGGTTCTTTTTACTATCCTCTATATGTCTTTCAAAGTTGATTTTAGCCATTTTGATTTCGTATTTACTTTTCTTATTTGCCTCCTTGTATTGCTCAAAAGCCGATACTGTGCCCTCTGATTTATATTTCTTGAAGGCTATTGAAACAGAGCATGATCCCCCTGGGCCGCAGGGCAGTATTCCAACATAACGACCCCAAACACACCTCCAAGATGACCACTGCCTTGCTATAGAAGTTGACGGTAAAGGTGATGGACTGGCCAGGCATTTCTCCAGCCCTAAACCCTATTGATCATCTGTGGGGCATCTTCAAACGGAAGGGGGAGGAGCGCAAGGACTCTAATATCCACCAGCTTTGTGATGTCATTATGGAGGATTGGAAGAGGACTCCTGTGACAATCTATGAAGCTCTAGTCAACTTTATGCCCAAGAGGGTTAAGGCAGTGCTGGAAAACAATGGTGGCCACACAAAATATTGACACTTTGGGCCCAATTGGGACATTTTCACTTAGGGATGTACTCACTTTTGTTGCCAGCAGTTTAGACAATAATGGCTGTGTTGTTATTTCAAGGGGACAGCAAATTTGCATTGTTATACAAGCTGTCCACTCACTACTTTGCATTGTAGCAAAGTGTAATTTCTTTAGTGTTGTCGCATGAAAAGATTAGAATAAAATATTTACAAAAATATGAGGGGTGTACTCACTTTTGTTAGATACTGTATATAGTACAAAAACCAAAGAAAAATTTGCACTCACATCAAAGATAAAAAGCAGCAACTTAAGTCCAAGACAAAAACAGTACAAACCAAAATACCAAAGAAAGTTGCGCTGTGTAATGTGACAAAAATTAATAAATGAATTCATATTTGAAATGTCCAAAACCGGAAATTTTAAACACAATAGAAAAATAGTCCATATCCATGTGTGAGAAAGCGAGACACCAGTGATAATGTCCAAACTTAAAAAAATTAGGCACAATGCAGCTGTGCAATTCTTCTGTAATGAAAGAGCTTTCACCGCACAACGTGATTCTTTCACCAAAAATAGATAGCCTCTTACCAGAAAAACGTGACCATCAAGGTCGTCAACATATGTGGCATAACCCGGCCAGGGCCTCTCCTGTGCCCCGAGCAGACATCTCCACACCTCTTCCTGGAGAGCTGACAGAGACTATGGAACAGGAAGTGGGGGTAATCTCCCGAATAGGACCCAATTAGCAAAAAAAAAAAAAAAACTGACAGGTTTTAACTAGGGATCGACCGATTATCGGCAACACCGATCTATCAGGGACCGATATGCACTTTCCCGATATATATCTGAATCGGCCTTTGGATTTACCCATATTGGCGATATTTAGGGAAAGTGCTTGTACGGGGTTGATGCCTGCAGCTAGAGGCATCACCCCGGTACCGGTGTCCATAGCCGATGGCCGGCTTACTTGTAATGACAACCGATGCTGCTGAGATGCCGCTCAGCTGTCATTACAAGGAGCGGGAGGGGATGTCCACTCCCGCCGCCTTCCGTGGCTCGCCCGGGTCTCCCATCCCACCCGGAGACCCGGGCATTCTGCCACTGCCGAAGAGAAGACCCGGTGTACTGTGTCTCCATGTAAAAAACCCGGAAGTGATGTCATGATATCACTTCTGGGTACTCGGCACCAAATTAAAAAAACTGACAGCATTCAAAACAGCCAAACTTGGCGTTTTGAATGCTTTTCGGTGCCAAGGAGGGGCTTGTGGTCTTTTAACAGTACTTTAAGAAAAAAAAATTTTTTTTTTTTTTTTAACATGTTCGAAAATATTGGCCGATATCCGATGACCAAAATATCAGTATCGGCATTAAAAAAACTAGATCGGTCGATCACTAGTTTTAACCCTTCCTTACTTTTCCAAAATTAAAATTTTTGCCTATAGTTCTACTTTTAGTATTTTAGTCTAGGTTAAGTTAAAGTGGGTACATTTTAGTCTTTGTGTGTTAATGTAAGGTGCATTGGAGCAGCATGCTAAGAAGGCTCAGAGACTAAGCCGGGAACTATCTGATCATCTAGAGCCTGCTTTTTAAAGGAGTTTACTGTGATTTCTGGAGCATGGTGGCTGCAAAGTTCTTAGGTTGACATGATGAAATTTACCATATATGAAAAAAATCTGGACTTTTATTGATGCTGAATTTGGACATTAAATGTTCCGTTTTATCTATAGTTTGCATGTTCGCATATGGGCATCTAGATTTCTGAACACAGATATGCCGTCTTGAGAGAAAAATGGGAACAACAACATTGTAGTTGTCTGTCATGCCAACATTCTGGTGTTAGTGCTTTTATTCACTGCCCTGAAGCAAGTATTTGGATCTTATAAGGTCTGCATACTTATTCTAGATTTAGAGATTTATAGTCCTAAATTCGCTCGACCAGCATTTCAACCAGACAGCTAGCATTGTCTTGAATCAGACGTCAGCAGTAGCAGTTTCTATCCTTCTCTCCTTTTAGTTTTTTTTTTTTTAACTCAAGTTTAAAGTTACTTAATCCGTGAATCCTATTGTCTGTATGTCTTCCAGCTGCCTCGATTCTACCAACTTTGTTCCGACAACGTATGGGGTGTGCGGAAGGCCTGCGCTGAGTGCTTCATGGCAGTGTCCTGTGCGACCTCTCAAGAGCTCCGGCGGACCAAGCTTTCTTGTCTCTTTATTAACCTAATCGGTGACCCATCTAGATGGGTATGTGTAATATAATATAATCACTGTTTGTTTATTTTTTTTAATAGTTGGATGAACATTTAAAGCTGTGGATCTGTTATTGAAATGGTTGCCATGCTCATTAATATATTGTAGGTTGCATCATCAGGCCATTTTGTTGGGAATTATAGGCAAGATGAGTGCCTTTGTTGCCCATGGCATCCTAAATGTTAAGTTGTAAGATATCATTTTAAAACTAGGGGAATGCTAGTAACCCTGTCAGCCTTTCATTGCTTTCTATGTCCCTGTTCTAAAATTTCCTTCACTTTCTGTATGTTGAAACTAGCATCATACCTCTGATATGCCCCAACTTCACTTGAAACTGTTCTGTATAACGTAAACTTGTTAATGGGCTGTAGCGGCGCAATGAAAGCCTTGTTTAGCATGCTAAAATCAGAGTCCACTCGGGTTACATTATTAAGAGTTCCCTATAATCCACAGCTTCCTGGTTCCAGAGACCTATGTGCTGCGGATGGGTCTGCATCCTACAGCTCTGTTTTGCTCTTCCCCTCCTCTGACTGATTTGCTATCAGATTCAGCCTTCAAAGGCTAGTTTAGTGATCGAGACTTTTCCACAGAACTTCAGGGAAGTGCTTTTTTATTGTAGACTTTCTTGTAAAAGACAGCATGGAACTTGCAATAGGTGTGTGTGGAAATACTTTTCTTGTATTACATCTGTAAAACAAGAGATTTCCAAACTGCAGGTTTATTGACAGGAGGGAGTGGGGTGGACAGGGAATGCTACAGCTTTGCCTGATAAAGAACTTTAACAGGGAGGCTGTGGTAATGACCAAAAAAGGAAGTTATAACTTAACGCTGCTCTAGAGTCAAGAGCAGCCAGCAACGAAAGTCAGAATACAAATACTCCCATTTAAATATCTACAATAGTGCAGTGTTAAAAACTGATATCCCTATCATACGGGATCTTGGAATAAGGACTGAAATTTTCTCTTTTCTCCGATTTGGACATTTATTTTCTGTTCTAGATTTTTATGTGAATATAAATTTTTAGCGCTGCACCATTGTATATGACAAAAAAGTAAGTTGTTTTGATTGTATGCAGTCAGACTTAATGCTGCATTTAATTGAGTAGACTTTCTAGATTTGGAGAAGATGATATTCTGTATAGGAACATGTAAAGATAGCTGAATGATTTAACTGTAATTGCCCTAGGGGATTTTTTTTTTCTTTAGAAAGCATGTGTATGTTCTGTAGGCAAAATGCTTCCTTTCACAAAGCTGAAACAATAGGGTAATGATTCTTATTTTCCGAAAAGTGACCAATATTTTTGGATAACACTTGAAAATTACAATCCTAAGGCTAAAAATACAGATCCTCCTTGTGTAAAGCTTTGTGAATTGGGCCCATAGCATCGTTACCATTGGCTTTTTGACAATTTTAATGGTAATTATGACTTGCATCTTAGGTTCGCCAAGCTGCCTTTCAATCCCTTGGGCCTTTTATATCAACATTTGCAAACCCATCTAGCTCTGGTCAGTGTTTCAAGGAAGAAGAATGTAAAAACAGCAAGGATGTAAAACAAAGTGAAGCTGGTGAGAGGTATGTGAATCATCCATTCTGTTATTACCATGTGCTTTGAATTAAACCTTGACCTCAAAATGTTCATGTAAACTGTGAGGATGGAGCTTTAAAACAATAGCCATTATGTAATGTTTTATTAGCACTGTAGAATAGCTGTATAGCTCTCTCCCCATCGGGTTTGTTGGTGGACGCGGGCCCCTCTCTGGGATGGTCGGACACTCAGTTTCTGGGTCCCCCCTCTATCCTATAACAGGTCACAGATCCCCCAATTTGAGTGTGATTTTGTGAATAAGAGACCAGGAGGCTTGTTTTGGGAGCTGACTATCTAAAGTCACTATATGACTGTAAGGGTGACTGAAGTCAGTGGCAGACTACTAAAAAGCATTACTATTGAGGTATAGAGGTATCCTACCTGTCATAGTGTGTATACAGGCCGATGCCTATGCCTGAGTTACTGCATCCGCAGGTCGCCATCCCTCCAGAAAGCCGGTCACTTCCACAGGCCGAGGACACCTCCCGCAGGCCGCACAGGCCGAGGACACCTCCCGCAGGCCGCACAGGCCGAGGACACCTCCCGCAGGCCGCACAGGCCGAGGACACCTCCCGCAGGCCGCACAGGCCGAGGACACCTCCCGCAGGCCGCACAGGCCGAGGACACCTCCCGCAGGCCGCACAGGCCGAGGACACCTCCCGCAGGCCGCACAGGCCGAGGACACCTCCCGCAGGCCGCACAGGCCGAGCGCGCACTCCCGCTGGCCGCACCGGCCGAGCGCGCACTCCCGCTGGCCGCACCGGCCGAGCGCGCACTCCCGCTGGCCGCACCGGCCGAGCGCGCACTCCCGCTGGCCGCACCGGCCGAGCGCGCACTCCCGCTGGCCGCACCGGCCGAGCGCGCACTCCCGCTGGCCGCACCGGCCGAGCGCGCACTCCCGCTGGCCGCACCGGCCGAGCGCGCACTCCCGCTGGCCGCACCGGCCGAGCGCGCACTCCCGCTGGCCGCACCGGCCGAGCGCGCACTCCCGCTGGCCGCACCGGCCGAGCGCGCACTCCCGCTGGCCGCACCGGCCGAGCGCGCACTCCCGCTGGCCGCACCGGCCGAGCGCGCACTCCCGCTGGCCGCACCGGCCGAGCGCGCACTCCCGCTGGCCGCACCGGCCGAGCGCGCACTCCCGCTGGCCGCACCGGCCGAGCGCGCACTCCCGCTGGCCGCACCGGCCGAGCGCGCACTCCCGCTGGCCGCACCGGCCGAGCGCGCACTCCCGCTGGCCGCACAGGCCGAGCGCACACCTCCCGCAGGCCGCTGCTAGCTTACAAGCCGCCGCTATCCTACACAGGCCGCCACCATTTTCCTGCAGATCGCACGGGGCCGCCATATTGGCCTAGCCTCGTGTCTCTAGCATGGGGGCGGCCATGTTTGAGGTGACCAAACACCTCAAGGAGCTATGGGGAGGCGCCGGAAGGCGTGTAAAGGGGCGGAGCCGCCTCCTTGGCCCGGGAAAGCAAGCCAAAGACTTCCTGTCTGTAACACAGTGCTGGAAGCAGGTTGATAAGAAACTTCTGTGCATCAGGTGAGCCTTGGGGTCTCTCTCTCTCTCTCTCTCTCTCTCTCTCTGAGGGGTCCAAGCAGGTACACTGAGGGGCGCTATTGCGCTGGGGGACTACTTAAAAAAAAAAAAAAAAATGTTTGTTCTTGCAATTAATTTTTTGTTTGCTGGCAAGTGTCTTGTTAATCATGAACCCTTCCACACATGTATCCCCACCTGATCCCCTCGAGGTGGCCGCAGGACCCTCCAGTATCCCACTTGTGATGATGCATTATCAGCAGTTTGGAGTCTTTGGTATCCCGGGTGGAGTCTTTGGTATCCCGGGTGGAGGTAGCCTTTCAGGGACGGGGGTCAAGAAAAGCGACCCCCGCCTACCCCTATTTCATCTGATACTTCAGATACGGATTCCTGAGCTGGTCATTGCAGCCCCTTTTCTGGGGTTGTTGTCTCAGGTACGGTCTCCTCAGACAGTGAGGAGGACGCTTCTGCCTCCGCCATAGCACAAGAAGCGTTGGTGGAGGCACTAGTTGTGTCTGTCTGGGAAACCTTAAATCTTGAGATTACACCGGCAGAGGTAGCTGAGACTGATATTCCTTTTTTGGTACTAGCAAGCCTACCAAAATGGTGAAGGGTTTCCCTTGCCCAAATGGGGTCGTCCGAAAACGAACCCCTGCTATTTCCAAACGCATTGCTAGGCACTATCAGTTTGAGGTATCCCTCATTATAAGATGGACGGTACCACCAATAGTGGACTCACCGATTTCCAGACTAAATAAAGCCACTGTTATCCCGTTGGCGGACGCTCCGTCCTTTAGGGATCCGGTGGATCGAAAAGTGGAAGCGGATCCCGCTCCATTTTCTCCCTGATAGGGTCAACCTTCAGGCCAGCGGTTGCCATTGGTTTAGTCTCACAAACTTCGACAGAATGGGCCCCCACCCATCTCTAGGGTGGGGGGACGTCTTCACCGGTTTCTGGATCCATGGCTTTCCAGAATCACGGATAAAGGGGTTCGCGAGGTCATATGATCGGGATACAAGATCGAGTTTCGATCACTTCCACCGGTGCGATTCTTCCCTTCCAATATTCGACATCCCCGGGTCGCTTAGAAAGCTTTGCGGGGGACAGCTTGATGCAACAGGGAGTGGTAGTTCCCATTTCAGGGGTTCTAGTCGAACCTGTTCACAATGCCCAGGAAAAAGTGCTAGGTGTGTCCAATTCTGGTCTTGGGAGAGATGGAGTCTATCCGAACAGTGGTGGCCTCCCTGCATCAGGGGGATCTCCTGGCGTCCATAGACATTTAGGATGCCTATCTTCAGATCCCCATCTTCACAGGCTGGTTCCCACCAGGACACTGAACTATCTGGGCCTAATTTTGGATACATCCTTGGCAAGAGTGTTTCTCCATGCGGAGAAACTCCAGAAGATTCAGTCAATGATTCGGATGTTGCTGTCCGTCAACTGGCTGGGACTGATGGTCGCCTCCTTAGAGGCAGTACCGTTTGCCCAGTCTCATACCCGAATTCTCCAAGAGGAGATTCTTCTCAAATGGAATCGGAATCCCGATTCCCTGGACAATCGGATCCGATTGAGCGAGCGGACCAGGGAGGCTCTGGTCTGGTGGCTTCGGTCTCCGATGCTCAGCCAGGGGAAGTCATTTCTTCTGATAAATTCCAGGTTACCGATAAATGTGTTGGAACTGAGAGCGATCAGACTTTGTCCGATTTACTGGACCGAGCAGCTCCAGGGCAGCCCGGTTCGGATCCAATCGGACTATGCCACGGTCATGACTTATGTCAATCACCAAGGGGCACCAAGACTGCCCTGGCGGCCATAGAAGTGGCCAACATTCTTTATTGGGCGGAACAGTTGTTCCAGCTCTCTCCGCGATATTCATCCCGGGGGTGGACAGGCAGATTATCTCAGCCGTCAGATTCTGGATCAAGCGGAATAGTCTCTTCATCCAGAGGTATTTCACCAGCTGTCCCTTCATTGGGGCACCCCGGATATGGATCTGTTGGCATGTCGGCTCAACAGGGCTCGCGCCGGCGATCCTCTAGCAGACGCAGCAGACGCGCTGAGCGCCCCGTAGGGGCAGGATCAGCTATTATATGTCTTCCCCCCTCTCAGGTTGCTGCTGACATTTCTCCGCAGGATAGAGGTGGAGGGAACTCAAGTTATCCTGGAAATTCCGGGCTGGCCTTGTCAAGCCGGGTACGTCGACTTAGGCAGGCTAGTCGCGGACGCTCCTTGGAGACTTCCTCTCAGGGAGGATCTGCGGTCTCAAGGACCGATCTTCCATCGTGCTTTACAGTCGCTGGTTTTAACGGCCTGGCCATTGAGACCCAGGTACTGAAGGACAGAGGATTGTTAGCTTCAGTTATTCCTACTCTAATTAAAACAAGGAAAGCGACTTCCAGCAAAGTCTATTATCGCACATGGAAGACTTATATTGCGTGGTGTGAATCTTTGGGATTTCCCCCACGTACCTATTTGGTGACCCGAATTTTGGCTTTTCTGCAAAAGGGGGTTGAGCAGAAACTATCCTTGAGCACCATCAAGGGTCAAGTTTCAGCGTTAGCAATCTTCTTTCAGAAGCCTTTGGCTACTCATTCCTTGGTGCGGAATTTCATCCAGGGGGTGCGGCACTTGGCTCCGCCAGTGCGCGCGCCCTTACCGCCCTGGGATCTTAATTTGGTTTTGTCGGTTCTGCAGAAACCTCCATTTGAAAAGATCAGGGAGATTCCCTTGCTTACATTATCCCAGAAGGTGGCCTTCTTGGTGGCCATTACTTCTGCACGCAGGGTGTCAGAACTGGCTGCATTATCATGCCATTCCCCATATCTAGTGGTTCATAGGGATAAGGTAGTTCTTCATCCGAAGCCATCCTTTCTTCCTAAGGTGGTTTCAGACTTTCATCTGAATGAAGATATTGTGCTACCTTCCTTGTGTCCTAAGCCCAATCATCCTCGGGAATGTGCGTTGCATTCCTTGGATGTAGGTCGGGCAATCCGGGTATACCTGAAGACTACGGAATCGTTCCGTAAAACGGATTCACTTTTTGTGATCACGGATGGCCCCAGAAAGGGGTTGCCTGCATCTGCCGTGACTATCTCCAAATGGATTAGACAGACGGTGGTACAGGCTTATTCTATTTAGGATCGGAATCCTCCGTTCCTTGTTAAGGCGCACTCCACTCGAGCGCTCAGTACTTCCTGGGCCTACCGCCATCAGGCGTCAGTGGTCCAGGTTTGCAAGGCGGCTACCTGGTCGTCCGTGCATACCTTTACAAAATTTTATAAAGTTGATGTGATGGCATCGTCAGATGCCTCTTTTGGCCGCAAGGTTTTGCAGGCCGCAATTTGAGGAGACCGGTGGTCTACCTCGAGGGTTTTTTTCCGTTGGAATTTCAGTTGAGTCTCATCTTTTAGTTGATGAGCCTTTAAAACTTCTAGTTGGCACCGGTTGGGCCTTCTAGATTGGATTTTGATTTCCATTTTCCCACCCTTCATTTGTGGCACTGCTTTGGGACGTCCTGAGTTAATATTAATCAAGGAGGACTACGTCTGACAATGAGTGACCGAGAAAAATGGATTTTTGTAAGATCTTACCGTAAAATCCTTTTCTCTTAAGCTCATTGACAGACGTAGTACCCGCCCCTCTGTTTTCGAGTTGGGTTGGGTTAAATTCTCTGACACTGCTTTGTGACATAACTGATATCCTGTAGCAGGAAGTGAGAGGATATACCCTCTGGGACTGCCCCTAAGGTGTGGCCAGAACGTTTTCTTTCCTGTCTAGTCCTACTCCTGTAGAGGGCAGTATAACCCGAGTTGATATTAATCAAGGAGGACTACGTCTGTCAATGAGCTTAAGAGAAAAGGATTTTACGGTAAGATCTTACAAAAATCCATTTTTCTCTAGCGCTCATTGACAGACGTAGTCCTCGGTGATACAGCACCTTCGGGTTATGTTGCCTCCACAGGAGCAGGACTAGACAGGAAATTAAAAAGCTCTGGCCACACCCTAGGGGCAGTCCCAGAGGGTATATCCTCTCTCTCTCTCTGCCTCAGCAAATCAGTTATTTTCTGTCTAGTTAGGAGTAAGGACCTAGATACCTTGCTGGGATCTTAGGTCCTGGCAAGAATTTTTTCTTAAAGGATTTTTTAGACAGCCTTTTTTCTCCAGTGTTTCTGTGAGATCTTCAAGCAAGAAAGCTGAACTGGGCGACGGGCTGGATGTTGAGATCCGGTGGTCACCCCAGTTCAGCCTACGAGCGCGTGCAGGCCATAGCTCCGCGCTGGGTCGGCCGCGACAAAGTCCCATTAAAGGACTGACCCCGCGAGTTAAACGCCTCGCTGAAACGCCAAAGACCATGAGTCACGGCGTCCATATCGGTCGACAGCCCTCCCGCCCCGGTGGAGAGGGGTACTGTCAGGAGTTGGTGCCCGCCTGGTTCCGGTATGGTGAGTAGTATGTTCCCCCTTTTCCCCTGACGGGTCTTGTGGTGAACGCAGGCCCCTCTCTGTATGGTAAGATAGAGTCCCTCTCTATCCTATAAATGACACAGATCCTCCTACTTTGAGTGTGATTTTATGTGCAAAAAGCCAGGAGGCTTGGTTTGGGAGCTAACAATCTAATTGTATACATGTTAAAAAGATTATAATCTGTGGCATTCTGGGAATCTTACGGTGATAAGAATAAGCTACCTACCAGTCAGAAGTCACGGACATGTAGACTGCCTTCCTAATCAGATCTCCAGCTATTAGCAGGCCTCCCGAATGGCCATGCGGTCCGCCAGGGCCGGTACCGCCAACCACGCCAAATCCCCATGCAGAGAGAGTGTTGTGTGCCCTGCAGCACACCGCTATTCAGTACAGGCCGCCGCCATTTTTTTTGCTGGATCGCACGAGCCGCCATTTTGGCGTAGCCTCGTGTCTCCAGCATGGGGGCGGCCATGTTTGAGGTGATCCAAACACCTTGTGGAGCTAGGGGAGGCGCCGGAAGGCGTGCAGAGGGGCGGAGCCGCCTCCTTTCTTCCTGGGTAGCCAGCCAAAAGACTTCCTGTTTGTTAAGACAGCGCTGTAACCTGTTGCAGTTAAACTCTGAGCATCAAGTGGTGAGCCTGGGGGTCTATCTCTCTCTCTCTCTCTCTCGATCGATAGGGATCCCTAGCAGGTAACACTAAGGCGTTTTTTGTGGCGCTGGGGGTCTGAAAAAAAAAGTTTTTTATTTTTGAATTATATTATCCAGGAAGTGACTGGAATTATCATGGACCCTGCCACACATATTCCCCCACCTGTTTCCCTCGAGGGGGCCACGGGACCCGCCGGTGCACAGAGTGTAGAGTCATTTACAGCAATTTTGGAGTCTATGGTGGCTCGGGTGGAGGCGGCCTGTCAGGGACGGGGGTCAAGGAAGCGACCCCCGGCTACCCCTATACTATCTGACACCTCTGACTCTGATTCAGAGATGGTCACTGCAGTTGCAGGTTCCTCTGCAAAGGCTGTTATCCCAGGTAAAGCCCCCTCAGACAGTGAGGAGGACGCTTCTTCTCCTGCTATAATTCAGGAAGAAGCATTGGTGGACGCACTAGTTGTGGCAGTGCAGGAAACCTTAAAACTTGAGGCTTTACCGGCAGAGGCAACTGAAACAGAGATTCCTTTTGGTACTAATAAGCCCATCAAAACGGTGAAGGTTTTTCCTGTACCCAAATGTTTCGGTAATCAGATTAAAGGAGAATGGGAGCATTCTAAACGTACCTTTACTATTTCCAAGCGTATTGCTAGACGCTATCCGTTTGAGGAATCCATCATTGAGAAATGGACGGTACCACCAGTGGTGGATCCACCTATTTCCAGGCTGAATAAAGCCACGGTTATCCCAGTGGAGGAAACTTCGTCCTTTAAGGATCCGGTGGATCGAAAGATGGAAGCAGAGTCCCGCACCATCTTCTCTCTGATAGGGTCAGCATTTAGACCAGTAATTGTTATTGGTCTAGTTTCCCAGACACTTACGGAATGGGCGAAAATGGTACGCCAAGACCTTAGGGGAAAAGATATTCCCCAGGAGACATCTGATTTGATGGAACAGATTATACAAGGGCTACAGTTTATCTGTGACGCAGCCTTGGACACTACTCCCTTATTAGGGCATGCATCTATGTCAGCGGTGATCCTCAGACGTGTGCTGTGGTTAAAATGCTGGTCAGCTGACCTAGGTTCCAAAAAGACCTTGACAAATCTCCCTTTTCAGGGGAATCGTCTATTTGGGGCCAACCTAGATGAAATCATCAAGGATGCCACTGGGGGCAAGAGCACTTTTTTGCCACAGGCTGCTAAAGCTAAGGGACCTCGCAACAAGCGAGGACCTTTCTTTACCGCCCATAAAGGGCGCCCGGCTGGTACTAGCGGGAAAGGCAAGACTCCTCCAGGAGGGTTCAAGAAGGGCTGGTCGGACAAGCAGAGGACCAACCCAGCCAAACCCGAAGCAAAGGAGTACACAGCCTGAAGGTGCGCCCCCACCCGGTTTCAGGGTGGGGGGACGTTTTCACCGGTATTCAGGACATTAGATCGAGCTTCAACCACTACTACCGGTGCGATTCTTCCCTTCCAACATTTAAGTACTACAGGAAGCGGTAGTTACCGTTCCCTGAATAGATCTTTTCCTTTACCTTTTCCTAAGATTAGTCCCTATACCTCACAGGAATCGGATCTGGTTGACCAGATAGGCCAAGTAGCCTCTAGTCGGGTGACTTCGGTCCCTGAGGTTCAACCAGAAAAGATCACCCTTCCTGATAACAATCAGGTATCTGATAAATGTGTGGGAACAGAAAACGACCAGACTTTCTCGGATGGTCGGGGCCAGATACCTCTAGGGACGCCTGGTTCAGATTCTATCAGCGCCAGTGGTCCTAGAAATTCTAGGCTGGCCTCCTCAAGCCGGCCTGGCCGACTTGGACATGCTAGTCGCAGACGTTCCGTGGGAACTTCGTCTCAGGGAGTGTCTGTGGTCTCAAGGACCAATTTACCATCATGCTTTACAGTCGCTGGGTTTAATGGCCTGGCCATTGAGACCCAAGTACTGAAGGACAGAGGTTTGTCTACTTCAGTCATTCCTACCCTTATTAAAGCAAGGAAAGCGACTTCCAGCAAGGTCTATTATCACACATGGAAGACTTATATTGCGTGGTGCGAATCTTTAGGATTTCCTCCACGTACCTATTCGGTGACTCGAATATTGGCCTTTTTGCAACAAGGGGTTGAGCAGAAGCTAGCCTTGAGCACCATCAAGGGTCAAGTTTCAGCATTAGCAATCTTCTTTCAGAAACCTTTAGCTACCAAGTCCTTGGTGCGGAATTTCATCCAGGGGGTGCGGCACCTGGCTCCTCCAGTCCGCGCGCCCTTACCGCCCTGGGATCTTAATTTGGTTTTGTCGGTTCTACAGAAACCTCCCTTTGAAAACATCAGGGAGATTCCCTTGCTTACTTTATCCCAGAAGGTGGCCTTCTTGGTGGCTATTACTTCTGCTCGCAGGGTGTCAGAACTGGCTGCATTATCATGCCAGTCCCCATACCTAGTGATTCATAGGGATAAGGTAGTACTTCATCCTAAGCCATCTTTTCTTCCTAAGGTGGTTTCAGATTTTCATCTGAATGAAGATATTGTACTACCTTCCTTGTGTCCTCAGCCCAAGCATCATCGGGAACATGCGTTGCATTCCTTAGATGTGGTTTGGGCAATCGGGGTATACCTGAAAGCTACGGAATCATTCCGTAAGACGGATTCACTTTTTGTGATCACGGATGGCCCCAGAAAGGGTTTGCCTGCATCTGCCGCGACCATTGCCAAATGGATTAGACAAACGGTGGTACAGGCTTATTCTATTAAGGGTCAGAGTCCTCCGTTCCCTGTTAGGGCGCACTCCACTCGAGCGCTCAGTACTTCCTGGGCCTTTCGCCATCAGGCGTCAGTGGTCCAGGTATGTAAGGCGGCCACCTGGTCGTCGGTACATACCTTTACAAAATTCTATAAAATTGATGTGACGGCATCGGCGTATGCCTCATTTGGCCGCAAGGTTTTGCAGGCCGCAATTTGAGGAGACCGGTGGTCTACCTCGAGGGTTTTTTTCTGTTTGAAAAAAAAAAAAAAAAAAAAAACATTTTTCTCTTTTTTGTTGAGTCTCATCATTAAGGATGAGCATTGTAAACTTCTAGTTGGCACCGGTTGGGCCTTCTAGATTGGGATTTGATTTCCATTTTCCCACCCCTCATTTGTGATACTGCTCTGGGACGTCCCGAAGGTGCTGTATCACCGAGGACTACGTCTGTCAATGAGCGCTAGAGAAAAATGGATTTTTGTAAAATCTTACCGTAAAATCCTTTTCTCTTAGCTCATTGACAGACGTAGTCCCCGCCCCTCTGTTTTTGGGTTGGGTTGGGTTAAAATCTCTAAAGACTGCTTTTTCACATAACTGATTTGCTGAGGCAGAGAGAGAGAGAGAGAGAGAGGATATACCCTCTGGGACTGCCCCTAGGGTGTGGCCAGAGCTTTTTAATTTCCTGTCTAGTCCTGCTCCTGTGGAGGCAACATAACCCGTAGGTGCTGTATCACCGAGGACTACGTCTGTCAATGAGCTAAGAGAAAAGGATTTTACGGTAAGATTTTACAAAAATCCATTTTTAGTCTCAATTTCCACTATTGCAATTTAGAGTGTGATTTTGATGCAACTTTGATCCAACTTTACACTCTCTGGATCAATCGCATCAAAAGTTTCCCCAAAGTAGTGCAAGTACCTTTTCAAAGTCACATAGACGTGAACAGGTGCCATTGAAATCAATGGGCTGTGACTGGTCATGCGACTTTGTGTGTCCAAAGTTGCAAGACAAGTCGCACTAGTGTAGACTGAGCTTTAAGGCCCGTACACACGTACCGATCGTCGGCATACAAACGTCGGTGGACGAAGGATCTGCCGATTGTACGCGTGTTAGTATGGTGCCTCCGACAGATGTCTGCGCACAATCCGCGGACAAAAGTCTTTCTTGCAAACATGAAAATTTTTGTATGCCGACACCAGAACGGACGATTGTTCGCCTGTCAGTACACAATTCGGCCGACAGACCGCAGATTTGCAAGACTGGGCATGCTCAGAAAATAGAAAACACAGGGAAAGTTAACCATTACATGACATCACTTCTGCAGTCGGCGGACAAAATTCTTGTGCTGTCCTTGTGCTGTCTTTGCACTTTTCAGCAGACACCGACATCCCGGGGAGAAAAGAGGAACATTTGTATGCCGACCATCGGTACGTGTGTACGGGGCTTTAGTCTACGTTTCAACTATTGCGATTTAGATCAAATTAGTGCAGGAACCTTTTCAAGGTCACTGATTTTCAAAGTTGCATAGATTGAAACGGGTGCCATTGATTAGTCGCACTAGTGGAAACGTAGACTTAGTGTAGTTGCCTATACTATGATCATTGTAGACTGTGAGCTGAGACCCCAGGGCACTTCCAGCTACATTGACAGTTATGGCTTTAAAGATTAAAGCGGTTGTAAACCTAAAAAAAAAAAAAAAAACCCTGCAAGACAAAGGCATAATGAGCTATTTTTCCGGCAAGCTCCTGGCAAGAAAAGCTGAAGGTCCGCCGGACCTTCAGAGCGCATGCGCCGCTTGCGTGAGCGGCTGCATGCAGTGCAAATATCTCCTAAACCGGCACGGCATATTAATTGTACCTACAGGCAAGCCTTATTCTAGTCTTACCTGTAGTTAAAGTGGAAAAAAGCAGTATACTATCGCTTTAAGGCTGAAGGATCAAGCACTGACATTATCCATTGCAAGGGTGTGTGTGTGTGTGTGTGTGTGTGTGTTCAGTACTCTTTCCCTACCTTTCAGCCTGGAGGAAGCGGCATCCTGCTGCATATCCTGCTTCTGAAAAACCAATAAAAAAGGAAGAAGCCTAAAAGAAAATTTAAAGCAGCAACCACATATGGGACGCGAACATAGGAAAACTCTCAGAACCAATAGAGAGAAGCTTCCCATGTACAAAGTCACAACTTTCACAATTTGTCACTTCTTCATTACTTTCATCACCTTCTTCACTTAGGGGTCTACAACCCCTCACCCATATTGTTCTTTACTGCATATAACAAATGCTTTCTATACAGTAAACTAATAGGATATTTTTTACCAATTTTCTGCATTTCATTTACTTTCTATTACATTGCCCATAAAGTCCCCCCTACCCCTAGGCTTGAGGTACCTACCCCCTTTTTACGAGCAGCGACCACATATAAGGATTGATAACCTGCTATATATTACATTATTTTGTACCCAATACCGCTATAATAGGACGTTTTCTAATTTTGTGTACTGTGCATCCCTTCCCGAAACTGCTACCCATCAGTCCTATCCAACTCCAGAGGCATCTTCTAACCTACAAGGTTGCCAGGAATCGGTTCTGGCTGGTTCTTTAGCAAGTAAGATTGTGTTCATTCAGCAATCCCCAGATGTACCCACACTTAGCAGTGGAATTGGCATCCACCCTAGTGTCTTCTTCTGTCGACCCCATTGCGGAATACACAGGAGACCCTTGTTTCCTGGACTTTTGCAGTCCATTTTCTGCTGGACCTTATCCTGTATGCCTTGCTTGGAAATGACTACTCCGGGGTTTAGGCCCCCAATAAAAGGTTCACCAGTGGTTTTTCCTCTCCTTGCGCATCAAGGAGATATCCCCTTCCTCTTCTTCAGGGCTTGTGCCCCTCTACCATGACCACCCATTCTCTTTTTTCAGGGTCCAGGTGTCTGGGCTTAAGGGGAGATATCCAGATGATCCCCTTTTATATCAAGAAGTCCTGGGTGTTACTTTGCAGTGGTGCCTTCCTGAGGAATGCTTCTCTTTCAGGTGTGTCTGCATACTATTCCTGCCCTATAGGCTATCCTTCTGTAAGTCCATGTGCTTTTCAGGCCTGCTGGATGTCTCCTGAGTGTTTCAGGACCTTCTCTGGGAAAGGCTGGGATTTCTACCATGGATAACGTAGAGCTTGTCCTATTGACCACACTAATTTTTCTGGTGACAAGGCTTCACCTTCTGGATCTCAACTGGTGTCCTCATTGAGGTTTAAGGGTTCAGCACTTATGTACAATTCTTTTCCTCCTTGCCAGGAATTATCGATCGATGAATGACCCTGTACTCCCCCGGTCTGTAAGTAGCTGTAACACACTGACCCTGCTACCCTACCCTCTGTGGGAGATGGCGTATTTCCAGAGGTCTAGGTGAGACTTGTTCACCAAGAGTTGGGTCATTTTTTGTTTTCAGCTGTTTTGAAGCCTGGGGAAGTCCCTTTTTGCTTCCTTTCTGTTCCTTTTTCATTCAGGCAAATGCTCCTTGTAGTGGGTCTGATATCTGACCCTAACACTGCAATGAGGTTGTGGTATGGAGTTCAGTACAAGGTGGCCTAGATTTGTGTTGTGTCTAGACAGTGTCTAGTCAGGCAGGTGTGCAGCAGTGTTATCTGCCATTTCCAAGTCCAGATGCTTGATGACAGGATTCTGCCTGTACTTCAGGTACAGTGTTGTTAATGAACCATTTGGGTTGTGCGGTACTATCAATCCTGACTATCTCTGCCCCCCTCCCTTTTTTTTTTTTTCCTGCTCAGTTTATTTGTTAGGATGACTTGAGATATGGTAATTTCAGTCTTAACTGATTTTCTTTTGTCACTCCATGGGAATGTTATGTTGTTGGGCGATTCAGAACTTTTGCTCTTACTACAATATTGGTTGCCTGACCAGGCAGTCCTTGATGGTGGTTTTCCTTGTGCTGTTCAAAAACCTCCTCTGTCCTCCCCTTGTGTCAATTCTGTCTTGCAGAGGACTTCTCCCCATCTATTCTGGATTTGGGAGTTTGTTTCTACAGGTGGCCGACACTCTGACATTCAACAGGGCAAATAGAACTTAAACGACTATCAGTGGATGTTGCCCATCCTTCAGTTGTGACGAATTTTGGACATCCTGACAGAAACCAGGTTTTTTTTGTACTTGGTAATTTTTTTTCTCTTAGTGCGTTGAGGGACACAGCTCCTTCCCTTCTGTGTTTTCTTGGGCACTTAGTATTTTTTTTTTTTGTGCACAAAACTGAGGCATGCTGGGTAGAGGAGGAGTTATACAGGGACTGGACTACAACCAGCGATTTGTATGCCAGTGTCCCAGCCTCTGATAGGCAGCATACCCCCACTGAAATAGAAATTTAAAAATATTTCATGAAGCCGATCTTTGTGGAGGATCTGAGGTCATGGACCATTTATGCCATCTCAGCTGTTGATCTTTGCAACTTCAGTGTTTTATTTTTTTTTTTTTTTTGGCCTATTGGTGAATTGACTAATGCAGTTCTTACCTATTGATAAATTTAATGTGTGGTCGGGCTTTCTGTAGATTGAGTTGCAGCTGTGCCAAGTTCTTTACATTTTTTTTTTTATTATTGCTTGAACCAGGCTCCAAAGTTGTTTTTATTTTTTTTTTTATCTAGAACTGCAAATTTGAACAACTTTTAGGCCCCTTTCACACTTGTGCAACTTGTCATGCAACTTTGGACATCAGAGTTGCACGACATGTCGTTTGCCATGTTTTCCAAAGATACCCATTCATATATGCGCAACTTAAAAGTTGCAGCAACTTCAAAGTAGTTCCTGCACTACTTTGGCCCGATTTTAATGCGTTTTGAGGTCCAAAGACATAGACATTGCTTCAAGTCCAGTCAAAATCGCATCAAAGTCGCGGCAACATCGCGGTAAAATCGCGCAACTCAAGTCGCACAAGTGTGAAAGGGGCCTTAGACTGGGTTTACACTAGCTGCGGCTAACGGTAGAGGGTCCGATGCATCCCTATTCCCCATTTTTAGATATGAATCGGGTCTGAATTTTTGCCTGAATTCGGATCTAAAACAGACCAGAAGACACACAGGACCCTTTTCCAGTGCGGACCGTGGCTGTCCCCGAATGGTGTACGACTGGAACACACGAGAGGAAAGGAGGAGAGATCTCTCCCCAGTAAGGGAAATCCCCAATGCCCAGAACTGTTGCCCCCGCTGGATTAGTTCTGCTTTTTTTTTTTTTAAGTAGCTATATTCTCCAATACAAAAATGGAAAAGAAGTAGCACACAAAATCACTGTTAGATGACTCAAAGTGTAAAAAGCATGCTGTCAAAGATACTGCTTGATAAACACTCAAAGAATATAAAGAAAAGCAATGTCCTTCAAGTCCATAAAATCCAGGGGTGCGTGAAGTATGTTAATGGATCACCATCCACCACCAGGTGTCACACCGAGAGATAGCAGAAATGGCAACTCACCAGAAATCGATGCTCAAGTGTTCTCACACAAGAGCAAACTGAGCAGGGATACCATACAGATGTAGGGAATACACGCATGGAAGACCAGAGTCTCTTCACCACTGCCGCATAGAAGTACCCTTCACACACTTTCCTCAATATAATGGTGTTATGGAGAGAAAGAAGGGCTCCAAATAGTGAAGTACCGTCAAAACACTTGCTTTATTAAAATATATAAATTTTGCACTCACCATTAAAAGCATATGGATAGGCATTGCATCCCATATCTCCGGTCAAAGAGGAAACCTGACTCGTCCAGTGTCCCGGGCTAACTCCACGCCAGCCCAGTACCTGCTCAGCAGCAGTGATTCTATATCATAGCAGTCAAGTGACTGACTCCTCCTAAAGCGCAAAGATATTTGGACTTGACAGTGGGTGTCTAAGTTTATATATATATATATATATATATATATATATATATATATATATATATATATATATATATATATTTGAGTTTATATTCTCCAATAACCTCTGGGGCTTGTCCTGATCAAGTTAATTTTATTTTGAAATCATGTGATCCTTTAGTGGACTACAAATGGTTATGTGGGCCCATTTAGGGCTTAGCAAAGAGAGGGAATATTTTTTTTTTCCCCAGCCATACATGTTTTTTTTTTTTTTTCTATAACTTTTAAAGCTGAAATCCATCAATTTATTTTTTTAAAACTTTTTTTTATGTTTGGACTAGCTTTGCATCTACATCTTCATATCTTGCATTTGTAGTGCCCCTGAGAATACAGAAATTCTTCATAGTAACCTGTGCTACTTGCAGTCAGCGAAGATCTCTTCTGAGTGCTGCTATAGCCATTTACATTTTGCGACTTGCACCGCTGTCACTCATTTTGTCTTTGATATTCAATAAATATAAGGCGTTCTCTGATTGGATGAGGTGGAAGTCACAATTTTATCGGCCCTTCCTCTCCATCTCATATAATACCTGAATTTTGACTTAGCCTTTTACAATATTTTTAAAGCGGTATTTAAATTGGGAAAATGAGAAGCAACACAATGAGCCAATCAATTGTACTGCAGTGCTCATTTCCCAACAGGGAACACGCTGATTGGTGGGGGGGGGAGCAGTTTGACAGAGACACAGTCTGCTGCTTCTCCTTTTACTGTTCAGTCACAGGCTTGGGGAAGGGGTCAAGACCAGTAAGTGTTGCCTAATGACAGCAGAAAAAAATGCAGTCTGCTGCCCTGCTTGACAGGACTGTGTAAATCTCAGAAATGGAGCAATAGAAATATAAATCTTTTGGAAGGTGAAACCACTCCCATATATCCATTTCTTCTACATATTTAGCCGATTGCTTGAAGTAAGGCTTTATAGTTGTATTATCTGTTTGCTTGTTTAAGCGCCAGTTTGATGTTATAGGCATTTGCAGCAGATGATTGTGAATTTCCTTGTTCTACATTTGTACCAAATTTTTAATAATGAAATAATTTTCTTTTAGTAGCACCTCAGCTGAGCCCTTGCCAGAAAACACTGATAATATGGCAAAAGGAGATGCGGATGCTCTATCAGAAGAGTCTTCAGTGGAGTGCAGCATTGTTTCTTTTACTGTGAAGTTAGACACAAACTTGGATGATGATACAGCAGATGAACGGTTTAGGAACAGCAATTACTCTAGTAACTTTATTTCACATTGCACTGTGGAGACTTCAGATAATTCGGTCAGCCTTGGGCGGAGTTCTCCTGACATGGATGTATCCAAGGACCTGGAAGTAGACTCTAAGGAGGGCACTGCTACTGAGCAAGAGCTGTTTAATTCCTTTCATTATTGGAGGACTCCCATCCCAGAGATTGATATTGATCTGGAATTACGTCAACCAGAAGCAGAGGCAAGCAGTCCTGAAAGGCCAGTTGTCCAACAGGTTTCATCTCCCGTGTCTCCTAACATAGCCATGGCTACTAGAAAAGAGCTTGAAGAGATGATTGAAAACTTGGAGCCTCATATAGATGATCCAGATGTAAAAGGTAACTAGATTGTGGAGACACTAGCTACTCCTGTTCAGCAAAATCTTTGACTGGGAGAGCAAAGACTAGTGCTAGGAGTGAATCCACTGTGCTGCATGAGCTTGTGTTGCCAAGAAATGAGCGGACAGGAGGAGAGAGCAGAGTCTGCTGCTGCTCCTTTATCCACTCCTGGTCCGGAGTGTTTAGCACTTGAGCATTTTTTTTCATTACAATGAACAAATTAACCACTTCAGCCCCCGAAGGTTTTACCCCCTTAATGACCAGGCCATTTTTTCCGATTCAGCACTGCGTTACTTTAACTTACAAATGCGTGGTCGTGCGACGTTGTACCCAAAAAAAAGGAATGTCCTTATTTTTTTTTTTTTTTTTTTTAACAAATGGAGCTTTCTTTTGGTGGTATTTGATCATCTGTGCGTTTTTTTTCTTTGCGCTATAAACAAAGAGCGAGCATTCTGAAAAAAAAACAAAACAATTTTCTTCTTTCTGCTATAAAACATTACCAATATAAGAGAAAAAAAATTAAAAATCCAATTTTTTCATTATTTTAGGCCAATTTCTATTCTGCCACATATTTTTGGTAAAAAAAGAAGTCCCAATAAGTGTATATTGATTGGTTTGTACAAAAGTTATCGCATCTACAAACTAGTGGAAAGATTTGTCATATACATACATTATATATATATATATATATATATAGTACAGACCAAAAGTTTGGACACACCTTCTCATTCATAGTTTTCTTTATTTGCATGACTATGAAAATTGTAGTCACACTTCAAGAGGTAGTCATCTGAAATGGTCTTCCAACAGTCTTAAAGGAGTTCCCAAAGATGCTTGGCACTTGTTGGCCCTTTTGCCTTCACTCTGCGTGTGTGTGTGTGTGTGTGTGTGTGTGTGTGTGTATATATATATATAATTTTTTTTACTAGTAATGGCAGCAAATTTTAGCGGGACTGCGACATTTCGGTGGACAGTTTGGACACTTAACTGACATTTTTTACCTTTTTGTGGGGACCGGTGACATTACTACAGTAATCAGTGCTAAAATTATGCACTATTTCTGTACTAATGACATTGCCAGGTAAGGAGCTAAAACCCGAGGCGAACAAAGGGTTAAAAATGTGTCCCTAGAAGGTGCTTTCTAACTGTCTGGGATATACTTATGGAATGAACAGGGACCTGTGTTCCTAAATTGGGCTCCTCCCTTTGTTCATTGCTGACAGAACAGCAGTCTGCCATGTTTACAACTGCAGACCACTGTTCTGTCTCCACGGAGAGCGATCGCGGGTGCCCGGTGGCAATCGCGGCCACCCGAAGATCAGCTTCCCCGGTGGCAAATGTGCACGCACGCTCCCACGAAGCAACGTACAGGTACGTTGTTTCGTGGGACAGAGCCGACCTGCCGCAGTATATGTACCGCTGGTGGTCGGCAAGTGGTTATTGTCCAGTTTACAGGCTGATGCAAGGAGGTTACCTAGCTGTATTGGGTAACTGCAGTATAACTTTGGATCACGGGCGTAGAATACCTGAGTGAAACATATGCAAACACCATACCAGTAATGGGTTTTTTTTTCCTATGTACAGTCTAGCTAAAACACTTTTTTTTTGGGGGTAGACTAGGCCAGGATTAGTACCTGTTTTCATTGCTGCCTGTAGCGCAGCTTGGTAGATTCACTTTCTGTATCATCAGAACATAGGTGAGGGATATCTGTTCCTGGTGACAACTGTCTAAAGCTACAGCTGGCTTTAAATGGGTAATTTTTTTTTCATTTTTTTTTCATTTAGCCTCCTGGCTTAAAAAAAATAAATGGATTTCCTCCATCAGCACAGTTCGGGTGGATGGGAACCTCCCTACCCCCTGCAGGCACATTGTATTTTGACAACGGCAATTCAACAGACTGCCCTATTGGGAATGGGCCTTTTATTGTCTCCAAGGTTAATTGTCCTATGACGACTTAACATGGAGGGAACCCCATTTTATTACACAGCCAGCAGTATGAAGTCATGTTGTTCCCAGGTCCTGCGATTTGTCAGCATAGAGATTTGCAGTGTTACATTTTTGTTACTGATTTTTCAAAGGGACCCTGTTAGAAAAAGCTTGAAAGCTTTCAACACTTTTTTTTAAGGTGTGTGCTCCATGGCTATTTTTATTCTTCTCCAACTGCTTGAGAAGTCACCAACCATGAGCTTACAAGGTATTGGGACAAGGTATTACACAGCCAGCAGTATGAAGTCATGTTGTTCCCAGGTCCTGCGATTTGTCAGCATAGAGATTTGCAGTGTTACATTTTTGTTACTGATTTTTCAAAGGGACCCTGTTAGAAAAAGCTTGAAAGCTTTCAACACTTTTTTTTAAGGTGTGTGCTCCATGGCTATTTTTATTCTTCTCCAACTGCTTGAGAAGTCACCAACCACGAGCTTACAAGGTATTGGGACACTTCAGATTCATATTTTTATCCTGAGTTTTTTTTTTTTTTTTTATGTAGTAGTGAAGGAAAAATAAGCACAAGCATCTTCAGAAACCAAGTCAGCAGTACTAGCTTTCTTATTTGAATCTATGATGGTTTCTCCTTGAAGCTAAATTATTAAAATAATCCATGTTGAAATGGGTGACCAGACTTTCGCTTTGTGTTCATGGTTTTCTATAGGGTTTAGTGGCAATGACTAGAACATGTTTAGGATTATTTCAGGTAAGAACCATTTCTCTTACGTCCTCTGACAGTCGCCGCCCACTCATACAGTCTTCACTTATGGGTATTGGTCTTATCCACAGGAGTAAGCTAGGCAGAAGATTTTGTTGGAAACATTCACAAAACTTTGCATAGACACACCTACAGGGGGCTGTCCCTCTGGGCCAATACTTCCGGCTAGCCTCATTCCCAATTCAGTTTGTCTTTTGCCTAGTTAGGAGTAGGCAGGGTTCCCTTGGCTGGGGCTACAGTCTCAGCCTTTTCTTCTGTTTTCTTAATTTTTTATTTCTGCGAAGTGATTTTCTTTACACTGATAGCTTTTTTTTTTTGTTCCTGCGCTTAGTTAGTCAGTCTTCGGAAGACTACAGCGTTTGCGGAGCTGGGAATCGCACTGGTTGTACTAGAGCCTTATGGAATCCCAGCCCGCCATCGAGCGTTTAGCAGGCTATGCGTACACCCAGGCCTCGCAAACGACCTGTCCCTGTCCTCAGGGACAGAGCCTGCGGAGTGGCTACTTCGCTAGGATGTCTCAACTGCGGTACACCGCGTGTTGCTAGCGTCCTGTTCGGCTGACGGCACCCCCACCTGGGGTGGGAGGCTTCCCGTCATAGAGCGGCACCCACGCTTTCGCTGGATCAGTGAGTACCATGCTACCCCCCTGTCTATTGCATTGTCTGTCAGGGGGTTATGTGGGGCCTCTGTGGGCATGGCAGTCTATTTGGAGTCTGTGATATCCCCCTCATGTCTGTCTCTGTTTACCGTGTGTCCCTCATGGTTCCTGCGGGGGCGCTATAGCGGTTCGGCCACGGTGTGGGGGGCTTGCTGGGGTCCCTGAGTCCCTTGTGGTGCTTATGCAACGTTTTGGGGGTGCAGACATGTTTGTGGGGGCCGCAGCGATGTGAAAACCGCGGGGCCGCCATTTTGGTGTGGGCAGGCTTTTTGGCCTCATCGTGAGGTCAGCAGCCATTTTCCCTGTAGTGATTGGCGCCCTTTCGGGCGCCATCTTTGGTGTTGGCAATGTGTTTATCCATGTGCTCGGCGGCCATTTTCTCGGAGCCTCTCCCATAGACTTACATTGGCAACCATTTTCTTGTGGTTCAGACCTATGCTCGGCCTCTAGCGGCGTAACATTTCCTCTTCCCAGGCTCTCAGATCGAGATGGCAGCGGTGGTATTGTACAGATAAACTTCTGGGGGGCTTTTCTGCTATTTATTTCAGGTCATATATATTTGCTGGCAGTTCTATCCTTCAGTGCTTAGTGGCACAGGCAGTCGTCGTCGTGGTACATTGCGGTGGGTACCGCCGATATCGCCGATTTAAAGGGCCAGCGCCACAAAATTTTTATGTGTGTTTTATGGAGTCCCAGGATAGCAAATTCCCCCCAGCTCTGGTGGAGGGTTCAGGTACTCCTGATTCCTCTGCATTAGGCTCCCTTACTGCTGCACTTGCGACTTTAGCGTCTAAGGTGGATCTGTTGATGTCTGAGCGGGCTTCTAGACGGCCCAGGGTTTTCTCAATCTTCTGATTCTGAGCTAGATATGGTTGCCACGGACAGTGTACCCCTCAGGGGTCTCAGTCCTCTCAGTCGGACGGGGAGGAGGTGGAAGATTCCCCCTCCGGGTCGGCCAGAGAATGTGCTGCAATGTCTGCGCTCATTAGCTCTGTTAAAGACACGCTACATTTGGAAGATGAGCCCCACCCGCCGGGTCAGCGGTCTTCCTTTGGGACCCGCAGAACCCAGAAGTCGGTTCAGGTGTTTCCCTGTCCTGCTGAGTTTCACTAAACAGTGAACTAACAATGGCACAATTTTGTGGTACCCATGCGGTTTCATTCCCGTTATCCCTTTGCGTCTCCGGGGGATTCGCGCTGGGCTGTGGCCCCTAAGGTGTATCACACGGTATCCAGGTTAAACGAGCCACTCTGATGCCCACGGAGGATTCCCCGGTGTTTAGGTACCCGGCGGATAGGCGGGTGGAGTCTCTTGCCCGCCACTCCTATATGGTGGCAGGCTCCTTGATGACACCCGTGTTCGCCTCAGTAATGGTCTCTCAGGCTGGGGTGGAGGGGACTAAGGTGCTAAGACGCACCCTTGTGGCTGATTCCGCCCCTCCTACTCTGGAGATGGTGGACCAAATTATTCAGGCTGTTTTATACCAGTGTGACGTGGCCTTGGATGAGGCCCCTTTAGTCTCCCGCTTAGCTGCGGTCGCAGTGACGATCCGTCGAATCATGTGGTTAAAAAGCTGGTCGGCCGACCAGACTTCCAAGAAGACGGCACCTGACTTCCCTTATGCGGGGATTCGCCTTTTTGGGGACTCACTGGATGAATTGGTTAAAGGGGTCACTGGGGGTAAAAGCACACTGCCGCCCCAGGTGTCCAGGGGCAAGTCTTTCCGCGGTATGCGGGGCCCTTCCTTTAAACTTAGCCAGGGGTCCTTTTGTGCCTTCAAGGCACAAGACAAGGGCAGATCCTTAAAGGCCTCCGTGGCCAGAAGAAGCCTTGGGCGGGCAAGCCTAAAGCCGCCCACACTGGCACGGCGGTCCAGTCCGCCTCGTCCTGAAAAGGCGCCTTCACCCACTTCCGGGGTGTGGGGACGTCTGCGCTGTTTTCCCGGACCTTGGCTGGCTAAGATTCAGGACAGATGGGTTCAGGTACTCATTCGCTCAGGGTACAAGATCGAATTCGATCGCGCCCAGCAGACAGATTCTTTCCCTGAAATCTTCATTGACCCCAGATCGTCTCCAAGATCTCCAAACGAGCGGTTCAGGATCTCCTCGCCCAGGGGGTGATTGTCCCTGTGCCACATCGGGACAGGTTTCAGGGGTTCTACTCGAATCTGTTCAGTGCCCAGAAAGGAGGGCAAAGTGCGTCCAATTCTGGACTTAAAGTTTCTGAACCGCTTCGTGCGGTTTCAAAAGTTCCGCATGGAATCCCTCCAATCGGTGGTGGCCTCCCTGAGCCCGGCAGTTTTTTCCTGGCTTCCATTGACCTCAAGGATGCGTGTTTACACATACCCATTTATCTGAGCTGTCAGACCCTGGACTAGGGGGAATGGTCCCTACACCTGGAGGTGTTTCAGATGCTGTGTGCGCGATGGGGATCCCTGGACGTGGATCTGTTCGCGTCTCGTCTCAACAACAAGGTGGGAAGGTTCGTGGCTAGAACACACGATCCTCTGGCAGACGCCTCGGATGCGCTGGTGGTGCCTTGGACTCGGTATCGTCTGGTTTATGCCTTCCCCACGTTCAGTTGTTGTCCAGGTTCCTGCGCAGGTTGGTCTCGGAACCAAGGTTGGTGATTCTAGTGGCCTCAGACTGGCCGCGCCGGTCTTGGTACGTGGACATCATGTCACTGGTCATCGAGCCTCCTTGGCGGCTCCCACTGCGGGACGATCTGCTGTCTCAGGGGCCGGTCTTCCATCCTGCTTTACAGTTGCTGGCTTTGACGGCGTGGCTGTTGATGCCTGGTCTTGAGAGATCGGGGTCTCTCGTCGGCGGTCTTTCCTACCTTACTTAAGGCAAGGAAGGCCTCATCCGGTAAGATTTCTTATCGTACCTGGAAGGCTTATTTCGCCTGGTGCGAGTCGTAGGGTTTCCATCCTCGCTCCTTTTCGGTGACGAGGGTGTTGGCCTTCCTACAATCTGGTGTGGACCAGCGTCTTGCGCTGATCACTATTAAGGGTCAGTTATCTGCGCTAGCCATTCTCTTTCAGCGCCCCTTGGCGTCAAATTCCTTGATCCGCACCTTTATTCGAGGGGTGCGTCATCTGGTTCCCCCTAGGAGGGCATCCTTGCCTCCTTGGGACTTGAATTTGGTTCTGTCCGTTTGCAACGTCCTCCATTTGAGAACATCTGGGAGATTCCTCTGCCTGCACTGTCACGGAAGTTCGCCTTGTGGCGATCACATCTGCTCGCAGAGTGTCGGAGTTGGCGGCCCTATCTTGCCGCTCTCCCTACCTGGTTGTTCATAATTTTACTAAATTTTACAAACTTGATGTTTTGGCATCGGCAGATGCCTCCTTCGGCCGCAAAGTTCTGAGTGCGGCAGTGCTTTAGGGGAGACATGGTGTTTTTAGTCTGTCCCCTACTGTTGGGGTTTTTTTCCCCCTTGGTTATTTTGCTTTCCTTGGTTTGTTCGCTCCTGTTGAGCTTTCCTGTTACCCAGTGTGTTACCTTTCTGGTTCAGATAAGGTTCTTTTATCTGACCTTGGGGGCTGCGTTGCCTTTGAGACGGTTGCGTTTTCCCACCCCTCATGTCTACACTGCTTTGGGACATCCCATAAGTGAAGACTGTATGAGTGGGCGGCGACTGTCAGAGGACGTAAGAGAGAATATAATTTTTTGTAAGAACTTACCGTAAAATTCTTTTCTGTGAGTCCTCTGACAGTCGCCGCCCCCCACCCCACTTTTGGGGTTCATGGACTATCTACTGCTTGCTACCAAACTGAATTGGGAATGAGGCTAGCCAAAAGTTTTGGACCAGAGGGACACCCCCTGTAGGTGTGTCTATGCATAGTTTTGTGAATGTTTCTAACAAAATCTTCTGACTAGCTTACTTCTGTGGATAAGACCAATACCCATAAGTGAAGACTGTATGAGTGGGCAGCGACTGTCAGAGGACTCAGAGAAAATAATTTTACGGTAAGTTCTTACAAAAAATTATATTTTTTCCTTCCACATTACAGCTCAGAAGACTTGAGCCCCATACACACGGGCCCCATGCCGGACGACATCGGCTGGTTCAATAAAAACCGGCCGACATTTGGCCCGTGTTTATGGCAGCTGGTCTGACATAAGACAGCAGAGCATGCTTGGAAAACCAGCAACAGATCTGCCCCTGATCAGCGATTTCAGCTAAAAGTGAAATTAAATAAATGGGGAATTGTACTCAAAGAACCAAATGTGTAACAGAATTGTGCTGTATTCCTGCTATAGATCAAGCCCCATTTTCTGAGCCTTTCCCTTTTTTTTGAGTAAATCAAATAGTGTCTTCTCATTTTTTTTTTTTTCTCCTTGTCTGCCATGTCTGCAAGTCCCTATTCTCCAGGCAGAGCGCCATTCAGAGCGCCATTCAGCTTACCTTATTATTAAAATGAATCATGTACTGGAATGTCGCATACTGTGACCGTTGCCAAGATCATCACTGCAGTGCAAGTAATGTCTTCACACATGCATGGGCAAATTGACAGTATAGTCCAGTATAGGTGTCAGCAGAAGGACCCAGAAAGAAAGGATGATACACACATTAGCTGTTTTTGAGATTTCTTAAATTGTGAAAAAAAATTAACCTATTCTCTATTTCAAATTGATCTGGCAGAATCACAATGACAATGTGAGTTAAAGCAGTATTCAACCCAAAAACAAAAAATGTAATAGATTGCAACTTACCAATCCTTAGATGTGGTGGCTGCATCAGTTTTTTTCTTAGACTTTTTATTCCCCCCCTCTTTGTGATCTGGCCAGTAACACACCTCCTGTATTAGAGTGCCCCCACTCTAGATGAAGAAGCACAGAAGGCATCTTTGGATGACAGCATTGTCAGAGAGAGGAGAGTAGTGTTAGACATACTAGCAGATTTAGATACACTAACAAATTGAAGATGAACGCCAGCTCCCAATACATAAGCAGTTTCGGCAGTTCTTTTTTTTTTTTCTTTGGGTTAAAGGTTTTACAAAAGCTGATCGTTGTAAACACCCCTGTCGGTGGTAAAATGGTTTGTCTCAACCCTGAAACTGATACATCTGCAAGAGACCCTGTTCTTTTGAAAAACAGACTTGCTGACAAGATCACCAAATGAGAATAGAAGAAAGCAAGCCTAACAAAAAATGCAGCCATCAAATCTATTGATTGGTAAGCTGCAATATAATGTTTAAAGGGGTATTAAACCCAAAAGCAAAGTAGAACTATAGGCAAAACTTTTCTTTTTCCATTTTGGATAGCGTAAGGGAGGGTTATACCCCCTGTCAGGGTTTTGTTTTTCTTCTTTGCCATCTTTGTCCCATTGGGGTGATTTTACTTTCACTCCCTGCCCCATAGCCAAAACAGTAAGTGAAATGGATTTTACGGTAAGTCAAAAATCCCATTTTCTCTTTTGTTCATTGACTGACACAGCTTCATATCTTCCTTGACCTATGGGTTATTCTACCCCCTACAGAAGTAGGACACTAGTTCCTCCTAAAGATGTTGTTTTTCACTATGGGTGTGTGTGGTGAGCTGTGGCTGGGAGGGAGCCCAATTTTTATGTGGTATTTGTCCTAGGAGGGTCCCTTTTCAGGCCCCCTTTCTGGTTTATAATACCTCATGGATCCCTGAGGGGTCCCCGGATTCGCCCCCGCCGCGTGGCGTTGCAATTTTTCTCATAGCCACATGGGAAATTGGCAGTCATATTTCTGTAGTCTGGCGGCCATGTTTTTGGTGGCTTGCTATTACAGTCTATGCGGCGGCCATTTTCTTGAAGCAGAATGGAGCGGTGCTCGGCGGGGATCCTCTAGTGGCAGCGCAGTCGTCTCCTCTTCCTTTCTGATCGGCGTGCAGCAGGCAGCTGGTGCTCTCTGTCCCTTCTAAGTCTGTGGTGGTGAGTTCCTGAGGCGGTATATACTCCTTTTTTCTACTATAGCAACGCTAGCTGGTGCGTTGGGACCTGTGGTACCAGCGGTGCAGCAGTGGGGGGGGGGGGGGGGGGGGTTTCACAGTGGTTTTTGCAGTTTTTTTTATATTGAATTTGCTAGCAGTCCCCAGGGTACCATGAAGCCCCTAGAGCACGTGTCACCACCTGACCCACTCTCAGAAGCTGTAGGACCCTCTGGGCCTCAGTCTGCCCTGGCGGCCATGACAGCGGTCCTGCAGTCATTGGTGTCCAAAATGAATATGGCTCTCTGAAAGAGACCTAGTAAAAAGCGCCCTCTTCCTTCAAATTTTTTCCTCTGCATCCTCCGATTCTGAGGCTGATTTGGCCGCCGCAGACGAGAGTCACCGCACAGGGTCTGCGTCCACGCACTTCGAGTGTTCTGAATTCCTCTACCACCACATCTGCATATCAGTGCAGAAACTTTAAAAATGGAGAACACAGCTGATGCTGCCTGTCGGCCACGCCGGTGCAATTTGGCACCTGCAGACCATCCAAGGTGGCTAAGGTGTTTCCTTTTCCTGCTTATTTCGACGAGATTGTCGCTAGTCAGTGGGGTTCCCCGAAACGCATGTTTGGGGTAACGAAGTGTTTCGCTAGGAGGTATCCGTTTGAGGAGCCCCTCTAAAAGAAACTGACAGTTCCACCGGTGGTGGAGTCTCAGGTTTCCAGTTTGAATAAAGTTGCTACCAGTGGAGGACTCTCCATTGTTTAAAGACCCTGTATACAGGATGGCTAAATCTCTGATCCACTACCTTTTTACCGTGGCAGGATAAATTTTGAGGCTGGTGTTTGCTATAACCTTGGTCCCTCAGACCTTACGGAATGGGCAAAGCTTTTGCGTCAGGACTTGGAAGGGGGTCAGCATCCCCCTGAGCTGGCAGATCAGTTAATTCAAGGATTACAATATATCTGTGATGCCTCCCTGGACCCGGCCCCTCTGGCCTGCAGGGTGTCTGTGACAGCAGTGACTCTGCACCGCATGATATGGTTGAAATGCTGGTCTGCGGACCAGGCCTCCAAAAAGATGCTGATGGATCTCCCCATTCGTGGGGGAAAGCTTGTTCGGAGCTTCCATGGAAGAGATCATAAAAGGTCTCGCGGGAAGTAAGAGCACCCTGCTTCCGCAGGTTACTAAAAGTAGAGGGCCTCTTCGCAAACGTGGTCCTGTCTTCTCGGCCCACAAGCAGTCCTTTCGTCCCCCAGGATCGCAGGACAAGGGTTCAAAATCCCCCCGTGCCTTCTCATGAGGTTCCAAGAGACCCTGGGGTGGTAAGTAAAAAGCGGGCTCTGCTAGTCCCTCAGACAAGTCCTCATCTGTCTGAAGGGGCGCCCCCACCCATACATGGGGTGGGGGGACGTCTTTGCTTATTTCCAGGCCTGTGGACCCCTTTTATTCAAGATGAATGAGTCCATGAGTTGATCCGGTCTGGTTACAAGATCGAGTTTTGGTCCTTGCCCCTGGCAAGGTTCTTTCCTTCCAACCTGTGCCTGTCCCCGGATTGGCTTTAGGGCCTTCTCAGGGCGGTCCAGGATCTGGTCTCTCAAGGTGTCATTGTACCAGTTCCAGAGTCTGAATGTTTTTAGGGGTTTTATTTAAACCTATTAACTGTTCCCAGGAAGGAGGGCAAGGTCCGTCCAATCTTGGACCTCAAGGCCCTGAACCGCTTTGTGCGTGTTCAGAAATTCAGAATGGAGTTGATTCACACGGTAGTGGCATCCCTTTATTAAGGGGATTTTCTGGCCTCTATCAATATCAAGGACATTGACCTTCATATCCCAATATGTGTCAGGCATCAGCGTTTTTCTTCGCTTTGCCATAGGCGAGGAGCACTATCAATTTGTGGCATTGCCGTTTTTGTCTTGCCTCAGCTCCTCAGGTGTTCACTAAAGTGTTGGCCCCTGATGTTAGCCTTGCTCAGGCAAAGGGGGGTCATGGTATTGGGTTACCTGGACAATCTCCTTTGATGTGCAGAGTCCCCCTCTGTCCTAAAGGGCATCCCTGTGCAAACTCTGCACGAGTTCGACTGGATGCTGAATTTTCAGAAATCAGCTCTGACTCCGTCCAACAAACTGGACTACCTGGGTCTGACTCTGGATTCAGCCTCAGCCTGGGTGTTTCTTCCAGGAACAAAACTGCTGAAGTAGAAGCATGCAATTCGGCTCCTGTTATCCACCCGCCGGTCATCTCTCAGGACTTGCATGCAAGTGCTGGGCCTGATGGTCTCCACTTGCGAGGCGGTTCCCTTTACTAAGTTCCATACCAGACCTCTGCAAAAAAAGATTCTGGCCACATGAGACAAGAATCCATGGTCCCTTGACAATCTGAAACTGTTGAGGTACGAGAGGATCCCTAATATGGTGGCTTTGCACCCCGACTCTTTGACGGATAAAATCCTTTTTCCCCCTGTACTGGACAGTGATCTTTACGAACGCCAGCCTATCCGGATGGGGAGGTGTCCTGGGCATGGAATCAGCCCAGGGTGTCTGGTCTCAGGAGTATAGTCTGGCGATCAACATCCTGGAACTTCGATCAGGCTTTTCCTGTCCCAGTGGATGGATTTTCTGCAGGGGTGTCCAGGGAGGATTCAATTGGACAACGCCACGGCTGTGGCATATGTCAAACATCAAGGGGGCATCAAAAGAGCCCTAGTGGCCAAAGAAGTGGCCAGCATTCTGAGGTGGGCAGAACGATTTGTTCCAGCCCTCTCTGCTGTGCATGTTCCAGGGGTGGAAAATTGGCAGGCGGATTACCTCAATCGGTCTGGTGGCCCCTTGGGGCCAGTATCGCCTAATATAAGCTTTTCCTCTGCTACAGCTTCTGCTGCGACTTCTGTGCAGAATGGAAGTAGAAGGGATTCCAGTAATTCTGGTGGCATCGACTGTCTTGGTAGGCAGGGCTGGTAAGACTGGTAGCCAATGCTCTGTTGCAAATTTCTTTCACAGAAGATCTCTTGTCGCAAGGACCGATCTTCCACCCTGCTTTGCAGTCGTTTGCTTTAACGGCCTGACTATTGAAAGCCCGGTACTAAAGGACAGGGGGTTGTTGGGTTTGGTGATTCCTACTCTATTGAAAGCTAAGAAATCTACTTCTCTGAAGATTTACCATTGAGTTTGGAAAGGCGTACATTGCATGGTGTGAGTCTTGGGAAGGGGGGGGTTCCCCCGTTTCTTTTTGGTATCACGTCTGCTGGAGTTTCTACAAAGAGGGTGTAGATCAACGTTTGGCCCTGGGCACCATCAAGGGCCAGATTTCAGCTTTGGCAATTTTCTTCCAAAGGCCATTGGCCACAAATTCCTTGGTTCGCATCTTCATGCAGGGGGTTCGCCACCTGGCTCCTCCTCCTCCGTTACGGTCCCTGGTGCCCCTGTGGAATCTTAATCTGGTGCGGTCGGTTCTTCAAAAAACCTCCCTTTTGAAAATATTCGTGAGATTCCTCTGCTTACCTTGTCACATGCATGCAGGGTCTGAGCTGGCTGCGTTGTCCTGTCGATCACCTTAGCTGGTAGTTCACAGGGACAAAGTGGTGCTATCTCCCTGTCAAACGTTCCTTCCTAAGGTCGTTTCCGGGTTCCATTTAAATTAAGACATTGTGTTGTGTCCAAAACATGCAAAAGAAATTGCCTTGCATTCCCTGGGTGTGGTTCGGGCCATTAGGGTGTACCTGGTGGCAACTGAGTTGGATCGCAAAACTGATTCCTTATTTGTCTTTCCAGATGATTCTCATAAGGAACGGGCCGCATCCGCTGCGACCATTTCCAGATGGATCAGGCAGACAGTAGTGCAAGCTTATTCCATCAAGGGTCAGATTGCTCCTTTTTCCTGTTGAGGCGCATTCTATGAGGGAGCTTAGTGCCTCTTGGGCCTTCCGTCATCAGACGTCAGTGGTCCGGGTTTGCCACCTGGTCGTCTGCACACACATTCACCATGTTTACATGGTGAATGTTTTTGCATCTGCAGATGCTGCTTTTGGCTGCAAAGTTCTGCAGGCTGCTGTTAAAGAAGCTTCTGCCTCTTGTGGGTGTAATTTTCTTTGTAGGTGAGCTCCGGTTGTTCCTAGTTGAGCTTTTTGGTTACCTGGTTGGCTTTGTTAAGCCCTGTGGGGAATTCTGTTTTTTGCTGGTTTTTTTTTTTTTCTCCCCACCCCTCATGCTGACGCTGCTTTGGGATGTCCCATAGGTCAAGAAAGATATGAAGCGGTGTCCGTCAATGAACGAAAGAGAAAACTGGATTTTTCTCTTACCGTAAAATTATTTTCTCTGATGTTCATTCACGGACACAGAACCCACCCATCTGTGGAGTTGGGTTATGTTTTTTCTGACACTGCTTGTTAAACTGAGATCCTTTAGCAGGAAGTGGGAGCATACCTCCTCGGACTGCCCTATAGGCGTAGTCGATTTTTTTCCCGCCTATTGTCCTACTCCTGTAGGGGGCAGTATAACCCATAGGTCAAGGAAGATATGAAGCTGTGTCCGTCAATGAACATCAGAGAAAAGGATTTTCCGGTAAGACAAAAATCCTGTCTTTCTTTTGCCTTCGATGACAATGGTAAACACAACAAATAGAGAGGGTGTATTTATTGTGGACATGGTAGAAATAAAAACCTGACTTGTTCTAATGCATCTCCACTCTATCCAAAGTTAAAGTTTTGACCTTAGGCAAGTGCATTTAAAGTATAATCATCCTTTGAATCGAGTGGGACAAGGGTTAGCTCCTTTGTCAAGCTTTCATTGCTGTCTTTGTTGCAGCTGGGCAGATTCACGAATGTATTTGTCCTGAGACAGAAAGCAAAGGAAAATCAAACATTTTAGTATTGTCACCAGAGCAAGGGATGATAGTTAATCATACAATTGAGACAAATGTTTTGGTGACTATTGTCCAAGATGGAAATTGCCCCTTCCTTTGGAAAGATCAATCATTTCCTATTGCGTCTCAGGGTCAAGAAGTAAAATAAATCTCCCCAGCAGCACAGTGCCCATGTAAAAATAAGACTGATAAAGCTTTAGACCATTCCCTACTCTATCCAAAACTTGAACGTGATCTCTGCATACACTTTGATAAATACACCTGACTTTGCTAATCTAATACTCATGGTTGTATCTTGTTCTAGCACAAGTTGATGTTCTCACTGCTGCACTCAAAGCATCAAGCCTAGAAACTCAGGAAGATACAAAATCCTCACACTTGAATCGGGAGACCATCTGTCGTAATGATCTGATTGAGACCGGGAGGATTAACTGCAAGATCTCCCAGGATGACTCCATTCCTTTAATTAGTGATTCTGTGGAGGTATCACTGCAGCTTTGCTATAATCTCAATTCATTTTATTATTGCATGATAAATAAAAAGCAGCCAGAATGAAGAATTTGGTGGTGGGAGTGTAATTATAGCATTCAGCCCAATAGTAAAGATTTTAGTAATTGCTGAAAAAAACTGCAAAAACGGATGGCATGGTAATAAAACTGAACTCTTAACTTTCTCTAAGTGCAGAAATACAGATCCTTGGTCAAGGCTGCCTGTATTTAGAGCAGCCAGTATGCGGTACCTTAATAAACCTATAATAATGCATTGATTTCTTACTCCCACTTGGTGAGACAGTTTTTTTGGTGAACTGTTTATAAGGATAAAGGGAATGTACCAATGGCCTTATTCTAAAAACAACACTGGCAGTAAAGCAGAAACTTAGGTAACCAATAGCAACCAGTAAGAATTCAGTATAACTGGGTCTCTGTGACTATGCACTTTATATTTGGCACTTTTCTCCTTGCACATTTTTATTGACCAACCCAGGAAGTATTCCCCTGTGGGTCTGTAAATGGAAAGGTAAAACCTGTTTTGTAGACCGTGGGTACTGCAGTTTGGAAACCTTGGTCTAGAGCCTAGATGTGTAGATCATTTTGTAGGGGCACCAAATTGGATTCCATAGGAGGGTATCTGTGTTTTTTTTCTTGTAATACAGGTTTCCTTTCATAAAAATCTGTGGATCCAAAGATATGATTATATGCCAGCCTTTTTTTTTATGGTCAGTTTAGAGCATAGCATTTTCTCCTGAGTCACATCTCTTGTACAGAAATACTTGCTGAATGGATAATGAAGAACAGCAGGACAGAAAAGGTCATTAATGTGCTCTCCCTTTCCTTTGCATGTTCAATGTTAGAATGACTGCTTTATGCAAAAAAAAAGCTCTGCCTTGCAGATTTCCATCCCTCCCTCAATGAAGTCAACACTGGTTCTATGTGGTAATTCTAATGACTACCAGGATTTTCCTCACTTTGAACGGATTTACTCTCATTTACTGTTGTAGGAATGGAACAGAATTTGAAGGTAATTCTCTCCAATGGCACACAGATGGCAAAAAAAAAAATACAGGAGTTATAACCCTCCCTTACTCTGTTAAAAATGGAAAACAATTTGCCTTAAGTTCTACTTTAAGATGCCTTGAATGGGCAGGCATGTGGGTGGCTGCATAGCGCAAGGAGACTGCCCTAGTTAATGCCGACACAAAAGCACATAGTTGCTAGGGGTGTGACAGGGAGGAGAGATCTAAATGAAGCCTAAAGTTGTCCAGCCTAGTAATGAATTGGACCTAATAAACCGAGCTGTGGCTTATAATACACATTGTATGTGCATTACAGTGTGCAGGTAAATTATTGCTTTCAGGGCAAGAGAAGGCCTTCCACAAGTGTACTGATCTTTATTTATTATTATTTTTTTAAATTAAAAGTATTTTGTCCCTATTTCTTTTCAGTGCATGCAGTCAACTTTGCGCTATATACACAGCGATTCTGACTTGAGCAGTAGTAGCAGTTATAGCCCCGAAGAGGAAAAAAAATCCAAAGTTCAGGTATTATTTTTCCTAAAAATTCTTAGATTTCTCCATACCAGCAGCTCTAAGACTTTTACAAGACTGAGGATTGTGTTTGTTCCCAGGATGTTGTACCTCAGGCCTTATTGGATCAGTATTTATCCATGACTGACCCATCCCGTGCTCAGACTGTTGACACAGAGATTGCCAAGCATTGCGCCTATAGCATTCCCGGAGTGGCTCTCACACTGGGCAGACAGAACTGGCACTGCCTCAGGGACACCTATGAGACACTAGCTGCAGACATGCAGGTAAAGACCTAACCTTGGCCTTTTTTTATTTTCTTTTTTTCTCCCTCAAACTCGTGTTTTTATAGCAAGTGAAGTCTTTCCACTAGCCCTATGCGCACAGATCTATTAGTCATCCCTACTCTAAAATTATCTTTACAACCTGAATCAGTTTCCAATGTTCTGTACTAAGGTGTTTTACTTTTCTGTTTTTGTTGTCAGTGGAAAGTGCGAAGAACATTGGCATTTTCAATTCATGAACTGGCGTTGATACTTGGCGATTCACTCACAGCTGCCGACTTGCTGCCAATCTTTAATGGATTCCTAAAAGATCTGGATGAAGTTAGGATAGGTGTCTTAAAGCACTTGTATGACTTTTTGAAAGTATGTACTTTTCTATTGTTATGGGTTTATTAGGAAAATTTCTTGTTTTTACTGTAGAAGTAAAGGGTGCTTTAAAATGTTGCTTCCCACCAACTCGTATCTATGGCCCCTTTCAGATAGGGCAGACTCCATCAAGTGGATTTTCCTGCTCAGTGGGGGATCTCTGTTGGATTGGATGCCGGCGGGTGTCAGCTCCTGCCACCGCTCCATAGAGAACAATGGATGGTTCGACCGGGTCCGTGTAAAAAACGGACAGGTTGGCCAGTCGTCAGTCCACTGGTATGAAGGGGGCCTATGCTGCATAACTTGTGAATATTTTGTGTTTTTTTCCCTTTTTTTTATTCCTCTTTGGTCTATCTATTCACATAATCAAGAAGCTTTGGCTCTCCTGTGCCAGTGAGGGGGCTAGTGTAGTGGATTTTTATTATATTTCAATATTCAAGATCTGGTAACAGAAATAACACTGGAACAAAGCCAATTCTCAGCTTGTCATACCAAGACACAGGTAAATAATGTATGAACAGTGAAGATAAGTAAAATCCGACATCATACGGAATAAGAAATACATCAGGCAAGAAATGGTCTCAGTTTATTATCCAAAAGTTGAGCAATAATGGGTCAGATAGTAAACATTTCATATCGGTGTCTAGGATTACAGCTATGTTCGATGGAGGGCAGGAACAAAGGCATGTTATTGGGCAACAGAGGGCTGGGTGGGGTGGTATAAACCAGTGGGAGGAAAATAATTGATAAGGAGTAGCGGAGAGACCCCTGACACTAATCCCTGAGACTTGTTGGGTACACGACTGTGTGGGCCCTAAAGACAACCGGATATACGTTAAATGTAGATATAAATGGAAAGAAAAGAAGAGGAGAAGTCAGTTTAGGGCTCAAGATGTAACGAGTCCAAGGGTCTCATAGCTAATCAAACTTTTTAGAATTGTTATGAAGTATTAGTGAGTTTGTTGTTGACCATGATCCAGTACACTCTTGACGTAATCTAGGGGAATAACCAACTGCTTCCAATGCCCAGCAATTGTGATCCTTGCTGCCAGCAAAATATGTAAGTGATCCATTTCACGGACTTCCTGGGTACTTCATCAGGTAGTTTGTGAAAAGGGGCTTTTTCTGGGGATCTGCAAATGTTCACCCCGTCACTGAATTTATAAAATAAATATCCTGAACCAGAACCTAGTTACCATTGAATTTTTTTTATCTATGCATGTCGATGTAATAAATTGTTGGATTTTTTGGCTGGGTAACCGTGGGATTGTATGGTTTGAGATTTGAAATTGAAAGTCCTTGAGGTCTCACTGAGGGTGGGAGAGGGCATTAACTGTAGTGAATATGGAGTGATTAAAAAAGGTATTTACAATAATATATTTTATAAACGGTAGCAGCATAAATGTGAGAATGGGGGAGGCAATGTGTTTAAACAGATTTATACTTCCACTTAAAGTTCTTGATTTTAACGTTTTCACGTATTCAAGACATTGTACTAATTTAAAAGGCTTAATTTACAAAGCTTTATCACAAGAAAAACATTTTTTTTTTTTAGCATGGTCAAATCTTACTGGCCACGACTAAAAAACATTCTGTCACTGTTTTGAAAGTGAGAAACCTTATATCCTGGTGTGTTAGATTTGTGGATTGAGCCTTTTTTTCTTTTATTTTAACTAAATATGTGTGGTGTTTTTTGTTATGTTTTTTTAACAAAATATATATCCTTTGCAATATGTACATTCTTGAGAATGGGCAGTTGTAGCGAAACGGTTTCCTCTGTCTGCTTTTATTATGCCTCCCCCTCCTGGCATAAATTCTGTTCTTTTTGTCGTGGCGTCCTGGTTGAGAAACACAGGTTTAGACAAATAGTAGTTTGAATTTGCCCATGGACATTAGGGAGCAGTTTGAAGTGCAGGCACATTCCAACCACCCTCCCACCTTTTGCCAGCAGGGTCCTAGACCATGTCTGTCACCTCAGATGAGGCTATGCTGAGCAACGTGTAATGAAAAGGTGCATTGTAGACGCCCATAGTGACACCCTATGAGGGGAAAACGGTAGACTTGTCACTTGATATAAATTAGAATTGCTATTATCCTCAAGTTTGCGATTTGTAGGCCTAAAGTGTATAAACATGAGACTCCCACCATTTTTAGTACCCACCATTGGGTATAATTCCATTTAAAATGTTTACATATGCAAATACAAAAGGGAAACTAAGATATTTCAGTCACTGTAGTATCTACATTTTTACATGGGTGTTTCCGTTTTAACATTGCATATAAGCAAAACTGTTTTTAGCTAGTCTGCTTACACTTTGCCTTTTTTTTCTTAGCTTCTCCAGCCCGACAAAAGAAGGGAATACCTTTATCAGCTGCAAGAGTTCTTGGTTACGGATAATTGCCGCAACTGGCGATTCAGAGCAGAGCTAGCAGAGTACGTATTTAGGGGTTTAGTGGTTTGGTAATAAGACAGTTTGTATTCATTGTTCAGCTCCATCTCCTGGAATTCCTGCTGAAGTCACCACTGTCTTCACACTGCAACTATCATTTTTGGTATTTAAATAACCAGTGTGAAGGCATGGAGAGAAATCTTGGAGCTGCTGTGCTGGAAAGTCGTAAGAACTTGTTAAACTTTTTTTTTTATATTGCATATACTGTAAACTCTCCAGATATTAGACAATAGTGGGGGCATACCAAAAATGTTTTTTACTCTGGACTATCACCAATTGGCTCATTGGTGTTCTTTCTAAAATTATTTCTCTATCGTTCATTGACGGAAGCAGTTCTCTGATCCATATCAGTAGGGTTATTTTTCCCCCTACAGGAGTAGGACTCTAGGCAGAAAAAAAGTTCTGGCTACACCTATGGGCAGTCCCAGAAGGTTACACCCTCTCTCTCTTCCTGCATAGGATGTCAGTTTTAATCTGCCTAGTCAGTAGTTCCTTGCTGGGATCTTTGATCCTGGCATAAAAGTATTTTTTTGTAGATTTTTTTTTTTTTGCAAGCCTTTTTCTATGGAATTTTTTCCTGTGTGATCTTCAAGCAACTATACTGGGCTGGGCGACGGGCTGGATCTCTATATCCAGTGGTCACCCCAGTCTGGCCAGCAAGCGCGTTCCGGCCCTAGCTCCGCGCTGGGTCGGGACTGGCCCTGCAAGTTAAACGTCTCGCCAGGGCACACACGACAGGGTCTAGGCTTATGTCGCAGCGTTCCTATTTGGCCAACAGCCCCCCCACTTCGGTGGCGCAGGGTCATGTCAGGAGATGGTGCCCGCCTGTGTTCCTGATATGGTGAGTAAACGTCCCCCCCCCCCCCCTTCCCTGTCGGATTTTGGGGTGGATGTGGGCCCCCTCCCTGGGATGGTCGGACCCCCGCACACCTGGGGTTTCCCCCCTGTCCTGTTGTGACCCCCCCCCCTTCCCACGTGGGGGACTGTGTTTGGGCCTACCTGAGGCTGGGACCTAGTGTGCAGGCCGCATGGGGGTGAGGGGGTGCGGCGCTCGGTCAATCGTGCGTGGGGGGGGGGCCTTGCTCGGTTCCTCCAGGGCTGGATGCTGTAGGAGGGCAGGCAGAGCGTCTCCCCGTGGGGTCCTGTTGCAGCTTCCTGGCTCACTTCCTTTCTCTGAGCCACCGCTGAGACCCTCCTAATCCGATTGCTTACTGGGGACAGTGAGATACTGAGGGTGGTCTCTCTCTCTCTGTGGGGGTTAATTAACGCGTGCCTGTCCTCTGTGGGGTGCTGTATCGCTGTGGGGCCGCTTCTTTTATGAAAAAAAAAAGTAATTTTTGTATTTTTTTTGCAAATTTCACTCGCGGGTTCCTCAGATTCAGTATGGACTCTGTAGGCCATGTGTCCCTACCTGACCCCCTCACGGAGGCCGCAGGGCCTTCCGGATCTCCACTGTCCATCAAGGCATTTTCGGGGGTTCGGGAAGCATTTGGGCCCGGGTGGAGGTGGCCTTAAGAGAGGTGCGCTGAAACGTTTCTCCACCTATCCCTGCCTCATCTGATGTCTCGGATTCTAAATCTAACTCAGCCGCCACAGACGTGGGCCTTTCTGCCGGGGTCTGTTACCTCGTGCCCTGTCTCGGATAGTAAGGATGACATTTCTACCTCCCCTACCACACATGATACAGGCACTGATGGATGCATTGGTTGTTCCGGTGCGTAACACCCTGCAATTGGGGGGATGCAGCGGTAGCTGCGCCTGGGTCGCAGGTAGCAACTGGCACTCACATGCCATCCGGAGCAGCTTATTTTGCTAGCATGCTCATGTAGGATGGGACCATCTGAGATGTTCCCCTGGGGTGTCTAAGCGCCTGCTAGACATTACCCTTTTGGGGTGTCTCTTGTACAGTGGACTGTTCTGCCTGTGATGGACGTAAAGGTCTCTGGGTTCAATTGGACTACCGTTGTTCTGGTGGAGGAATCCCTGTCCTTTAAGTACTTGGGGGATAGGATGGCGCAGGCTGTGGCCCGCGATCTCTACTCCCTGGCGGGGTCTGCACTGGGAACAGTGTTCATTATTGCCTTTGCCATGCAGACTCTGCCTGATGGGCGGAGTTCCAACTCTGTGTCTTGGTGAGGGGCAAGTCCCTCCTGCCCTGGGGGAGCTGTTGGACCAGCTGGTGCAGGGGTTGCAATTTGTTTGCGATGCCGCACTGGACACGGCTCCTTTATATGGGCCACCTGTCGGTTTTGGCGGATCAAATTTCTAAGAAGGCCTTAATGGATCTCCCTTTTCAGGGGGATCACCTGTTTGGCGCTGCCCTGGATTCATTATATAAGGGTCTCACGAGGTAGAGTGCCTTTCTTCCACAGGCTAACAAGGGTAAGGGCCTTTGTCGCAGACGGGGTCCCTCCTTGTCGGCTCACAAACAGTTTCCTTGTCCCTCTGGGACAGTCGATGTGGCAAAGTCCTTTAAGATTTCCTCGGTTGGTTCCAAGCTACCCTGGTCTGGTGAACAGGAGCATTTTTTTCCAGACCTGCAGACAAGGCCTACTCGACCTGAAGGTGCGTCCCCACCCATCTATGGGGCGGGGGACGTTCCTTGCCAGTTTTCGGACCTGCGGCTGGCCCCAATCCCAGGCAGCTGGGTTCAGGAGGTCATGCAGTCCAGTTGCAAGATCAAGTTTCGATACGTTTTTTTCCGGGAGGGTTTTCCCTTCCAATGTACGGCTGTCCTCGGATCGCTTGCAGGCGCTCTTGGGGCAGTTCAGTCTCTGGTTCAACAAGCTGGGACCTACTAGCCCTTTGATGGTTCTGTGCGGATCAAAAATTTAAGATGGTATCGGTTCGCAAGATGGTGGCTTCCCTACATCAGGGGGATTCCTGGCCTCCATAGACCTCAAGATGCCTACCTACACATCCCGTTATGTTCCGGACACCAACGGGTTCTCCGTTTTTGCCGTAGGGTATGATCTCAGGTGTGTGGCATTACCCCTTGGTCTCGCTTCTGCTACTCGGGTCTTAACAAAGGTGTTGGTTCCGGTCCTGGCGCTGTTGCGGCAGCGGGGCGTATCGGTCCTAGTTTCCTGGCCGATCTGATTCTCCGTGTGGACTCCCCTACGGTGCTGACAACGAATTTGAAAGTCGCCAGGAGAATTCTGGAGGAGTTCAGGTGGGCTCTGAATTTTCAGAAGTCATCCCTGGTCCCTTCCATGAGACTGGACTATCTGGGCCTGACTTTGGACTCGTCCTCAGTCAGGGTGTTTTCACCCCCCTTGGGAACCTCACTGTGGTTCAACTGTTACTGTCCAGCACATGATCGTTCCTTCGGACCTGCCTGTGAGTTCTGGGGCTGTTGGTGTTGTCTTTCGAAACGGTCCTTTTCACTCAATCCCTCTCCAGGATCCCGCAGAAGGCAATCCTCCTCGAATGGGACTAGAATCCAAACTCTCTGGACTTTCGGATCCGGCTTAGCCGGGTGACCAGGGAGTCTTGATCTGAGAATCCTTCCTCTCCTTTTTACTGGACAATTTTCACTGCGGATGCAAGCCTGTCCGGGTCGGGAGGAGTCCTCGGCAGGTTCTCTGCTTCGGGAGTATGGTCCCTGGAGGATCCAGGTTACCGATCAATGTCCTGGAGCTGAGAGTGATCTGGCTTTGCCTAGTTCACTGGATTGGGCACCTGCAGCTGTCCAGTGCACATTGCATCGACTACGCCATGACCGTGGCTTATGTCATTCACCAAGAGTGCACCTAGGGTGTCCTTGCGGCCTTGGAAGTTACAGGCATTCTTCGTTGGACAGAGTGCCTCGTTCCAGCTCTCTCCACTGTTCTCTTTCCAGGTGTGAAATATTGGCAGGCGGATTGCCTCAGTCGACAGTCCTTGGATGTAGGGGAATGGTCCCTTCATCCAGAGGTGTTGCAGCGGTTGTGCCTTCACTGGGGCACTTCAGATGTGGACCTGCTGGCGTCGCATCTACTGGATAGTGCAGAGGTTTGTGGCCTGCTCCCGGGACCCTTTGGCGGGTGCAATGGTGGCACCATGGGTTCTGTCATAGGCAAGAACATTCGCTAAGTTCAACGTGAACGATGCTGAGAAGTTTAGCATGGTCACCTGCGCAAGGCTGACGCCGGCATGGTCGTGTGAGAGTGATCACGGATGGGCCAAGGTCAGTATCGGCTGCTGTCTGCCTTTCCTCCTTTCAAGTTGCTGCCAAGAATTCTTCGCAGGAGCGAGGCGGAAGGGATTCCGGTCATTCTCGTGGCTCCGGACTGGCCTCGCCGAGCTTGGTACGCCGACCTGGTCACGCTAGCTGCAGACGCTCCTTAGAGACTTCCTCTCAGGGAGGATTTATTGTCTCCAGGGCCAATCTTCTATCAGGCTTTGCGGTCGCTGGCTTTGCCAGCTTGACTGTTGAAAGCCATGTGCTGGACAGGGGATTGTCTGCTTCAGTGATTCCCGCCCTGCTTGAAGCGTGGGAAGCGACTTCTAGGATTATTTTTTCGTCATACCAGAAAGTCGTATATTGCATGGTGTGAGCCTCTTTGGGCTCCCCCTCACTCTTATTTGATGGCCCGGATCTTGGCTTCCTTCAACAGGGAGTTGATCAAAAGTTGGCCTTGAGTACTGTCAAGGGTCAGGTTTCGGCTTTAGCAATTTTCTTCCCGTTCCCTGGTGCATGACTTCTTCCAGGGGGACACTTGGTACTTCCTGTGCGACCTCTGTCACCAACTGGGCGATTTGGTGCAGTTGGTTCTTCAAGAACCTCCTTTTGCAAGTATTCGAGGGTATCCCCTGCCTACCTTATTACAGCAGGTGGCCTTCTTGGTTGCTGTCACTCTGCGTGCAGGGTGTCGGCACTGGCGACATTGTCCTGTCTTTATCCCTATATGTTGGTTCATGGAGACAAGTAGTACTTCGTCCGGATCCGTCCTTCCCTCCCAAAGGTGGTTTCTAGTGTTCACTTGAACAAGGACATTGTATTACCATCTTGTGTCCTAAGCCCTCACATCCTAGGAATGTGCATTGCATATTCTGGATAGCGTTCAGGCACTCAAGGTGTACTTGGCGACTACTGAGTCTTTCTCGTAAGTCAGGCTCGCTCTCTGTACTTACAAAGGGCCCATGAACAGCACTGCCTGTGTCTGCTGCGAATATTTCCAGATGGGTCGTACAGACGGTGGTGCAGGCTTATTTGATTAAGGGTCAGGTCCTACCTTTCCCTGTTTTGGCACGTTCTACTCGGGCGCCTAGAGCTTCCTGGGCTTTTTGCCTGGCAGGCATCTGTGCTCCAGGTTGCAAGACTGCTACCTGGTAGTCTGTTCACACCTTAACCAAATTTTATAAAGTGGATGTGCTCAGTGGTGGGATTCAAAAATTTTAGTAACCAGTTCCGACTTTCCCAGCAGAATGACCAGCGTGCCCCCTTTCAATGCACAGTGACCAGCGTGCCCCCCTTTCAATGCAGAGAGACCAGCGTGCCCCCTTTCAATGCACATTGACCCAATGATTGCAGAGTGCCAGCCACAGCATTGCCCCTAATGATTGCAGAGTGCCAGCCACAGCATTGCCCCTAATGATTGCAGAGTGCCAGCCACAGCATTGCCCCTAATGATTGCAGAGTGCCAGCCACAGCATTGCCCCTAATGATTGCAGAGTGCCAGCCACAGCATTGCCCCTAATGATTGCAGAGTGCCAGCCACAGCATTGCCCCTAATGATTGCAGAGTGCCAGCCACAGCATTGCCCCTAATGATTGCAGAGTGCCAGCCACAGCATTGCCCCTAATGATTGCAGAGTGCCAGCCACCGCATTGCCCCTAATGATTGCAGAGTGCCAGCCACCGCATTGCCCCTAATGATTGCAGAGTGCCAGCCACCGCATTGCCCCTAATGATTGCAGAGTGCCAGCCACCGCATTGCCCCTAATGATTGCAGAGTGCCAGCCACCGCATTGCCCCTAATGATTGCAGAGTGCCAGCCACCGCATTGCCCCTAATGATTGCAGAGTGCCAGCACACAGCATTGCCCCTAATGATTGCAGAGTGCCAGCACACAGCATTGCCCCTAATGATTGCAGAGTGCCAGCACACAGCATTGCCCCCAATGATTGCAGAGTGCCAGCACACAGCATTGCCCCCAATGATTGCAGAGTGCCAGCACACAGCATTGCCCCCAATGATTGCAGAGTGCCAGCACCCAGCATTGCCCCCAATGATTGCAGAGTGCCAGCACCCAGCATTGCCCCCAATGATTGCAGAGTGCCAGCACCCAGCATTGCCCCCAATGATTGCAGAGTGCCAGCACCCAGCATTGCCCCCAATGATTGCAGAGTGCCAGCACCCAGCATTGCCCCCAATGATTGCAGAGTGCCAGCACCCAGCATTGCCCCCAATGATTGCAGAGTGCCAGCACCCAGCATTGCCCCCAATGATTGCAGAGTGCCAGCACCCAGCATTGCCCCCAATGATTGCAGAGTGCCAGCACCCAGCATTGCCCCCAATGATTGCAGAGTGCCAGCACCCAGCATTGCCCCCAATGATTGCAGAGTGCCAGCACCCAGCCTTGCCCCCAATGATTGCAGAGTGCCAGCACCCAGCCTTGCCCCCAATGATTGCAGAGTGCCAGCACCCAGCCTTGCCCCCAATGATTGCAGAGTGCCAGCACCCAGCCTTGCCCCCAATGATTGCAGAGTGCCAGCACCCAGCATTGCCCCCAATGATTGCAGAGTGCCAGCACCCAGCATTGCCCCCAATGATTGCAGAGTGCCAGCACCCAGCATTGCCCCCAATGATTGCAGAGTGCCAGCACCCAGCATTGCCCCCCAATGATTGCAGAGTGCCAGCACCCAGCATTGCCCCCCAATGATTGCAGAGTGCCAGCACCCAGCATTGCCCCCCAATGATTGCAGAGTGCCAGCACCCAGCATTGCCCCCCAATGATTGCAGAGTGCCAGCACCCAGCATTGCCCCCCAATGATTGCAGAGTGCCAGCACCCAGCATTGCCCCCCAATGATTGCAGAGTGCCAGCACCCAGCATTGCCCCCCAATGATTGCAGAGTGCCAGCACCCAGCATTGCCCCCCAATGATTGCAGAGTGCCAGCACCCAGCATTGCCCCCCAATGATTGCAGAGTGCCAGCACCCAGCATTGCCCCCCAATGATTGCAGAGTGCCAGCACCCAGCATTGCCCCCCAATGATTGCAGAGTGCCAGCACCCAGCATTGCCCCCCAATGATTGCAGAGTGCCAGCACCCAGCATTGCCCCCCAATGATTGCAGAGTGCCAGCAGCCAGCCTTGCCCCCCAATGATTGCAGAGTGCCAGCAGCCAGCATTGCCCCCCAATGATTGCAGAGTGCCAGCAGCCAGCATTGCCCCCCAATGATTGCAGAGTGCCAGCAGCCAGCATTGCCCCCCAATGATTGCAGAGTGCCAGCAGCCAGCATTGCCCCCCAATGATTGCAGAGTGCCAGCAGCCAGCATTGCCCCCCAATGATTGCAGAGTGCCAGCAGCCAGCATTGCCCCCCAATGATTGCAGAGTGCCAGCAGCCAGCATTGCCCCCCAATGATTGCAGAGTGCCAGCAGCCAGCATTGCCCCCCAATGATTGCAGAGTGCCAGCAGCCAGCATTGCCCCCCAATGATTGCAGAGTGCCAGCAGCCAGCATTGCCCCCCAATGATTGCAGAGTGCCAGCAGCCAGCATTGCCCCCCAATGATTGCAGAGTGCCAGCACCCAGCATTGCCCCCCAATGATTGCAGAGTGCCAGCACCCAGCATTGCCCCCCAATGATTGCAGAGTGCCAGCACCCAGCATTGCCCCCCAATGATTGCAGAGTGCCAGCACCCAGCATTGCCCCCCAATGATTGCAGAGTGCCAGCCACACATTGCCCTCAATGATTGCAGAGTGCCAGCATTCCCCCCGCACTTACCTCTCTTGCAGCTTCTCTTCAGTCCCCGGCTCCCAGCGTCTCCGAGTCTTCAGTCCTCCGGCGCCTCCTCCTCGTCCAATGGCACGGTGTTTGCCTTTCGGCCAATCAGGAAGCGGGAGGACCCGCTCCCTGATTGGCCAAGAGGAGGATCCGTGTGACAATAGCGAATTCTCATTCGCTATAGTCACAGAATGGGTGGGTCCTTGGCCGCCACGTCTGCGGCTGCGGGGTCCGAGCGCGGGACATTCAATTGTACTGCGCTCGGACGCGCAGAGGGATTCAGCCGGTTCTGCGAACTCGCAGAAAGTTAGTAACCGATTCTATGGAACCGGTGCGAACCGGCTGAATCCCACCACTGGATGTGCTGGCATCTGCAGATGCCTCTTTTGGCCGCAAAGTTTTGCAGGCTGCTGTCTGGAGGGCTTTTGGCCTTCCTTGAGGGTGTTTACTTTTTGTTTAGGTGGGCCTCATCTTTTGTTCTGCTGAGTCCTATGTTGCCTGGTTGGCAATGTTTAGCCTTGGGGACTTGATCTTTTGTGCTGTTCCCACCCCTCATTTTATGGCACTGCTTTGGGACGTCCCTACTGATATGGATCAAAGAATTGCGTCCGTCAATGAACGATAGAGAAAACTGGATTTTTGATATACCGTAAAATCCTTTTCTCTTAAGTTCATTGACGGACGCAGTACCTGCCCCTCTATTATGGGGTTGGGTTGGTGTTACTTTCTGACTCTGCTTTGATACAAAACTGACATCCTATGCAGGAAGAGAGGGTGTACCCTCCGGGACTGCCCATAGGCGTAGCCAGAACTTTTTTTCTGCCTAGTGTCCTACTCCTGTAGGGGGCTGATTAACCCTACTGATATGGATCAGAGAACTGCGTCCGTCAATGAACTCAAGAGAAAAGGATTTTACAATAAGTCAAAAATCCAGTTTTTGCAGTTAAATTAACTGGTCATTTTTTGCCTAAACTTGAAAACTGTTGATAGCTCACTCTAACACTAATAAAAACCTAATGATGATAATTTGTTGTAATAAAAAAAGTCATAGATACATGGTTTGAAAGACATTTTCTTCCAGTGACCAGCATAAGTTATAAACTTGCACCCTTAGAACAACCTGCAGTTGATTCAAAGTAAGAACAGGAAAAAAAATTATAAATTCTCCCTTGTCCCTTGAGGAAAGAAGTTACAAAAGCGAGTAAGACCAACAGAATTTTGACTCTGACTAGGCCATTTACCTGTTTCTCCTTCAACCACTATGTGGTCATTTTTGCTGTGTGCTTTGAGTCATTGTCATGTTGGAAGGTAAACCTTCTTCCCTTCCCACAACTTTCTTGCAGAGAGCAGCAGATTTTCCGCAAGAATTGTATGATATTTTGCCCCATCCGTTTTCTTTTTATCCTGGCAAGTGCTCCAGTACCTGCTGCAGAGAAACACCCCCATAAAAGGATATTACCACCTCCCTGCTTTACTTTAGAAGTGTAGTTATTTGGATGGTGAGCTGTATTGGATTTCCGCCAGACATATCGTTTAGTGTTGAGGCCAAATAATTCTGGCATTCCTCTCCTACATGTAAAAATGATAATTTCTCTTTCATGCATTGATAGACACAGGTCCAGAATCTTCTTGACAATTGGGTTTTGCTGCCCCCTACAGAAGTAGGACACAAGGCAGGAAAAAAAAACTTTACAATGCCTATGGGGCAGTCCTAGGGGATATACTCCCATTCTCTGCTATATGCACTCTGCCTAGTCAGGTGTAAGGACCTAGTTTCTTGCTGGGATCTCTGGTCCTAGCATTTTTTCCTTTTTTTAAATGGAACTTTTTCCCCTTTTTTATTTTCTGTTCCTATGAGAACTACAATCAACTGCCAGAATGGGCGATGGCCTGGATATTCTGGATCCTTATGGTCTCCCCAGTCTGGCCAGTGAGCATGTGCAGGCCTCAGCTCTGAGCTAGGTCAGACACAGCATAGCCCCACTGGACTGGGGCTGGCCCTGCGAGTAAAATGTCTTGCGGTGCCCACCTGGTTCCTAGATGTAGTAGGTATGGCCCTGGGGGTAAGCATACTTATCTAGGTCCGCATTTGGGGGAAGGGGGTGTTGTCCTGGTGGGGACTTCTGCTAGGCCCCCCCTTACTGTTAGAATGTCCCTTGGGTCGCAAGGAGCTGCCATTTTGTCGTGGATGGCTGACTGTGTCTTCGGTGGCCATGTTTGTGTAGTCCGGCGGCCATTTTCTTGCTGTTTCCCATTAACAAATAGCGGTGGTCATGTTTTTTGGAGCCTTATGGGCGGTGGGGGCCCCTCCTTATCCTCTAGTGCTGAGTCCTGGACTTCCTCTTTCTCTCGGATCGCTGCATGGTGTGCAGCATCTGGCGTTCTTCTCTGTGCCTGACAGTGATGGCGAGTCCCTGTGGGTGCCATGCGGCTCTCCCTCTCTCTGCTATAGCAGCGGCTGGTTGTGCTGGTACTTTTGGTGTTGCCAGGACGGCGGTGAGGGGTCACTTAGCAGTGTTCTCCTATTTTTGCTTGTGTGGTTTCCCTGGTTAACCATGGAGTCCCTGGAGCATATTTCACCACTTGATCCCCTCTTGGAGGCTGCAAGCCCTTCTGGATCCCAGTCCACCCTGTCTGCAATGGCGGCGGTCCTGGAGTCCTTAGTGTCCAAGGTTGATATGGTCCTGTATAAACGGACTAGCAAAAAGCGTCCCCCGCCTTCACCTGTCTCCTCAGATTCTGAGTCTGATCTGGCCGCCGCGGACGCGAGTCGCACTGCTGGGTCTGCGTCCACACACCTTGAGTGCTCTCATAGTGAGAATAATTCTTCTACTACAGCTGTGTCTAAAAAGGCGCTTATGGATGCACTGATTGTATCAGTGCAGGAAACATTAAAAATGGAGGATGCAGCGAAGGCGCTGGTTCCTGTCGGTACCCGCAGATCCTCAAAAGCGGCAAAGGTTTTCTCCTTTCCTGCCTATTTTGACAAAATTGTCGCAAGTCAGTGTGGTTACCCTAAACGCAATATGGTGGTGCCTAAGCGTTTTGCTAGAAGGTATCCTTTTGAAGAATCCCTGTTAAAGAAGTGGACGGTCCCACCTGTGGTGGATTCTCAGGTTTCCAGGCTGAATAAATCCACTCTAATTCCGGTGGAGGAGTTTTTCCCGCTTTCAACCACTTCTGGACCGGGCCTTTTTTTTTTTTTTTTTTGCTAGAAAATTACTAAGAACCCCCAAACATTATATATATATATATATTTTTTTTTTTTAGCAGAGACCCTAGAGAATAAAATAGGAGATTGTTGCAATATTTTTTATCACACCGTATTCACGCAGCGGTCTTACAAACATAATTTATTTTAATAAAAAATACTTTTTTAAATTAAAAAATAAGAAAACAGTAAAGTTAGCCCAATTTTTTTCTATAATGTGAAAGATGTTACGCCAAGTAAATAGATACCCAACACGTCATGCTTCAAAATTGCACACGCTCATGGAATGGCGACAAACATTTGTACTTAAAAATCCCCATCAGCAACATTTTAAAACATTTCTACAGGTTACCAGTTTAGAGTTACAGAGAAGGTCTAGGGCTCAAATTATTGCTCTCAATAGAACTATCGCAGTGATACCTCACGTGTGTTTTGAACACTGCGAGCGAACAGCGGTGGGGCCCTTAAAACAAAAGTTTTGTTTTCCTATCCTTTTTTATTTTTACACTTTTAAAAAAAAAAAAAATTTTTGATCACTTTTATTCCTATTACAAGGAATGTACACATCCATTGTAATAGAAATAAGCATGACAGGACCTCTTTAATGTGAGATCTGGGGTCAAAAAGACCTCAGATCTCACATCTACACTAAAAAAGAAGTCTTTTTTTTTTTTTTTTTTTTCATGATGAAAAAAAATGTGCTCTTTAAATTCGTTGCTAGGAAGCGACTTATGACATCGCTCCGAGCCTCCATGGCCATAGTCGAGTGAGGGCCATCTTGCCCTCAGGGGACAGCGCACTTGATTGTTTTCCCTGCTACCGACAGGTCCAGTAAGCAGGGAAAATGACCGGAAAGCTGCTGGTGGGAGGGGGGGGGGCACCTCTCCCTCCGCCCATAAAGATAATCCCACGGCGAGTCCATGGGACCACCCTTAAGTTAAAGCGGACTGCCTGCTTTTTTAAAAAAACAGGGTTATGGCAGCTATGTGCTACCATAACCCCGGTATTTAACGTCCATGTACCGGCGTAAATACACGTTGGGCGGTCCGGTTCCTTTTCGGTGTTTTTAAACAGAGGTGTAGATCAGCGTTTTGGCCTTGGGTACCATCAAAGGCCAGAATTGGGCCCTGGCCATTTACAGCACCTGTTTGCCACAAATTCTTTGGTTCACACCTTTGTTCAGGGGTCTGCCACCTGGCTCCCCCGGTGAGGTCTCTGTTACCTCCGTGGGACCTCAATTTGGTGCTGTCGGTTCTTCAGAAACTGCCTTTTGGAAATATTTGTGAGGTTTCTCTGCTTACTCTGTAGAGACAAAGTGGTGCTTCGTCCCTGCCAGTCGTTCCTTCCTAAAGTTGTCTCCATTTAAATTAATACATTGTGTTGCCTTATTTGTGTGCTAAGCATCCTAAAGAGATTGCCTTAACATTCTTTGGATATGGTTCGGGCAATCAGGGTGTACCTGGCGTCGACTGAGTCGTTCCGCAAATCGGATTCTCTATTTGTCCTCACGGATGGACCCCGTAAGGGGCTGGCCGCGTCTGCTGCGACCATTTCTAGATGGATCAGGCAGATGGTGGTGCAGGCCTATTCCATTAAGGGTCAGGATTATCCTTTCCCTGTTAAGGTGCATTCTATGAGGGCGCTTAGTGCCTCTTGGGCCTTCCATCATCGAGTTTCGGTAGTGCAGGTTTGCAAGGCGGCCACCTGGTTGTCCGTGCACACTTAAACAAAATTTTATAAGGTAGATGTGTTAGCATCTGCTTCTTTTGGCCGCAAGGTTTTGCAGGTTGCTGTTGGAGGATTAGTCCTCTTTGAGGGTGTTTTTTGTTTTTGTCAGGTGAGCTCCAGTTGTTCCTGGTTGGCTAGGCGTGTTTCTTGCTGTGTTCTTCCTGCCCCTCATGTTGACACTGCTTTGGGACGTCAAGAAGATCTGGCGCCGTGCCCGTCAATGATCGAAAGAGAAAACTGGATTTTTGTCTTACCATAAAATCCTTTTCTATGATGTTCATTGATGGACACAGCACCCACCCCTCTATTGAGTTGGGTTTTATGTTCTTGTGACACTGCTTGTTACAAAACTGAAGACCTATAGCAGGAAGTGGGAGTATACCCCCTGGGACTGCCCTATAGGTGTAGTCAAACTTTTTTACGCCTAGTGTCCTACTGCTGTAGGGGGCAGCATTATCCCCCAAGGGTCAAGAAGATTTGGAGCTGTATCCGTCAATGAACATCAGAGAAAAGGATTTCACGGTAAGACAAAAATCCATTTTTTTTTTTTTATGCACTAGCATGTTAAGTTATTTCTCATTTTGTATATACGGTACATGAATTTGTGATGTGTGTGTGTGTGTGTGTATATATATATATATATATATATATATATTGTTCTACTTGCACCAGCACTTCTTTAGCATCTGATATATCACGGTTTTTGCGTACTGATACTTTAACAGAAGTTTTTTAACACAGTCCTCTTTATTTGAAGGTCTTATTAGGTATATGGTTTAGTTCTATGTAATTTAGAGAAACAGGTAAATCCAGCTCATGCTGATCTAAATATCTGCACAGTATATTTTTAAAAAGATTTTTTGTAATAAGCGCATTTTTGAGTGTTTTATATTTTCTTTCTTGGCCTTCGTATTGTGTTAACAGCTTCTATATATAGGCCTTTAGCACGTGAGGTTTCTTTTTTCAGCATGAGTGTTATTGGTTTGATTCCAAGGCTGTGTCATTGAAAGCTTTTCCAGTGTCCAGTCACCTGAAGGTATACTCTTATAACCCATGGTGTATGTGTCCTGCCTGTTGTCCTGTACTGGAATTTACACACAAATCAAAATGTCTCATATCAGTCTGTGTAACCATTGGAGCATTTTTTTTTTTTTTCTCCTTATTGCAGTCCCCCTAAGTACTGTCACTAGGACAGGACATGTGGGGAATTATCTTGTAGAAAGACACAAACCACAATTGAGGTTTTTGCGTAAATGTTTTTGGCCTATGTTCCACTTTTATTACTAAATAGTATACATTTCTAGCTCTTGAACTCCATTAAGGCTGAGTTTACACTCTTTTTGATGTCAGACATCACATGTGATTCGCAACGCATTGCTGTGCAGATCGCATGCGTTGTCTGTATGGACATTACAGATTGTATGGCTGAATTTGCATCACATTCGGACAAAAATGGTGCAGGACCTCTTTTTTTGTCCGCACTAGAATCGGATCACATGGGTGTTCACACCTATGTGTTCCGATTCCTGCACCATTTCCCGTAGCGGTTCGCATAGGGCAGTGTGAACTGGCTCCGAGAGCTATGCGATGCGGGAACCCGCACAGTATATGTGTGAACCCAGCCTTAAAGTGACCCGCTGGCTTTGTTTACTTTGCTTTATACTGTTGATTTAACAGGTTTGTTTCTGCTCTTTAGGCAGTTGATTCTTCTACTTGAACTTTATGGTGCCAGGGATATTTATGACTACTTGCTGCCAATTTCTATGAATCTCTGTGGGGACAAAGTATCGTCAGTACGCTGGATCTCCTATAAACTGGTGAGTTCCTCCACAGTTGTTTGCCAAAGCAATTAAGTTGGACATAATTGAGGCCCACAGAGTGGGCATAGTGGAGCCCAGTTTGTAAGAAAACATTACGGTTACATTACAGAGCATTATACTTTAGCTGTGTATGTATGTGTATAATTTTTTTTTTTTCAATCTTTTTGAGGGTCTCCTACTGTGTTGTCTATCTGTAGAGGTCGGACACGCTCCCATATTTTATTGAATACACTGAAATTGCAGAGAAAAAACTAAGCATGCATACTGGCTAATCTGTTACAACTTACATTAACTATATGCCATCTTGCATACTCCTAGTGAATCAGAGCCTTTACAGCAGCTGGGAGACCTTATGGAAAAGCCAAAAGCTTTGTAGATTTGCAAGTGTGCATGCATAAACTAATTTTCTCTATCGCTCATTGACAGACGTAGTCCTCGGTGATACAGCACCTTCAGGTTATGTTGCCTCCACAGGAGTAGGACTAGACAGGAAATGAAAAATGCTCTGGCCACACCCCAGGGGCAGTCCCCGAGGGTATATCCTCTCTCTCTCCGCCACAGCAAATCAGTTTTTTTCTGTCTAGTCAGGAGTAAGGACCTAGATACCTTGCTGGGATCTTCGGTCCTGGCAGGATTTTTTTCTTAGAAAATAATTTTTTAAGACAGCTTTTTTTCTCCAGGGTTCCTGTGAGATCTTCAAGCAAGAAAGCTGAACTGGGCGACGGGTGGGATGTTGAGATCCAGTGGTCACCCCAGTTCAGCCTACGAGCGCGTGCAGGCCATAGCTCCGCGCTGGGTCGGCCGCGACATAGTCCCACTGGACGGGGACTGACCCTGCGAGTTAAACGTCTCGCTGAAACGCCAAAGACCATGAGTCACGGCGCCCGTATTGGTCGACAGCCCTCCTACCTCGGTGGAGAGGGGTACTGTCAGGAGTTGGCGCCCGCCTGGTTCCGGTATGGTGAGTAGTATGTTCCCCCTGACGGGTCTTGTGGTGAACGCGGGCCCCTCTCTGTAATGGTAAGGATGGGTTCCCCTCTATCCTACAACATGTCACAGATCCCCCTAATTGAGTGTGATTTTTGTGTACAAGAAGCCAGGAGGCTTGGTTTGGGAGCTGACAATCTAATTGTAAAAATGTGTAAATGATTGTAGTCAGTGGCAGTACTAGAACTTTACTGTGATAGTATAAGGTATCCTACCTGTCAGTAGCCACAGGGCGATGTCTATACATGTATACTGCATTCCAGATCATTCCTCCAGCTAAGCAGATGCCTCCCGACGGCCACGGACCGCATACGGCCCGCTAGGGTCCGGTACCTCCGACCACGCTGACCACCATGAGGGTGAAGGGTTGTGAGGCCGAGATCCTTCTGCAGACATGCCGCTATTCTGTGCAGGCCGCCGCCATTGTCTGGTAGATCGCACGAGGCCGCCATTTTGGTGTAGCCTCGTGTCTCCAGCATGGGGGCGGCCATGTTTGAGGTGACTCAAACACCTCATGGAGCCAGGGGGAGGTGCCGGCAGGCGTGTTAAGGGGCGGAGCCGCCTCTTTTACCCAGGAAATAGGGCCAAAGACTTCCTGTCTGTAACAAGACAAGCACTGAGCAAGCTGATGAAAACTTCTGTGCATCAGGGATGAGCCTTGGGGTCTGTCTCTCTCTCTCTGTGGGGTCCAAAAAGGCAGGTAACACTGAGGGGCGCTGTTGCGACTGGGGGACACACAAAAAAAAAAAAGTTTTTTTTTTTTTTTTTTACTTTGTCATTTTTTGTCGCTGGCAAGTGTCTTGTATAATCATTGACCCTGCCGCATAGGTATCCCCACCTGATCCCCTCAAGGTGGCCGCAGGACCCTCCAGTACCCCACTTGTTTTTAATGCATTATCGGCAGTTTTGGAGTCTTTGGTATCCCGGGTGGAGGTGGCCTGTCAGGGACGGGGGTCAAGTAGCGACCCCCGCCTACCCCTATTGTTTATCAGATACTTCAGATACGGATTCGGAACTGGTCAATGCAGTTGCAGGTCCCTCTTAGGGGGCTGTTGTCTCAGGTAATATCTCCTCAGCAGTGAGGAGCACGTTTCTGCCTCCGCCATAGCACAAGAGTGGTGGATGCACTAGTTGTGTCCATCCGGGAAACCTTTAGTCTTGAGGTTACACCGGCAGAGGTAGCTGAGACTGAGATTCCTTTTTGGTACTTGTTAGTCTACCAAAAGGGCGAAGGATTTTCCTTTACCCAAATGGGGTCGTTTTGAAACGAACCCCTGTTATTTCCAAACGCATGGCTAGGTGCTATCCGTTTGAGGAATTCCTCTTTATAGGATAGACGGTACCACCTGCTGTCTTGCCACAGACTGTTAGGATAAAAAGACCTCGTAACTAACGAGGACCTTCCTTTTCTGCTCATATAGAGTTGTTCGTTCCGCGAGGGCGGGCGATAAGGCGAAATCCTCCAAAGCCCCTTTAGAGGGGTTTCAAAGGGCGCTGGTTGGGTAAACAAAGAGTCCGGCTCAGCCAAGCCTGAAGTATATAGCCTCATGCGCCCCTACCCATCTCTGGGGTGGGGGGGATGTCTTCACCGGTTTCTGGAGGACACAGGATCGAGTTTCGATCACTTCCACCGGTGCGATTCTTCCCTTCTAACATTGAACGGTTTCAGGGGTTCTATTCGAACCTATTCACAATGCCCAGGAAAGAGGGCAAGGTGCGTCCAAATCTGGACTTGGGAAGAAATAGAGTCCATCCGTACAGTGGTGGCCTCCCTGCATCAAAGAGATTTCCTGGCATCCATAGACATATAGGATGCCTATCTTTATATCCCCATCATCGCAGGACATCAGCGTTTTTTCGCTTTCCCAAAGATCATCCCTGGTTCCCACCAGGAGACTGAACTATCTGGGCCTAAGGTTGGATACATCCTGGGCAAGAGAGTTTCTCCTTGCTGGGAAACTCCAGAAGGTTCAGTCAACTATTCGGATGTTGCTGTCCGTCAATTGGCTGGGACTGATGGTGGCCTTCTTAGAGGCAGTACCGTATACCCAGTCTCATACCCGAATTCTCCTGAAGGAGATTCTTTTTTAATGGAATCAGAATTCCGATTCCCTGGACAATCGGATCCGGTTGAGCGAGCGGACCAGGAAGTCTCCGATGCTCAACCAGGGGAAGTCATTTCTTCCGATAGTATCCAGATTACCAATAAGGGTATCGGAACTGAGAGAGATCAGATTTTGTCTGATTTACTGGATCGAGCAGCTCTAGAGCAGCCCGATTCGGATCCAATCGCATATGGCCTCTTCATCCAGAGGTTTTTCCCTAGCTGTCCCTTCATTGGGACATCCCGGATGTGGATCTGTTGGCACCTTGGCCTAACAGGAAGGTGAGGAGGTTTGTAGCTCGCGCCACGATCCTCTAGCGGACGCAGCAGAAACGCTAATCGCCCCGTGGGGGCAGTATCAGCTACGGCATGCCTTCCATCCTCTCAAGTTGCTGTGGGAACTTCTTCGCAGGATAGAGGTGGAGGGAATTCCAGTTATTCTGGAAATTCCGGATTGACCTCGTCGAGCCTGGTACGCCGACTTGGCGAGGCTAGTCGCGGACGCTCCTTGGAGACTTCCTCTCAGGGAGGATTTGCGGTCTCAGGGACCGATCTTCCATCTTGCTTTACAGTCGCTGGTTTAATGGCCTGGCCATTGAGACCCAGGTACTGAAGGACAAGGGAGTGTCAGCTTCAGTTATTCCTACCTCCAGTTAAAGCAAGGAAAGCGACTTCCAGCACATGGAAGTCTTATATTGCATGGTGTGAATCTATTGGATTTCCCCCACAGACCTATTCGGTGACCCGAATTTTGGTCTGTCTGCAACAAGGGGTTGAGCAGAAACTATCCTTGAGCACGATCAAGGGTCAGGTTTTCGGCGTTAGCAATCTTCTTTCAAGAAACCTTTGGCTAATCATTTCTTGGTGCGGAATTTCATCCAGGGGGTGCGACATCTGGCTGCGCCAGTGTGCGCACCCTTACCGCCTGGTATCTTAATTTAGTGTGGTCGGTTCTTCAGAAACTTCTCTTTGAAGATATTAGGGAGATTCCCTTGCTTACATTCCCAGAAGGTGGCCTTCTTGGTGGCCATTACTTCTGTACGCAGGGTGTCAGAACTGGCCGCATTATCCTGTCGTTCCCCAGATCTGGTGGTTCATAGGGATAAGGTGGTTCTTCTTCCGAATCCATCCTTCCTTCCTAAAGTGGTTTTCGTAAGACGGACTCACTTTTTGTGATCACGGATAGCCCTTGAAGGGGGTTGCCTGTGTCTGCCGCGACCATATCTACATGGATCAGTCAGACGGTGGTACAGGCTTATTCTATTAAGGGTCGGAATCCTCCGTTCCCTGTTAGGGCGCACTTCACTCGAGCGCTCAGTACTTCCTGGGCCTTTCGCCATCAGGCGTCAGTGGTCCAGGTATGTAAAGCGGCCACCTGGTCGTCGGTACATACCTTTACAAAATTTTATAAAATTGATGTGATGGCATCGGCGGATGCCTCATTTGGCCGCAAGGTTTTGCAGGCCGCAATTTGAGGAGACCGGTGGTCTACCTCGAGGGTTTTTTTCTGTTTGAAAATTTTTTTGTTGAGTCTCATCATTAAGGATGAGCATTGTAAACTTCTAGTTGGCACCGGTTGGGCCTTCTAGATTTGGATTTGATTTCCATTTTCCCACCCCTCACTTGTGATACTGCTCTGGGACTTCCCGAAGGTGCTGTATCACCGAGGACTACGTCTGTCAATGAGCGATAGAGAAAAATGGATTTTTGTAAAATCTTACCGTAAAATCCTTTTCTCTTAGCTCATTGACAGACGTAGTACCCGCCCCTCTGTTTTTGAGTTGGGTTGGGTTAAATTCTCTAAGCACTGCTTTTGTGACATAACTGATTTGCTGTGGCGGAGAGAGAGAGAGGATATATCCCTCGGGGACTGCCCCTGGGGTGTGGCCAGAGCATTTTTCATTTCCTGTCTAGTCCTACTCCTGTGGAGGCAACATAACCCGAAGGTGCTGTATCACCGAGGACTACGTCTGTCAATGAGCTAAGAGAAAAGGATTTTACGGTAAGATTTTACAAAAATCCATTTTTAACTTTTCAGAATGCTTATATTTTAAAAGAAAATCAAAAAACTTGCATTCTACTTAACGCAAACTGACGTAGCCCTATGTCGGCTAACTTTAAGTAGTTGTACTGGGGTGATGCCTAGAGGCATCATCCTGGTACCATTTTTTAGAGCCGGCGGTACCGACCGATGCGGCTCAGCAGCCGCTCGATCGTTACCCCTGCGAGCTGGAGGGGACGCCCCCACCGCCTTCCGCGGCTCTGCCCGGCTCTCCGACGGGTTAATGGAGTCCCGATTAAAGCCGGATGCGGCTTCGATCGGGTCTCCGATGACGTAACCTGGAGGCAGCGTCCATGACGTCACGTCCGGGTTACTCGGCTGCTAAAGGCGCCGAATTTAAAAAGTTAGTCTATTCAAAAATGCTGTTTTCGCCATTTTGAATACATTGAAGTGTAGTGGAGGGGTCTAGGGTCTTTTAGACCCCCCAATCCCTCCATAAAAAGTACCTGTCACTGCCACATTGCTTGTGACAGCAATAAAAGTGATCAGATTTTTTTTTTTTTTTAAACCTGTGGTAAAATGTAAAAAAAAATAGGAAAAAAAAAAAAAAAAAAAATATATATATATATATATATATATATTTAGCCACCCCCGTCGCCGTGAGCTTGCGCATGAAAAAAATGTATATGAAAGTCGCGCCTGCAAGTTAAATCGCTGTTCAAACCACACTTGTGAGGTATCACCGTAATCGCCAGAGTGAGAGCAATAATTAAAAAAAAAGAGCTACTCTCTAACTCTAAACTGATAACCATTAAAAATTCTTAAATCGTTGCCTATGGAGTTTTTTATTGACCGTAGTCACCATTCTGCAGGTGTGTGCAATTTTAAACCGTAACATGTTGGGTATCTATTTACTCGGCGTGACATCATCTTTCACAATATACAAAAAAGATGGGCTAACTTCACTGTTTAATTTTTTTTAAAATGCAGTGAAATTTAAATTTTTTGTAATTTTTCCAAAAAAATGGCGTTTGAAAGACTGCTGCGCAAATACCGCGTGACAAAAAATATTGCAAAGGCCACCATTTTATTCTCCAGAGTCTTTGCTAAAATTATATATATATATATAATGTTTGGGGGTTCTAAGTAGTTTTCTAGCAAAAAATACTGATTTTAACTTGAGAACAAAATTTGTCAAAAATGGGCTTGGTCCTTAAGTGGGCAACCACCTGCTGACCGCAATACGTGTGTGTGTGTGTATATATATGTATATATATATATATATATATATATATATATATATATATATATATGTTGCAGCTTTGAAGTGGTTTACCGGGGTTTTGACTGAAGCAATCTGGTCATCCCCTCCTGTTGCTCATTAGTGTTTCTCGGGCTTATATTTCTTACCAGTGAGCCCGGGAAATGTTCAGACGGCTCGCTTGGCTGGTCACAGAGGGTGAGGAGGGAGCAGATTGTCTCTGATCACTTCTATGATTTAGGAGGACCATCACTTCTGGTCTAGTGCAGAACTAAACAACTATTTATTTATTTATTTATTTTTTGCTTTTAAAGGTTGAGAAGAGATTTGGGGTCTTAGACCCCAGGTCTCTCCATAAAGGGGACCTGTCATCCCTTATTGCTATTACAAGAGATGTTTACATTCCTTCCAATAGGAATAAAAGTGATCAAACAAATGTAAAGGGACTTTGTAAAATAAAGAGCCCCCATCCTTCCGTGCTCGCACGCATAAGTGAAAGTATATGTAACTCGCCACACCTTTGTAAACAGTATTTGCACCACACGTGAGGAATCGCCACAAGCGCTACAGCGAGAACAATCATTTTAGCGCTAGACCTTCTCTGTAACTCTAAACCGGCTGCCTGTAAAATATTTTAAAGTGTTGCCTATGGAGTTTTTTAAGTATCGTTGACTGACGCCATTCCACGAGCGTTTCACAATTTGAAAGTGACATGTTGGGTATCTACTCAGTACAACATCATCTTTTATAGTTTACCAAAAAATTGGGCTATATATTGTGGGGTTTTTTTTTTTTTTTGTTTTTTTTTTTTTTACATTAAACTCATTAAAGTGTATTTTTTACAAGAAAAGTGCATTTGAAGAAAACGCTTTTATGTGACACAAAAAATTGCAACAATCACCATTTTATTCTCTGAAGGTCTGTGCTAAAAAAAAAATGTATGTTTGGGCATTTTTAATAATTTTCTAGCAAAAAATACAGATTTTTGCTTGTAAACAGAAAGTTCCAGAAAAGGCTCTGTCCTTAGGTGGTTAGGTTTATTTTTTCTTCTCCAGTTCAGGCCGTTCATCACCAAAGCACCTGTTTTAATTACCCACAATGCCTGTATAAATAGAGGTCTTGGAATGCGTTTCATATATTTTCTGGTAGACTAAATGCCTGAAATAAAGCATTCTTTGTTTTTTTTTTTTTTTTTTTTGTTTTCTTTCTTTGTACACATTAGATTTTTTGGGAAGTAATGCTACAGTTGCTAATGATGTTGCAGTCATTGAATTTTGTGTGTTTTTGCTTTGCAGGTCAGTGAAATGGTGAAGAAGTTGTACTTGGCTCCTAATCCAGCATTGACTTTGGATGTTATGAATAAACTTGTAGAGCAGTTTTGCCAGAGCCCAAAATGGTCTGGAAGGCAGACATTTGTGTTCATTTGCCAGGTTGGTTTTTGATGTGTCTGAAACTGAGATTCTAAAACTTGATTTTTATTTTTTTTTTTTTTTAAAAAGCTCAGTTGCATAAAAAACTTTTATCGCTCTATATTGAACAAATAATTGTGTAATTCTGTCCACCCAGTCCTTATATTTACACAGCCCCATTATGTGGAACAGTGAAGCAGATAATACCACTTTCTGTCAGTTAAAAACTGTAAAAGTGTAAACTGTAAAAAGCTAGTGGTGTTTTCTCCACCCCTAGTCTGCAGATTGGACATTAAAGGATGTGCAGGTTGATGAGGATATCTCTATGCCCACTGCTTCCATCTGGCCATATGTTCCTTGTTGGTAAATTTGCATGCAGTACACCTTCAGCATTCCTACCAATTGCTCTACCAGTTGCTGCTAGATAAGGGAATTGCAATAGGCTTGTGACAAATCAAATTGAGGAACCTTGTTGCATTAAAACAAAAGATTGAATGATTTAAAAATACAGAACTGCAAGAATTTTATATTGGTTCAGAGATCAGCTTTAAAACCCAACTGAAGCCAAAACTTTGTCCTGTACAGGGACACAGAATCTTTAACCAGAGGTTTAATGAAATTGCCTTTAGATGATCGGAGACTGACAAAACAAGCTGCAGGGGCAACCCTTTTATAACTTCTCCCACTCCCAGCTATCTTCAATTTTTGCTAGTGTTTTTTTTTAGGTAACTGACCTCCTTTCTACACTGATAGAAGTTTACCTCTTTTCTGGGGAGATTTCTTGTGCTAAATGGTTATTTTTCAAGATTGTTGGCTACACCATAGCCACTGCAGCTTTCACCTGAGTCTTTGGTTACCATACCTGGACCCCACCAGGAGGAAGATGCCCTTCTCCCTCTCCCTGTGGGGACACTTCCTTTAGCACAGACTTGGCGCATGGTTCGGAGGGTGGTGTTAGGCTATTCCCACAGAGCCTTCTATATGAAGAGTTGTCCCTGCCTTCCTCTGGCACTGGACTCCACGGTCTTCTTCCTAACCATAGTGAAACTTTCTGCCATAATTTTCTGATTTCATGGGCAGATTTCAGCCCTTTTAGATGTTGTAGATAACATAGGCCTCTAATGAGCCCCTTCAGTCTCCTCTCCCGAGTTGACCTCTGACTTAGCCATTACTGCAGATGCGCTGGCTGAAGGGAAGGTAGATGAGATGTGCTGGGAGTCAGCAATGATTTCTTTCCCTCGTAAAGCACTGGATCATGCAATTTATTTATTTTATTTTTACCTTCATATAAGCTTTTAGATAAGGTTTTTATTTTTCATTTCATTTGGATGTGTTTCTTGTTCTAATTATTTAAAGTAGTATTAAACCCTCAGTGGTTTTTTTTTTTTGCCCAACACCTTAGCACAATAAAAAAAAAATCACTTCGTAAGTTTTGTTAAAATTCTTACCCCCACACTTGCAGTTTACAGCTTTCAATGCTACTGGCTCCTGAACGCTTCTTCCCTGAACTTCCCTTTCTCATAGGAAAGAGTTTACAGTGGACAGTGCATTCTCCAGCCAGTCTTTTAGCTTGAAGGGAGGAGGGGGGATAAGCAGGGCAGTTCCTTGCCATTTTAGGATACAGGGCAGTGTGTTTCTATGGGTTTGTACAGTGTGGGAGACACAACTCTAGTCTCTACCTGCAAGGTTGGCTTCAAAGGATTTTAAAAGAAAAGAGCCACCCTGAAATGGGAAAGCTGAGGCAGTCCTGGCACCAGCTTAAACTGGAACACTGGCTTAATTAAAAGATGAATTAAAGCTGCATACTTGGTAAGTGACTAAATAAGTTGCTATAGGTGCTTAAAAACTGAGGATCTAATATCATTTTAATTATATGCAGGCTTTAGTGTTGCTATATTAGTATATATATATATAATGGCTGAGACTGTGGAATATATACCTTGCTCTTAGGAGACAGGGCACTTAAGGAATAATAAATGAACAAATGAATCTTCAACATGCCATTCAATATGAAATATTTCAACAGCTGATAATCTGCAGTGTTTAACCAGTTCCCGCCTGGTCTATAGCAATTTGATGCCTGAGCAGGCTTTTAGTCATTCTGGGTAGACAACATATGTCTTCCTGGAACGAGCCTGTGCGAGCGCAATCCATCACCAGCTGTGTCCACCAGACACAGCTGATGACTGATCAGTTTACCGGGCTGCTGCCAGTACCAGATGATCGCTATGATTAATCACAGCAAATCACATGTCAATTGTAAACAATGAATGGCTTGTCACAATGATCACACGGTAAAGACCGGGCCCAACACAACACAGCCAATCTGTACCATGTAATCCGCGCTGGCAAATCATAGCTAATCACAACAAAAACTGAATTGATTTTATTCAGTAAAATGCTTGCTTATAGCAATAAAATTAATTGCTATAAGCAATCCTCTTATGTAAAAAAATATTGATCACTTCCCCATAGAAATACAAATGTTACCATGGTAACATTATACTGCTGTGGTCAGTGTTGAAAACAAAATTGAAAAAAAAGAAAAATGTCATAAAGAAAAAAAATTAAACCCGGTAGTAATTACCACCAAAATAAAGCTCTAGTTGTGTGAACAAAATTATGAAAATCTAGTTTGGGTACAATGTTGCATGACCATGCAATTGTCATTCAAAATGCAATGGCACTGAAAGCTGAAAATTGGCTTGGGCAGGAAGTGGGTAAAAGTGCCCGGTATTGAAGTGATTAATAATGTCCCTTGTGTTGTGTATTTGACTAGGTGGAAAGAGTGGTCCTAACACAGCTGGATTTTCACAACATAATACTCTAGTGGGTTTTTTGTTTTTTTTTTTTTGTTTTTCTTAGGCTCTTATAGAAGATGACTGCCTTCCTATGGAGCAATTTGCTATGCATTTAATGCCTCATCTTCTGCAGCTTGCCTCTGACAGAGTGCCAAATGTTAGAGTTCTCCTTGCAAAGACCTTGAAGCAAACACTGTTAGAGAAAGGTAAGCTAACAGCTTTAGAAAACTGAATACTTACATTTTAAAAAATGTACAAAGAAATTTAAAGCATGGAGGATTTCCTTTATAGTTTTTAAAGACTGCATAAACATACACCTTGGAATTTGTAAAGTATGTGGCATAACCTGTGGCAACTTCATTTACTTGTCTGTAAGGTATATATAAATCTGTTGCAACTCTGACATTTGCATCTCTTGTGAATATGCAGATTTTTATTGACAAAGAAGATATTTGGAGGTGTTGGGAAACATCAGATCCAGTGAAATTTTAAGGTCTTATTTACCTCCACTTTCTTTATTAGGCTTCATTTTGGTTTTTTGGGTTCTCGCGATTGTGACCATGATCTCAAATAACACTGCAATCGCAAAATGCATATTCAGGTACCATTCATTTTCAATGGCACCTAAAATGCAGTGCAGTTTTGATGCAATGCGCAAAGCTTGCCGCACGAAAAAAACCGCCTCCTTTTTGGAAGACAATCTTGCAGTTGTCTGTGGCAAAACCGCACCATGTTTTAGATGCCATTAAAAATTAATTGCACTGGAACGTGCGTTTTGTGATTGCAGTGTGATTTGAGATCACATACAAGATTGCAGAGATTCTGCCTGAGACCCAAAATGCCAAATGTGAACCCGTTCACATTAAAATGCAGTGTGGGAGAGCCGCGTTCCTGTTCGGCTTCCCACGCTGCATTTCAATGGCACGGACCTTATGATCTGCTGCAGGGGGCAGTTTAAAGACACCCCCTATGCAGGTCGCAAATGATATGCGTATAACCACACTGGATCACATGGTACAGAAGTACTATGCTATGCAGTTGCTGTGCGTTTCAAAAGTAGTGCATTTAACTATTTTTGGTGCAGTGCAATTTCAGCCCATTCAAAATTAATAGGCTGAAATCGAACTGCACAGAATTGCATATGAGGTTCCTGTGCGATTCACATGCCATTCCTAGTCTGAATGGGCCCTTACTGATTTGGCGGTATTTGTTTTTTGAATTTGTTGTGACAATATTTCCTTACATTAATGTCCCAGAGATACAAACTAAAATTTATCCATTGCATCAGTGCTAACAATTCAAATGTTTTCTTGAATTCGGTCCAAGGTTTCCAAATACATACTCACTGCTAGAAATATTTTTTTTTTATTTTTATAAAATCCTCCCCCACAGGTCTTACTTTTGTTTCACGTTGTAATTGGAATCCACGTTTTGATTAGGAATGTTTCTATGTAAGACCTCATTTGGAATATGCAGTTCAGTTTCGGGCATCAGTTCTTAAAAAGGATATCGGGGAACTGGAGAAAGTGCAGAGAAGGGCAACCAAACTGATGAGGCATGGAGGAGCTCAGCTAGAGAAAAGATTAGAGGAACTGAATTTATTCTCTCTTGAGAAGAGGAGATTAAGGGGGAATATATGATATGATATGATCAACATGTATAAATACATTAGGGGTCCATATAGTGAACTTGGTGTTCACTTTAAGGTCAACACAGAGGACAAGAGAGCACTCTTTACGTCTAGAGGAAAACCGATTTTGTCCGTAAGAGCTGTGAAAATGTGGAATAGACTCCCTCCAGAGATGGTTCTGGCTAGCTCATTAGATTGCTTTAAAAAAGGCCTGGATTCTTTCCTGGGTGTACATAATAATGGGTACTAATATTTATAGGTAAAGTTGATCCAGGGAATATCCGATTTGCTTATCGGGGGATCAGGAAGACATTTTTTCCCCCTACTGTAGCAAATTGGGTCAACTGCGGGTATAGGATTGTGCCTATGGGATTGTATGGTTGGGTTTGCGTGACTGTTTTTTTTTTACTTGTTTCTTTTTTCAACCTGAAAGACCATTTCCTAATCATGCATCACAGGGCACTTCATAATCGTGACTTCTTGGGTTTATGTTGCCATCTTCAGGTGAATGTAAAAAAAAAAAAAAAAAACAATTAGGAGTCCCTTCCCAGCTAAGCTAATCCTGTTTTGAGCTAGTGTATTTAGGTGATGGGTGTACCTACAGATGTCTCTCTGAATATGTTTTTTTTTGTGGGCTTAGTTCCTTATTTTTGGCCTATTCTGAACACCCCTACTGAGCCAGGGCTTCATCTAGATTGGTTATCTAGGACCAGAAGGCCAAGAGGGAATGTACCCAGATCCTGCATGCAAGAGCGGGGACCGCCTGTAATGCTGTGGGGGGGCTGTGGTATATAGGGGGTCGTGTGTCTATATGGGGGGGGGCTCTTGTATATAGGGTGTCATATGGTTATACAGGATGTGGGGCTGTGGTATGCAAGGGGTCATATGTCTATACAGGATGGGGGGGCTGTGCTATATAGCAGGTCATATGTCTATACTAGATGGGGGGGCTCTGGGATATAGTGTGTTATATGTCTATACTGAATGGAGGTGCTGTGGTATATAGGGGGGTCACATGTCTATACAGTATGGGGGGGCTGTGGTAAATAGGGGGTCAGGTGTGCGGTGCACTATCTACCCCGTTGTCATGGCATGAGCTAGGCACCCTAGAAACTGGAGAGAATAAATTCATGTTATTTGAACTTGAGAGAGTGCGGCCTTGTAATGGCAGAGGGGAGTGCCCTGTGTCATGCATCTGTAAAGATACACATCAGGGTACATAAGATGGTTTTGTCGTCGTACAAAAGAGGGTTTTGTTAAAAATAAAGCTGTGTTAGTTTAAAAAAAAAACAGGCTTCTAGTTTTTTTAGCCTGGCTCCTAGATTCACAGAAAACGTGTCAAGCCCTGCATTACAGGTATCCATTAACCTTTGGGAAAATGGTTAACTTATGGTTTTCTTCTGTGTTGTGCAATTTTTATGTCTGAAAATGCTGCTGTAATTTATCCTTGGGTAAAATTATTAAGAAATATAATGAAGTTATCTGTGTTTGTGACTTTCATCTATTAAAAACTGGAGGATAGAAAAATATCTTGGTTACCTCCGACATAGTTCGATTTTTAGATACAATTTTCTAGTTTCTTCCGATAGTTTGGAATATAAAGAAGCCTAAGCTTTGAATGTTTCCTCACTTAAACAAAGCAGAATTACACTATTTCCAATAAGTCACTACTTTCAGTTCTAATACATAAAAAAAAAAACAAAAAAAGATAACAATATGTGCATGGTTGTACAAGTTTTACACCCACAGTGGTTCTGTTAAAGAAGCTTTGTTTTATGGAATGTGGGTGAAAACAATAGAGTGAGCTCAGCAATGTATAAAAGGGAGGTCACAGTCTATACTTCTGTCTATAGTTCTAACTATTTTAGCCTTATTTTATTTTTTTGCTATGTGAACCAATTTTAAATTCAAATATATTTTCTCTTTTGTTCATCGACGGACACAGCGCTCCATAAATCATAACTACTGGGTTATATTGGCAGAACAAAAAAAACACCTGGCTATGCCCATGGGCTTTCCTCAGCTTAGTATAGAACCCCCCCCCCCCCCCTGCTCTAGGTAATCAGTTTTAATCTGTCAAGTCAGGAGTAAGGACCTAGGCTCCCGGCTGGGATCTCTGGTCCTAGCCATTTTTTTTCTCCTTCCTTACACCTTTTTTGTTTCTTCTCTTGGGAGATCTACAATCAACTGCTGGGCGACGGACTGGATAATCTAGATCCAGTGGTCACCCCAGCCAGCGAGCGCGTGCAGACTGCAGCTACGCGCTAGGTTGGCCGCGGCAAAGCCTCATGGACCAAGGCTGGCCTGTGTGTTAAACGTCTTGCAGGGTCGTATACCAACCGGGCTTGGGTCTGAGACACAGCAGTCCCTTGGCCAACCGCTCCCCCACTTCGGAGGTGAGGATTCTGTCTAGAGCGTTACCCGCACAATGGAAGGGTAATCACAATCCCCGCCCCCCCCTCCCTTTTTGGCGTTTATTTGGGGTGGACGCGGGTTACCTCCAGGAAAGGTCGGACCTGCCTGCAGGTTCCCTCCTCCCATCCTTAAATCCCTCAGTGAGCTGGGCTTCCCCCCTGTCTGGACCTGGAGTCTGGTGGGGTTCCCAGGCCAGAGAATGCAGCGGAGATCCCTGGGGTCTTCCCCGCTATCCCCACTCTTTAAGGATCCTGGGAAAGTGTGCGTCCTGCCCTGGTAGTCTGGATGGGTCCCAGTGTGGGAGACCTAGGTGCATGCCCTACTGTTTGTAGTGTGGGTACAGTGCAGGGGGGTCCCAGTGCAGAGTGCACAGCGGAGTGTGCCTTAATGTGTGTCCTACCTTTTTGTAGCTGATGGTGGCCATTTTTCCTTAGTCTGGCTGGTCTCCGGTTAGCGGCCATGTTTGTGTAGATCGATGATGTCACGGGGGACCATTTTCCCTTAGTCCGAGAGACGCTGGAGTTGACCGAAGCTCCTTTTCCTCTTCTTCCTCCTTCCTCCTCGTCTTCCTCCTCGTCTTCCTCCTTCCTCCTCGTCTTCCTCCTTCCTCCTCGTCTTCCTCCTTCCTCCTCGTCTTCCTCCTTCCTCCTCGTCTTCCTCTTTCCTCTTCCTTCTCCTCGTCTTCCTGCTCAGTTTCTTCTTCCTGTGCCTGGGACACATGAACCGAGATGGCATCCATAATGATGGTGGGTTCGAATTCTCGGCGCTCCCCCGATCGGTAGGGTGAGTCTTTGGGGGTCCCTGTTATCTCTCTCGCTCTGCTGATAGGTATCCTGAGCCTTGTGGGGATGTTTTTAGTGGTCCCAAATTGTACTGCAAGGTCTTCCTTTCCTTATGGAGCCTCAGGGTCACATTTCCCCAATTGACCCTCTCATGGAGGTGGCAGGTCCATCGCAAACCCCAGCTTCCCATGGTTGCACCGATGGTTTCACTGATGGTGGTCCTGCAATCCTTAGTGTCCAAGGAGGAAGTGTCCCCCGCCTTCCCCTGCTCAGTCTGTCTCATCTCATTCTGAGCCTGATGCGGCCAGTCCAGGAGGGGCTTAATATCACACCCTCAGATCCATCCGATAGTGAGAATGATTCCTCCATGGTCACAGCAGTGAATTAAAAAGCACTGGTAGACGCACTTGTCACTGCAGTGCGTGAGACTTTAAAAATGGAGGATGCCGCTTATGTAGCCACGGACGTGGCTGTGTCGTTTGGTACGCATAAGTCACCTCACACTCCAAAGGTGTTTCCTTATGTGCCCTATTTTGACAGGTTTCCCTGTAAGGAATGGGAACAACCAAGATTACCCTTGGTGGTCCCCAAACATTTTGCTGTATGTTACGCTTTTAAGGAAGCACTTTTAAAAAAATGGACTAGTCCGCCAGTGATCCCTCCTGTTTCCAGGTTGAACAAAGCTACCATGATACCCTGGATGACATCAAGGGTATCACGAAGAGGGGAAGAGTACCTTCCTGCCATAGTCTAGAAAAGGGAAGGAGCCTCATCGCAGATGGGGGGCCCCCCTCCTCGGCACATAGAAAATTATTTCATGCTTCTGGGGTAGAGAATAAGGGAAAGATCTTTCAAATCTTCCCCGGGAGGTTCTTTGGTCTGGTAAGCCTAGAGCTAGCTTCTGCGAACCCGCAGATAAGATCCCTTCAGCAGCATGAAGGTCTGCCCTCTCCCATTATTGGGGTGGGGGGACATCTTTGCTGGTTTCCGGCCTCCTGGACCTCCTTCATAAGCGTCAAGGGGAATCTACAAAATGATTCTTCTGGGGGTACCCAGAAAGGGGGACAAAGCTTGTCCGTTTCAGGTTTTTTAGGTCCGAGACGTCTTGTGCCGATTTAATCCCTGCAAAGGTTCAGTGATGTCCGAACTACCTAAGGTCCCCTCTATCCATGTCCCTATCCCAGGAAATTGATTACCTAGGTCTGATTCCAATTCCGACCAGGGTTAGTCCTTCCTTTGGGCAAACTTCAGGAACCACAGGCTGTGATACACTGGCTGCTGTCACACAGATAGTTCTCTCTCCCATTTTGCATAGAGGTTCTGAGTCTGGTGGTATCCACCTTTTTAAGACAGTTCTGTTTGTACAGTCCTACATGCAGCTCCTTTAGCAGGTTTGGCTCCACAGGAGGATACCGAGGTTTGTGGCGAGATCACTGGTTCCTCAGGCAGACGCCGCATGGAAACAAAAGGGCCACGGTAAGGCCAGTATCATCCTCAGCTCAGGCTTTTTCCGAAATACCTGCAAGGAATCAAGGGTGAGGATCTTCCAATCAGTCTGGTGGCCATAAACATCCCTCTTGGTGCTTCCTCTGAGAGAAGACCAGTTGTCCCAAGGGCTGATCTACCATCCTGCTTTACAGTCGCTGGTTTTAATGGCTTGGCTATTGAAAGCCAGGTACTGAGGGATGGAGGGTCTGCCTGGATGAGTGATCCTTACTATGGTGAAGATGAGGAAGTAGCCTTCCAGCAAGATACACCATCGTACTTGGAAAGCGTACATTTCTTGGTGTGAGTCGATTGGCACTCAATCCTTTTCTGTGGCTCAGATCTTAACCTATTTTCAACAGGGCGTTGATCAGAAGTTGGCCTTGAGTACCATCAAGGGCCAGGTGTCTGCCTTGGCAATCTTCTTTCAGTGACCCCTATATGGAGTTCTGATACTTGAGAAGGGGGGGAGGGGTTATATTACCAAGCTGAGGATGGGAGTAGCCAGGTGTTTGTGTTCTGCTCCTGGAGGTTATGATTTATGGAGTGCTTTGTCCATCAAGCTCAGAGAAATGGATTTTACGCCAAGTACAAAAATCACAATTTTTCGTTAGATTAATTACTTATTACAGTTTTCTGTTTTTTTCTTTCCAGAATACTTTTTGACTGCTGCCAATTCACATCAGGAAGCTGTGGAGCAGACAATTGTGGCTTTACAGATGGATTATGATAATGATGTGAAGTATTTTGCCAGTATACACCCTGCTAACACCAAACTCGCTGATGATGCCATGAGCACCGCATCCTCCACCTACTAATAAAGGCCGCCTAGAACTCTAACCCAAGACAGTGTTGTCCAGGGCCTTTGAAATGTTTTCCTGTTCTACGTTAGTAGGGAGGAGGAACGACAAACTCTCAGAGGATTGCCACCAAAGCCTTAAATCTTCTGTCTTCCTAAGATGTCAAACTTGAACTCAATGACGAATAACTTCTATCTACTAGAGGGGAAGATTGTAGCCTACATTGCCCTGTTAAAACCCAGAGGTTCACTTCCTACATCTTTCACTGCAGGAGCTAGTAAAGTGATGGCATATGGAGAACTGTACGTGCTGTGCCATAACGCATTTTCTGACGCTGGAGCCTATATAATGGATGGGAAGTAAAGTGGTTTGTCTTATGCAGTAGCACTGTTTTAGTATCCACGGACCATGCCCTACAGTGAATTTTGTCCATAACACTGTTCCTTACCATTGTAGAAATTTCCAGTATTATTTGCAAAGGGTTTTTATTAAAAATGTATTCCCCCATCATTTTCTTAACATATATGAATAGTTTCCTTTCAGGAGGTGTGTGTTAAATGAGAAAAAGGGTAACATTCCTTTTTTTCTTTCTTAAGGGCTCCCTGCTAACACTACACTATAATCTGATTTTAATCCTTAAATGCAGCATATTGCTGTAATTAGGAAGGCAACATTGCTGTTAAGTACCTCTGTTCTAATTAGTTTTCATGCTGGTCATGGCCTAAAGAAAATGTATTAGTTCATGTACTTCAAGTCAAGTTTGTTTTTTAACTTGAAAATGATCAGATGTGAGGTGCATCACTATTGGTCTTCATGTAAATGTACATATCTGCCTGCACTCCCTGGAGTGCTGCAGTCTTTAATCATGCTGTTTAAAGCTCTGTTGTAATACAAGTTTATCTGCTTGTCTGAATAAAATGTATTAATACGTTTCAAGAAATTTCGTCTGACCTCATTTTTAAATCTATGTTCAATATTACAGGTACAAGTATATGAAAGGTAAGTACACCTTTCTAACAAGTCCTAAGGTTCAGATATCACAAATCCTGCAACAGGCATGACTTTTAATATAAAATGTTACTGTGGTGAGTGTTAATAAAAAAAAAAAAAAAGTTTGATTTCATTATCATATGCAAATGTAATTTTATACAGAATATGGTTAACATACCTTGGTCATCTGGTAAGCGACAATAGGTGAATGAGACTGCAACATTATCATAATTAATTCAACAAACAACAAGCCCAAAACATAGCCGAATACAAATTCCTAGAAGTGTGAACACACTCCACCTCTAAACAGATGAAGGCAGAAGACATAGGCCCTCAGACAGCCCATCTCCATTTTCAACACACCTTATTATAACTTAACCACTTACCGCAAAGTGACGTAGGGCTACATCGGCAAACTTTGCGGTGTTATACCGGGCTGATGCCTCTAGCTAGAGGCACCATCCCGGTACTGTGGTTTACAGCAGACGGTCGGCTTTCTGTCGGTAATGACCGATGTGGCTCGGAAGCCTCTCAATCGTTACCTGGGTGAGCGGGAGGGGACGCCCTCCCGCCGCCTTCCGCGACTTTGCTCGGGGCTCCCGTCCCACTGGGAGCCCCAAGCACCCCGCCGGCTGGACGGAGTCCCGATCTAAGCCGGAAGCTTCGATCGGGTCTCCGATGACGTAACCTGGAGGCGGCGTCCATGACATCACTTCCGGGTTACTCTGCTGCAAAAGGCGGCAGATTTAAAAAAACGGCTGTATGCAAAAACGCAGTTTTTGGCGTTTTGCATGCATGAAAGTGTAGTGGAGGGGTCTAGGGTCTTTTAGACCCTCGATCCCTCCACAAAGAGTACCTGTCACTGCATATTGGTGTCACAAGGGATGTTTACATTGTAGTTTGTCGCCATTCCACGGGTGTGCGTAATTTTAAACTGTAACATGTTGGGTATCTATTTACTCGGCGTGACATCATCTTTCACAATATACACAATAAAAATGGGTTAACTTTACTGTTTAGAATTTTTTAAATGCAGTGAAATGTGATTTTTCTGAATTTTTCCAAGAAAATGGCGTTTTAAAGACTGCTGCGCAAATACCGTGTGACAAAAAATATTGCAATGACCGACATTTTATTCTCCAGAGTCTTTGCTAAAAAAAAAAAAATATATATATATATATATATATATATATATATATTGACAGACGTAGTCCTCCTTGATTAATATCAACTCGGGTTATACTGCCCTCTACAGGAGTAGGACTAGACAGGAAAGAAAACGTGCAGGCCATAGCTCCGCGCTGGGTCGGCCGCGACATAGTCCCACTGGACGGGGACTGACCCTGCGAGTTAAACGTCTCGCCTGGACGCCAATGACCATGAGTCACGGCGTCCGTATTGGTCGACAGCCCCCCCACCCCGGTGGAGAGGGGTTCTGTCAGGAGTTGGCGCCCGCCTGGTTCCGGTATGGTGAGTAGAATGTTCCCCCTCTCCCCCTGTCGGGTTTGTTGGTGGACGCGGGCCCCTCTCTGGGATGGTCGGACACTCAGTTTCTGGGTCTCCCCTCTATCCTATAACAGGTCACAGATCCCCCAATTTGAGTGTGATTTTTGTGAATAGAAACCAGGAGGCTTGGTTTGGGAGCTGACTATCTAAAGTCACTATATGACTGTAAGGGTGACTGAAGTCAGTGGCAGACTACTAAAAGGCATTACTATTGAGGTATAGAGGTATCCTACCTGTCTAGTGTGTACACAGACCGATGCCTATGCCTGAGTTACTGCAGCCACAGATCGCCATCCCTCCAGAAAGCCGGTCACTTCCACAGGCCGCACAGCCTCCCGCAGGCCGAGGACACCTCCCGCAGGCCGAGGCACTTCCGCAGGCCGCACAGGCCGAATGCACACATCCCGCAGGCCGCTGCTAACTTGCAAGCCGCCGCTATCCTACACAGGCCGCCACCATTTTCCTGCAGATCGCACAAGGCCACCATATTGGCGTAGCCTCGTGTCTCCAGCATGGGGGCGGCCATGTTTGAGGTGACCAAACACCTCGTGGAGTAATTGGGAGGCGCCGGGAGGCGTGTAAAGGGGCGGAGCCGCCTCCTTGGCCCAGGGAAAGCAAGCCAAAGACTTGCTGGAAGCAGGTTGATAAGAAACTTCTGTGCATCAGGTGAGCCTTGGGGTCTCTCTCTCTCTCTTTCTGAGGGGTCCAAGCAGGTAGACTGAGGGGCGCTACTGCGCTGCGGGACTAAGTTAAAAAAAAAAAAAAAGATGTTTTCTCTATCGCTCATTGACAGACGTAGTCCTCGGTGATACAGCACCTTCGGGTTATGTTGCCTCCACAGGAGCAGGACTAGACAGGAAATAAAAATGCTCTGGCCACACCCCAGGGGCAGTCCCCGAGGGTATATCCTCTCTCTCTCCGCCACAGCAAATCAGTTTTTTTCTGTCTAGTCAGGAGTAAGGACCTAGATACCTTGCTGGGATCTTCGGTCCTGGCAGGATTTTTTTTCTTAAAAAGATTTTTTAGACAGCTTTTTTTCTCCAGTGTTCCTGTGAGATCTTCAAGCAAGAAAGCTGAACTGGGCGACGGGCTGGATGTTGAGATCCGGTGGTCACCCCAGTTCAGCCTACGAGCGCGTGCAGGCCATAGCTCCGCGCTGGGTCGGCCGCGACATAGTCCCACTGGAGGGACTGACCCCGCGAGTTAAACGTCTCGCTGAAACGCCAAGGACCATGAGTCACGGCGTCCGTATTGGTCGACAGCCCTCCCGCCCCGGTGGAGAGGGGTACTGTCAGGAGTTGGTGCCCGTCTGGTTCCGGTATGGTGAGTAGCATGTTCCCCCTTTTCCCCTGACGGGTCTTGTGGCGAACGCGGGCCCCTCTCTGTATGGTAAGGATGAGTTCCCCTCTATCCTATAATATGTCACAGATCCCCCTACTTTGAGTGTGATTTTATGTGCAAAAAGCCAGGAGGCTTGGTTTGGGAGCTGACAATCTAATTGTAAACATGTTAAAAAGATTGTAATTAGTGGCAGTATGGGTATCTTACTGTTATAATATAAGTATCCTACCAGTCAGTAGCCACAGACATGTAGACTGCTTTCCTAGTCAAGTCTCCAGCGATAGCAGGCCTTCCGAACGGCCATGCGGTCCGCCAGGGCCGGTACCGCCGACCAGGCTAAATCCCCATATAGAGAAGGTGTTGTGATGCTCTGCAGTCACGCCGCTATTCGGTACTAACCGCCGCCATTGTTTGCTAGATCGCACGAGGCCGCCATTTTGGCGTAGCCTCGTGTCTCCAGCATGGGGGCGGCCATGTTTGAGGTGATCCAAACACCTCGTGGAGCTAGGGGAGGCGCCGGAAGGTGTGCAGAGGGGCGGAGCCGCCTCCTTTCTTCCTGGGCAGCCAGCCAAAAGACTTCCTGTTTGTGAACACAGCGCTGTAACCTGTTGCAGTGAACTCTGAGCATCAAGTGGTGAGCCTGGGGGTCTATCTCTCTCTCTCTCTCTCTCTCTCTCGATCGATAGGGATCCCTAGCAGGTAACACTGAGGGGCTTTTGTGGCTTGGGGGTCTGAAAAAAAAAAAAAAAAAAGTTTTTTATTTAAATTTGAATTGTATTTTCCGGGAAATTACTGGAATAATCATGGACCCTGCCACACAAATACCCCCACCTGTTTCCCTCGAGGGGGCCACGGGACCCGCCGGTGCACAGAGTATGGATGCATTTACAGCAGTTTTGGAGTCTTTGGTGGCTCGGGTGGAGGCAGCCTGTCAGGGACGGGGGTCAAGAAAGCGACCCCCGCCTACCCCTATATTATCTGACACCTCTGACTCTGATTCAGAGATGGTCATTGCAGCTGCAGGTCCCTCTGCAAGTGCTGTTATCTCAGGTAAAGCTCCCTCAGACAGTGATTAGGACGTTCTTTCTCCCGCTATAATTCAGGAAGAAGCATTGGTGGACGCACTAGTTGTGGCGGTGCGGGAAACCTTAAGACTTGAGGTTTCACCGGCAGAGGCAACTGAAACAGAGTTTCCCTTTGGTACTAACAAGCCCATTAAAACGGTGAAGGTTTTTCCTGTACCCAAGTGTTTTGGTAATAAAATTAAAGGAGAATGGGAGCATTCTAAGCGTACCTTTTACTATTTCCAAGCGTATTGCTAGACGCTATCCGTTTGAGGAATCCATCATTAAGAAATGGACGGTACCACCAGTGGTGGATCCACCTATTTCCAGGCTGAATAAAGCTACGGTTATCCCAGTGGAGGACACTTCGTCCTTTAAGGATCCGGTGGATCGAAAGATGGAAGCGGAGTCCCGCACTATCTTCTCCCTGATAGGGTCAGCATTTAGACCAGTAATTGTTATTGGTCTAGTTTCCCAGACACTAACGGAATGGGCAAGATTGGTACGCCAAGACCTAAGGGGAAAAGATATCCCCCAGGGAACATCTGATTTGATGGAACAGATTATACAAGGGCTACAGTTTGTCTGTGACGCAGCCTTGGATGCTACCCCCCTATTAGGGCATGCATCTATGTCAGCGGTAATCCTCAGACGTGTGCTGTGGTTAAAATGCTGGTCAGCTGACCTAGGTTCCAAAAAGACCTTGACGAATCTCCCCTTTCAGGGGAATCGCCTATTTGGGGCCACCCTAGATGAAATTATTAAGGACGCCACTGGGGGCAAGAGCACTTTCTTGCCACAGGCTGCTAAAGCTAAGGGACCTCGCAACAAGCGAGGACCTTTCTTTATAAAGAGTTCGTACGCCCGGCTGGAACAAGCGGGAAAGGCAAGACTCCTCCAGGAGGGTTCAAGAAAGGCTGGTTGGACAAACAAAGGACCGACTCAGCCAAACCCGAAGCAAAGAATTACACAGCCTGAAGGTGCGCCCCCACCCGGGTTGAGGGTGGGGGGACGTTTTCACCGGTATTCAGGACATTAGATCGAGCATCGACTACTACTACCGGTGCGATTCTTCCCTTCCAACATTTAAGTACTACAGGGAGCGGTAGTCACCGTTCCCTGAATAGATCTTTTCCTTTACCTTTTCCTAAGATTAGTCTCTATTCCCCACAGGAATTGGATCTGGTTGACCAGACAGACCAAGAAGCCTCTAGCCGGGTGACTTCGGTCCCTGAGGTTCAACCAGAAAAGATCACCGTTCCTGATAGGAATCAGGTATCTGATAAATGTGTGGGAACAGAAAACAACCAGACTTTCTCGGATGGTCGGGGCCAGATAGCTCTAGGGACGCCTGGTTCAGATCCAGTCAGCCCCAGTGGTCCTAGAAATTCTAGGCTGGCCTCGTCAAGCCGGCCTGGCCGACTTGGACATGCTAGTCGCAGACGTTCCGTGGGAACTTCGTCTCAGGGAGTGTCTGTGGTCTCAAGGACCAATCTACCATCGTGCTTTACAGTCGCGGGTTTTAATGGCCTGGCCATTGAGACCCAAGTACTGAAGGACAGAGGGTTGTCAGCTTCAGTCATTCCTACCCTTATTAAAGCAAGGAAAGCGACTTCCAGCAAGGTCTATTATCACACATGGAAGACTTATATTGCGTGGTGCGAATCTTTCGGATTTCCTCCACGTACCTATTCGGTGACTCGAATATTGGCCTTTTTGCAAAAAGGGGTTGAGCAGAAACTAGCCTTGAGCACCATCAAGGGTCAAGTTTCAGCATTAGCAATCTTCTTTCAGAAACCTTTAGCTACCAAGTCCTTGGTGCGGAATTTCATCCAGGGGGTGCGGCACCTGGCTCCACCAGTCCGCGCGCCCTTACCGCCCTGGGATCTTAATTTAGTTTTGTCGGTTCTACAGAAACCTCCCTTTGAAAACATCAGGGAGATTCCCTTGCTTACTTTATCCCAGAAGGTGGCCTTCTTGGTGGCTATCACTTCTGCTCGCAGGGTGTCAGAACTGGCTGCATTATCATGCCAGTCCCCATACCTAGTGATTCATAGGGATAAGGTAGTACTTAGCCATCCTTTCTTCCTAAGGTGGTTTCAGATTTTCATCTGAATGAAGATATTGTACTACCTTCCTTGTGTCCTCAGCCCAATCATCATCGGGAACATGCGTTGCATTCCTTGGATGTGGTTCGGGCAATCAGGGTATACCTGAAAGCTACGGAATCATTCCGTAAGACGGATTCACTTTTTGTGATCACGGATGGCCCCAGAAAGGGGTTGCCTGCATCTGCCGCGACTATTGCCAAATGGATTAGACAGACGGTGGTACAGGCTTATTCTATTAAGGGTCAGAGTCCTCCGTTCCCTGTTAGGGCGCACTCCACTCGAGCGCTCAGTACTTCCTGGGCCTTTCGCCATCAGGCGTCAGTGGTCCAGGTATGTAAGGCGGCCACCTGGTCGTCGGTACATACCTTTTACAAAATTTTATAAAATTGATGTGATGGCATCGGCGGATGCCTCTTTTGGCCGCAAAGTGCTGCAGGCTGCAATTTGAGGAGACCGGTGGTCTACCTCGAGGGTTTTTTTCTGTTGAAAAATTTTTTTGTTGAGTCTCATCATTAAGGATGAGCATTGTAAACTTCTAGTTGGCACCGGTTGGGCCTTCTAGATTTGGATTTGATTTCCATTTTCCCACCCCTCATTTGTGATACTGCTCTGGGACTTCCCGAAGGTGCTGTATCACCGAGGACTACGTCTGTCAATGAGCGATAGAGAAAAATGGATTTTTGTAAAATCTTACCGTAAAATCCTTTTCTCTTAGCTCATTGACAGACGTAGTACCCTCCCCTCTGTTTTTGAGTTGGGTTGGGTTAAATTCTCTAAGCACTGCTCTTGTGACATAACTGATTTGCTGTGGCGGAGAGAGAGAGGATATACCCTCGGGGACTGCCCCTGGGGTGTGGCCAGAGCATTTTTATTTCCTGTCTAGTCCTGCTCCTGTGGAGGCAACATAACCCGAAGGTGCTGTATCACCGAGGACTACGTCTGTCAATGAGCTAAGAGAAAAGGATTTTACGGTAAGATTTTACAAAATCCATTTTTTTTTCTTGCAATTAATTTTTTTGTGTTTGCTGGCAAGTGTCTTGTTACATGAACCCTGCCACACATGTATCCCCACCTGATACCCTCAGGGTGGCCGCAGGACCCTCCAGTACCCCACTTGTGATGATGCATTATCAGCAGTTTTGGAGTCTTTGGTATCCCGGGTGGAGGTAGCCTGTCAGGGACGGGGGTCAAGAAGAGCGACCCCCGCCTACCCCTAGGTCATCTGATACCTCAGATACGGATTCTGAGCTGGTCATTGCAGTCCCTTTTCTGGGGTTGTTGTCTCAGGTACGGTCTCCTCAGGCAGTAAGAAGGACGCTTCTGCCTCCGCCATAGCACAAGAAGCGTTGGTGGAAGCACTAGTTGTGTCCGTCTGGGAAACCTTAAATCTTGAGGTTACACCGGCAGAGGTAGCTGAGACTCATATTCCTTTTTTGGTACTAGCAAGCCTACCAAAATGGTGAAGGGTTTCCCTTGCCCAAATAGGGTCGTCCGTAAATGAGCCCTGCTATTTCCAAACGCATGGCTAGGTGCTATCATTTTGAGGAATCCCTCATTACAAAGATGGACGGTACCACCAATAGTGGACTCACCGATTTCCAGACTAAATAAAGCCACTGTTATCCCGTTGGATTGACAGAATGGGCCCCACCCATCTCTAGGGTGGGGGGGACGTCTTCACCGGTTTCCGGATCCAGGGCTTTCCAGAATCCCGGATAAAGGGGTTCGCAAGGTCATATGGTCGGGATACAAGATCGAGTTTCGATCACTTCCACCGGTGCGATTCTTCCCTTCCAATAGTCGACATCCCCGGGTCGCTTAAAAGCTTTGCGGGGGACAGCTTGATACAACAAGCAGTGGTAGTTCCCATTCCTTGGAGGAGTTCTAGTCGAACTTGTTCACAATACCCAGGAAAAAGGGCTAGGTGCGTCCAATTCTGGTCTTGGAAGAGATGGAGTCCATCCATACAGTGGTGGCCTCCCTGCATCAGGGGGATTTCCTGGCATCCATAGACATTTAGGATGCCTATCCTTATATCCCCATCTTCGCAGGACATCAGCGTTTTCGTTGCTTTTCCCAAAGATCATCCCTGGTTCCCACCAGGAGACTGAACTATCTGGGCCTAATTTTGGATACATCCTTGGCAAGAGTGTTTCTCCATGCGGAGAAACTCCATAAATTCAGTTAATGATTCGGATGTTGCTGTCCGTCAACTGGCTGGGATTGATGGTCGCCTCCTTAGAGGCAGTACCGTTTGCCCAGTCTCATACCCGAATTCTCCAAAGAGGAGATTCTTCTCATATGGAATCGGAATCCCGATTCCCTGGACAATCGGATCCGATTGAGTGAGCGGACCAGGGAGGCTCTGGTCTGGTGGCTTCGGTCTCCGATGCTCAGCCAGGGGAAGTCATTTCTTCGGATAAATTCCAGGTTACCGATAAATGTGTTGGAACTGAGAGCGATCAGACTTTGTCTGATTTACTGGACCGAGCAGCTCCAGGGCAGCCCGGTTTGGATCCAATCGGACTATGCCACGGTCATGACTTGGATCGATCACCAAGGGGCACCAAGAGTGCCCTGGCGGCCATAGAAGTGGCCAACATTCTTATTGGGGGAACAGTTGTTCCAGTTCTCTCCGCGATATTTATCACGGGGGTGGACAGGCAGATTATTTCAGCCGTCAGATTCTGGATCAAGAGGAATAGTCTCTTCATCCAGAGGTATTTCACCAGCTGTCCCTTCATTGGGGCACCCCGGATATGGATCTGTTGGTAGGTTGGCTCAACAGGGCTCGCACCCACGATCCTCTAGCGGACGCAGCAGACGCGCTGAACGGCCTGTACAGGCAGTATCAGCTACTATATGTCTTCCCCCCCCCCCCTCTCAAATTGCTGCTGAGATTTCTCCGCAGAATAGAGGTGGAGGGAACTCCAGTTATCCTGGAAATTCCGAGCTGGCCTCGACAAGCCGGGTACGCCGACTTGGACAGGCTAGTCGCGGACGCTCCTTGGAGACTTCCTCTCAGGGAGGATCTGCGGTCTCAAGGACCGATCTTCCATCGTGCTTTACAGTCGCTGGTTTGAATGGCCTGGCTATTGAGACCCAGGTACTGAAGGACAGAGGGTGTCAGCTTCAGTTATTCCTACTCTAATTAAAGCAAGGTAAGCGACTTCCAGCAAAGTCTATTATCGCACATGGAAGACTTGTATCGCGTGGTGTGAATCTTTGGAATTTCCCCCACGTACCTATTCGGTGACCCGAATCTTGGCTTTTCTGCAAAAGGGGGTTGAGCAGAAACTATCCTTGAGCACTATCAAGGGTCAGGTTTCAGCATTAGCAATCTTCTTTCAGAAGCCTTGGGCTACTCATTCCTTGGTGTCCAGGGGGTGCGGCACTTGGCTCCGCCAGTGCACGCGCCCTTACCGCCCTGGGATCTTAATTTGGTGTTTGTCGGTTCTTCAGAAACCTCCCTTTGAAAATATCAGGGAGATTCCCTTGCTTGCATTATCCCAGAAGGTGGCCTTCTTGGTGGCTATCACTTCTGCACGCGGGGTGTCAGAACTGGCTGCATTATCATGCCATTCCCCATATCTAGTGGTTCATAGGGATAAGGTAGTTCTTCATCCGAAGCCATCCTATCTTCCTAAGGTGGTTTCAGATTTTCATCTGAATGAAGATATTGTGCTACCTTCCTTGTGTCCTAAGCCCAATCATCCTCAGGAATATGCGTTGCATTCCTTGGATGTGGTTCGGGCAATCAGGGTATACCTGAAGACTACGGAATCGTTCCGTAAGACGGATTCACTTTTTTTGATCACGGATGGCCCCAGAAAGGGGTTGCTTGCATCTGCCGCGACTATCTCCAAATGGATTAGACAGACGGTGGTACAGGCTTATTCTATTAAGGGTCGGAATCCTCCGTTCCCTGTTAAGGCGCACTCCACTCGAGCGCTCAGTACTTCCTGGGCCTACCGCCATCAGGCGTCAGTGGTCCAGGTGTGCAAGGCGGCTACCTGGTCGTCGGTTCATACCTTTACAAAATTTTATAAAGTTGATGTGATGGCATCGGCGGATGCCTCATTTGGCCGCAAGGTTTTGCAGGCCGCAATTTGAGGAGACCGGTGGTCTACCTCGAGGTTTTTTTTCCGTTGGAATTTCAGTTGAGTCTCATCGGGTGATTGATGAGCCTTTAAAACTTCTAGTTGGCACCGGTTGGGCCTTCTAGATTGGATTTTGATTTCCATTTTCCCACCCCTCATTTGTGGCACTGCTTTGGGAAGTCCCGAGTTGATATTAATCAAGGAGGACTACGTCTGTCAATGAGCGACAGAGAAAAATGGATTTTTGTAAAATCTTACCGTAAAATCCTTTTCTCTTAAGCTCATTGACAGACGTATTACCCGCCCCTGTTTTTGAGTTGGGTTGGGTTAAATTCTCTAAACACTGCTTCGTGACATAACTGATTTGCTGTAGCAGGAAGTGAGAGGATATACCCTCTGGGACTGCCCCTAGGGTGTGGCCAGAACGTTTTCTTTCCTGTCTAGTCCTAGTCCTGTAGAGGGCAGTATAACCCGAGTTGATATTAACCACTTGCCGACCGCGTGCGGTAATACTACTGCGGCAGGGCGGCACGATCCCGTCCAGCCACGTAGTATTAACGTCATGCGCGTCTCGGCTCCCAGAGCGCGCTCCCGCGCGCCGCGGGTCCCGATACCGAGCGCATTCGGTAGGGAACCGATCAATCACCAGATACTGACCAATGATTTTTGGTCAGTGTCTGTAGATCGGTCCCCACCAATGGCAATCTGTCCCCTGTCTGTGTAATGTAAACACAGACAGGGGAAGTGATGTCACTGTCCCTTCTGGAGTCCTTTCGGTTCCAGGAGAGAGACAGAGACACAGTAAAAACGTGAGTTCCACCAACACTACACTGACACACCTCACATAGGTACATTTAACCCCTTCATCACCTCTGATCACCCCCAACAGTGAACACTATATACAGTGGTATACAGATATTTTACTGATCACTGTATAAGTGTCACTTGTGAGCGTAGTTTGCGCCTGCGTTAGGCCCAAATAGGGTTAGGGTACCCGCCACCTATCCCCTAATAAAGTTTTTACCCCTTGATCAGCCCCAGTTAACCCCTTCACTACCTATTACTCTGTGCACTAAATACAGTATATAGGTAAATACTGATCACTGTATTTAGTGTCACTAGCGACCCTAATTTGCGCTTGCGCTAAGCCCAGACAGGGTTAGGGCACCCGCCACCTATCCCCTAAAAAACTTTTAACCCCTTGATCTTCCCCAGTTAACCCCTTCACTCCATATAAAACAGTGCACTAATATATACAGTATATCAGATAACTACTGATCACTGTATTTAGTGTCACTTGTGACCCTAATTTGCGCTTGCGCTAGGCCCGAATAGGTTTAGGCCACCCGCCATCTATCCTCTATAAAGGTTTAACCCCTTGATCTCCCCCAGTTTAACCCCTTCACTTCCCTGTCACAGTGTTCACTATATACAGTGATTACCGTATCACTGTATTAGCGTCACGGGTGACACAACTTAGGCTAGCTAGTTAGCGTCAGGGTCCCACTACACCACCGTTACTTAGCGTCAGTTAGAGTCAAGTACACTAACACACACACACCACCGTTACTAGTATAGTGTTTGAACAGATCAATATCTGATCTGATCAGAAATATACTAGCGTCTTCATAATTTAGTGTTCCCCAAACGCAGTGTTTGCACAATCAGCACTGATTCCTGCTAGCACCTGCGTTTAGCCCCCTTGCCCAGACCACCTTACCCAGGCAAGTGTAGTAATCAATAGATTACTGACACTTCCAAAAAACACATCACACAAAACCGCTGCGTTAGCAGAGTCAGGCCTGATCTCTGTTAGCACTAGCAGTTTTTCTTTGTAGCGACCAAATAGTCCTCGACAACCAGGTGCTTTTATTACCTAGTAGTCGCATCACTGTACGAGTAAATTTAGCTACCAAAATGACAAAACGTTCGTTCAGTGATGATGCTATATACAGTATAATGACCATGTCAAGTGAGAGCGATGGGGAAGCCTCACCGGCAGAATCAGGGTCAATATACGAACCAGATGACAGCAGCGGCTCCCTGACAGATAGCTCCGACAGAGGGGTCCCTGCTAGGGTCAGGCGTACCCGACCCCATTCTGGAGTTGTTGACTTGCAAGAACTGGGGGTTTCTCGTATGCAGCAGAGTGCCAGTACTAGTGCCGCTCACACTTCTCGTGAACTGGCAAGCACGAGCGGCCTAGTACATCCTGGACCTTCAACCAGCGCTGCAGTATCACCTGGTGACGTGGCGAGTCACCTGAGTGCAGTTGAAGCTGGTGCGGTGGCTAGCACGAGTAGTGGCCCGCAGCCACCGCGTATCCGAAGACAGGCCCGTAGAGCCCATAGTGTCCTCCCTGAAGCGCTGGCATATCCTAATTGGCAGCCCACAGATTCCACAGCGCCAGTACTTCCCCCATTCACCGCCCAACCCGGAATCCAAGTGGAAACAGCTGGTTTTAATCCCATAAACTTTTTTTGAGCTGTTTTTCACTGAAGATCTTTTCAGATCTATTGTGGACCAATCAAATTTGTACGCTCAACAATTCATCGCCGCCAACCCAAATTCACCCCTTGCCAGACCATTCGCCTGGAATCCTATTACGATTCAGGAGTTTAAAACCTATCTGGGCCTTTCCTTCAACACGGGCATTACAAGAAAGAATGAATTGCGGTTATATTGGTCCACTGACGCAATTCATCAAATGTACGTGTTCTCTGCTGCTATGTCCAGGACTCGATACGAACAAATATTTCGGTTCATGCATTTCAACGACAATGAACTCTGTCGTCCTCGGGGAGACCCTGAATATGATCGGCTCCACAAAATTCGGCCCCTCATAGACCACTTCAATCAGCGGTTCGCAGCCTTGTTTACCCCCCAACAAGATGTCTGCGTTGACGAGTCCCTGATTAAGTTTACTGGTCGCCTTGCTATCAAACAGTACCTCCCCAGCAAGCGTGCCAGATACGGGGTCAAGTTGTATAAGCTTTGTGACAGGGCCACAGGCTATACAGTTAATTTCCGTGTCTATGAGGGAAAAGATAGCACTGTGGAGCCCCCCGACTGCCCAGGCTACATAGGGAGCAGCGGCAAGATAGTTTGGGACTTGGTGTCACCCTTATTCGGAAAGGGGTACCACTTGTACGTGGACAATTTCTATTCAAGCGTGCCACTTTTTAGACACCTCTATCAATTGCAAATTGGCGCTTGTGGCACCGTGCGATCTAATCGCCGGGGCTTCCCCCAACGGCTAGTGAATGCCCCACTGAGCTCGGGGGAGAGAGCCTGCTTGAGGTGCGATGAATTGCTTGCAGTGAAGTGGAGGGACAAAAGAAACGTTTACGTGCTGTCCTCCATTCACCCAGACACGGCAGTCCAAATTACTACGGTCACCGGTGTTGTTGTTGAGAAACCCCTCTGTGTCCACGACTATAACCGTAAAATGGGAGGGGTGGACTTCAACGACCAGATGATGGGACCGTACTTAATTGCCCGTAAGGCCAGACGCTGGTACAAAAAAGTGTCTGTATACCTATTTCAATTGGCTGTTTACAACGCTTTTGTCTTATACAAAGCGTCTGCTGGAACATTATCCTTCTTTCAATTCCAAGAAGAGATAATCAGAGCCCTTCTGTATTCAGCTGGTGCTCCTGCCCAACTTCCCCAACCAGATGCAGTGAGGCGGCTGCATGAGAGGCATTTTCCGCAATACCTCCCGAGTACCCCTACCAAACGATACCCCCAAAAAAGATGCCGTGTCTGCAGCAAGCGCGGATTTAGGCGTGACACCCGGAATTATTGTCCCGACTGTCCTGACCGACCTGGTCTTTGCCACGGTGACTGTTTCCGTCGCTACCACACACTAGTGGATTATTAGCGTAGGGTACCGCACGGCACAGTTTAGGGCACATTTACACAGGGTCTCAAAAGATGTTCGATGGCTATCGTCATTTTGAGAGACCCGAACCTGGAACCTGGAACTCGACGTTTGAAGAAAAAAAAAAAAAAACATAAAAGCCAAAAATAGTTGTCGTCTCAGTCATTTTTTATGTTCTTCTGCACTTCCTATGTACTTTTAATGTCCTTTGTATGTTTTTCATTCTTTTGTGACCTGTTTCTCTTGCAGGTACTTGTCGGCTACCACGCATTGATTTTATATATTCTGACACAAACAGTGTTTGCGCTCAGCATATATGGATACCTTTGCTGATAGCAGCTGTGGTGATTTTCTGATTTCAGCACTGCAGTTAAAATCTTATTTTGGTATACGTGGATAGCGCCGTGTATACCCATCATTAAATTCAGTGGGTGGTTGTTTGGGCGGTTAATGATGAGAATCCAAAAATTTTTGTTGTGTCAGTCATTTTATATGTCCTACTCTTCCTAATGTACTTTTTTTAATGTACTTTTTTTTTTTCATTCTTTTGTGACCTGTTTCTCTTGCAGGTACTCGTCGGCTACCACGCATTGATTTTATATATTCTGACACAAACAGCGTTTGCGCTCAGCATATATGGATACCTTTGCTGATAGCAGCTGTGGTGATTTTCTGATTTCAGCACTGCAGTTAAAATCCTATTTTGGTATACGTGGATAGTGTCGTGTATACCCATCATTAAATTCAGTGGGTGGTTGTTTGGGCGGTTAATGATGAGTAATACTACGCATTATTCCTGTGCTGATTTCTGATAGGTTCTCTTTTTTTTCGTTCAGCCCACAGGCTGCATGAAAAAAAACAAAACCTATATGCAGAGGCATATTGAGTCCATGGAGTATTTTATATTTTGCCCTAAGTTTCAGGAAAATGACAATTTGTTTTTTTTTTTTTGTTTTTTTACACAAAGTTGTCACTAAATAATATATTGCTCACGCATGCCATGGGTATATGTGAAATGACACCCCAAAATACATTCTGCTGCTTCTCCTGAGTACAGGGATACCCCATTTGTGAGACTTTTTGTCAGTCTAGCCGCATACAGGACCCGGAAAACCAATCCGCACCTTCTGGCTTTCTAAGGGCGTAAATTGTTGATCTCACTCCTTACTACCTATCACACTTTTGAAGGCCATGAAATGCCAAAATGGCACAAAACCCCCCCAAATGACCCCATTTTGCAAAGTAGACACTCCAAGCTATTAGATGAGAGGCATGATGAGTCCATGGAATATTTTATATTTTGCCACAAGTTTCAGGAAAATTATTATTTTTTTTTTTTTTTTTTACACAAAGTTGTCAGTAAATGATATAATGCTCACACATTCCATGGGTATATGTGACATGACACCCCAAAATACATTCTGCTGCTTCTCCTGAGTACAAGGATACCCCATGTGTGAGACTTTTTTGCAGTCTAGCCGCGTACAGGACCCGGAAAACCACTCCCCACCTTCAGGCTTTCTAAGGGCGTAAATTGTTGATCTCACTCCTTACTACCTATCACACTTTTGAAGGCCATGAAATGCCAAAATGGCACAAAACCCCCCCAAATGACCCCATTTTGCAAAGTAGACACTCCAAGCTATTAGATGAGAGGCATGGTGAGTATTTTGCATCTCATTTTTTTTGGAAAATGAAGAAAAAACAGGAAAATGCATTTTTTTTCCTCTTTTTTCAATTTCCAAAACTTTAAAGTGAGATCTGCAAAACACTCAACATGCCTCTCTGCAAATAGCTTAGGGTGTCTACTTTCCGAAAAGGGGTCATTTGGGGGGGGGGGGTTGTGCTGTCTTGGCATTTCATGGCCTCCGAAACTGTGATAGGTAGTCAGGAGTGAAATCAACAATTTACGCCCTTGGAAAGCCTGAAAGTGGGGGTTGGCTTTCGAGGACCTGTACTCGGCTAGACTGCAAAAAAGTTTCACACATGTGGTATCTCTGTACTCAGGAGAAGCAGCAGAATGTATTTTGGGGTGTCATTTCACATATACCAATGGCATGTGTGAGCAATATATCATTTAGTGACAACTTTGTGTAAAAAAAACAAAAAAAAAATAATAATAATATATTTCCCGGAACTTGTGGCAAAATATAAAATATTCCATGGACGCACCATGCCTCTCAGCAAATAGCTTGGGGTGTCTACTTTGCAAAATGGGGTCATTTGGGGGGTTTTGTGCTATCTTGAAATTTCAGGGCCTCCGAAACTGTGATGGGTAGTGAGGAGTAAAATCAAAAATTTACGCCATTAGAAAACCTAAAGATGGAGATTGATTTTCGGGGTCCCGTACACAGCTAGGCTCCCAAAAAGTCTCACATATGTGGTATCCCTGTACTCAGGAGAAGCAGCAGAATATATTTTGGGGTGTAATTACACATATACCCATGGCATGTGTGAGAAATTTATCTTTTAGTGACAACTTTGTGTTAAAAAAAAAAATTTTTTTTTTTTTTAGTCATTTTTCAAACACCTGTGACAAAAAAATTAAATATTCAATGAGCTCAACATGCCTCTCAGAACATTCCTTAGGATGTCTACTTTCCAAAAAGTGGTAATTTGGGGGGGTCTTGTACTGCCCTGCCATTTTAGCACTTCATGAATTGAGATAGGCAGTCAGAAATTAAAGTTGCGTAAAATTTCAGTATTTACACCATAGTTTGTAGACGCTATAATTTTTGCTCAAACCTATAAAAATACGCTCATTGAATTTTTTTTTGTCAAAGACATGTAGCTAAATATATTTTGGCCAAAAAGAATGACATAAATTGAGTATATTAGATATTTTTTAAAAGACAAAGTTGAAAATGTCATTTTTTTGCAAAATTTTCGCTCTTTTTTTATTAATATCGCAAAAAATAAAAAGCGCAGAGGTGATCAAATACCACCAAAAGAAAGCTCTGTTTGTGGGAAAAAAAGGACGTAAATTTCGTTTGGGTACCACATTGCATGACCGCACAATTGTCAGTTAAAATCGCACAGTGCCGAAGCACAAAAAGTGGTCTGGACGGAAGACAGCAAAATCCTCCGGTGGTAAAGTGGTTAATCAAGGAGGACTACGTCTGTCAATGAGCTTAAGAGAAAAGGATTTTACGGTAAGATTTTACAAAAATCCATTTTTAACTTGTGAACAAAAAGTGTCCGAAATAGGGCTGGGGCTTAAGTGGTTAAGTGTCAATTCATATCCCCCCAGTATACCAAAGCTGAGTCTTATGTCATTAGCATCTGTTTAGTCTCTCATGGTGTGAAGTCCTTTGTTGTAATATGCAGCTTAGGCCCAAAGTCTGTGTCGCTTGCTGTGACAGGGACTTGAATTCAAAGTAACAGTACTCCAAGGGTCCCCCAGCATACACCCCCAACCAGAACCGCGCTCCCCTACAAGCCAGGGCCATATACAAGTAGGTCACACAGACCCCAAAAGCCTGTGATCCTTTTTCCCTTAGGTGGATCAGACCATAGGCACACCTCCTCTCCACTTGGATATTTATATGGTTTTCAATGAAAGTATTATGCTCCTTCTCCTCACTCCGCCTGATGACGCTAGCATAAGCGAAATGCATTGTGGTCTCTGCTAAACCCAGAAGTTGAGAGGAAGAGTCACCGCTGATTGCATTGGAACGCATGCTGGGACGCACGCCGGACCACTGCATGCTACAGGGGTAAACCAGGAAGGAGACTATCAGGAGACTGCCAATCCTGTCCCCCCGATCCTGCTACCCATAGCAACCAATGCGTATTGCCCTGTGCCAGGTGGGCACAACTAATAAGCAGCCATTTTTTATGATTGATCCTATTTATAAATAAAGTTACAGTATTACACTATTTTCGGCTTCTTATCTGTCTCCCTGCATATGGGCTTAATATACACCTACGTGAGGTAAATTAATGGAGAAGTGAGGAGAAGGAGCATAATACTTTGTTGAAAACCATATAAATATCCAAGTGGAGAGGAGGTGTGCCTATGGTCTGATCCACCGAAGGGAAAAAGGATCACAGGCTTTTGGGGTCTGTGTGACCTACTTGTATCTGGTAAGAGGCAACGATTACCATCCTTATTCACTGGAGCACCTGATATCCAAGCAATACTATCCACTATTCTGCATGAACTGTTTGGATCATTGTCCACCATTGGAGCACCTTATAAGCACTTATTTGAATATCAATATAATTTCTCTGTCGCTCATTGACAGACGCAGGACTGATATCTTGATATCCGTAGGGTTATACTGCCCCCTACAGGAGTAGGACACTAGGCAGGAAAAAAGTTCTGGCCACACCTATGGGCAGTCCCAGGGGGTACATCCTCTCTCTCCCTGCTATAGGATGTCAGTTTTTTTCTGCCTAGTCAGGAGTAAGGACCCAAGTTCTTTGCTGGGATCTCTGGTCCTGGCAAGTTTTTTTAGATCTTTTTTTAGTTACCTTTTTTCTCCAGTTGTTCCTGTGAGATCTTCAAGCAATTATGCCGGATCTGGGCGACGGGCTGGATGCTGAGATCCAGTGGTCACCCCAGCCGGCCTACGAGCGCGTGCAGGCCCAGCTCCGCGCTGGGTCGGCCGCGACATAGTCCCGCTGGACGGGGACTGGCCCGCGGGTTAAACGTCCCGCCAAGTCGCATACGACCGGTCGACGGCCGAGTCGCAGCGTCCTAGGCCGACACCCCTTTTGAACTCTGGTGCATCGTGTGGTGAGCCTTTTGGGGGTCTCTCTCTCTGCGAGGGTCTCGAGGCACGCTGTCTCATTGAGGGGCGCTGTAGCGCTGGGTGACATTTTGCAAAAAAAAAAAAAATTTAATTTTGTCATACTTTGCTGACGGGTTCCCCTAGCATTGCCATGGACCCTGCTGCACATGTGTCCCCACCTGATCCCCTCGAGGTGGCCGCAGGGCCCTCCTATTCTCCGCTCACCATTGATGCGCTTTCGGCGGTCCTAGAGTCATTTGTGTCTCGGGTGGAGGTGGCCTGTCAGGGACGGGGGGCTAAAAAGCGACCCCCCCCCCCCCCCCGCCTACCCCTGTCTCGTCTGATGCCTCAGATTCTGATCCTGAGCCAGTCGCTGCTGCTGCGGGTTCCTCCTCTGGGGCTGCTGTCTCGCGCCCCGTCTCCTCTGATAGTGAGGATGACCTTTCTGCCTCCGCCATAGCGCAAGACAAGGCACTGGTGGACGCACTGATTGTGTCTGTCTGGGAGACCCTAAAACTGGAGGTTGCACCTGCGGATGCAGCTCATACGGAAGTTGCCTTTGGCACTCGAAAGCCCTCCAGGGTGGCGAAGGTGTTTTCCTTTCCCAAATGCTTTGACAATATCATTAATAAGGAGTGGGTCCGTCCAAAATGACCCCCTGGGATGCCCAAACGGATTGCTAGGCGCTACCCGTTTGAAGAGTCCTTCGGTGGATCCGCTGGTTTCCAGACTAAATAAGGCTACTGTTATCCCGTTGGAGGATTCCCCGTCCTTTCGGGATCCAGTTGATCGTAGGGCGGAATCTGTGTCCCGTTCCATATTCTCCCTGGCAGGGTCGGCCTTGAGGCCATTGTTTACCATTGCTCTGGTTTCACAGACCTTGACGGAATGGGCCAAGCTGTTACGCCATGACCTGGAGGGGAGAAGTCTCCCCCCTGCCGTGGCGGAGTTGCTGGAGCAAATGGTGCAGGGGCTACAGTTTGTTTGTGACGCCGCACTGGAAGCTGCTCCATTGCTGGGGCGTGTGTCGATCTCGGCAGTGGTCCTCCGGCGCATGCTATGGTTGAAGTGCTGGTCGGCGGATCAGGCTTCCAAAAAAGCCTTGACTGATCTCCCTTTTCAGGGGGATCGCCTGTTTGGTGCTACCTTGGATGAGATTATCAAGGATCTCGCTGGAGGCAAGAGCACCCTTCTACCACGAGCTTATCTATGCTACTCATGATTTTTTGCAAATTGTGATTTGTGTATTATCTGTGTTTGACAACACGATAATTTTTGTTGTATATCCTTGTCTTTAATAAAAAAAATTTTCTTTTATATAAAATTTGATTTATTGGTCTTGATGACGGTATCCCTATAAAAGTCCCCCTGCCCCTTCTTTTCCACTTTTGCTCTATTACAAAAATGGGATTTTTGTACTTACCGTAAAATAAATTTCTCTGAGTTCATCTATGGACACAGAGCTCCATGAATCATAACTACTGAGGTTCATATTGCCTCCTCCAGGAGTAGGCCTGGGCAGAACAAAAAAAAAAAAATACCTGGCTATGCCCATGGGCTGTCCTTAGCTTGGTATATAACCCCCCTCTCTGCTCTGGGTAATTTGTTTAGTAGAAAGCAGTATTAGAATTATCAAAACTCCTTAGAGGGGTGGGTGCTGTGTCCATTTATAAGATCAGAGAAATCAATTTAACGCTAAGTACACAAATCCCATTTTTTTCTTTCGTTCATCGACAGACACAGCGCTCCATCAATCATAACTACTGGGATGTCCAAAAGACTAAAATTTTTGTTGGCCGTCAACACAACGGCCGATTTTCGTGCAGTCAGTACAGATTTCGACAGGGAAAAATCTGATGAGCAAGTCTGGGCATGCTCAGTGAAGAAAGAACACAAAGAAAGCAACCCAACACATGACATCACTTCTGAAGTAGAATTTTGTTGGGCGAGAAAATTCGTGCGCAGTCTAGGCACATTCCAACCAACAAAACACAACTCTGGCCAAAAGACGGACGATCGGTCGGCCAATAATCGTTGCGTGTGTATGGGGCTTTAGGGTCTACAGAGCCTTACAGCGTGTTTTATCCGGACAGGGTAGTTCTTCAGCCAATACTGCAACAGGTGTGACCGAGCTGCTGCCTCCTGATAGAAAACATCCATTTTAACCACAGGGCACTCAACCTGAAAATGTCTCCGCAAACCTCAATAGGGAAAAGGCGAGCCCCACTGTAACAACTAAAAACAGTTTTATTAATGACAGGTAAATATAGTCAGAAAAAAAGGACTAGTTAATTTCCAAGGTCCTATCAGTATATCTTTGCAATTAGGAATGGATCTGAGTTTTGCCAGCCTTCCTCAAAGAGCATTATTCAAGCAAGCTACATGAACTGGATGTAGTTAGGACCTTAGGGTTTTACATATCTACATTACCCTTTCGCAAGAATGAGCGACAGTAGTTTCTGTTGGAGCAAAAAAGATTTGGCTTCTAAAAAAAAAACCATAGCAGGATGGATTGTGCTCTAGTGGTCTTTTTCCTCAAGTGATGAATGCACATTCGACTAGAGGAATCTCTTCTTCATGGGCAGCTTTGCCGGAGACAATGTCAGGCAGCGAGTCAATCTTTCTTAACATTTAGAATTCACAGCAGTCTGGATCCAGCCAGCCAATTCTCGAAATTTTGGAAGAAAAAAAAATGTTAAAATTTTTAATTTTGTGATTCCTATTAAGAAAATGTTTCAGTATTACCCTCTCCAGAAGCGACTTAATTACCATGTGTAGAGGCACCAGGAAAATAGATAGTTGAATACTTACCTTTCCATAATTTTCCTTTCCTGATTCCTATCCATAGCAACATACAGCCCTCCTTTGTTTGACTCTAGTTACAAGAATGGTGTATGAGGGTAGTTCTCTTTCTTTTATAGAGTTAAGAATAGTCTTGTGGGTTGGATGTGGGCAGAGCTACCAACCATGGGTATTTTGCCATAAGTATTTTGCTACAGAGCAGTGTGAAAGTACCCCAAACACTCTTCTTGATACAATGTTTGTTGACTGCTATGATACACAAGATAAAATGTCTGGTATGTAATCAGTCCAAACATTGAAAGTCTCATACATATGGTATTCTCATAAAATTGACAACTTTATAAATCATTTTTTTTTCTACATTTTCCAAAAACGTATGCCAGAAATTTTTTCCGAAACACTGTCTCCTCAGAAAACACATTGGATTGTTTATAGTCCAAGATGTGTTCATGTTGTGGGTGTTTCTACTGTCCTGGCATCCCAGGACCTGCAAACATGTAATATGTAGTCAGGAAACTAGATGCCTAATTTTTGCCTCTGGAAAGCGCTCCTTCAATTTTGGGCTCTTGGATGCGGCTAGACTGCAAAACAAAACCTGAAAAAAAATCAAATACTTGCTGTAATTTTTTTTTTCTTATGGACATCATAGCAGCATATGTAGGGGTCAGCCCCGCCTCCTCTCCTCCCCTATAGGACCCCACTCCCATAAATCTTTGCTCTGAGCCAGAGGCCCCCTTCCATAACTAGCCTACTCATGACTCTGGAAGGGAACTCTGCTGCCATGGAGTCCATCAGGAAAGGAAAATTATGGTAAGTATTTGATAGAAAATTTTCCTATCAAGTGCCTCCAGACTCCATGGCAGCATACATATGGGAAATAACTAGCCATACTCACCCAAATGGGGCAATTGCAGAACAAAAAAAAAAGGGTTAAATTGACACCTCGAGGAGCTGCTGACGATCCTCCCTGTAAGGGGCGTGGTGAGGAAATGGCGCCGTGAGACAGCACACAGCGGAACTCCGGGACCCACAGGAGAGCTCCCGCCTTGAACAGCCAGCGCTCCCTGCTACGCGCCGAGGCGGCTGATACAGGCTAGGCGGAGGGTGAGCAGCAACCCCGTGCCGAGAAGTCGAGGTAGAGTACCCATACCTGGAGGGGGATCGAGAGGGAGTGTTGGAAGAGCCGATCTGCAGGAGGAGTGGAGGTGCCTCGCTCCGGCCGGTGGATGCGGCGACCTCTCCCTGGCTCATGAGTGTCAGCGGGGAAGGGGCGAGACTGAGAACGGTGGTACGACACACGGATATCTCGCAATACTTTGTCCGAAGCCCCCCCCCCCCCTGCACAGGAAAGTACAGTGGTTCGTTCCAAGATGGCGCCGACGCGCTCAGGGACGGCAAGTACAAACGCCACCAAAAAAATTGGGAAAACAGCAACCAACAGGAACCCCAAGAAATACCTCAGTAGAGCCAGCAACAAAGGCCAGATAGAAGCAGTATGCTGCCTGGAGCAGACTCACCTATATTCCATAGGACCCAAATACAGCAGTTTAAAAACCCTGAATGGCAGGAAATATTTGCCACAATGCCTACAAAGCAAGACATGTCAGTAATGGCAACTACAATAGTAAGTGCTCTCACACAAGAAATTAACTCTTTAAAGGGTCAAATGGATGATATGGCTAAAAAGATAGAAGTGGTGGAGACCGGGTGCAGTGTATTAAGCTCTAGAGTAGCTAATATGGAGGACACTCAAAAAGCCTTTGCTAAGCAATTAATTATAATGAAACTCCAGCAAGATGATGGTGAGAATCGAAGCAGAAGAAACAATATACGCCTGCGGGGACTATCGGATAAAATTCAAGGCCCAGAGTTAAAATCTAAGGTGGTGGCCATATTGAATGATGATCTGGAGCGGCCACAAACAGAGGACATTGAGATAGACCGGGTCCAGATTACCCACAGGATGTGTTGATAAGGATTCATTTTTATTCTACTAAAGAGAAAATAATGAAAAATTCATGGAACAAAGTTCTATTTGATTTTGAAGGTTCAACTATACGGCTACTCCCAGACCTGTCAAGATACACCCTCAAGATGAGGGCCTTGTTAAAGCCTTTATTAGAGGTTATACAGAAAGCTGGAGCCACTTATCATTGGGCACATCCTTTCCATTTGACAGCGGTGAGGGAAGATGGCTCATATACCTTACAATGGCCGGATCAGCTGCCAGGACTGTTTTCCTTCTTAAAGGTTCCACCTATGGAGGTCCCTGATTGGCTGGGACTACAGGGGTATAAAAAATTCCCTGGGGTCTCCGCCACTTAGGGGGTAATTCCTAAGGGAATAATGTACGAAAATTTCCATACAAGGAAACATAGAAACATAGAATGTGTCGGCAGATGAGAACCATTTGGCCCATCTAGTCTGCCCAATATATCTGAATCCTATGAATAGTCCCTGGCCCTATCTTATATGAAGAATAGCCTTATGCCTATCCCATGCATGCTTAAACTCCTTCACTGTATTTGCAGCTACCACTTCTGCAGGAAGGTTATTCCATGCATCCACTACTCTCTCAGTAAAGTAATACTTCCTCATATTACTTTTAAACCTTTGCCCCTCTAATTTAAAACTGTGTCCTCTTGTGGTAGTTTTTCTTCTTTTAAATATGCTCTCCTCCTTTACCGAGTTGATTCCCTTTATGTATTTAAAAGTTTCTATCATATCCCCTCTGTCTCTTCTTTCTTCCAAGCTATACATGTTAAGGTCCTTTAACCTTTCCTGGTAAGTTTTTTCCTGCAATCCATGTACTAGTTTAGTAGCTCTTCTCTGAACTCTCTCTAGAGTATTTATATCCTTCTGGAGATATGGCCTCCAGTACTGCGCACAATACTCCAAGTGAGGTCTCACCAGTGTTCTGTACAGCGGCATAAGCACTTCTCTCTTTCTACTGCTTATACCTCTCCCTATACATCCAAGCATTCTGCTGGCATTTCGTGCTGCTCTATTACATTGTCTTCCCACCTTTAAGTCTTCTGAAATAATTACTCCTAAATCCCTTTCCTCAGATACTGAGGTCAGGACTGTGTCAAATATTCTATATTCTGCCCTTGGGTTTTTACGCCCCAGGTGCATTATCTTGCACTTATCCACATTAAATTTCAGTTGCCAGAGTTCTGACCATTCTTCTAGTTTTCCTAAATCCTTTTCCATTTGGCGTTTCCCTCCAGGAACATCAACCCTGTTGCATATCTTTGTGTCATCAGCAAAAAGACAAACCTTACCATCGAGGCCTTTTGCAATATCACTTATGAAGATATTAAACAAAATTGGTCCCAGTACAGATCCCTGAGGTACCCCACTGACATGACCTTGTTCTGAATGTTCTCCATTAACTACAACCCTCTGTTGTCTGTCACTCAGCCACTGCCTAATCCACTCAACAATATGGGAGTCCATGCTCAATGACTGCAGTTTATTGATAAGTCTTCTATGTGGAACAGTGTCTAAAGCCTTACTAAAATCTAGATATGCAATGTCTACTGCACCTCCACCGTCTATTATTTTAGTCACCCAGTCAAAAAAATCTATAAGATTTGTTTGACATGATCTCCCTGAAGTAAACCCATGTTGTTTTTCATCTTGCAATCCATGGGATTTAAGATGTTCCACAATCCTATCCTTTAATAGGGTTTCCATTAATTTGCCTACTATTGATGTCAGACTCACTGGTCTATAGTTGCTCGATTCCTCCCTACTACCTTTCTTGTGAATGGGCACGACATTTGCCAATTTCCAATCTTCCGGGACGACTCCTGTTACTAATGATTGGTTAAATAAATCTGTTAATGGTTTTGCCAGCTCACCACTAAGCTCTTTTAATAATTTTGGGTGTATCTCATCAGGACCCTGTGACTTATTTGTCTTCACTTTAGACAGCAATCTTAGAACGTCTTCCTCTGTAAAGACACATGCATCAAACGATTCATTAGTCTAGTCATCCTTTCAAGTGGAGGTCCTTCTCTTTCTTTTTCTTCTGTAAAAACTGAACAGAAGTATTCATTAAGGCAGTCGGCTAGCCCTTTATTCTCTTCTACATACCTTCCGTCCTTTGTTTTTAATTTAGTTATTCCTTGTTTTCATTTCCTTTTTTCATTTATATATCTGAAGAATGTCTTATCCCCCTTTTTCATAGACTGAGCTAGTTTTTCTTCTGCCTGCGCTTTAGAAGTTCTTATAACTTGCTTGGCCTCTTTCTGCCTAATCTTGTAGATTTCCTTATCTTCATTGCTCTGGGTTTTTTTTATAATTACAAAATGCTAGCTTTTTATTTTTAATGATTTGGGCCACTTCTGCTGAGTACCACAGTGGTCTTTTCCTTTTTTTGCTTTTACTGACAAGTCTAATGCAATTTTCTGTTGCCTTCAATAATGCACCTTTTAAGTAGTCCCATTTCTCCTGGACTCCATGTAATCCATTCCAGTCTGATAAGGACTCATTTATGACTAATTTCACTAATTTCATTTTGAAAAGTCTGTTTTTCTAAAATCTAAAACGTTTGTTTTTGTGTGGTGTGACTCTTTCACAGTTCTTATATTAAACCACACTGACTGGTGATCACTGTATCCCAAGGAGATAGTGTATGCCCCAATTGGGGGCTATTAGAGCTTACTAATGGTTGAATACTATCCTTGGTGGCAATATGATTGAGTTAAGACAGAAGGGAAGCTTAGAGATTGTCAATATAGTAGGGAAGTAAAACAGATGTAATTAAGGGGGGGGGGGGAGGCACGAGGAGACATATGGGAATTGGAGGTTAAATTGAGTTAAAGGGGAAGATATGAACCAAATTCCATATTTATAAAATTAGATATATAAATAGTATGCCTCTTTTGAGGTAAAAAATAATCTATATCTCCCTTTGGAGTTAGGAGGATCACTCGTGCGTCCTCCCCCCCCCCCCTCTCGAAGTAATGTCAGGGTGGTCTCTTTGGGGTCACGGAACCGCTTTTGCGGATTAAGTTGGGAATTTCTTTTTCTTTTTTTTGCTTTATGCTATGATTCTATCTATCAAAGTGCATGGAGCGACCCACCGCCACGCACCTGAATTAGGAAGCGCCTAGTTGCGCAAGGTCAAGGTTTCACCAATAAGGGGAAAGGGATAGAAGACAGGGAGGATCAGTGCACTGATATATCCCCTTTGTATTCAATTTTTTTTTTTTTTCTCTTCCTGTCCGAATCTTGCCCCGGGCTTGTGGGTGCTCCTCCATTTAGTTTCCTGGAGAAGAACAGCGAGTAAATATGTCGACCAGGGACAATAAAACGGGTCTTAAGCTGACCTCATTGAATGCGAGGGGGCTGTCTACTCCAGAAAAACGCATGCGTTTATTGAACGACATGATGAGAGACCATACACAGGTGGCCTCCTTCCAGGAAACATACTTTAAACTCGAAGATGTACCAAAATTACCTAATAGAAACTTCCCTTGGGTATACCACGCACCCTCTCCTATATCAAAATCTAAAGGAGTTAGCATTGTGATAGCAAAAGAAGTAGAGTGGACTCTGAGGGAGTCAAGGGTGGACCCACAGGGAAGATTCCTATTGGTAAAGGGTACAATAGGACAAAGCCTAGTGACATTAGTAAATGTATATTTTCCTAACATTAACCATTTAATTTTTTTACAGCAGTTAATGCCATTGATTTTAGATTTTCGGGAGGGACTTCTGGTAATGGGAGGAGATTTTAACTTCGCACCGGAGCCTCTTTTAGATACATCACGTGGGTCATCTCATCTTTTGTACGCACGGTTAAATGGACTCAGGAAAGAACTCTCCCTCCTAGACTTAATTGATCCCTGGAGGATCATGCACCCAGGTGAGAAAGACTATACACACTACTCCGCAGTTCACAGCACATATTCAAGAATAGATCGATTCTTGATTTCTCAGGGAAAATTGGGAAGAGTCATCTCTTCTGGAATAGACTATGCTACTATGTCAGACCATTCGCCTGTACATATTGTAGTTGACCTGGACTCTGTACCACCAAAACCGCCCACATGGAGATTAAACGAAGCTCTATTGCAATCTCCCGAGATAAGAACAGAAATAGAAGCAGCCTTGATAAAATATTTTAAAGAGAATATTGATCAGCAGACTTCATCAATGGTGTGGGAAGCACATAAATGTGTTATTAGGGGGGTATTAATGAAGTCAGGAGCCCGGCGTAAACGAAAACAAGAGAAGAGTGTAGCGGAAATTGATGATACGGATAGAAAAGTTAAGTGCAGCACATAAAAAAATCTTTGGCAATGGAACATTTACAACCCCTTACAAAAGCAAGGGAAGAGCTTAACAATTAGCTTTTTCAAAAATCAGTAAGGAGTTTGATTTTCCTGAGGAGACAGTACTATGAATTCTCCAACAAACCCGGGGCCATGTTGGCCATGGCATTACGGGGCCCTCAGAAAAGGACAGTGATTTTACATATCCAATCAAAAAAGGGAAACAAAATCATAGAGACAGGAGAGATGGTAGAGGAATTTGGTAAATTTTACCAATCTCTTTATGGAATAGCATCCTTGGAGGATTCGGGCAAAAAAATAAAGTCTACGGTAATGGAAGCCCTTGACTATATTAAAACATCAGGGATGCTGGCAAGGGAGGTTCAATGCCTCTGGACTGTCCACGGGCTTACATTACTCTTATACACAAGGAGGGTAAAGATCCCTCGGCATGTGTGAATTATCGTCCCATAGCCCTATTGAATCTAGATCTTAAATTGTTGGCTAAGATCATTGCAAATAGACTTCTAACATACATCCCTCAATTGATTCATTATGACCAGGTTGGGTGTGTCCCATCCAGAGAAGCGAGGGACAACACGACCAGAGTAATTGACCACATATATCAAGCCCAGATTTTACAGAAACAGATGATGCTCCTTTCCATTGATGCCGAAAAGGCATTTGACAGGGTGGCCCTGGGATTTTATCGAGGCCATCCTGTCACATATTGGACTGGGAGTGTGGTTGAGAACATGTATCATGGCCTTATACTCTAGGCCTACAGCAGTAGTGCGGATTAATGGATGGAGGTCAAACTTTTTTCAGATTAAAAATGGCACACAACAGGGCTGCCCGTTATCTCCATTAATCTTTATCCTTACTTTGGAGCCTTTATTATGTAAGATCCGGAAAGATATGGAGATCACGGGCTTGCAAGTTGGTGGGGTTCAACATAGAGTAGCTGCATATGCAGATGATTTAATCTTCTTTGTGACAAACCCAAAGAATGTGCTGCCACTGATTTTGGGGGCAATACGGGAATATGGAAAATTTTCCAACTTTAAAATAAATTTAGCAAAATCCGTTGCCCTAAATATATCCATTCTTCAGGATGTATGGTAGGGTTTGCAATCATCCTTTTCGTTTCAATGGGCAAGAGACTCATTAGTATACCTGGGGGTACATATTACTACAAATTTGAAAGATGTATATGGAGTAAATTTTCTTCCTTTGTCAAGGACCCTTAAAGTGGATATACTGAGATGGCAGACCCTTACACTAACATGGTTTGGGCAGTGCAATGCCTGGAAAATGAATGTACTCCCACGAATGCTTTATGTTTTTTATGTTTTACAGGCCCTACCAATAGAGATACCAGAAATTTTTAGTTCTAAGTTAAAACATTACTTAGATCCTTTGTTTGGGCCAATAAATCCCCACGGATAGGAATGAATACTTTATCCCTTCCTAAAAACGGGGGGGGGGGGGGGGTAGGCTTACCGGATTTAAATACCATAGGGCGCTACATCTTATGTGGGTTTTAGATTGGCATTGCAATTCTGCAACTAAACAATGGGTGACACTGGAAAATAACATCATAGATCGGCCAGTACCTATGGCTACATGGGTACCAATTTCAATAGCGGACCCCCTACATTTATTTAAAAGGTGGGGGTTAGTGGCACGCTACAGAAGTGAAATGGGGCAAAAAACTAATTAAATGTAATTAGAAAGTATAATACATGTGCTAAGTGATAATGAAAATAAAGTGCTATTTTTTGATTGATGTCGTATTCTTTTAACTGGGGATGTGTTCAAACTTCAATATGGTCGTGCTGAAGTACATAAATAAATAAATAATCTGTATTTAACTCTATACCGTGCTAAACAGGTGTTCCAACTTAAAAGTGCTGAGTGCTTTCAGTCTTCAATAGATAAACCAGCAAATAAATAAATACCCTGAGGAAGTCACGTGACGTGACGTAACGCGTAGGAAGAGCCGCCAAACACCGGAAGTGACGTTAAGGATCGGAGCGAAGTTCTCCCAACGCTAATCAAACATTTTCCATGCGTATAAGAAACTTTCTAAATGTAAGTGCAACCGCTTTTTTATGAATAAATTGTTTTTAAATACTGCACCATGATGGTCCTCTGTGTTTAATGAGCCCGAGGTCGAGACAGGAGTTAAGGACCCCATAAATAAAAGCACCCTAGAACGCACCCAGCAAGTTTACCCGGGAGCACGAATAGGAGATTGGAGATAGCGCAAGCCGTTGATCACCACTCCGGAGGCTAATCTGTATATACAGGCGTATTTTATACCTTACTAAGGTGAGAGTTTAGAGCACCTAGAAGTGACACCTGGTGGAGGAGCAAGTCATAGCACGTTTGTTTGCACGGAAGCACCTTGTTTTTTAAGTTAAAGACACAGTTGAATTTCTCCTTTTTGTGGATTAAATTAAACGGACATTCACGGACAATGCACTTTAAGAATTTATAGAATTTATATATTTTATTGTCTTGATATATTTAATGAAGAGTGAAAGCACATAGCACCTTAGAGTTTGGAATAATTGTTTTTACATTATATCGACTGGAATACGTATTTATTTATTTGCTGGTTTATCTATTGAAGACTGAAAGCACTCAGCACTTTTAAATTGGAACACCTGTTTAGCACGGTATAGAGTTAAATACAGATTATTTATTTATTTATGTACTTCAGCACAACCATATTGAAGTTTGAACACATCCCCAGTTAAAAGAATACGACATCAATCAAAAAATAGCACTTTAATTTCATTATCACTTAGCACATGTATTCTACTTTCTAATTACATTTAATTAGTTTTTTTACCCCATTTCACTTCTGAAGCGCGCCACTAACCCCCACCTTTTAAATTCTGTATTAACTGGTTCCTGGTACCAGTACCGTGGTGCAGTAATAAGAAGGGAACCCACACTACCTCAGCGCAGGAACCACCTACACACATAAAATTGGACCCCCTACATTCCCATCCTACGATTGGAACTACAATTAAGGAATGCAGGAAATTACAAAAAATGACAGAGGTTGCACCCTTAATTTCCCCTATGTTACCTTTGGTGGGCAACTCAGACTTCCCTCCAGGGTGTATAAATGGTAAGATAAGAAATCTTGTTCAGAGTGGAAAAGTATGCTTAGTAGACATATGGTGCCAAAAGAAACCACCCACTCTGACGGAGATTATGGCCTGGCCGGGGGAGATCCTGGATTTTTTCACCGCTTATCAAATTAGACATTATCTCCTTGACTTACAAAAGCTGGGATATACTCCTCGCGCCTTGACGCCATTTGAAACACTTTGCAGAGGAGGAAAACTTATCCCACATGCATTGTTTTATTTCTATGCCCTATTGTCAAAAACACAGGGGGAGCAATCACTGTCATATATTCAAAAATGGGAACGAGAGTTGGAAACCCCCTTCAATCCACAACAGGGGAAAAAAATATTAGCTGTCGCTCATAAAGCTTCAATAGCAAATAAATATCAGGAGATTAGTTATAAAATTCTCTCAAGGTGGTACAGAGTCCCGGCGATCTTACATAAGATAGATAAGGAAAACCCTGACAAGTGCTGGAGGTGCAGAGCAGAGGGTGGATCAATGATGCACATTTTTTGGACATGCCCCTTCGTAAGGGGTTTTTTGTCAGAAGTAGCGAAAGTGATAAAAAAAAACCTCATCGCAGTCGAGGTGGGAGAGGATACGGCGCTGTGTCTTTTACATGCTACAAAGATGTCAATCGGGAAATACAGAAACTCCTTATTGATTCATCTGCTTAATGTGGCGAAAGCATGCATTCCGGCAGTATGGAGACAGAATAGCCCCCCAGCCCTACAAACATGGTTTTCCAAGGTCAATGAAATTCAACAAATGGAAACCTTGATGGCTGTGCATTCGGGTAGGGAGGAACGGACACGTAAATGCTGGCAACCGTGGTCTCTTTTCATGGGCACGGAGGAGTACCTACGGGGTCGGGGCAACGGAGAATAGGAGATGTACGTTTTTTTTTTTTCGGGGATGGATCAGTGCATGTTATTGAATTGTATATAGAGATGGGTCTGGGAATCGGTGTTACTCAAAACCCTCCCTCCTGCACAAAGGGTGTACCTTTTTTTTTTTTTTTTTTTATTGTCTAGCACTAATGATGGGCACAATATTATACTGTGGCTGGTGGTATTGATGAATCACTGAAAACTATTTAAATGAATAATTGGATTAAACATATCCTTGAATCACGTTATGATATACACTTATGAGAAGAGTGTGGAGGGGGCGAATTTCCCTCCTTTTTTTTTTTTTCCCACTGTAAAGAAGTATCCATGGGAAGAGTGGGGGAGAAATACTTTATGGCTTGTAGTGGTGGAGGAATATTCACAACAATTGAAATAATGATACTGATTTTTTATTATTTGAATTAAGTCACGGTATATTTACATATAAGAGTTTGGAATGTTGTAGGGATTCTCTCTCGTTTTTTTTTTTTTCTCCCCCCCTTCTACCAGGGTAAATGAAATGTGTGTAGTGTGTTGGAGAAATATTCACAGTTATTGAAACAATGGTATTGAATTCATCATTAGAACTAAAGCACGGTATACACATTTATATATATGAGTTGGAAATTTTTTTTTTTTTTTTTGGGTGGTTGTTAATGAATTGTGTGTAGTGTCGGAGAATATCCACAAGTAATGAAATAATGGTACTGAATTTATTATTTGAATTAATTTAAGATATACACATTATATTATATATATACACACACACACATATGAGGTGGAGTGTTGTGGTGGGGATTTTTTTTTTTTTTTTCTGAGTAGGGAAAGGTGAGGGAGGGGGTTGGGTCACCTGAACAGATCATATGGAGGGGATTATATGTAAAAGGCATATGTTCGATATTTGTGTGTTTTTGTATAAATTGTAATGTTGTGAAAAACAATAAAATATTTTAATTAAAAAAAACATTTGACACCTCAACCGACTGGATTTGTAAACCAAATTTAACAGAAGATAAAGAGGCAGACTCTACACAATGAGCCATACAGTGCCTTGCAAAAGTATTTAGCCCCCTTGAACTTTGCGACCTTTTGCCACATTTCAGGCTTCAAACAAACATAAAGACAGAGTTGTATAAAGTACTCATACCCATACTTGAGTAAAAGTACAAGTGCTCGATCAAAAAGTGACGAGTAGAAGTGGAAGTGCTCGATCAAAAAGTGACTTAAGTAGAAGTACTAAAGTATTCAACATTTTTTGTACTTAAGTATTGCACGTAGTTTTTTAAAAAATTTTGCTACTCAAGTACTGAAAGTAAAAGTACAAGTACTGTGTTATGTAGTTATTAAAGAAAGAAGTCAAAAGTTTGAACATCATATTGCTTTTTATTATTTCAAATGCAGCTTTTATTTATACATACAGTAGCATTTATTTTCATATGCGCTGATAATACACATGTTTTGAGCTTCATGAAACCTGCCATCTACTGTTCTGGCAGTGGTAATTTTTATAATAGTAACGAGTAACTATGCAGCACAAAAAAAAAAAAAAAAAAATATTGGAGTAGAAGTATTGAAATCATTGAAAAAATGTAGTGAAGTAAAAGTGGAAGTAGGAGAAAAAAATTCTACTCTAGGAAAGTACAGATACCGCCTTTCGGTACTTAAGTACAGTAGTGAAGTAGTTCTACTTAGTTACTATACATCTCTGCATAAAGATATAAAACTATTTTTTTGTGAAGAATCAACAAGTGGGACACAATCATGAAGTAGAACGAAATTTATTGGATATTTCAAACTTTTTTAACAAATAAAAAACTGGGCGTGCAAAATTATTCAGCCCCCTTAACTTAATACTTTGTAGCGCCACCTTTTGCTGTGATTACAGCTGTAAGTCGCTTGGGGTATGTCTCTATCAGTTTTGCACATCGAGAGACTGAAATTGTTGCCCATTCCTCCTTGCAAAACAGCTCGAGCTCAGTGAGGTTGGATGGAGAGCGTTTGTGAACAGCAGTTTTCAGTTCTTTCCACAGATTCTCGATTGGATTCAGGTCTGGACTTTGACTTGGCCATTCTAACACCTAGATATGTTTATTTGTGAACCATTCCATTGTAGATTTTGCTTTTTGTTTTGGATCATTGTCTTGTTGGAAGACAAATCTCTGTCCCAGTCTCAGGTCTTTTGCAGACTCCATCAGGTTTTCTTCCAGAATGGTCCTGTATTTGGCTCCATCCATCTTCCCATCAATTTTAACCATCTTCCCTGTCCCTGCTGAAAAAAAGCAGGCCCAAACCATGATGCTGCCACCACCATGTTTGACAGTGGGGATGGTGTGTTCAGGGTAATGAGTGGTGTTGCTTTTACGCCAAACAATGTTTTGCATTGTTGCCAAAAAGTTCGATTTTGGTTTCATCTGACCAGAGCACCTTCATCCACATGTTTGGTGTGTCTCCCAGGTGGCTTGTGGCAAACTTTAAACGACACTTTTTATGAATATCTTTAAGAAATGGCTTTCTTCTTGCCACTCTTCCATAAAGGCCAGATTTGTGCAATATACGACTGATTGTTGTCCTATGGACTCTTCTCCCACCTCAGCTGTAGATCTCTGCAGTTCATCCAGAGTGATCATGGGCCTCTTGGCTGCATCTCTGATCAGTCTTCTCCATGTATGAGCTGAAAGTTTAGAGGGACGGCCAGGTCTTCGTAGATTTGCAGTGGTCTGATACTCCTTCCATTTCAATATTAATCGCTTGCACAGTGCTCCTTGGGATGTTTAAAGCTTGGGAAATCTTTTGGTATACAAATCCGGCTTTAAACTTCTCCACAACAGTATCTCAGACCTGCCTCGTGTGTTCCTTGTTCTTCATGATGCTCTCTGCGCTTTAAATGGACCTCTGAGACTATCACAGTGCAGGTGCACTTATACAGAGACTTGATTACACACAGGTGGATTCTATTTATCATCATTTAGGTCAACATTGGATCATTCAGAGATCCTCACTGAACTTCTGGAGAGAGTTTGCTGCACTAAAAGTAAAGGGGCTGAATAATTTTGCACGCCCAATTTTTCAGTTTTTTATTTGTTAAAGTTTGAAATATCCAATAAATTTTGTTCCACTCCATGATTGTGTCCCACTTGTTGTTGATTCTTCACAAAAAATTACAGTTTTATATCTATGTTTGAAGCCTGAAATGTGGCAGAAGTTCGCAAAGTTCAAGGGGGGCTGAATACTTTCGCAAGGCACTGTAAATTTATTGATCGGGGACCTCAAGGCCGCCCTACAGCATACATTGGGAACCACATGCTGCAAAGCCACCCAGGATGTAGACACACTCCTGGTCAAGTGAGCGGTCACCATCCCCAAAGGAGGCAAGCCTTCGGCTCTGTGAGCCTTTCGGATGGCCTAGACAATCCATGCCACAATTGTCCTATATGAGGCACTTTTCCCTTTATCCTTTCAAAAAGAACAGGGGACCTGAAGCCAGAAGGAACCTGTAGCTTGTAGATATAACTTCACAATATCGGAGAGATTGCAAGAACAAAAAGGAAGGCACTGCTCAAAGTCAAACTCAGGATTCCCTGATTACTAGACATGCGCTTTAACCAACTAAGCCACAGCGTGACCTCTCCCATGTCCAAAGGACGCATGTTAGTACTCCAAAGGTTGGCAAAACAATTTCTTGTTTCCCATAAGACTGATGTACCCTTGGGAATTGAGTCAAGCATAGGTAACAGCACTATGTGTTGTCCAATAGGACTCTGGAAAGAAAGTCTGTTAGAATATTCTGGACTCTGGGGAAACAAGCCTCTAAGATGTAGGCTTGATTCTTCAGAGCCCAAGATATAATTGGCTCGGCTTCCTGTAAGAGAGAACAGGCTGCGAGTCCCCATTATCTTTTAACTTAGAAGACCGCCGTAGCGTTGACTAGCTTAAGAGCACGGATGCTCCCTTCGTTATATGGTGAAAGGCCTGTAGGATGCAGAAGGCTGTCCGCAGGTTTAGAATGTTCAACACAATCTTGTGAAATTGACAGCTCCGCCTGCCTTGAGCTATCCCCGACGGGCAGCACGCCCCCGCCCCCCCCCGCCACCCCATATTGGTGGCATCAGACGTAATTGTGAACCAGGAAATGGGACAACGGAATGGCAAATGAGTCCGTTTCTCCATCCAGCCACCGGGGGACTCACTCACATGAGGTTATGTAGATAACGAAGAAAAACCTCCTGGATGGGCCGCCTTTTCGGAGCATCCATTAGACACCATAGCGTTGATCATTTTAAACATTGAAAGGCGCGGAGGTGGGAAGAAGACAAGGCCAGAATTGTTCTGTCCCAGAACATCGGGATCCAGAGACAAAGCAATGGTCCTTTTCATTATATCGAACTGAGCCCCGAGGCACACAAGAGACTGCGTGGGCTCCAGGTATCTATTTTCTAGAATCAGCCGCCAGCCAAATTTGAGGAGCATTGAAAAGACCTGAGCTCTGGGCTCTATCAGCTGCCCTCTGTCTTGGGGCAGAAGGAGAGGGACATCAAGTAACTATGTAGGCATATGCTCCTTGCTTTGATAAAGACTAACAGCCAATAAAATCCTGAAAAACCACAGGGTGATGTTGAAAGCCCAAATGGTAGACAAGCGAGCTGGAGATGGTCTTGACCTACGGTGAACTGAAGGAACATGTGGAAGACTTCTACAATGGGCGCATGCATGTAAGCATCTTTAGGTCTATGGAAATGAGCCAGTGACCTGGCTGGACCCCCCCTATGAATCAGAGACAAGGTCTCCATCTTGAACGCCTTTTTATGAAAATTGTTTTAGTGGAGGGAGGTCTATAACTGGCCCCTGCAAGCCATTCTTAAGGACTATAAAGATGGGCGAGTACATGCTCTGCAATCTCTTGCATTCTGGGACTGGCACAGCAGCACTTTGCGACACCAGTGACTTTACGTATTAAAAGAGTATATGCTTTATTTTACCTCAGACAGAGGCAAAAATCGTGGAGACGAATCCGAGATGAGGATGACTTCTGATGGATGATAGTCTGAGGCTCAAACGCAGTAGCTTCTTGGATACATGAGGTCAAACTTTTAGCATACTTTTTAGGGGATATCTGACCTCTTCACTAGCTCTTCCTAAAATCCTGACCTGGTCTGTAAAAACTTGCGACCCTTGCACGATTTGAACTTTGTTCTCTAGACTGTGTCCTCTTCCAGCCTAGTAGGCGCCGGTCCTCAGACAAGACCCGACTTGCCAACTGTGGCCTGGGTTACGGTGCCATCTAGCTTTCTAAAAGATGAAGCTCCATCAAAGGGATCTTACACTATGCCTGTTAAGCGATGGGATTAGCAAGCCCAGGCCCCAGCCATAGCACTCACTTTGCTGTAAATGACGGGAGGATAACCCACGCCACTATGCGGATGATGTAAACTGTAGTCTCACAATGGAAACCAACACCAGCTCCGACTCCTGAGTTTCTGAAAATGCTCATTGTGGCCACGTTTTCATCGCTTTAAACATGGCCACAAGAGCCCAGGCCGACTTTCAGGGCATTCACGGCACCCTCCAAGGAAGAGCGACATGCTTGCTTGCCTCATCAAGGCCTGCTCAGAAGGGAGGAATATCTTGTGATCTTGTTCCACTCATCCAAAATTTGGTCTCTTATTTCCATTAGGAATGGGAAATTAGAACACGCTCTCTCTAGAGGTGCTTAAAGAACTTTCTCTTGCTTTGCAGGAGACTCTACAGGTTCTACAAAAGGCGTCACAAGGGCAAAGTGACTCATCACTCTCTGCCCCACTGTCTGAGGTCGTCATAGATGGATGGCTTGGTAGGGACGGTTCCAGTTCTTCCGTGCCGTCCTTAGAGGTAGAACAAATCATAACGGCTGTTGGATTTTGCGTGTGGCTTGTTCCCCACTCTTTAGGGCAGGGATCCTCAAACTACGGCCCTTCAGCTGTTGCAGAACTACACATCCCATGAGGTCTTGTAAAACTCTGACATTCACAGACATGACTAGGCATGATGGGAATTGTAGTTCCTGAACAACTGGAGGGCCACAGTTTGAAGACCCTGCTTTAGGGGTTCTTGCATCACGCACCTCATCAGAGATTTCATTTGCTGAAAATCATCATCCCCTTTTCCAACCACCTGGGCTTAGCATGGCTCACACAGAGACTTGCCCTCTGGGACATAAGTCCTGCAACCCACAGCGCGCATGCGCTGAGTACCTGGGCAGCAGTAACCCAGGGATGCCTGGCCAGAAGGTAGAGCAGCGGCTTGGAATGCAAATGTGCTCCTGTTGCCGTAGGCTGGAAGACACTACAGCCAGGGAAGAAAACAAAAAAACTGCTGCCATGGAATATGCATTATAAAAGTATACATCATCACACACAGCATCCCCCACGACCATACCTGGATACAGCAGGGGCTGCTGCATGGGCCTAGGGTGTTTATGGCCACCTGCTAATTGCTAAGCTCTTAGGCCATACTGCTGCTTTGCCTGCCATTGGTCAGGCTTAAGCTCTTCATGGCACTGCATTAATCGCCCTTCTCCACTCCGGTAACAGCTGGGGACTGTTGGAGACTCCAAACGTCTTCCGGGGCACAGCTTGCCAAACAACCAGGCCTCGATTATGCATACTTTATCCAAGGTAAGCCTTCAATTATTCTTAAAAGGAGGACAAAAAAGGAAGGCTAATCCTTCCCACTACCACAGGGATATTTACCAGACCACAAATGCCTGATATATGTGCCACAAAAATTATGTGATTTAACAGAAAAAGTGAGATTACTGGTGTGTAAAATCCAAACTCGCCACTGGGTGGCGTGTCAAACATACGACCTGTTCACTTATCCATAAACACTGTATGGATTGAGGGGATCCTTCCTCTGTTCCCGTTTCGTCAGAGGGATGTCAACTGGAGCGGCCGCTCCAGTATTTCATATTGTTTGAATAAACACATATATTTGTTTATCACGCACCAATTTCTCACTGAGTTTTCACCCACGGCAGATGGTAACACTTTGAGATTCATATATTATTTTATTTTTTTATTATTATTTTCTCACTGATAACTTCACTCACGCCAGTTTGTGGCACTTTATCATTTAAGGTAGCGCCGATACCAATCGTCACATCCCAAATTTCTCACTTTCACCCTTGCACATAAGGGTTGATTGGTGGCAGCTTACACCTTTTTTCTTAAATCACATTCTCTCCATATTTCACAGTCCATAGCGCTGGTCAATTTGTCATTTATTAAAAAAGGAAGGCGGCCTCTGGCTCAGAGCAGATTTATGGGAGTGGGGTCCTATAGGGAAGGCGTGGAGGCGGGGTTAACCCAAACGTATGCTGCCATGGAGTCTGTCAGGAAAGTCTCACATATCTGGTATCCTAAGTAGCAGAATGTGTTTTGGTGTGTAATTCTAAGTAGGTCTATGCTGTGTGTGAGAAATCAGTGTGTCTTATCAATTGACAGCGGTGTGTAAAAAAAAAAAAAAAAATGAATTTCTATAAACCTGGCAAAAAAACAAAAAAATATGATTCTTAAAAGACTCACCATGCCTCTATTTAAATATGTTAAAGGGTCTAATTTGTAATGTGGGATCATTTTGTAGATGTTTCTCCTATCTTGGCACTTAAGCGCCTAAAGAATGTGATAGTCAGGAAACCAGATTTAAAATGAATGTATGTATGTATGTATGTATGTATGTATGAAAGCCTGAAGGTGCTTTTTGGACTTTGGGCCCCCCAAAAAGTCTCACACATATGGTATCTCCATACTCGTGATGAGTGGAAGATTGTGTTTTGGTGATGTAATTGTAAGTATACCAATGCTGTGTGTGAGAAATAACTTGTTCAAATTACAACTTTGTGAAATAAAAGAAATTAGAGGATTGTTACAATCTTAAATATATATGCCATAGACTATGACAAAAAGACTAATTAACCACTTAAGCCCCGGAAGATTTTACCCCCTTCCTGACCAGGGCCTATTTTGCGATTCGGCACTGCGTGACTTTAACGGACAATTGCGCGGTTGTGCGACGCTGTACCTAAACGAATTTGATGTCCTTTTTTTCCCACAAACAGAGCTTTCTTTTGGTGGTATTTGATCACCTGTGCGATTTTTTGATCATGCGCTATACACAAAAAAAGAGCGTCAATTTTGCAAAAATAACAATATTTTTCACATTTTTTTATATGAAATTCCCCAAAAAAATGTAAAAATCAAAATTTAACATTTTAGGCCAATTTGTTTTCTGCTACATATTTTTGGTAAAAAAAATAAATAAATAAAAATCGCAAAAAGCGTATTTTCATTGGTTTGCGCAAAAGTTATTGCGTTTACTAAGGGAAAGATTTGTCATTTTTGTTGTTTTTTTTTAAAAAGCGTAATGGCGGCGATCTGCGATTTTTTTTTTGCGGGACTGCGACATTGTGGCAGACAGGTCGGACCCTTGACTGACATTTTTGACACTTTTGGGGTTACCAGTGACATTACTACAGTAATCAGTGCTATACATATGTACTGTTACTGTAAAATGACACTGGTAGTGAAGGGGTTAACTTTTTTTTGAGCGGGGGGGCGTGATTCTAACTGTGATTGGCTGTGGCTTGAGCTGTAAGAATAGTGATCAACGGTCCTACATAGTAGAACCGTATGATCACCATTCTTACACAAGGGAGAATGACAGGCGGCTTGTTTACATTAGCCGCCTGCCTTTCTCCCGGTGTAACGCACGATCGCGAATGCCCGGCAGACGTCGGGTCCGCCGGGCACACACGTGGGGGGGTCCGTGACCGAGCAGGAGCGCACATTCGGCGGCGCGCGCTCGCTCCCCAGAGTCTCATAGGCTAGCGACGTAGACCTACGTCGCTTTGCCTGTGAGGGGCTGACTGCTGCAGTAAATATACTGACGGCAGTCGGCAAGTGGTTAATATACACCGATTGGTTTTGTTTTGTTTTTTTAAATCAAAGAAATGTAGCAGAATACAATGTGGCTTACATTTTTGAAGAAAGATTGTTTGCATAGTTGTATAATAGAAATTAATAGAGGGTTTTTGTTTTTTTTTTTAACATTTTGGTCTTTTGTTCTTTACATAGTATTTAATCACCACTGTTTTTTTTTTACTATCAAAAGAAAGCTCTTTATGTGTAAAAACATTTTATAAATGTAATTTGGGTACAGTGGTGCAGGAGTGAGTAATTGTTAGTCAAAGTATCACAGTGCTGAAAACTGAAAAAATGGCCTCGACAGGAAGAGGGTTTAGCATGCCAGTCTTGAAGTGGTTAAGGACAATATATTGTCCTTTCGTCTCCATGTAAGGTATATATCCCACAGGACTGTGTAAGCAAATTAATTTTACAAAGTTTTTCTAATGCATAAAAAATAGGAAAACGAATAAAAAAAAATTATTCAGGACTTCGCAGATCTGATTTTTCCGCTATGCTTCAAAAACGATTGCCTTGCTTGCACAGACTATTCTCAGGTGACTTCACGGTCTTGACAGTCAAATTTTAAATTGCTATCCAGTTTTTTGTTCCCTCTTGAGTAGTATCACTGCAAACTCCTATGCGTTGTTCTTAAGAGGCTGTCATTAAATAGTCATCTTTTTACATACCTGGTAGTCCTGCCTTATTGCGAGAGACTTTTGTCCGAATGTCTATGAAATGGTTGCGGGCACTTATCCTTTGTTATCTCACAGCAAATAATATAGAGGTGCTCCTTCTCAAAGTTAGAGGTTATCACACATACTCATTTAGGCTGACATTTATCTTAACAGCCACAAAAAAAAAAAAAAAAAAAAAAAACTCCATTATAAAAGCTTGGGAAACTCCTACTGTGGACCCATAGCAAGTTAAGACCCAAGATTCTGGATGATAATCAATAAAGGGTATTTTAATTTATAAACTGGTGATTTTTGAAAAAACTTGGTCTTCTTGGATTTAGCTACATTTTTGCATCTCAAGTCCTCCTGAACATCCTAATGGGAGCTTGTGCTGGAGATACAGTATCTAGTCCTCCCTAGCTGTTGATTCCCTGTTCTATTTTCTTTTCCTCCCCTTACTATTTTGTCTCTTGCCATTCCATTTTCCTTTGTCTTTTTTTTCTCACATGTCCCAGTGGATTACACCAGTTTGATATCAAAGATAAACTGGTGTTGGGTACCTTTTTGGTGAACTGTTGCTGTGCTATTTTCCACATATTTATCCATGCCATTGTACCCAAATGCTCTGGGCAGGTTTTATTGTTCTAAATACCCGATAAGTTCTCAATACAAAATATTGAACTGAAAACAAAAAAAATTGGAAAATGCCAGGTTTTCATCACCTGTAAATTGCAATTTTTGTTTTTCTAGGTGTGCTGCAAAAACATTATTAAAGCAAGAAGAACAGACAAGGTGTAGGTTTAAAATGGATTCTTTATTTACCCCATTGCATGGTGTCTGAATAAGAATTATGATCTAAGAGACCTACATAATTTTGGGAGAAATAAAACACTGATAAGTGACATTTGATAATTAATGCATTAAAAAAGGCTGACATTAGTAAATACAAAATGCTTTTGTAACAGACAAAGGCAAATATTAACACTTCATTAATGCAAACAAGTAAAGAAAATACAACAAAAACCAAATTGGCAGTCTACACACGTGTACAGGTAGATAAAGGGAGAGTTAGAATTTGTAGGGTTGTTCATTCCAGTTATAAAGTTACTTGTAGTAAGAGAATAATGTGAATTTCACCTGGAAGAAAGGTTCTGTTTATTCACCAGCAGTGTATGGTACAAGGCAAATGTGGGCCAGCACAGCCCTGCAAGCGCTTGACAATTCTTTGCTCCAAGTGGTGCAGATTTATTTAAAAAAAAAAAAAAAAAAAAAAAGCAAACAGCCTGTCGCACAAAACAGCGAATCAGGTTCTCTCTTTTAAGTGATGCAAGGCATATGGCTAATATCTGCTCTTGCTCTTCTGCACCAGTTATCATAAAGTAATCTCATTATATTGCATCCAACTAGCATTGCACCGGTTCAACATAACAAAAGCTCTAAAATGGGATCAATATTTTGTATACAAATTGCAAGACCCATATGAGAGAAAAAAAAAAATGAAAAGAAAGATCATTACAGATAAATGTCATTCTCATGTTTCTGTATGCCATCAACTAGTGTCCTGTACATAAGAGCAATTTTTCATGTTGGCTTTTCAAAACTAGTGTAAAGAGCATTGTGTTCATTAACCATTTATTGGACATTAGATTTCAATAATTGCTTGGTAAATGCCTGTAAACATCTAAACATCTGTTGAGGCTTGTTGAATGCTGGTTAAAACTGCAACCAAAACCCTCAATAGAATGCTCGGTAAAGCAACACTCACTAATTCATTCAAAACCCCCAAAACAGAGCTGAAGGGTGTTTAAAGAGTATCAGGCAGCCTTCTTGATGCCCTCTGATGCTTTGTAAGCGCTTGTTGAATTGGATGTTCCTCAGACTGGTTTGTACAAGCCAACCAACAATAAAAAATGCTTGAGTGTACCATGATTTCTCATGGGTCAAGTCTCCTGCAAGAGGAGAGAGGACGGGCCTGTCATTAGAGAGCCAATAACAGGAGCAGTATCACAGTATTGAAGTCTATATGCTTCTGCCACCAACTCCATTTTCCTAAGCACACAACAAAGTGAACACTTCATTGCCTGCTTTCATACATTACGCCACTTGGCCCAATATTTTCTTTTGGGCTGGAATTTGGAAGGTTTACCAGCCACCCCCTTTGAAAGCCTTTATGGGTAAGTTCTAAAGGTGTTTTCACAGTTTTTGGAAAATGTTCCTATTATGTCATAAAGGTAACCTGACATGAGGGAAATTAGGAGACAATACAGACCTCTTTATAAAAAAGGATAGCCACTTTGCTTTCAGGACGACTATATATAGAATAATATATTCATGTTATTATTGTTAAACCACTGACCTGGAGAGCCAAGTCCTTTTGTATATCTGCTCTGGGTCAGTGACTCCATGAAAAAAAAAATCAGCATGACAGCTAGTCATCCAGCATTTTCAGAACATAACAGGAATGGCAGCCTCTAGGTTCCTCCTAATACAGGTATACTTTAATATGTAAATAAAATTAAATTACATATCAGAAATATGGAAGACAAAATTTAACCATTGGTCATATACACCTGCTAGGCATATATGGTAGAGGCTGCACATTACAGACACACCAAAGACGGTCCATGAAAACTGAATGATGTCAATGGAGGTGAGGCAAAGCAAGTTGATAAACAATATAAGTGATGCATTACAGCAAGCTACAGACCTGACTGTACAATACAAATTCATTTTAGGATCCTTTTAACAAAAGCGAATGTCTTTAACCTTTCATGACTTAGGCTCCTTTCACACAGGCGATCATCCGCCTGTCCGTATTTTTGGCAGATCTGAACGGATGCCCCATGCATCTCTATGGGGCATTGGATGTCAGCGGAAACATGTCCACTGACATGCGATCTGATCCATCAAATCTGGACGGATGGAAACCCTATTTTCCATCCGTCCAGCAGATCGGATGAGAACAGACAGACGGTCCGTTCTCATCAGATTCCCCCATAGAGAACAGCAGGGACCTGACAGCTCTGTCTCCCCACACAGCGCGGAGACAGAGCTGCCATTCGCCTGCTCAGCGACGGCGACGGACTCTACAGTGTGAAAGGGGGCCTTAAAGTAGAAGTAAACCCTTCTATTGATTCCAGCCAAGGAAGTTGCTATCTTGGCCTATGTTTGATCTTCAACTGCCATGATGCTACACATGTGATCAGTTATGACACCAGCCATTGGATGGTTTGACAGTTTGGTTAAGAGCACAAGCAAACGTGACGGTTAGCCTTCCCGGCATGCCTAGAAGGCTGCTTTTTGGAACTGTTAAATCAATGGGTTTTACCTCAGCTTTAACATGCAAATCAACCTGGCAAATATTCAGAGAGATCAATGATCTCTTTTAAAGCTTTGCCAGACCATTAGTTTGCATTGTTCTGATGAAGGTCATCGCAGACTAAGAAGCTAAAAGGCCCGTACACACGATAAGAAAATCAAAGTAAAATTTCGTCCGAACGATCTGCTGATTTTCAGGTCAGTTCATATAGCGCTTTCGACAGCCGATTACGAATTTTTGTACGTCAAAAACTGGATGTGCAGGCTATAACATTTTTATAATGCCTGAACACAACATCCGATTTTCCTTTAATTTGTACAGTTTTCGTGCGAAAAAAATCATAAGAGCAAGACAACGCATGCTCGAAAACGAAAGAAGGCATAGAAAACAATTCAACACATAACACCACTTCTGAAGTTGAATTCTGTCGTATGAGAATTTTCGTATGAAAGTAACCTCTTCACTTTCCATATGAGACTAGCATGCAACAAAAAACTAAAGAAAATTTGTCCAATAATCTGACCGTGTGCACGAGGCTTAAATGTGTGCAATCTGAATCCACTAGAGATAACTGGAACTAGAACACAAATCTATTATATAAAAACCCACCCCACTAAGCAACCCTGTATATCCAAAATTGGACTGGAATGTGCTTTTATTGTCTCCAGCAATGTGTTATCCAGCCCGTTTTTGTATTGCTGGAATAGTTATATAAACCATGAACAGTGAATATATATCAGGATTCACAGATGTGGCGCAAGCAACAAGACATGTAAGAATCATTAAGGAAAAGTAGCCAGATCAGGCACAAAATGTGCCCAGTGATTTAGGGGCAGTCCTAAAAAAAAGGAGGAATGAACCCCCCCCCCCCCCCAAAAAAAAAAAAAAACGAATGAAAGTTTATTTGAGCCTATGGTTTAAATACACAATAATTGACCTGGATCAGCACATCACTCGTTCATCCCTCTCCTACTGCTTGAATAGATCCTGTCTTCTGTATGTTACCAGGTCCCAAGTAGCACTGATTTCCTAAACATTTTGCATTGCTGGCGTGCATGGTTGATAAGCAACATAAACGCAGGATAAATTAGCATATCTGGCTTATATCTATATCTTAAACTGGGAAGACCCATTCACAGATTTAAGTAAAACATGAGCAATGTCACAGAGGGAAGCATCACCTACAGTAATCCCAACCCATGACAAATATCAGCTGCCTTAATCTCAAGTATCTTGATGCCAGGACATTACTCAGAATTAAAAAGGCTGTTAACATACACAGTAGAGACATTAGTCATATTAACACACGTGAGAGGACAAGCAATTAGGCTCACAAATTAGACTTCTATGGCAAGTAATGTAGGCAGCATTACAGGAAGGAAATTGTTAAAAAAAAATATATATATATATAATAAAATAAAAGACACGTAAAACACCTGCAGTAAACACAGCTGTCTACCAAAGTATGTGGTGGTTCCACTGCAACCAAGTAACTTGAAATCAAAGCATAAGGAGGCACAAAAAAGTCTCAACCCAAAAAGATAATTTGTATACAGAATAAAAATGCAATGTTGCCAGGTAATATTGAAAATATGTTTCAACAAAAATAAAAGGCGCAAAAGTGGTGACCACAGTCACAGAAAGATTGGCCAGCCAATGGAAAACCGCTCTACAGAATATTTTTACTGGCGACATAGGTTTACAAAATACATCTTGTTTGGAACAAGCTTTCTTGCAGGTTTGTCACACTGCCATGTCACCTGTTTTGTCACACTGCCATCTAAAGTCTATTGACACCCTTAGGCTTGATTCACATATATGCGAATTAGATGCATTTTGAACCTCATCCAGTTCACAACATATGAACCGGCAGCCTTCTCTAAGGAGCTGATTCACATATCTGCGGGCCAAGCGTGGTCTGTTTTTAAAAATTCCTGCGCATTTTTCAGTTCAGGTGTGATTTCAAGTAAAAATTTAGCACCTGAATCGCACTTTAACCAGTGAACAAAACTGCACCGGACTCCTTTTAAAAAAATACAGGGAAAACTGCGGCCAGACATATGTAAACCGAGTCTTAGTGATTTATTGAGAGAGGCCAATTACTCTGTGGAGTTTTTGTCACACTCTTTTTAGCTAACAAGTCGGCCATAGACAGAGCAATTTTGTTTCCTGCAACCGCGGGTTGCAGGAATGAAAATTTGCTCAATTCCCCCATCAACACAGTCCGTGTTCTCCCAGCGGGGACCGGGGAAACCATCCCTGCTGGGAGAACACAGTGATGTTTGCAAGCGGCCATAACAGCTGCTAGCAATAATCGCATGTAAAATTCCACGGGCTGGTTGTACCAAAGTTGATTGATCGATTCGACCTACCCATATATGGTTCTAAGCATCTATAGCCGGCTTATATGATGATTGCAGAGACCTGCTTGATGAACAGAAAAGGTTAATTTGTAAGTATAGGACTGGCAGAAAATCTAAGTGTCTTACTGATAAGTCACTGACAACTTAAAACTAAAATCAGAAGTTAGTTTACATAAAAGTGTTCATAGTAATATTCTTGAGAAATACATAAATAGCTTGATTAACTTTTCAGATAAAAGAAAACCCATGAGAGAAATATGGGGCTACCACTGCTGGTTTCCTCTAAAAATACTAGCTGACCGTCTCTAGTTTTCTGCATATGGAACACTACCGCAGTTTAGAAAGTCAGAGCAGAGTCAGGAAAAATAGAATTGACATAAGGACATGTTAGCAATAGCTGCCTATATATATTTTCAGAACAGGTTTGCTGTAGGCTAAATAAAACCTTGTGGTAAAATGAGCAGTGATACTTTCCAATACAGACGACAGTTTGTCCAGTAAATCTAAGTCAGTTTTGGAGCTTAAATCTCAGTTTCCTTCTGGGCAGAAACAAGAAGATTTTTGCATAGGTGGTGTGACAGTTTGGGGTTTCACAAGATAAGTATGGGTTAACTTAGTGTTAGGGGTAAAAGCTTAGGTGTTAGGTTAAGTTATTGCGGTAGGTTCAAATTTTACAGCCAAGTTCTTTGTTTTTTGTTTTGTTTTTTAAGACAAAAGATTAAACCTAGGGTGAGGGCAAAGATAAAGGGATCCATTCCTAACTGCATGATTCACACAATTCATATTTTTTATTAGGACAATGTGTGAATGCTGGGGGAAAGTTGTGCCAATCTTGCAAATGTCTGGGCAAAATAAAAAAAAAAAAATATGCTGTACATCTTTGCAATTTGCACTTTTTAAAGCTGCAAGTACAGACTAATACCTGTTGATCTGCCAGAAATCCACCAAGCTTACTTTAGTTCACTGACAACACTAGTTCTGCTGCAGAACCAAGTAGTGTTGTCAGCCCTGTCTGAGTTCTCCGCTGTCGGACTATGGAACACCTACCCATTATGGTATTGGAGGTGAGGTTCACTAGTCCAGAATGGGAGAACAGAAAGTTAGGAACTTATTGGAATTTTTGGCAAGATCATTCGGCATTTTTGCGCATTTACAGTGCATTTTTTCAAAATTTTACCAAGACTTAGACTTTAAGGTGTAGGTTACGTCTTAGGTGACAGGTGAGGAAAGAGGTATGAAGGGTAGCCTAAGGGTCAGGTATTAGGAGGGACACTCCTCTTTTTTAAATTCTTGTTTATGGTGCCAAAAGCCTAGAGCTGAGAACTTCCAGGCACAAGGTGCCCAAAACGAGTGCATCATCTGTCTGGAACTCCCACAGTACAATACTACCACTATAGCAAGTCTTCTATTGCATTAATGCCTGCTAAGAAAATAGCCTGCATGATTTCACGTTACGTACTTTTGGTGCTCTTGGTTTACTGGACCTCAATAAAACGAATTAGCATTCTTCCCAAATGGTTCTCTCCAGTGAAGCTGAATTAAGCATCCCTTTGTGGCAGTCCACACATAATACTTGTCATTAAGTCTGTTTGCAAACAATCACATAAATCTACTAGTAATTGCAAGATTACATACAACATTTAGCGAATGAAACACAGCGAAATTGTGCAGTCACTTGCTTCATTCTGTGATCTTGTACTTGACCTCAAACAAATATCTATTTTGCTGCTTTAACAAAATACTATGCACTCACACCAAACCTACAAAAATGCTGCCTACACAGCACCATGACTAGAGAGCCATGTAAATGCAATATAATAAAAGTTTTATTTGTAGTAGTCTCAAACTGGTGTATTCACAGCTGCAACATCCCTGGTTTAATTAAGTAAGAAAAAAAACCCTATATATTTAAAGCTGCTCTGATGCAAAGAAACTCATGAATAAATAATAGAATTTTGGTGTGTCTGGTTACATTTGGATAGTAAAATTGTTTAAAAAAAACACATTTTCATAACCATTTTTCCTTATTACATGTCCTTCTGTGTTTGTTTAGATTTTTTTTTCTTTTTCTTAGAAAATTACATTCTCTTTTTGCACCATTACTCTTGTACAAAATAATAAGTATTTTTTCTGCTATGTCAGTAACCCGAGTCCAGGACAGCCAGAACCCACAAGGCGAGCAAACTCTTCCTCCATAAAGCGATGCATGTTTCATAGCAATGCAATTGTCTGAAAGTGTTAATAAGGGGTAACGTCTTTAATTTGACACTCAGATAAGCGTTTCTTTCCAGTCTTTAATTGGAGAAGGTCTTACTTGCTCCTTTGTCTTGTCTTTAGGTGGTTTTGATTCAGAGGCAGTATCCTTCTGCAGCTGGTGTCTGCTGCCTGTCTTCCCTGGCTCCTCTTCCTCCTGCAGCTGTTCAGACTTAATGCGCTGCATCTGTAACAGCCTAAGCTGAACACGCAGCTCAATGATGGCCTCTCTCTCCTCATGAATTGCCTGGTTCAAATGGTTGTTCTTGATCTAACAAGAGACAGTAAGTAGCATTCAGTATCATTTGCTTGAGTGTAACAAAAGCAAGATGTTTGTGTACAAGGAATTTTAAACAGAATGTGGTTTTGTACATATATTCTAAGTCCTTTGTATTACCGTCAAGACTTAAAAATATAAAACAAGCCTGATTTTTTACCAGATAAATGAGAACTGCTGCATATTAAAATAATTTTTTTTTCCACCCCAACGGTGGAGCTCTAAGCTGTTTTCATGCGCTTTGTGGTTTCTCTTTAGCTTGGTGCTGTAAAAAGCCTGTTTACAGAGGTCAATAGCTTACACAGAACTGAGTGACTCAGTCATTAAAGTGATTGTAATCGATCACTGACACCTGAAATTAGCACCAAGCGCCCAAGTAGAGTGTGCGCCTTGATAGGGAAAGGAGGAACCTGGCCCTTGATCGAATAGGCCTGAGTCACTGTCTGTCTGATCCATCTTGAAATGGTTGCAGAAGAAGTAGACAACCCTTTCTTGGCCCATCTGTGTGCACAAATAGCGAGTCTGACTTCAAAAGAGACTCCATAGCTCCCAGGTACACCCGAATCGGCCAAACCACATCCAGGGCATGCAACGCAATTTCCTTAGGATGTTTGGGCCTGGGACACAGGGAAGGCAACACAATGTCTTCATTCAAATCGAAATCAGAGACTACTTTAGGAAGGAACGACGGACAGGGGTGAAGAAACACCATCTTTGTGGACCACCAAAGGTACGACAAGATCACGCTGCCAGTTCCGACACCCTGCAATCAGAGGCGATGGCCACCAAAAAGGCCACCTTCTGAGACAGAATAAGCAGGGGAATCTCCCAAATATTTTCAAACAGAGGCTTCTGGAGAGCTGAAAGCACCAAGTTCAGATCCCAGGGCAGTAGAGGAGACCGCTCCGGTGGAGTCAGATGTCGAACCCCTTGAATAAAAGGTATGCACCAGGGAGTGTGTGGCCAGAGGTCATTGAAAGAAGACCGCCAAGGCCGACACCTGGCCCTTAATAGTACTCAAGGTCAATTTCTGCTCAATATTAAAGAGAAGACGACCAGCGCTACGGATTTGTAATATATGAAGAGAGTGTGGATAAAAAAAGGTGTAAGCTGCCACCAATCAACCCTTAAGTGCAAGGGTGAGAGTGAAAATTTAGGATGTGACGATTGGTATCGGCGCTACCTTAAGGTGATTTAAATGATATGCCACAAACTGGCGTGAGTGAAAATATAGGAAAATAAATACAAACAAATATCAAAGTGTCACCAATTATTGTGAGTAAAAACTCCTTAGGAAATTAGTGCATGAACAATGTGTTTATTCAAATTATAAAGGATGTTCAAATCAACAACCACAACAAATATAGTGGTATGTGAAAAAACAAGGTACATAAATAATGTGACAAGCGTGAAATAGAGATTCCTCCCACAACCACAGGTGTATTACCAGGTCACAATTGCCTGATATATGTGCCACACATAATGTGATTGAATGGTGAAGAATTGTTGCTAAGTGAAATCCAAACTGGCCACTTGGTGGCGTTTCAGTAATACGACCTGTTCAACGATCCACAGTCAGTATAGTGGTATTGAGGGGGGTCCTTTCTCCGTTGCGGGGGAGCAGCTTTGAGCCGGTGATTTTTGCCCTAGGTGCTCACACAGAGAGAAGGCCCCACAGTGAATGAACAATCTATACATTGATGACAAAAAGCGCAGTACACTCACTCATTACGATGATCTGGATCAGAAAGACTGGTTCACGCCGGGATGCTTCCGCGTTCCACGGCCGATAACCGGAAGTGACGTTGTGACGTACAAGACTCCGCCCTACGCGTTTCATCAGAGGGACGTCAACTGGAGCGGCGTCAACTGGGCGCACTCCCGGACTTCTTATAGCCGCCCGTATCCAAGCAACGGAGGGGACAGGTCAACGCCGCCATCTTTCTACTCCCTCTCCGGAAGCCATATTACTCCTCCACTGGCTTCGTCTATGGATGTGCAAGGCTTCGCTACTCCTGATGATATATGGCCGTTCCCTTGCACATCCATAGACGAAGCCAGTGGAGGAGTAATATGGCTTCCGGAGAGGGAGTAGAAAGATGGCGGCTTTGATCTGTCCCCTCCGTTGCTTGGATACGGGCGGCTATAAGAAGTCCGGGAGTGCGCCCAGTTGACGCCGCTCCAGTTGACGTCCCTCTGATGAAACGCGTAGGGCGGAGTCTCGTACGTCACAACGTCACTTCCGGTTATCGGCTGTGGAACGCGGAAGCATCCCGGCGCGAACCAGTCTTTCTGATCCAGATCATCATAACGATTGAGTGTACTGTGCTTTTTGTCATCACTGTATAGATTGTTCATTCACTATGGGGCCTTCTCTCTGTGTGAGCACCTAGGGCAAAAATCACCGGCTCAAAGCTGCTCCCCCGCAACGGAGAAAGGACCCCCTCAATACCACTATACTGACTGTGGATCGTTGAACAGGTCGTATTACTGAAACGCCACCTAGTGGCCAGTTTGGATTTCACTTAGCAACATTTCTTCACCATTCAATCACATTATGTGTGGCACATATATCAGGCAATTGTGACCTGGTAATACACCTGTGGTTGTGGGAGGAATCTCTATTTCACGCTTGTCACATTATTTATGTACCTTGTTTTTTCACATACCACTATATTTGTTGTGGTTGTTGATTTGAACATCCTTTATAATTTGAATAAACACATTGTTCATGCACTAATTTCCTAAGGAGTTTTTACTCACAATAATTGGGGACACTTTGATATTTGTTTGTATTTATTTTCCTATATTATTTTCACTCACGCCAGTTTGTGGCATATCATTTAAATCACCTTAAGGTAGCGCCGATACCAATCGTCACATCCTAAATTTCTGCTCAACCCCTCATTGAAGGAAGGTCAATACCCAAGCCACCGAAAATCAGCGAGGGTGAACTCCCATTGACACACACGAAATGTACGCTTTCCACGTATGATGGTAGATCTTCCTAGAGGTAGACATCCTAGCATTCAGCAGCATCGGAAAATCACCGACCCAGACAAACCTCTATCTTTCAGCACCTAGCTTTCAACAGCCAAGCCATCAAAGCCTGCGACTGTAAAGCAGGATGGAAGATTGGCCCTTGAAACAGTAGATTCTCCCCGAGAGGCAAATCTCCAAGAGACGTCGGTGACCAGCCACACCAGGTCGGCATACCAAGACCAGAAAATCCATCCTGGGACCACAAGAGTGATGGAATCCTTTCAGCCTCGATTCTGAGCAAAAGCCTAGGCAGAAACTTTAGAGGATCTGACCGTACTGGCCCCACGGGGCCACCAGAGAAAAAAGACCCGTCGTCAACAAGCATGCAAACTATGTTTTTGCCCATTTTCTCCTTGTGAAAATTTTCTCCTTCTCCCATTGTGTTGACTGACAAATTTAATATGGGCAGAGAAGTTCCCACTGCATAATGACAGGCAAGCTATTTTTTTCCTTGTTCAGACTTACTGAGCTATGCACCTTAGCATGCTAAAAAGGAAAAATGATCAAACACAGGAAATTAAAAACATTTGTGAGTGTATGAACCTGACTTGTCTTGGATTTTGATATTCGAACAGTGTTTACATTAGAGCTTCTTAGGAAAAAAGCATAGAGACCACGTTTAAAGAAAAAGGAATGGAGGTCAGCAGGTGGCAGCAAATACCCTTCCATTCTGTATACAATGGCTCACCTCCAGCTCTTCATTCTGTCTCTGTAGATCTTCTAGGATAATTTGCAGCTCTTCCTCATCCTCACTTTCACTCTCGCTCTCAGATGAATACTCTTCTGTCTCGCTCCGGCCGTGCTGCTGGCGGCTGCAGGGTATAGAGAAGATCATGGAAAAATCAAATATTAATAAAATATTGCACAGGTCAGAAAAAGATGAAACCACATTAAGTTTCTGATTATCGTCCACTTAGTCCATAGTCACATGCAGTAGGAATATACCCCTTTATATTTTACAGTTTTATGAACCCATATCCTACAATAATGGTGCCTCAATATACTGCAACTCATGCTTCCCTTGGTACTCACCCACGAAGTGTAAAATACATTTTGTATACGATTTCTATACTTCAGGTTGGCTTATGATGGAAACCATTACAACTACCTTTGAATTTCAGAAATTTCTGCTCTGAGGCGGTCAATTTCTTCCTTCTCTGTTGCAATCTGTCGTCGCAGGAACTGCTCCATTGCAACCAGTTCTTCTTGTTCTGTTAATATTTCATTTTCCTGATAAGATGAAGAACATGTCAGTGCAAGAATAAAGCCAGGATACAAAGTGTTCTCAAACCAGGAGAGCAAAATCCTACTGCAATTTTACTATTAAGATAGACAAAATGAATGATAGGTAAATATTTATAAGAGGATCAGAGAGGTTTTGAAGTTTACCTATGGGCTCTTGTGATGTAGTAATCAGTTCATACTATTACACTGCATGCACCTCCAGGTGTCTACATGAACAGATACTTTACTTGCAAAGCTCCCAATATCCCCAAAATAGGAGACTTTATATTATGCAACTAGAGACCAGAGCTTGGGTAAACACTGTGGACTGCGCCTTACAATTGCTTTTATGCTTCCTATAGACCAGGAGTGTCAAACTCAACTTCATCGAGGGCCACACCAGCATTATGACCGCCCTCAAAGGGCCGGTTGAATCTGTAATACTAGATGTCCAGAGTATCCCAAACCCCTTACATCAGATGTTAAAGAGTCTACCCCCACCCTCAAGTGCACCCTCTTACCTTGTTTTGCTGCTGGGAAGAAGCTGAAAGCAGAAAGTGCAGGGTCTGCAAGAGGCCCAAAGGAGGGCCGGAGCTCTACTGCAGCTCCAGGAGAGGTGTGAGGGCCACATGAAATGGCCTGGGGGGGTCAGATCCGGCCCAAGGGCCTTGTGTTTGACACATGTGCTATAGACCATTAAGTGCAATAGGCAGGTTCATAAACCAATATAGATGCTGGAAGGATGAGAAGGGGTAGATAATAGTAGGACAATGCAACAATGGTACATTTTGGAATTACAGATCCAAGAGAGGTTTGCAGTGTAATCCTATGTACAATGTTACAACTGTAGACCACAGGTTTGCTTTAAGGAGTAAATCTTTACAATATAGTGCCGACATGTGTTGCAATATTTAAGGCCATTTACACAGATTTATTATACATATATATATATATATATATATATATATATATATATATATATATATATATATATATATATATATATATATATAGCAGAAATTTCCGACTTCATTCTTGAAAAATCTAATCATTAAATTTCATATAAGCTTAACAAAAATTTTGTAAGTTTTAAAAGTTTTAAAGTGATACTAAAAGGCAGCCCACATCCTCCTTTTCTCGGGTCCCTCTTCAGCACTCCTGGCCCCTCCGTCCTTTTAAGTGCCCCCACAGCAAGCAGCTTGCTATAGGGGCACCTGAGCAGAGCCACAGCTCCTTGTGTCAATTCAGACATGGAGCTGTGGCCCGGCCCCGCCCTCTCTCACTTAATTTGATTGAAAGTAGTGGGAGCCAATGGTCTCACGCTGCGTGTAAGCCAATGAGGAGGGAGAGTCCCGAGCAGCTGACATTGTTGGATCAAGATGGGCTCAGGTAGGTGTAAGGCGGGCTGCTGCACACAGAAGGCTTTTTATCTTAATGCATAGAATGTATTAAGATAAAAAACCTTCTGACATTACAACCACTTTAAAATTTGCAGCATTCATTAAATACCCGCCAATCCTGCCATAAAAGTCCTTGTGCAGGCACATCCTGTTATAGAGTTACGACACTGTCCTTAACTTCCTTAACTCCCAAATCTGCTCCTGTGGTGTCACCCTGACGCACAAGATTTCTGACACACACACACACTGGTCAATTCAACACATGTAGGCATGCTCCACTGCTGTCGCTATCAGAAAACCCACCCTGGAAAAACATCATGAAGTCATCACTGGAGCACACATATGTAGACAGAAAGTGGCTGCGAAATGGCTCAGGGGGTAATCAGCAACACTAATATGATACAAAGGATAAAAAAGGTGGAAAAAAAGTACTTTATCTAAAAACGTTTTAGCAAACAAAATGTCATTCTGTTAAAGTTCATGTACTTTAAAGTGATTACATGTACTGGATTGGTTAACTTGACAGATTAAAAATATAAACTTCTAAAACAAATGCTTCTTTTTCAGGTATGATACAAAACTGGATGTGAAAATCCAATTTATACATTAAAGGAGGAACTCTAGCCTACCATCTGCCTTTTCCCACCCTCGAAAACCCCCCTGGGTATTTTTCACAAAAAAAAATAAAAAAACACTATATATCCTGATGATTGGGGTTCTTTGGATCCGGCGACATAGCCTGTTGGCGAGTCTGTAGACGGCGGCCATCGGCTCGGTAGCTCCTTAACCCCCCCCCCCCTTTTCTTCTCTCTGTCTTTCTGGTACTTTACTTTCTCTATTTTCCTACCTTCACCTTTCGCTTCATACTCATTTTCTTTAAAGCAAGAAACAATCTGGACTGGGCATCCCTTGTTGAATATATTTGAGAAGTTATGTTTTTTTCCTTCTATTTTATCTAATGGTTTGATAAAATTGCAGCTCTGAGTTGGAAGAGGTTTATCATTGTTTGCTTTATCTGTTATATTTTTGTCAAAGATGTACCCATTATCCGGATGTTAATAAAATTAGATTTGTAAAAAATAAAAACCACTATACATATCTTTTTTTTTCCTGCAATCTTCTAGCTGGTTTGGCAACATTACGGGACTTTTCCACTTTCCTCCAGCAATGGCAGGCATTCTTTCAGGACTGACCAATGCTCATGCAATGCCTTGCAGTAATGTGAGCCCAACCTGAGTAGTAATGAGCCCTCTACAATATGTGTATACGGGCTAGGTTTACAGAAAATGGGCAGAATGACAGGACTGCTGGTGATGGATCAAGGAAGAAGCAAGGGACAGAGCTGGAATGTGGAGTAACTATAGCTTGGCAATGCTTTTTATTTATTTTTTTATCTAATTTACATAGAAGGCCAAAATACAATGGAATTACACATAAAACTACAAATATATTTTATACCAGGTTTGTATCCCGAGCCATAGGTGGGCAGAATTTCAAACAAAAAAATATTTGGGAAAGAATGTTCTAAAATATTTAATCATTTAATCAAAATTTAATCATTAGTGGGTCACATCGACATTCGTTTTCGACCACAGTGCTAAGGAAATTTAAAAGCGCACGATGGAACATTTTACTTGAAATTAATGAAGTTCTAACAGTGTTTTTTGTTTGTAAAGTTCATTCATTCCAAAATCAAAAATGGTAAAAGAAAATAAAATAATATGTCGAACGACATTTAAGTGTTCTGAGAATTTTCGTACAAATTTTCCAAAGACTTGTACTAAGAATGTTCGTTTAGAAATGTATCCATTTATGGCTAGTTTAAAATGTTTGTAAAGGCAGGTTTTTTTTTTTTTTACTTTCCTGCATTGTTTGCAGTAGGTAAAAAAACCTTGTGCATGCAACTCCCCAAGCAGCCCCCCCAAAATATATACCAGAGCACAATCTCAATCCAGCAATGTCCACTTTCAACTGAGACTCTCCCAGGTCTTTCGCTCCTGATTGGCTCAGATAAAGCCACAGGAGCCATTGGCTCCCACTTCTGTCAATCAGAGCCAGTGACACGAGGGCTGGGCTTGGGAGCACGTATCAGCGGCTTGCTATGCAGCGTTCAGCGGGGGGGTTTGGGAGGTGGAACCAGGAGGAGTGCAAGGAATGCATTAGGGTAAAAACGTTTTTAGCTTTAGTATCACTTCAACAATATTGAACTTTCAACATGTTGGGACGAACCACTCAAATGACTACATTGTTATATACTAGATCTTTATTCAACCAGATTTACATAGGCCAAAACTGTGGGTGTGGCTGAACAAGTGCTGTGGTACCAGTTCTAAGCTCCGGGATCTCCTTCCAAATAGTCCCCTTTACCAAGAGCCTAGTGAACAGATGACAAACTGAGGTTATAGATGAAAGACATCTACCCAATCTCAACCAGTGCTGCACTTAACCCAACACCTACAGTCCTAAATAGTCCAATCTTTTCCAGCACATTATCCTTTGTTTTTTTTGAGGGGGGTGGGCGAGAGTGCCAAAGTTTGGGGGCCGCTGACCTTCCCTCCTAAAAATGCCTGTGAGGAAATTGAAGAGGGGTCAGTTCTAAAGAGACGATCTGTAAGACAGCCATAGGTGGCAGCCCTGATATCACCCAAAAGGTGAATCATGCATTCTGCTTTCATCAGACAGGCCATATGCTGCACACTCCTGAGGGAGCATGAATCAGAAGGAAGTGGTGTTGGTTTCAGACCTTGCTCCCAAACAAGGCAGCAACTATAAACCTGTGAGGAACCTGGAGTTTTCCCAAGGGCCTGCACATGAATTCTTGCTAGTTGTCCCATGTGCTCCTGCTCCAAAGCGCCTGTGATCCACCAATGCTAAGTGAGGATCTTCCACTGCAGAGTACTCATGGAATGGACGCTGACTGAGGAAGTTCAATGTGTCTGGTGTTAAGAGAACGCAATAAATCAGGCACTAACTGAGATCCCATAAATGTGTCGCTGAGGCATAAGCAACTGGAGAGACCACAAATGATCAGTTGTGCTGTCAGCAGTAGATGGCAGCAAAAAGTGCGCAGTATGTCTTATAAGCATTACATCTGGGAGTGAGGTAAAAAAAAAAGACCACCAAATTTAAATAGGTAGATGATGTAATGATCTAACCCATAAAGCCAAATAAAGAAAGACAATAAAAGCTATGGAAACACTCAAAAGTAAAAATTACTTCATAACCTGTGCCTTCAATGTAGTGTGTACTACAGATCCAAGTAAAGAGCCAACAAGACATGTATAGCCAGGAGCCAGTATGTAAAGTTACAGGAAAAACCTGTCTAAATTGTCATGGTTGCTGGTCTCATCCAGGGTCCAAGCTTCACTGTTCATACCCCCTGAAGGGGTGTTTAGGGCCTGTGTGTCATGTGAACAGACCACGGCCCTAGATCTGTATAGCATGACCTTGCTGCTAACTCACTAGTTGCACCACTTACGGTACCTAGATAAGCACCAAACACAGGATTCAATTCCAGAAGCAAACATTACTGGCCATCTTTGCTGCAGCAAGGTCGAGGTAAGGTTCCCAATGCATGGACAGGGTAAAAGACACAGATACATTTTCTCCAACAGGACAAGGGTTCCATCAAGGGATCCTCCTGGAGTGAGCAGGATTATATGGGTACACTCTGGGTTGGCCCAGCAAAGCTTTTGCCAATGTCCTTTCACCTAAAGATAGCGGCAGATAATCCATGTAGTAGAAGGGATGACTGCCATGCGACTGGAATTTTCAGAAGGATGGCCATAATGCCTACTCCTTATGTCACTTAATGTAGCTTTTGTTTACCAACCACACTAAGAATCTAAGCACAGACTGTCAGGAAAGTTTAAATGATAGCCCCTTACAGGCAGTTCACACCAGTGTAAATAGAAATACCTGTGCAAGCAGTATATTAAGGACCTCTTCTTCATTTTCAGTCATTTCTTCTTTAGAAACATCTTCTTTAGAAAGGCTGGCAATTTCTTGTGCAATTTTTGTTTCACAGTCCTAAATAAATGGATAAAAAACACTGGATATGAAGCTAGAACACGGACAATTAGGTATGCATAACTATGCTTTATTTCTATCACTTCTTTGTCCATGGCTCACATTACATTGAAAAAAAAAATGGTGCAGGCTACTAATTTTTTTTTTTTTTACTTTTACCAAGCACAGCTTTTAAATAAATATCAATCAAAATGGTGATTACATGGATAGAACTCTTGCCTTATAGTTTTGATTCCTTGATTAAACTTTTTTAGGCAATAGTGACCAGAGTGGTTATAGGTTGCATTGGCCTGTCCCTTCTCTTCTCCACTAGTTATTGCGGCAACTGGTAATAGCCAAAAGGGAGGCTCATCACAGAGGGGAGGGAGGGCAAGAGTCCTACATGATCACTTTTAGTCATTATGTGCACAAGAGAGCACCCAATATTTTAAAGGACCTCTGGGGGTTCTGGTGATAAACTAAGGACATTTGCAGGCATCAGATCAGGGAGACAGGGTACAGCCTTTACCCTGGGCACAGTTATGATTTTAATTCAAAACTGAACTCCAGGCTAAACTTTATTTTCCCAAAAGACATAGGACACAGTATTCCTACTTGAGTCTGCCTCTTATTTTATTTTACTACTGTCAGTAGTGTCTAGAAATCTTGCCACAAAACTGCCTACACCTTGCTGCTGTGTAGGCATTTTATTCAAGGATGACTGGTCACCACTGCACTCTAGACTTATAAAACATACTCAAGCTCCAAAACGGATATAAGATCCACCCCTATCTATACATTTCAAAAACTATTTTTATCTTAAACATTCTGTAAATACCTCTTTATTATAGACAGTGTAGTATCCTCAAATGGAGATATGAAAGAGAGAGAGGAGGGTGGTAAATGTGCAGCTACTACCATCTGCATAAAAACTTGCTTTTATTGTAGAAAAGCAAAATCCACAAATAACGCACATCACAAGACATGTTAAAATCAAATTCCAGCTAGCCTGCTCCTGTAAATTTGCTTATTTATATCAAAATATAAAATGACTGTACTAATTGCTAATAATTATCCTATCTATACATCCATCTCATATAATGCTATATGGTCATCCATCAAAAAGAGTTCAAGGAGCCTTGAACTTCAAACTTTTCCTTTAAGGATTTACCTCTGGAGGCTATGAAAAAGACCTTTGAGACAAATCTTTACAGAACTATTGTCTCTATTGGTCATCTGTGTTTATCATTAACCTTAGGGACCTCCACCATTCATAATCAGTGGCTGTTGGCTTTTATTTCATTGCTTCTCCCCCTCCTTTGTTTTGATCCTTCTTCTGTGTAATGTCCCTTTTTTTTTTACTTTTCCCTCTTGTTGTTATCACTACTATATAATTATATACATGTCATCCATGCCATTCGATTTGTCACCCATTTTAAATGCAGTACTTTGTATGATTTGTTCAATGCTATATGATTCTTGACTGTTTGCCTATGTACATGCCCCCTCGCATTTTTCTTTTTAACCACTGGGTGCCACTGCATATAAGGAAGACCCAGTCATATGTCGGATTGGTGATCACCTTTTCATGATCCATGCATCCCATCGCTATCTAGCCACCTTTTAATGCAAGTAGCTACTCGATTATTCAGTGGTACTCAGCCTTGTATTTATTACTATGGTGTCGATCCCCTCCGCCTCCCCAATTTGACCTTTTTTCGGGGAGTAGAATATTATAGGACATGGGTTCTACATATTTATGCTGGGTCCTCTCTTCTCTCCCCCCTTATGCGTGCATACATTTCTCTTTAAGATCAGGAATGGCCTTCACTTTCATGTGATCCTTGTGAGCTCCTGTTTGCGTGGTTTGCGGTGCATCTAGTTGGATATTACTTCCCATTTACCACCAGCGCTCCAATCCTTCAGCTGTCCTTACTGGAAGTTTGTAATGCAATGGGGCACGTTTTATCCAGGTGTAACATGCAATTACTGAACCTGATCATATAATGTGAGTACACGCTTCCTCGATGACAATTATGTGAATGTACCTATAAATATACTACTTACATTATTTTTATTTCAAATGATTATGTATACTGATATATCTGTCAATAAGTCTATAGACTAGAGTATATTGCGCTCATCCCACCTCCCTTTGAAGAAGGAATTTTCCATATTCCATAACATGTTGAGAAACTTAGTGAAAACCCCATGTCCATATGGGTCCCTGGCCTGCACTCATGAGGTCCAGCTTGGGTTCTTTTCTTAAGTGGATGATATCAGCTCTATATAACATCGTATGAGGCTTTATTCATTGTTCCTAAAGTGTATTGTGAGTTTCATCACTTTTACCTTATGTATCTAATAAAAACCTTTTTAATTTTATACTTGCATTTTGACACTATTTACTGCCTGTAAAGTCCCAATGGGGTTCATTCGTCCAATGTCTATAATGAAGAGGTATTTATAGAATTGATGTTTAAGATAAAAATTGTTTTTAAATATATATAGGTGGGGGGGGGGGGGAGCTTATATCCATTTCAGAGTGTGAGTATGTTTTATTAGTATTTAGTGGAGTAGCTCCCCTATCTAATCATAGGAAGCAGTGTCGATACCTTGTAGGACTCTGGGGTATGTTTTTTTCTTGCACTCTAGACTTATGGGTGACTGGTCTTGTATCTGTCAATTACAGTTTTGTAAAGGAAGACATGTCTGATTACACCCTGCCTATAGGTGGACTTGCTGTTTGAATCTCCCAGTCTTTACACGCTCAGTAAAATCCGAGTCCAATACTTACGACCTTCGCCCAAGTTGCAGCAACAATCTGTACAGTAGGAGATGCAGACCATGTTGATAGGAAAGGAAACATAGGGAAAGCTCCTCCTACAACCAAGTGCTTTTCACAGATTATGCAAACCTGTGATGTTATTAGTAGTCTCAGCAGGCAATAAATTGCCTGAAGTTAAGCTTTAAAGCGTAATTCCACTTTTGTTGAGAAAAAAAAAACATTCCCCTCTGGGTGATCTATGAATATTGCAAGGATTATTATAACCTTTGTTGCAGCTTCCTAACCGTTTGTTATTCTGAAGAAATCACTGTTTGTTTCCCTGTGCAGAGTGGGTCTAATGGGAGTGGTTTCAGAATTATCAATCAGCTGTGCAGCTTCAGAGCATTAATGAGGAAATGTCTGGGCCTGCATCCCTTAAGACGTGTTCCTATTGGGAATAGCTGACCAAAAATGCAATTTCTGTTGTGGGGGATGCCTGAAACCTGACTTGTATCTTAGGCAGACTTCTGGGTTAAATTGGTGAGCCAATCACACAAGCAGGAAATGATGTTTCTGGGGTGTGGTCAGTACACATTCTGTGTACAGAACAGCTCCAGGTAGCCATACTGCATTGCATTTTCAGAAAATTACAGCGGCTGCAGATTGAAAAGGAAAGGTCATTTTTAATAACATTCAATTACAATATGACTTGTGTCACAATTGTATACCCTATATTATTTTTTCTTTATTTGCCATTTTTCCCCTCCCACGAGTTACCCTTTAAAGCTTTGCTGTATAATTTTCAGTTAAAGGGGACTCACAATAAAGACTACTAGGGGAACATGCATAGTAGAAAATACTGATACTGTAAGTTCAACTTTAAAGCTCAGCTAAATAATATTCAGTTAAGGGAGACTCGCATTAAAGACGAAAACCACCTAAAAAAAAAAAGCTACACTTTTTAATATATATATTTATTTGTTGCAGTATTGTTTATCATGTTTAAATTAGTGTGGGTCACCCTTCGGCTTAAATCACACAGTTTGAAATGACTTTTGTGGTCCCAAAACTACAATCACACGCTAATGTTCATTAACAGACATTACACTGTCCACAAAGTACCAGAACCCAGATTTTCTTGTCTTGCATGATAAACTGTGGCATAATTAAGACTATCTGGCCAAGGATAATAAACTTGTGTATTATTCTCAGAAGAATAAATACCTTGGCACTGGTAAGCTAGTTTAAGTCAACATTAATAACATTTTATAACCACACAAGACCAAAAAAAAAAAAAGACTTTTAGGCAAGGAATAGCATGTGAAATGGGTGCAGCTGCGCTTGGCAAGTGAAGTCTAACAAATCACATGACTAACTAATTCAGCCAGTTGGGCCTCAGCCAAGAACCATACAAGGGTGAGCCTTGTCCATTCTGTACCATTAGGCATGCTTGCTGCTAAGATGTTTAATGAAGCAGACAGGCTAAGCCTATGAGTGTCACACACCTGCCTTTTAGCTTCCCGTAACTTCCTTTTAAGAGCCGTCAAGATCCTCTGTACCTCCCACAGCCTTTCTTCTTTAGAGAGATCCTTAATGCCAGCCTGAAGATCCCGATGCAGGCAATTCAAAAGAAATTCCTGTGTAATATAAGAAAATGTTTTCAAAATATAGTCCAAATTCACAGTAAGCTGCATATGAGCCACTTGATTCTTTAAAAAAAATCCAAAAACACAGTGGGTGATCCAATGCCCGCTCAAGTCTGAAATCAAAGTTTTTGCAGGATTTCAGATTTCATAACAATGCTAATGAGTTTAAATTTATACAAAAAGGTAGCTGTTTTTTTTTTTACATGTGGTAAAAGTAAATTTAGGATGCCCCGTCTACTTCTGTTTGCGAATTATCTAGCAGAATTTAAAATAGCACTTCATGTAAAGTAGTTAATACTGTCCATGAACCCATAACCACTGCTTAATTAAAAAAAATAATAATAATAATAATAATTAGAAGCAACAGAGCCCTTATTTTTTTAAAAGTAAAGCTGACTTTTTAAGCCTGCAACCCACTGCTGCCAGGGAAAATATTAAATGGTACATGGTGTCACCACAGAGATCATTAAAGTAGAACTCCGGGCAAACTGATAAATACAAATTTGTAGTACTGTACATACTATGAGAGTTTACCTACCAAACATTGGTAAGTCTGTTCCACCAAACCTGTGATTCATGCAGCCACATCACACTACAAATCTAGAAAGCTAGGATACCTACAGTGGATATAAATCCACTGCTAAAATGTCAGGTTTCTGTGATGTAAAAAAATGAGACAAAGATAAATCATTTCAGTACTTTCTCCACCTTTAATTTGACCTATAAACTGTACAACTCAGTTGAACAACAAACTTTTAGGAAGAGGGTAGTAAAAATAAATAACAAATATGGTTGCATAAGTGTCCACACCCTTAAACTAATACTTTGTTGAAGCACCTTTTGATTTTATTACAGCGCTCAGCCTTTTTGGGTATGAGTCTATCAGCATGGCCCATCTTGCAATATTTGCCCACTTGTCTTTGCAAAAACACTCCAAATCTGTCAGATTGTGAGGGCATCTCCTGTGCACAGCCCTCTTTAGATCACCCACAGATTTTCCATCGGATTCAGGTCTGGGCTCTAGCTGGACCATTCCAAAACTTTAATCTTCTCCTGGTGAAGCCATTCTTTTGTTGATTTGGATGTATGCTTTGGGCTTTTGTCATGCTGAAAGATGAAGTTCCTCTTCATGTTCAGCTTTCCAGCAGAAGCCTGAAGGTTCTGTGCCAATATGGACTGGTATTTGGAACTGTTCATAATTCCCTCTACCTTGACTAAGGCCCCTGTCCCAGCTGAAGAAAAACAGCCCTAAAACATGATGCTGCCACCACCATGCTTCACTGTGGGTATGTTGTTCTTTTGGTGAAGTGCAGTGTTGTCTTTGCACCAAACATATTTTTTGGAATTATGACCAAAAAGTTTAACCTTGGTTTCATCAGACCAGAATACATTTTCCCACATGTTTTTGGAAGACCTCGGATGTTTTTTTTGCAAAATTTGCCAGGCTTGGATGCTTTCTTCGTAAGAAAAGGCTTCCATTTTGCCACTCTACCCCATAGCCCAGACATATGAAGAATATGGGAGATTGTTGTAACATGTACCACACAGCCAGTACTTGCCCAATATTCCTGCAGCTCCTTTAATGTTGCTGAAAGCCTCTTGGCAGCCTCCCTGACCAGTTTTCTTCTCGTCTGTTCATCAATTCTGGAGGGACGTCCAGTTCTTGTTAAGGTTACGATTGTGCAATATTTTCTCCACTTGATGACGGTCTTCAATGTGTTCCATGGTATAGCTAATGCCTTGAAAACTCTTTTGTACCCTTCTCCTGACTGATACCTTTTAACAATGAGATCCCTCTGATGCTTTGGAAGCTCTCTGCGGATGAGGGCTTTTGCTGTAGGATGCGACTAAGAAAATGTCAGGAAAGACCTACTAGAACAGCTGAACTTTATTTGGTGTCGTTCAGAGACACTTTAAATGATGGCAGGTGTGCACTGACTCCTATTTAACATGAGTTTGAATGTGCTTGGTTAATTCTGAATATAGCTACATCCCCAGTTATAAGAGTGTGCACACTTATGCACCCACATTTTAGTTTTTTTATTTTTAACTCCCCCCCAAAAGATTTCAGATTGTTTTTCAATTGAGTTGTACGGAATTTATAGGTAAAAATCAGGGGGAAAAAGTTCTGAAATGATTTATCCTTGTCTCATTTTTTTACATCACAGAAACCTGAAAATTTTAACGGGGGTGTGTAGACTTTTTATATCGATTGTATATCTTGGTTAACATAGCTTTGTATGCCTCCTCTCAGTTTTCAATTTTCTTATTCAACAATGAAACAACATTCTCACTTCCGAAACGGCCCAGGGGGCTGCAAGGAAACATTGAAGTAAACTCCCTGGCTATGTAGAGTCGCATATGTGTGAATCATGGGAAAAGGATGACCAGGCTTTATTTTTTGCAAGTAAACAGAAAAGTACTTCAACTCCGTGTTAAATGGTTTGCCTGGAGTTACACCTAAAGTCATGGTAAAGGTAAGTGTTGAACCTATATTCACTACAAACATATGAAATGCTACAAAACCCAGCTATTTTCTGACTGTATAGAAAAAGCTGGTTGTGACAAGCTCAAAGTGGAATTTTACTACCCCCTTGCTTTTTCCCCCTATCCCTTTCTTATCTGTTGGGTTCTCTTCAAAAAATATACACACCTGCCTGGTGAATCCAGTGGTGTTCTGCAGCAATCCCCTTGTTGTAGTGTCATATCCTGTCTCCATCTTGGTCTCCCCAGCCAGCTCTCTCTTCCAAGTTCCAAAAGCCTGGCCCCTGATGACGAGAGCCATCTCTGCCATCTGGCCACGCTGTGTATCGTCTCCTGCAGCTTCCTGGGATATGTGTCAAGAGTTTCCTAGGAGGCTGCAGGAGGAGGACATGTCATTCCTGCCTAGTCGAGAATGGCAGCAGGAGGGGGAGCCACTGGTAAAAAAAATTGACACGGGCTCTAATCCTAATCACTCTATCCAAGCCTACAAAAAAAAGTTCTGCATTTAGGCCCCTTTCACACTTATACGACCTGAAAGTTTTGTGACTTTGATGTGATTTGAAGCGATGCCTGTGTAATCTTGAGGTCTATTGACCTTAAGTCGCATCAAAGTCAGACCAAAGTAGTGCAGATATAAAATGGTACTCATTGGAAATCATGGGGTACGACTTGTCATGCGACTTTGCAGTCCCAAGTCACAGGACAAGTCACACAAGAGTGAAAGGAGGCCTAGTTATATATTAACTAAATTTACTCCTAAGATTATTTCAAATTTTTGTTAGCTGAATAAATAAAATTAACCCTGCCTGATCTTTAAAGTTATATTAAACCTTTAGTGTTCAAGCACATTCAGCAGCTGATTTAATCACTTAACTGATTATGCAGCTTCTCTACCTTTGCCTATGTTCCAGTTTAAGCTGGTACCTTGAATGCTGCTCCAGGTTTCCTGTTTCAGAGTGGCCCCTTTCTCTTACAGAATCCTATGGAGCCACCCTTGCATGCAGGGACTAGAGCTGTGTCTCCCTACACTGTTTTCATCAACAGAAATACACAGCTCCAAAGCCTAGGATTGCAAGGTACTGCTCTGTTCCTCTTCCTTCAACCCTTCTCATAACTAACAGGCTGGCTGGAGACTGCACTCTCCACTCTTTCCTGTGATAACAAGACATTTAGAGAAAAATCACTGGGAGAGAGTTAGTAGCAATGAAAGTTGTAAATGGTAAGTGCTTAGATAGGCATTTTAAAGTTTAGATGGGAACATTTACTTTTTTTCTCATGTATAACATGCGCTGTATATGATAAAAAGCATGGTGTGCATTAACAAATACAAAGTAAGTAGTGCACAGAATGAGACAGCCTAGAAATGGTAATGTAGAGAACAGTACTGTATATGGAATGGACCAGTGTGGTATTAAGTCCAGCACAGTATTAAGGACAAGGTGGTGTGAAATATAGAATGTATAGCACAGAGCATAAGGTTGGGTGGAAAAGCAGAATATACAGCATAGTGTACAACATGGGGCAGTGTGGAATAGGGAATGTACAGTCCAAAGTACAGATTAGAATAAGGAAAAGTAAATGTACAGCACAGCATGCAGAATGGCAAGATGTGGAATAACAGTACACAATGTACACTAGAGCTGCATGATTCTGGAAAAAATGAGAATCATGATTTTTTTTTTGCTTAGAATAAAGATCACGATCACAATAAAGTTTGGGGGTTCTAAGTAGGGATAGACCGATATGTTTTTTTTCAGGGCCGATACCGATATTTTGGTCACAACTTATCGGTATTTTGTACATTTAAGGTTTTGAAAAATAAAGACTATTTTTGACACAAATCTGGTACTGAACATGTTAATTTGTGTTTAATGCTTAATGGCTGGCTTACTGGCACCCTGAGGTTGGTGGCTGGCTGGCACCCTGTGGTGGGTGGCTGGCACCCTGTGGTGGGTGGTACAGGGCCTGTGGTGGGTGGCTGACTGGCTGGCACAGGACCTGTGGTGGGTGGCTGACTGGCTGGCACAGGGCCTGTGGTGGGTGGCTGGCTGGCTGGCACAGGGCCTGTGGTGGCTGGCTGGCACAGGGCCTGTGGTGGGTGGCTGGCTGGCACAGGGCCTGTGGGTGGCTGGCTGGCACAGGGCCTGTGGGTGGGTGGCTGGCTGGCACAGGGCCTGTGGGTGGGTGGCTGGCACAGGGCCTGTGGGTGGGTGGCTGGCTGGCACAGGGCCTGTGGGTGGGTGGCTGGCTGGCACAGGGCCTGTGGGTGGCTGGCTAGCTCGCTGGTACAGGGCCTGTGGCTGACTGGCTAGCTCGCTGGTACAGGGCCTGTGGCTGACTGGCTAGCTCGCTGGTACAGGGCCTGTGGCTGACTGGCTAGCTCGCTGGTACAGGGCCTGTGGCTGACTGGCTAGCTCGCTGGTACAGGGCCTGTGGCTGACTGGTACAGGGCCTGTGGATGTGGGTTGCTGGCTGGCACCGGGCTGCTGTGGGTGGGTGAATGGCTGTGATACACTCCCGCAAGACTAGTCCCGACTCCAGACGAGGCAGTCCAAGGCGAGGGAGGTGACCTAAGAAGGCAGAATGACGTCACAAAAATATCGGCAATATCGGCCAGTTCCGGGGTCGATACCGATATATCGGGGAAAGTGCATATCGACCTTGCTGATAATCGGTCTATCCCTAGTTCCAAGTAATTTTCTAGCAAAGAATAGTGATTTTAAATTGTAAGCAACAAGTGTCGGAAAAATAAATAGTTTGAACTAATTTTCTCGGCCGTGAGAGCAGACGTTTGTGCCATCATGTAATGACCGAATTTTGATCGATAAATCGTTCAATAAACATAAATAAATCAGTTTTTTGTTCATTTTGACACATATGTGTAGAGCAAACAGTTCAGGCCGGAATAACATTAACCTTTCAATTTATCTTTCGTTCGGCAGAATTTTCCAAACTGTTCCTTTGATTTTTCAGCTATGAAAAGTTCAAACCGATTTTCTATTTTTGCCCATTAACTGGACGAAAAACGAACGAATGGACCAAATGACAGATTGTTGAATGATTTTTCAGCTAGTGTATGGGCAGCATTAGTCTTTCAGAGATTAAACTGCCCTCCTTTACAGACGGAAGTTCGTTCCTTTAATCTAAAAGAACGAAACTATACATTTTTTTTGACAGCTGTGAGTGAGCAGAGAACAGCTCTGTACTGTATAAATCTAGGAAATGCTGTTTTAAGATAGGGGGGGGGGGGGTCGAGATCGCAATTTTTTAACGATAATCGTGCAGCTCTAGTGTACACTGGGGGTCAGCAAGCTGCCAAAAAGGAATGACCCCATGCAGCGGACAGGTGGATCGTGACCATGGCTCTGCATCCCCCCAGCCTCTGCCGCTCTTGTTCACTACAGAGCGGAGAGCAGGAGGCAGAATAGTGCTGGACGGAGGACTGGGTCGGAAGCTAGGCGGTCCTAGCAACCAATCACCAGCTTGTTAGGGATTGTGATGAGAAATTGACACAGCTTTGGGGAAAGGACACCGCTTGATATGAAGGGGGGCAGAGGACACTGTTTTTGGGGGGGGGGGGGGGGTTGGTGAAGCATTCTGGAATTAAGAAATGCTTGTGCACTATGGAGGAATTTTTTATAAACTGTGCAGGAAGATTTTTTTTCATGCACTGAGGTACATCCCGCCAAAATGTTTTTTCTTTGTTTTGGACATAATGGACACTTTTATGGAATCCTCAGATGAAAATGGACTTTCAGGGTGCAGAATGAAACATTGGCTTGCCCACCCAGATCATTGGAGGCAGCTATGATCCGGACCAGTGGTAGGGGCAGCAGGAAGCCCCCTTTATGGCACTGAGGTACTGACCCAAGGGACATGTGCTCCTCAGTCCCATTCACCCATGATTCCAAACAGTACCTTCTATTGCTGAAATTACCTTAGTACTATAAATAAGTTACCAAAAAAATAATTTAAGAAACAACCTGTCGTCTGATTTCTTCTTTAATGGTATCTTGTGTTTCAGGCAGTGCAGGCATGGTGGCCATATTAGACCAACGGAGAGGTTTAATCACTTTCTTAATGACTATTCCTCCAAAGAGTTCTTGAACGTGTGTAAAAAATACATATAGAACACGGTTACTGATCTGAAAGACAACAAGCAAAATAAGCCATGGCATTGTCAATCTAACGTATTAGCCATTACACCACCACTCATAAAAGATAATGCAGGATAAGTTCATCCAAAATGGATTTCTCAGCTATGGGTAGATATTGGCAAAGTCAGTCATCCACGACCTTTACTTAACTTTTTGGAGATACTGGCTGTAACCTGTGTATCAGACAGCTGCTATCGGGTATAGGTTGGAAGAAGATTTTCACTAACAGCAAGAAATCCGCACAATGGACCCATTATACTGACTGTGTTTTGCTGATTTTTCAGCTTGTGCTTTTTACTGCACTTAGGCTTTAACATCTCAAATTGGAGCTGACTTTCAGTGCAATTATGTAGTGCTACTTTGAAGTGGTTTGCAAATTCTATGGGGCCAAATTCATGCTAGAATATCACCAACATAGTATTAGAAGCTTTTCCAAAATTGCGCCGTGAACAGTTGCAATGATGTGGACAGACCTTATTAAAAACAATGTGATTTTTCATTGTCATGCTATTCTGTACAAATTTAAGTCACATCTGAAATTACACTAGTGTGAACAGAGCCTAAAAGTGGAGTTTTAACTTGCTTCCATCAATGCAGTGAAGCTTTTTCAAAAGGTACAACTGGTTACTAAAAGCTGTCTCCTTCCAGCAGAATTTCAAAGTCATTGAAATGGAGACAGAGCTAGTAACTTATCAAGGCTAGCATGTCAAACTTTTCTAGGCACTCTGAGTAGGCCTCGTGGTTTAGGAATTTAAAATGAATTAGACCCCCAGGGGTTTTTCAATTCCACAGCTAATACTGCACTTCCCTTTTCTCGACATGTTAAACATTGCAATTTTTACTATAGTGTTATATCAGGCCTTTCCCCCCTTTTCACTAAAAATCACATCAGCATGCAGTGCTGCATGCCGATATAAAGCCATTTTACATTTTTTAGTTAAAGTTGTTGAAAAGCCCAAGTCTAACTATTCTTAAAAATGAAAATATGTGTAAAGCCAGCACTGCTCATTGAACCACTTAGTACCTCAAATCATTAAATAAATATCAAATGTTAGGTAATGAATGAATAATCATCAAACAATAAGAAGTGTTCAGTGCAAACCATGCCCACATTATATAATGCAACAATATCCTGAAAATAAATGTCCTCAAATTTCAATATAGACTGTTCATAAGTGCAGTTGTGCCACAAAGTGCTTCAGTGCTCCAATTTGAAGAAAGTGCTCGTGCTCCTCCTTTGGTTCCCTACTCACCAGAACAGTGTGCAAATCAAGCCTTTATGACACAAAGACTGTGCAGGGCTGTTGTGCCCTTTAAAAGTGGCCGAGTTTCCCCTCAGTGGTATAAGGAAATAAAGCTTGCCATAGTGAATTACATTTAAATAGTTTTATTGAAGCACTTTGTGCCACAACTGCACTTATGAACAGTCTATATTGAAATTTGAGGACATTTATTTTCAGGACATTGTTGCATTATATATGTGGGCATGATTTGCACTGAGCACTTTTTATTGTTTGAGGATTATTCATTCATTACCGAATATTTGATATTTATTTCATTATTTAAGGTACTAAGTGGTTCATTGAGCAGCGCTGGCTTACACATATTTTCATTTTAAAGGCACTTGCACTTTGTCAGCAGCAGCTTTTATTTATTAGTATTTGCACTAGCACAATATATACTCATAAGCATGAGGATCTCCCTTTGTTTTTATTGTAAACAATGTTCCCTCACCCTTCCTCCTACCTAACCTGTATAAAAAAAAAAAAAAAAAAAATGAGTACTTACCTATTGTTAATCAGCTTTGGTTCAGTCACATGATTCCACAGCATGAGCTCCGCTGGGTGAGTAAGATGCTGCTGCAGTTGAGAGGAGGGAGCTCCAACAGCGTCTAGGCCATGGGATTATATGGGTGACATCATGGCTCCCAGAATTCTCAGCCGTTGTCAAGTGCTCCCTGTGCTGAAGCTGCAGGATCATGTGATCAGATCAGAGTGGTTAAAAAATACAGTGGATATAAAAAGTCTGTTAAAATGTCAGGTTTCTATGATGTAAAAAAATGAGACAAAGATAAATCATTTCAGAACTGTTTCCAACTTTACTGTGACCTATACACTGTACAACTTGCTTAAAACAACAAACTAAAATATTTTAGGAATAGGGAATTAAAAAAAAAAAAAAAAAAAAGCTAAAATAATATGCTTGCATAAGTGTGCACACCCTTTGTTGAAGCACCTTTTATTTCATTACAGCACTTAGTCTTTTTGGGTATGAGTTTATCAGCATGGCACATCTTGACTTGGCAATATTTGCCCACTCTTCTTTGCAGAACACTCCAAATCTGTCAGACTGCAAGGGCATCTCCTGTACACAGCCCTCTTCAGATCACCCAACAGATTTTCAATCTGATTCAGGTCTGGGCTCTGGCAGGGCCATTCCAAAACTGTATTCTTCTTCTGGTAAAGCCATTCCTTTGTTGATTCGGATGTTTGCTATGGGCTGTTATGCTGAAAGAGGAAGTTCCACTTCATGTTCAGCTTTCTAGCAGAAGCCTGAAGTTTTTGTGCCAATATGAACTGGTATTTGGAACTGTTCATAATTGCCTCTACCTTGACTAAGGCCCCTGTTCCAGCTGAAGAAAAACAGCCCCCAAAGCATGCTGCTGCCACCACGTTTTACTGTGGGTATGGTGTTTTTTTAGTGATGTGCAGTGTTGTTTTTGCACCAAACATATCGTTTGGAATTATGGCCAAAGTTTAACCTTGGTTTTATCAGACCAGAACACATTTTTCCACGTGCTTTCAGGAGACGTTGGATGTGTTTTTGCAAAATTTAGCTGGGCTCGTCTTGCCAGTCTACCCCATAGCCCAGACATATGAAGAATACGGGAGATTGTTTTCACATGTACCACACTCCAGTACTTGCCAGATATTCCTGCAGCTCCTTTAATGTTGCTGTAGGCCTCTTGGCAGCCTCCCTGACCAGTTTTCTTCTCATCTTTTTTATCATTTTTGGAGGGATGTCCAGTTCTTGGTAATGTCACCGTTGTGCCATATTTTCTCCTTGATAATGTCTGTCTTCACTGTGTTCCATTGTATATTTAATGCCTTGGAAATTCTTTTGTACCCTTTTCCTGACCATTACCTTTTAACAATAAGATCCCTCTGATGCTTTGGAAGCGCTCTGCATACCATGGCTTATGCTTTAAGATGAGACTAAGAAAAACTAGAACAGCTGAACTTTATTCGGGGTTAATAAGAGGCACTTTAAATGATGGAAGGTGTATACTGACTCCTATTTAACATAAGTTTGAATGTAATTGGGTAATTCTGAACACAGCTACATCCACAGTTATAAGAGGGTGTGTACACTTTTGCAGTCACACTATTTTAGGTTTTTAATTTTTACTCCCCCCCCCCCCCCCCCAAATGATCTGTTTGTTTGATTTGTGTCAACTGAGTTGTACAGTTTACAGGTCACAATAAAGGTGGAAAAAGTTCTGAAATTACTTATCTTTGTCTCATTTGTTTTCATCACAGAAACCTGAAATTTTAACAGGGGAGTGTAGACAATTTTTTATATCCACTGTAAGTACACACATCTTTTTTATAAGGGTTAGACAGGATAGGTGGGAGAAAGGGGGAGGGAACGTTTTTAAGAATAGTTAGACTTTTCTTCCACTAAGTGAAAATGTTTTGCTTTTACTTAATTTCTCAGATGATGCACTGTCACATGTTCAAGGAAGTAGACTCAGTTCCAGGAAGTAAAGGAAGATGGATTATTTTGCCCTTAGTAAAAATGCCCACCGTGAGAAGAATGGGGAGAAAAATAAAAAAATTATGCAAAGAATAAAAAGCCTACGTTTATCTATTAAGTATCTGTTTGTAGACTGCTATTACTAAGAGCCCATTCAGACAGGGGCGACACGACTTGCTGGGGCGACCTGTGAAGTCGCGGTGCACAGCGTGCACCGCGACCTCTGCGCGACATGCACGGACTTCATATAATTGAAGTCAATGCAAGTCGCCTCCAGGTCGCCCCAAAGTAGTACAGGACCCTTTTTCTAAGTCGGAGCGACTTGTGTCGCTCCTATTAGAATGGGTCCTGTGCTAATCAATGGCAGGCGACGAACCGCGACTTGTCAGGTGACCAAGTCGCCTGACAAGTCGCGCTAGTGTGAATGGACCCTAAACCATTCTAAACATGCATTTATTCTCATTTTTAAAAGGTAAGGATGAAGTTCCTATCATAAGTGCTATAATCTTTTTTTGCTGGAATTCAGTAGGTATGACCCTCAGTAGACATTATGAGGCCCATTAAAGAGCAATTCCACTGTAAGATAGTGAATATCTGCATTCTAGGTTAGGGCTGCACACCATGCTGATGTACCAGCATTGTTGACATTCAGAATTGTACACAACTTATACAGGAAATACTGAAAAAAATCAAATAGTACCTGAACAGTTGGGCTGAGTACAATAGAAATATTTTGTATATTCATTTTAGTTTCAAGTTCTTTCTCTATGACATGGTCCATGTGAACAATTAACCATGAAATCAAGTAGAGGTTGCATTCTGGCAGCTCCTTTAAGAGGCGCTGACACTCTTGCAGTCTTTCAGCTTCAGAGCTTTTGCCACATGCTTCTTCAAACCGAGGCATCAGGTCTTTGGTAAGCACATTCTCAGGTAGCTCCCGCAAGTATTGCTTCAGTAGGCTGGCAACTGTATAAGGCTCATAGTCATCAAGATTCGGAGACTCCTCCCGATCATAGGCTGCCTTCAACTCATCAACCTTTGACTTGATTCCTGAAAAAAGAACATCAATTAGAATATATTGCTTCTAAAATGTAACAAGAAAGTGCGATGTCTAAAGGCTAACCGCAGTAACCAGTATGATTTCAGTAATCAGATCATTACCCAGTAAAATATGATTGGCTGCTATGAGTTACTGCACTTTACCCACAATCCTCACGCATATTGCACTATCCTATTAAACAAGCTGGATTGTGACTGAAATCTATTGATAATTGTGATATTAAAATTTTGTATTTATTGGCTCCTAAAAATAACCCCTCCCTCTGATGGTGCTGTATCTTCTTTTATGTATCGAGATCTCATTGATCTCTGTATTTGAAATGATGTATGGATTCATCCTCAAAGCTATAAATAAAAATGGTCACAATTTTTTTCCCCTCACTGATTAATTTCTGACTAAAGTTTCACTGAAATGAAAGTATTGGGGCGCTTCCTGTGGGCTACTTAAACTTTTGAAATAAATACCCAAGTCGTTTGAAATCCAATAGGTTACTCTTTCATCCTGTTCTGCACAGACTCAGTTGCTTCTATTCTCAGCACTTTGCTAAAAATAATAGCAGTGAGGCAGTCACTATAGGGCAATCTGCTGACAGCATGAGGGAGGGAGGAACCCGCAGGAAAAAGACAGCCTGTGCCAAGCAAAGACTAATTAGGGAAGGGGGAACGAGGAAAGCAGGTGAGCTGACAGGACAAACCATGTTGCTGGGGAGACATAAAAGTAAAGAGAAGTGGCTCTTTCACACAGGCAGACAGATCGTGTCCACCTTTTAAGTGGACCCGATCACACCATCAATTGCCCTCTATGGAGCAGCAGATGTAAACAGACGTGTCCGTTTACACCCGCCAAAATCCGATCCAATGCTATCTGCTTAAAACACACGGATGGGGGATCCGTACCCCGTTTGTCTGGCGGACCAGATCAGATAACAGTCCGATGTAGACAGACAGGCGGTCCGTTGACATCCGACATCCCATAGAGGAAAGAGTTGACTGTGTCTGCTTAAGCATAGCGGACACGGACCTGTCATCCGCTGAGCAGGCGGATCCGCTGGCGGATTCCACTCGTGTGAAAGAGTCCTAAGGCTTTATGCACACTGGGGCTTTTGTAAATGCTTTTCCCCTGGCAGGAGAAAAGCGGTTTCAAAAATGCACCTAAACTGCGTTTTAACAAACATGTTTAGGCATGGCAAGTGCTTGGAAATATATTTAATTGGCCAGAATATTAAGCACTTGCCGAACGCCCCACGCAGATTTACTGTGGCTCGGCTGCACATAATCACGAAGATCTACGTGATTAAGTGCACGCGGTTTCGGTTGTGCGGGCGTGCCACCGGAGCCACGCTCCCGCTGTGATTAGACACAGCGGGAGGCAGACTCGATCGCCACCAGCCTCCTTCAATCTTCGGCAATACTGACAGGAGAGCCGCTTGGGATGTAAACAATGCAAGGCGGCTCTCCTGTCAGAGAGGCAGGGAAAGATCATGCAGTTCAGCTAAACTGAATCACTGATCTCTCTCTGCTTCTGTTAAATCCATCTCATACACAGTTAGCAAGCACAAATAGGGAACACATTTAACCCCTTGATTAGCCCCAGTGTTAACCCCTTCCCTGCCAGTGTCATTTATACAGTAACAGTGCATATTTTTTTGCACTGATTACTGTATTAATGTCACTGGTCCTCAAAAAGTGTCAGATTTGTCCGCCGCAATGTAGCAGTCCCGATAAAAAGCGCTGATCGATGCAAAATTTAAAAAGTTTATAAATCTATCCCGTAGTTTGTAAACGCTATAACTTTTGCACAAACCAATTATTATACACTTTTTGGGATTTATTTTACCAAAAATATGTAGCAGAATACAAATTGGCTTAAACTGATAAAAAAAAAAATTTGATTTTATTAAATTTCTTTATAGGGAATGTTTTATAGCAGAAAGTAGAAAATATTGGTGTTTTTTCAAAACTGACGCTTTTTTTATATTTGTTTATAGCTCAAAAAACGAAAAATCTCAGAGGTGATCAAATACCATCAAAAAAAAGCTCTATTCGTGGGAAAAGAAAGGACATCAATTGTATTTGGGTACGGCATCGCACAATAGTCAGTTAAAGCAACGCAGTGCTGAATCACAAAAAATGGCCTGGTCAATAAGGGGGTAAAACCTTCCTGGGGCTGAAGTGGTAATTTTTTTCTAGCCATTGTAATAAAAAAAAGGGCTCAAGTGCTAAAAAGCACTTAGGCACATTTATGCATTTTGTTTCTGCCAAATTGCTCCTCTACTGCACGCACGCAAAGTAATGGTTTTCTTTTTCAGATCTAAACACCTCTGCCACTAAATGCCTGTAAACACCTATGTGTGCATGGGCACATTAGCTAACCTAGTGAGGAGTTTAGAGGCAGAACAAAGAAGTAATATTATATAGTAGAAGCAATATTATACTTGGTTATGAGTTAAGTTCCACTTTTTGTCCTCACCTCCTAGCAGCCTGTCAGCCTTCGAACTTATAAAGCAAACAGAGCAGGGGGGGGGGGGGGGGAGACAGTAGACATCTTTACTGGATATCTTGGGAATTCGGAGGATGAATTGCTCCACTGTGTGTGCACCTAAAGAGGTCAGGGAAGGCTTCTTATGGCACTTTTCCACTGCAAGTACCGGCTCGGCTCCACTCGGCCCTGCTTGGCTCTGTTTGGTTTTCCACTGCATGGTACCGCATGGTACGGTGTTGTAACGGTTCGGTACAGTTTGCTTTTCCACTAAAGTAAAGTGGGTGGGATAACGATTCTCTGACCAATCAGTGGCTAGTAGTGACAAACAGTCAAGGCTGCATGCAAAGGATTGTGGGATATGGTACCGGTACGGCCCTCTTGGAACCACAACTGAGGTGGTACTGTTTAAGCGAGCCGTACCGTTCGGTTCCATGTAGTGAAAAAGCGCTGCCGTACAATACCGAACCGTTCCAACACCGTACCATGCAGTGGAAAAGTGCAAAAGCGAGCCAAACCGTTCGGTTCCATGCAGTGGAAAAGCGCCATTATAAAGCCTATTTACTGTTTGTTAAGAATATGTAAATAGTCAAATGTCAATATCCTGGCCACAGCTCTAGGTTAAAGCGGAGTTCCACCCTGGGAAAAAATGGATTTTTGTAAGATCTTACCGTAAAATCCTTTTCTCTTAAGCTCATTGACAGACGTAGTCTTCTTGATTCTCAAGAGCTGGGTTATGTTGTCTCCGCAGGAGTAGGACTAGGCAGAAAGACAAAACGTTCTGGCTCCACCTTAGGGGCAGTCCCTGAGGGTATATCCTCCCTCTCTCTGCTACAGGGAATCAGTTCTGTTTTAAAGCAGTACAGAGAATTTAACCCAACCCAACTCAATGATAGAGGGGCGGGTACTACGTCTGTCAATGAGCTTAAGAGAAAAGGATTTTACGGTAAGATCTTACAAAAATCCATTTTTCTCTATCGCTCATTGACAGACGTAGTCTTCTTGATTCTCAAGAGCTGGGACATCCAGAAGCAGTGCCACAAATGAGGGGTGGGATTGACAAAATCAAATCCAATCTAGAAGGCCCAACCGGTGCCAAACTAGAAGTTTTAAAGGCTCATTATAAACAAAGAATGAGACTAAAGAAAAATTTTCCAACGGAAAAAAACCCTCGAGGTAGACCGCTGGTCTCCTCAAATTGCGGCCTGCAAAACCTTGCGGCCAAACGAGGCATCAGACGATGCCATTACATCAACTTTATAATGTTTAGTAAAGGTATGCACCGACGACCAGGTAGCCGCCTTGCACACCTGGACCACTGATGCCTGATGGCGAAAGGCCCATGACGCACTAAGCGCCCGAGTGGAGTGCGCCTTAACAGGGAACGGGGGCTCCCGACCCTTAATAGAATAAGCCTGTACTACCGTCTGTCTGATCCATCTGGAAATGGTCGCGGCAGATGCAGGCAACCCCTTTTTGGGTCCATCTGGGATCACAAAAAGTGAATCCGTCTTGCGAAACGAGTCTGTCGTTTTCAAGTATACCCTGATCGCCCGGACCACATCCAAGGAGTGTAAAGCAAACTCCCGAGGATGACTGGGCTTAGGACACAGGGAAGGTAATACAATTTCTTCATTCAGATGAAATTCTGAAACCACTTTTGGTAGGAAGGATGGATTCGGACGAAGAACCACCTTATCTCTATGAACCACCAGATATGGTGAACGACAAGATAATGCGGCCAGTTCTGACACCCTGCGTGCAGAAGTAATAGCCACCAGAAGGCCACCTTCTGGGACAACGTGGGTAGAGGAATCTCCCTAATATCTTCAAAGGGAGGTTTCTGAAGAACCGACAACACTAAATTAAGATCCCAGGGGGGTAACGGCGCGTGCACTGGCGGAGCCAGATGTCGCACCCCCTGGATGAAGTTCCGCACCAAGGAATGAGTAGCCAAAGGCTTCTGAAAGAAGATGGCTAATGCTGAGACCTGACCCTTGATAGTACTCAAAGCCAGTTTCTGCTCAACCCCTTGTTGCAGAAAGCCAATATTCGACTAATCGAATAAGACCGAGGACGGAACCCCAAAGGTTCACACCATGCAATGTAGGACTTCCATGTGCGATGATAAATCTTTCTGGAAGTCGCTTTCCTTGCTTCAACTAGAGTAGGAATAACTGAAGCTGACAAACCTTTGTCCTTCAGCACCTGGGTCTCAATAGCCAGGCCGTTAAAGCCAGCGATCGTAAAGCAGGATGGAAGATCGGTCCCTGAGACAGTAGATCCTCCCTGAGAGGAAGTCTCCACGGGACGTCCGCCACCAGTCTGACCATGTCGGCGTACCAAGCTCGACGAGGCCAGTCCGGCGCTACCAGGATTACTGGGATTCCTTCCTCCTCTATCCTGCGAAGAAGTCTTGGCAGTAACGCGAGAGGAGGGAAGGCATACATTAGCTGGTATTGCCCCCACGGGGCGATCAGTGCGTCTGCGGTTTCTGATAGAGGATCGCGGGAGCGAGCCACGAATCTCTGAACTTTCCTGTTGAATCGTGATGCCAACAGATCCACATCCGGGGTGCCCCACCGTAGGCACAACTGGTGGAAAACGTCTGGATGGAGGGACCATTCCCCCTGATCCAGGGTCTGACGGCTGAGATAATCTGCCTGCCAATTCTCCACCCCCGGAATGAACACCGCAGAGATTGCTGGAACAAATCGTTCCGCCCAGCGAAGAATGCAAGCCACTTCTTTGGCCACTCGGACACTCTTGGTGCCCCCCTGGTGATTGACATAAGCCACGGCCGTGGCATTGTCCGACTGGATCCGAACCGGGCTGCCCTGGAGCTGCTCGGTCCAGTGAATCAGACAAAGTCTGATCGCTCTCAGTTCCAATACATTTATCAGTAACCTGGATTCTTCCGGGGACCAAAGTCCCTGGACAGATAACTGACCGAGAATTCCTCCCCATCCGGATAGACTGGCATCCGTGGTCACTATCGTCCAATATATTGGCAGAAATGACTTTCCCTGGCTGAGCATCGGAGACCGAAGCCACCAGACCAGAGACTCTCTGGTCTGTTTGCTCAATCGGATCTGATTGTCCAGGGATTCCGGATTCCGATTCCATCTGAGAAGAATCTCTTGCTGAAGAATTCGGGTATGGGACTGGGCAAATGGGACTGCTTCGAACGAAGCCACCATCAACCCCAGAACCCTCATGCAAGTCCGAAGGGAAGACCAGCTGTTGGACAGTAACAACTGGACTGCTGATTGAATCTTTCGGAGTTTCCCTACCGGAAGAAAAACTCTTGTCCTGACTGTGTCTAGAATTAGACCCAGATATTCGAGCCTCTGGGTGGGAACCAGAAATGACTTTTGCTGGTTCACCAGCCACCCGAATTCCTGTAAAGAAATCATAGTAATTTCTATGTTTTGTAGCAAGGTCTGAGGAGACTCTGCATGAAGCAGAAGATCGTCTAGGTAACCAAGGATCGATATGCCTCTTTGGCGTAGAAGTGCCAACATTGGGGCCAACACCTTTGTGAAGACCCGCGGAGCCGTGGCGAGACCGAAAGGTAACGCCACAAACTGATAGTGGTTCTCTTCTACGGAAAAGCGTAGAAACCGCTGATGTCCTGCGAAAATGGGAATGTGAAGATATGCGTCCTTGATGTCTATGGACGCTAGGACATCCCCTGGATGCAGGAAGGCTGCTACCGTGCGAATGGACTCCATTCTGAATCTTCTTATGTTGACGAAAGAATTGAGTGCTCTTAAGTCCAGAATTGGACGCACTTTGCCCTCTTTCCTGGGTATTGTAAACAGGTTTGAATAAAACCCTTGAAACCGTTCTGTCCAAGGAACGTGGACTACCACTCCTTGTTGTAGTAAATCTGTGACTGCTCTCCGCAGATCTTCTAAACGATCTGAGGATAGTCGGATATTGGAAGGGAAGAATCGCGCCGGTGGGAGAGATTGAAACTCGATCTTGTACCCTGACCTTATGACTTCGCAAACCCATTTGTCCGGGATTCTGGAAAGCCATGGATCCGGGAACCGGCGAAGACGTCCCCCCACCCCAGTTATGGGTGGGGGCGCACCTTCAGGCTTTGGATGGTTTATCTTCAGGTCTGGAGGGGGTGGGCTTTTGCTTGCCCGACCAACGACCCCTGACGCCTCCTGCAGGAGCTTTGGAGGACTTAGTTTTTTCACCCGCGGGACGAAAAAACCTCTTGTGAGCAGAAAAAGAAGGCCCTCGTCTTTGACGAGTTCCTCTACCTTTAAAATTTTGCGGTAAAAAGGTGCTCTTTCCACCCGTGAGATCTTTAATGATCTCATCTAAGTTGGCTCCAAATAGACGCTCTCCTGAAAAGGGGATATTAGCCAATGCTTTTTTGGAACCTTGGTCGGCTAACCAACCTTTTAGCCACAGTGTACGCCTGAGAACCACTGCTGAGACTGATGCTCGCGCCAATAATGGAGTGGCGTCTAACGCCGCATCACACACAAACTGTAACCCCTGTATCATTTGTTCCAACAAATCTGATACCGCCTGAGGGACCTCTTCTAAGTCCCGGCGTAACCACTTGGTCCATTCAGTTACAGCCTGCGAAACCAGACCAATAGCTATTATAGGTCTGAAAGCTGATCCAATCAAGGAAAACATGGTGCGAGACATAGCTTCTATCTTGCGATCCACTGGATCTTTAAAAGACGGAGCGTCTTCTAAAGGAATAACCGTGGCTTTATTCAATCTAGCAATTGGTGAATCCACCACAGGTGGTTCTGTCCATTTCTTAATAAGGGTTTCCTCAAACGGATAACGCCTGTCAATGCGTTTAGAAATAGTAAAAGTGCGTTTTGGCAGACGCCATTCTTCTTCGATTGGATTGCCAAAACATTTGGGCAATGGAAAAACCTTCGTCACTTTGATGCGTTTTTTAGTCCCAAAAGGGATTTCAGTTTCAGCTATTTCCGATGGAATACCCTGTAACCTTAGAGTCTCTTGAACAGATACAATGAGTGCGTTTACCAACGCTTCCTCTCGGGCTATGGCGGATGCCGAAACATCCTCCTCACTGTCTGAAGAGACAGGACCCGAGACACCAATCCCAGATGAAGTACCTGCAACTGCAGAAATAGGCTCAGAGTCTGAATCCGAGGTTTCAGATAATAAGGGGTTAGGCGGGGGTCGCTTTCTTGCGCCCTGTCCCTGACAAGCCACTTCCACCCGGGACACAAAAGTTTCCATAATAGCTGACAATGATTCAATTGTCAATGGGGTGCTGGAGGATCCCGCAGACCCCTCGAGGGGATCCGGAGGAGATACATGAGTGGCAGGGTCCATGTTAATACAGGACACCTTTGCCAGCAAAACAAAAAAACTTTTTTTTTTTTTTGTGTGTGTCTCACCCTAGCGCAATAGCGCCCCTCAGAGTACCTGCTTCTCGATCCCACAGAGAGAGAGAGGGACCCCCAAGGCTCACCAACCGATGCAGTGCAGTTTCCAACCAACTGCAGTCAGCGTCTGTCTTACACAGACTGGAAGGAGCTGTTTGCTTTTTCCCGGGTAGAAGGCGTGGCTCCGCCCCCTGTGTACGCCTTCCGGCGTTCCTAGCTCTCCACGAGGTAGCTGGGCTCACAAAACATGGCCGCCCCCATAGAAGAGACATAAGACTCCAAAAACATGGCGGCCGGCGTGACCTGAGGACATACATGCATTCGGTCTACGGCAAAATGGCGGCGGACCGCCGAAATCGTTTTCCCAGCACATCCACCTGCATCTCTGCTAAGAGGCGATATATGGATCTACAGAAGATACACTACACATAAGGTAGGATTATACCTCCTATGTCTGCTGTAATGTTACAGTCTGCTGGGTAGAGTGTTAGCTCTTAAACCAAGTCCACTTCCCACAAACACATGCTGTATTACAAGGGGGACTTGTAAGTATCAGATATATACTGACCATATATGGAGGGGCCCATAATACATACTGCCTCATAACGAGGAAAAAAGGGAACGTTTACTCACCATACCGAACCGACAGGCACCCTCTCTTCACAATACCCTCTCCACCGGGGTGGGGGTTTGTGGACCACTCCGGACGCCTCGACTCTCTGGTACCTGGCGTCCAAGCGAGACTTTTAACTCGCAAAGTCAGTCCCTTCACTGGGACTCCGTCGCGGCCGACCCAGCGCGGAGCTCTGGTCTGCACGCGCTCGTAGGCAGAAACCGGGGTGACCACTGGATCTCAACATCCAGCCCGTCGCCCGGCCCCGCATACTTACTTGAATTTGTCGCGGCCGACCAAGCGCAATGCCATGGTCTGCGCGCGCTCGTAGGCCGGCTGGGGTGACCACAAGTGTCGCCCAGTCCGGCATTTTTTGCTTGAAGATCTCACAGGAAAAAAACACTGGAGAAAACTACCTAAAAAATGTCTTTTTCTTAAAGAAAAAAAGTCTTGCCAGGACCAAAAGATCCCAGCAAGGAACTTAGGTCCTTACTCCTGACTAGACAGAAAAAAACTGATTCCCTGTAGCAGAGAGAGGGAGGATATACCCTCAGGGACTGCCCCTAAGGTGGAGCCAGAACGTTTTGTCTTTCTGCCTAGTCCTACTCCTGCGGAGACAACATAACCCAGCTCTTGAGAATCAAGAAGACTACGTCTGTCAATGAGCAATAGAGAAACATTTTTTAATAAAAATACCCCCGGGACAGGGCTAGTACATTCCACAATGGGTTGCACTTACCTTTTAGGAGAAATACTTACCTTGAAAAAGTATTGTCCAGCGCTGCCATCTCAGGTGTGGGCAGCTTGAAGCCAGCGTGATCCTCTTCTGCGTCCTCTTCCGTCTTCTTCGGTCCCACGATGCACTGCACCGGCCCCGCCATCACTTCCGGTGCGCGCGCGTCATCCCTCCACAGCTTCTGGGCATGCCCAGAAGCTGTTTAGAATGGAATGACGGGCGCGCCCCGGAACTGACGTCGGGGCCGGTGCAGGCGCATTGATTCCTGGGAGCGATGACGTTCAGCTCCCAGGAATCATTGCAAAGCCAGGAAGTGACGAATCGCCGTGGCCGCCGAGGGGAGGAAGAAGGAAGTAAGGTAAGTATATTTTCTTCTATACGAAGTAAAAAAAAGAAAAAAAATTGCGATTATCCATTTGTTTTTCAGGTGACCCGGAGCGAGAAGATGGAGGTAAGTATAAATTTAGGGTGGAACTCCGCTTTAAGTTCTCCCTCAGATGGGCGCTCAGCTCCACAGAGTGTGAAGAAACCTTTGTTTACTTTTCTGTCCTAGAGCTGAGCTGTGTGCAGGCAGCTCATAGAAGTGAATAGACACAAATTGGCTTCGCAGACTCATCCGCACAGCCGAGTTTGAAATGTATGCGCGTATCCACATGAATAGGCTCTGTGCCCCCGCCATACCTATGCAGGCAAGTCTGTACAACCTGACCTCTATTGTTGAAGTCACCGCTCATTTGCGACGACGTAACGTGTATAGGGGAGGAGCCTAGCCTGACGGATGTCACATCCTCTCAGCTGTGTGGAGCTTGTTATTTTATATGCACTGTTTTGGTGCTCGTCTGAGTATTCAATTTAATTAAATATCTTGTGGATTTATCTATACGGAGAGCATTATATTCTTTGTCCCTTTGCTTTCTATGCCTGGTATCTACCTCTGGGGAAAGTGAAGCCCGTCTTGGGAATACCTGGAGGTGCCCTAGTGAAAATCCTTCATACCATCTTCTGACCCCTGTGGGTTAAAGCTGCCTCTGACCCGGGTTAATTCTTGGGTCAGTGTTTAAGGTGAAAGGCTTTGATATTTTGGTGGCGGTGAAGTGGAGCACATCACGGATATGCAGCGGTGATCACAGATGTGAAGATTTGTTTTCACGAGTCCCTCATGCAATATATCACACATTTTTATGATTGGACACTGGGACCACATTTATTTATTGTATTGATTTAATTTTTGGTTGCTTCTTCTGGCGCAGCACTGTTTGTTTAAAGTCTGTACAAACGATGAGTGTCTGTTCATTTGCATGGGATGCCTGCATGCAGCTTAGCGATGGGACAGAAAAGTACACAAACAGCTCTTCACTCTCTAGAGGGCTGAGCACCAGTGTGAATAGGCCCTCAGAGATATATTGACCACATTTCTACAGGACTGTTGTTTCAGTCCCTATAAAACAAGTTTGGGGACATATCAAGTGATCCTAGCTGGTAAACCCTCCCACTCAGCAATCAGGATAAAGATAAAGTATCGCCAAAACAATTATTTCTGTTTGTGCTGGCTGTAGCTTCACTCCATGCTCAAGCCCATCTGTGGGCGTTCCTGTGGGCGTTCCTCAAGCCCATCTGTGGGCGTTCCAGCACAGTAGTAAACAGTGCCCCCCTTTCTTGGATTAGGTGACCATTTAGCAGGGGGAAAGAAATTATAGCCCTGAATGAGTTTTCCAGGGGAAATGGATAAAACGGGTCATAAAGATTTTGTTGGATGACTGTTTTCATGGCCTGGGCTGAGTGCAGCTCCCCCTCCTTCCGCTATTGCCCTAAACAGGAGCACCTGTGCAATTTGTTTTCCCTTATTTAGGTGAGGAACTAGTTAAAAATAACTGTGCATTGGCAGGGCTGTAAGTAAATACTTGCACACTGTACCAGCAGATGGCTCACACAGTGGCAGTGTTGACTGATCTCTTACTAGTGCCTTGTGTTATAAATGGAGCTAAACCCTTCCCCTGCTGTGTTAAATGACAGCGCTCATTTTTTTATTTATTTTTTATATAGGTGTATATCAGAAAATATTACAATCACAAGAAGCTCTGCATCAGACATTCAGTATCAAAATCAAGTGACAATGATCACATACTTGTACAAAAAGTATCAATTGCCATTTTCAAATCACCAGCCATGTGAGCGATTCCGATGCTCATCAAGTTTTTAACGGTTTAAGAGACGTAAATGAAAGGGGAAGGAGGGGAAAACAAGAGGAGAGAGGAAGAAAAAAGAACCTTGGGCCAAGTAGGGATTCTGAGGGGGGCATCCCCTAATATAGGGTAATGGAATGTAAGTTACTCAGTATCGTAAGTATTCATCAGACCATAGAAATTGTAGAACCATCTAGCTGTATGTTCCGCAGATTTATCCTGAAGGGCACAGATGGAATACAGAACGCCCCCCAAAAATGTAATTTCCTGCTTGTGTGATTGGCTGACTGATTTTCCCAGAAGTTTGCAGCAAGTCAGATTGTGGGCATCCTCTGCAACAAAAATGTCATTTTTGGTGAGATACACCCAAAGGGAAATCATGTCTAAAAGGGACGCAGACCCTGACCCTCATTTGAGTCCTGCAAGTGCAGCAGCTAATTGATAATTCTAAAATTCCTTCCATACAGATTCACTCTGCACAGACACAAACTAAAGGGTTATTTCTTCAGAATAACAAAAGATCGGAATCTGCCACAAGTGCAGAAACATATCAATCAGATTTTTGTTTTGTCACCAATTATATAAAAACCGTTAGCTAGAATATGCTTGGTTTCTGTGGGCAATACACAGTCATCCTTTTCCTTAGTTTTTTGTATGATGTACAAGGTATAAGAAGCCTTACAAAAAAACAAAAATTGAGCCCAATATGACAAGCAAATTTCATCTATAGAAAAAAAAAAAACTTGTCAAACCAATCTCTTAACATTCTACGAGGAGGTCAGCTGTGAGCTAGATAGGGGGAGACCAGTGGATGTGGTGTACCTGGATTTCGCTAAGGCGTTTGATACAGTTCCCCACAAGCGCTTGATTTATAAAATAAGGTCTGCAGGCATCGACCGCAGGGTTTGCTCTTGGATACGGAACTGGCTAAAAGGGCGTGTCCAAAGGGTGGTAATAAACAGCGCATACTCAGACTGGTCAGAGGTGGTAAGTGGGGTCCCCCAGGGCTCATTCCTGGGACCAACCTTGTTTAATTTATACATAAACAGCATTGAGGATGGGATCAGTAGTTCTATATCAGTTTTTGCAGACAGGGGCGGACTGAGTGGTCGGGCACTTCGGACGTGGTCCGAGGGCCCGGCCGGTTAGGGGCCCGCCGCCCAGTACAGAATTAATTCACCCGATGTGGTCTCTGAGAGACAACATCGGGCTATCGGGGCTACGTAAGTGGGAAGAGGGGAGGGGCCCGGCAGCCGTCGCTACTTTGGTGGGAGGAGGGGCCCAGCGCTGCCTACTTCACGCCAGATGCAGGGCAGAGAGGCAGCCTCAGCTAGAAGACTCTGCCCCCTCTCTTTAGCCGTCAAGGCATGGATCACTGGACCCTGAAAAAAAAAAATCCCTCCTTCCATCTGGACGGTGGCAGAGAGAGGGACAGGAACGCCTCCAGTTCAGCAGCGCACACAGACCATCACCGCTGAACTGGAGGGTATGTGAGATAAGGAGTCTGGGGAAGAGCCTGAAGCTGATCTAGACAAGGGGGAGAGGCCTATAGGCAAGGGGGAGGAGCCGCGTGAGACAAGGGGGAGGGGCCTGAAGATGAGGGAGAGGAGCCTGGACATGAATGAGACCAGGGGGAGGGGCGCAGTGGCACTGATACCACCACAGATGAAGATTTCTCTATACCATCTCTGGAAGGTAGGGCATACAGCCTGCTTTTATCTTTATTCTGTCAGAATCTGGCTGTGAATATTCTTGTACCAGCCGCCCCTTGTGCCATGCCCGCAGTCTGATTGCCCCTTGTGCCATGCCCGCAGTCTCTAACTGCCCTTTGTGCCATGCCCGTAGTCTCTGACTATCCCTTGTGCCATGCCCGCACTGATACCACCCCAGAAGAAGATTTCTCCATACCATCTCTGGGAGGTAGGGCATACAGCCTGCTTTTATCTTTATGCTGTCAGAATCTGGCTGTGAATATTATTGTACCAGCCACCTCTTGTTCCATGCCCGCAGTCTCTGACTGCCCCTTGTGCCATGCCCGCAGTCTGACTGCCCCTTGTGCCATGCCCGAAGTCTCTGACTGCCCCTTGTGCCATGCCCGCAGTCTCTGACTGCCCCTTGTGCCATGCCCGCAGTCTCTGACTGCCCCTTGTGCCATGCCCGCAGTCTCTGACTGCCCCTTGTGCCATGCCCGCAGTCTCTGACTGCCCCTTGTGCCATGCCCGCAGTCTCTGACTGCCCCTTGTGCCATGCCCGCAGTCTCTGACTACCCCTTGTTCCATGCCAACAGTCTCTTACCGCCCCTTGTGCCATGCCAACAGTCTCTTACCGCCCCTTGTGCCATGCCAACAGTCTCTTACCGCCCCTTGTGCCATGCCAACAGTCTCTTACCGCCCCTTGTGCCATGCCAAAAGTCTCTTACCGCCCCTTGTGCCATGCCCACAGTCTCTGACTGTCCCTTGTGCCATGTATACAGTCACTTACCGTCTCTTGTTCCATGTTTGCAGTCCCTGATCTTCTCTTGTGCCTTGTATGCAGTCACTGACCATCCCTTGTGCCATTTCTGCAGTCTCTGATCATCTGTTGTGCCATGTATGCAGTCTCTGATCGTCTCTTCTGCCATATATGCCGTCTCTGACCATCTCTTTTTGCCATGGCTGCTGTCTGACCATCTCTTGTGCCATGTCTGCAGTCTCTGACCATCTCTTGTGCAGTGTATGCAGTCTCTGTGGACAGTAATGTAAGGGGGAGCTCTATGGACTCTTGTGTAAAGGTGACTGTGGTGACCAGAGACTCTTTTACATCTGAGTTTCCCTTTACACCAGAGTCCACAGCAAAGCCTCTTACATCAGAGTCCTTAGAGTTCTCCTTTACATCAGGGTCCACAGAGTTCCCACTTACACTGTAAAGGAAAACTCTGTGTTGGGTTTTATTAACCTGACCTTCATATAAATGCAGAAATAGGTTTTTGGCCTTTTGTTATACCTAAAACACATTGCTAATCACACTAGAAACATGTGCGATTAATATATAGCCTCAATATTGATATTTGCACTGTTTTGCACTGAAATTAGCCATTTTATGTAATTTTTTTAATTGTCTGTAAAAAATGTGGCTCTGTTAGTAAATTTCACGTGACTCGGTCTTGTAAATTTTGGACACCTTCTCAGTAAATTTCACTCAGGGGGGTTGGCAACACTGCACCCCATTATAGTGCCCCCTCCCTCAACTATGTATCCTGAGTGATGTTTGCCCATCTCCTGCGTCTGGGCCTGGCATAGCAGGTGCCGCCAGATAGAGGGGAGGGAGAAGAGCAGACACACGTCCGCTCTCCTCCTCTTCTTCTGGAGGCGGGATGTGGGTGTGGCTGGGGGTGGGGCATAGTTGGCTGGAGGCGGAACGTGGGTGGGGCCTGGAATTATTTTGCCCGGGGGCCCTGAGGGTTCTCAGTCCGTCCCTGTTTGCAGATGACACACAATTGGGCAGGGCAATAACTGCACAGCATGATGCAGATATCCTACAGAATGACCTGAACAAAATAACAGAGTGGGCAACGACATGGCAAATGAGGTTTAATGTGGAGAAGTGTAAGGTTTTGCACTTGGAGACTAAAAACATAAAAGCACAATACACTTTAGGGGGGGAACCTTTGGGGGAATCAAAAATGGAGAAAGATCTGGGAGTCTTGGTAGAGTATAGACTAAGCAATAGCATGCAATGTCAAGCGGCAGCTGCCAAAGCCAGCAGAATATTAGCATGCATAAAGAAAGGGATGTATTCCAGAGATAAAACTATAATCCTACCACTTTATAAAACTCTGGTTCGACCACATCTGGAGTATTCTGTCCAGTTCTGGTCGCCAGTCCTCAGGAGGGATGTGTTGGAGCTGGAGAGAGTCCAGAGAAGGGCAACTAAACTAATTAAGAGATTGGAGGACCTTAATTATGAAGAGCATCTGCAATCAGATTTATTGTCCTTGGAAAAGAGACGCCTGAGAGGGGACATGATAGCAATTTATAAATACCTCAATTGTGATCTCAGCATAGAAAAAAAGCTATTCAGTCGAAAGGATTGCATGAGGACTCAAGGGCATACAATGCGATTAGAGGAGAAGGTTTCAGGCAACGTGGGGGGTTCTTTACTGTTAGGGCTACAAGATTTTGGAATTCTCTACCACAAGAGGTGGTTTCTGCGGCAAGTATGGTGGCTTTCAAAAAGACTCTTAGACATAAATCTCAAGGATCAGAACATTCAGGGGTATGAGAGATAATTACGGCCACACACACTTACACAGGTTGAACTGGATGGACTATTGTCTTTATACAGCCTCACCTACTATGTAACAAAACATGCAATGGTTTGATATAAGCAATGTTATTACTTTCCATCCCATACTAAAATCAGTACAATGTTTCTGTGAGTGAATGGTAATATTAAAGGATAAGTTCACCTTTTGTAACATGTAAGATATTACAGATGCACCAGCCTCTGCTCTCGACCCCCAGTTCCAGCTCTGACAGCAAGGGTCACAATCTAAAAAAATAATGCCTGGTCATGTCATTCATTGATGGAGTTCTTTAAATGTAAAAACTACAAGCACCGACAGCCTCTGCGGCTGTCGGCTTGTAGTTCTCAATAAACCTTCCAGGGCACTTTTGAGCGCTCTGGTAGTCCACTGATTCTTATCGGAGGTATGGGCAGACAGTTACACAAACAGTCTGCAGGACCGTGGCATTACAGCAGAACGTGAGTGCAATGCTTTACAGGCTCCTAAAAAAAAAAAAAAAAAAAAAATAATAAATGCATATTTTTTTTACCTGCAAAAAAGTGTGTATTTATTATTTTTTCACAAAGGGGAAATTATCCTTTAAGTAATGCTACCCTCATCAAGGTAAGGGAAGTAAAATGTAGATAAAAAAGATCAGTTCTAATACCACTAGATTGAAAGCTGTTAACACAATGGAGGGGAGGGTTTCAATACAGCTGCTAGGCCACTTTTCTGGTGTTAGTCCCTCGTGCTTCTGTATTGCGCCAAATTCATGAACCATTTGTGACACTTTTGGTTCTGACAGCGACTAATGCACCAAATACAGAGAGTTCTAAAATCTGCCACTTTTACATTACGTCGCACTGAATGCGCCACTTTTACTTTGTGTCACATTGAATGCGCCACTTTGTAAAAGTGGAGTTAAGACGAACTCTCTTTTGGTAAGTAGAGAGAAAAACTTAATTTTAAAAGTGTCTCACGTGTATTCTAAAAGTGGCGCAGCATGAGCCAAATTCCAGTACAAGTTATAGACAGGTACATGAATTTGGCATATTCTTCACCACTTTTAGAATGCTTGAGGGACACTTTCACAAAACCTACCAGCGCCAGTCTTTTTGAAATCCAGGGAATGTCTATCTAATGGTCCCTTTAGAAAGTCTCTAAAATGTAAAGTCATTAGCTGACCATACCTGACACTCTGTAGATGCCTTCACATTTCATGCCATGCTGCTCGATGAAATCCATGCACTCTCGGAACACTGCCGGTAGTCGGATCCCATCACACATCATGGTCCTTTCTGCGGCTTCAACCAGTGGGATTCCAAACACTGGCCGCAGCCTGGGCACATCTACAGGGGGCGGCTCTGGTTCTGCTGTGGGTTTCTTTTTTTTCTTTTTCTCCTTCCACTGTTTGACCACATCGGCAGCAGTCAGATCCTTGGACTTCTTTTCTTTGTGCTTGTCTTCTTTGTGCTTCTCCTCTTTAGGCTTTTCCTTTATTTTAAAGTCTTTCTCCTTTTTCTTGGAAAAGCTGGGTTTCTTAAATACATGGATCCCCTTGGATCTCTTCATTTTGGACGGGCTTTCTGCTTCATCTCCGGAGCTGTCCTCCTGGAAGGCAGCATAACCTTCCGCTGGTATACAAAAGGAACAAGGTTATAATTCTGAAAAGTTCCATCAACACTCATACTAAGGAAACTAACGCTTGGAGTCAATTGTGTCCCTTTTTAAGTGCATGCGCACACACACACACACAGACATTAAAGATGTATTACATGAAAAAGGATTACCAAAGCTATTTAGGTTAGCTAGAGAAAGCATAGCAGAACTGTTTGCATTGAAGCACAATTTCCGTGAATAAAACCTCCAACCAAATTACTGCTGAGTCACTGAGCTGAGTAAAACATGTTTTTTACAACAAAGTAGTAAATGGAGAGCCTTTAAAAGAAGGTATTCCTGAGACAGACATGGAGACTGCCATAGCTAATTTTCATTCTGAAAACGATAGCTTCCAGGCTGTCATGTTTAACCCCTTATCTGGAACAATCATGCATATAAGGATTCCGGACTCGATTTTATGGATAGACAAATTTGTTCCCAGCCAATCCAATTAGAAAGGGATTGACTAGCAGTACCCATGTGCCTCTCAGGAAAGTTTGGCTTTAAAACATGAAGAGGCTCCACCTGCTAGCTCAAAACCAGAAACATTATGCTATACTTCATATTTACCTGACTTAGTAAAATATGTTTTTTTTTTTTTTTTTAAATAGGACCATAATAAGAACAGCATGTACAAAACCAGTATATATCCCTTAGGGCAAAGAATCACAGACCAATCCAAAAAAAATGTGCTTTTAATGGTGGCAACTAAAATGGTTAATAAAAAAATGCCCTATTTTTTGCATTGTGGTTTCACTAGCTATGGGTTCATAAACAATTATGATGCCAACCTGCTGTTACAAACAGGGAGAATCTAATGACTAAAAACAGAACCTTTAGATATAAATAATAGGTCCGCAAAGGACTTAACAGAGGCTGATTTCCAAACACAGAAGACACTAAGATGCAACCAACCTCCAGAGGCATACAAGTGGAAAACATCATGACATCTCACTGGAAATCTTTATTCTTAAGCTTAGAAAATAAAATCCTCTTCCTGGAGATTATCTTTGGGGATTTATGGTTTAAATATTTAGTTGGAATGTGCAAATATAATTGATGGAAAACATTAAGAGATTTTAAAGTAGATGTAAACCCTACTGGTTAAGGCTGTATCATAAACAGTTGCCATGTTTTTTTTTTAAATTAAATCTAACTTTTTTTTGTTGCATCACAGTGCTGTTGATCTCTCCCTGCCTCTTTTAGCCATTTCCCGACTTCATATATGCACTCCAGCATCAGCTGCAATCGCTGTTCAGGACTAGTGGTAACAGTAGACTATGCATGTGTAATACAGGTGTACACAAGCTGGCAGTAGTCTCTTCCAGGAGTGCATAAGACAAGACAGGAGCACAGCTGTCACCTCAAAACATTAATAGGAAGATCACCAGGGTTTTTTTTTTTTTATGAAAGCTTCAGATTTAAAAAGATTCAATACAACTTTTGAAAATTGACTAAATTGTTGAGCCTGAGATTTTTGCCATTAGTTTATTTCTCTATTTCTCAAAAAACGATCATCATTCTTTTAGTGGAGGTTCTGTGGTGTCATTTAGGGAATCCCCTTAGGTCTGCAGACGTTCATATTTATAATTAGCTATGTGACTACTTTCTGTGATCAGAACACAATCTGGCTCTTCTCCAAGTATTCATGTAACAGAACTATAAAAAAAAAAAAAAAAAACACAACATATAAAATGCTTTTAAAGGATTAGTTCACATTCAATGACATTTGCCAAAAAAAAAAAAAAAAACTATGAATTATTCCATTGCCCTCCCCTCTCTGTCATGCCTAGGTGACAGGATGTACTAGTGTTGGATGCACAACCCCAGCAACAAATGAATGAGCACACACAGGGTAGGGAACGAAGCCGAATGTTTGTTCGTGAGTTGCCGGGCATTCAATACTCGGTACATCCCGCTATCTAGGCAAGACGGAAAAGGAAGGGCTATTGAATAAGCAGCTAGAAAAGTAAGCATTCTTCTACTACACAGATAATTACATAATGTACAGCAGAAACTAGCACATAGGGGTCAATATGTCATTAAAGGTGAACTAACCTTTTAAACAAAAGCATAAATAACCAGACCACATCTCATGCTGGACAGAGGCACAACAGTTAGCGGTCAATGATTTTTTTTGTTTTTACTGAAAGCAAATCATATTTTTATAATGCACTTGAGATTAGGCATATGGGAAATACAAGTTTAAACCAAAGGAGATCATTTCAACTGACAACCTCAATCAAGGTGTCTTTGCCTCCTCAAAAGGATGACCAACAGGACACAATTTATTGGAAACTGTACAAAAAAGTAATGGGATTCTGTAGGATACAATTTTTTGTATATTGTACATCCTCAAATCAACTTTTCAATGTAACACACAGGAATCCAAATACTACAATTTTCAAAAAGGTGGACAGAGCTATACTTCAAAACTTTGTTGCCACAAAGAAAATTTTGAATGTGTCACTCTCTCTCAATCCTAAAGAACCCCTCAGCCAGCGATTATGGTAATGCTCCCTGAATTTACAATAAGTATTATAAGAAACCTCAAGAGAGAAACATACCAGGCTGCCATTGCGGACGACTTCTTCAAAAAATGCTAGCTTCCTAGCTGTTATTTTTGGCCCTCTTGCTTCAATACTTTCAGTCATTAACTCAGAAAACATGAAAAATTAGGACTTCTGACTTTCCTTGCCTTTCCTGATATGTATACTTATACAGGGCTAGTGATACAAAGAACTGAACGAGGCGTATCAGTGTAACAGCTAGGCAAGTAGCATTTTCAGGTAATCAATAATGGCACGCTAAGTTATATTTTCTTCTTGTAATCTTTATATAAAAGTCCAGTAGAAAAGAAGGAATTGTATAAGATTTAAACCCACTAAATCATTGGAAACAAGTAGTTGGGCTGGTACTGACTTAAGCCAGTCATACATAGATTAAAATTTGGCCAGTTCATCAAGGACCAGCTGAGATTCGATCAAGCTATGAGCAGGCTGGTAGTAGCCAAGTCAATTCATTAATTGACTTGGGTACACAACCAGCCTGCTAGATTTTTTACCGGTGATTACTCTGGGTGCCTATAGCCACTAGCAGTATTCACTGTGTTCTGCTGGTCGGTAAGGCTCCTCCCCCTCTTAAACCTATGCTTACTAACCTGTGTAGAAAAGATGTATATACTTATCTATTATAAGCCTGCTCTGGTCCGGTCACACGATCCCTTGTGTTAGCCAGCGGTGGCTGCAGGGGAGAGGCGAGAGCGCTCAACAATGGTTGGGAATGCACGGGAGCAGTGACTGGCCAACATAATGCAAACTACACTGCAAAGACTAACAGACAGAGAAAGGCTAGTCACTTCAAACCTTTAAATAAGAGAGTGATGTTATAAGTAAAGGGTATTTATAAGCTGTCATCTCGAGTAATGAATCAGCCAATAAAAATAAGGCCAAGCAGCCTCAAGCAGACTACACCCTATGTGCACCTCTGGTTATGGCATCAGCTATAATTCTTGTTTACTACAGGAAACTTTCCAGCTCGATACAGCATGTCACAGGAGGAAAAGCAACACTTCCCATGTCTAGAACAAAAACTCTCATAAACCTAAAGAATATGTAGAAGGATGGGAAGAGGGAACACTGCCTTGACCGATGTGTTTTTACCAAATATCTGGCATATTTATGAGCCATTGACAGAATGGGAGCAGGAGTGATACATGATTTAGTGTGGGTGGACATTGCCACATAATTTGGGAGAGGTCGGCCTCATTCTATCTATCCCCGTACATGAGGTTTTCCTCAAGCAGCCAATTTATTTTTGTCTCTGCTACTATATATTTGTATTGTGCTACAGACATATTAGCTATGCATATTTCATAGACTGCAATATTTTTCTAGCTGCAACAAACCCACTTATCCTGTTCTACTTTAGTTTTAGTGCAAGTAAATGAATGTTAGAAGTAGCATAATAAAATACTTATAGGCTTAAAGATGTAACTCCACTTTTGCTGAGAGAAAGAGAAAAAAAAAATCTCAAAGTTCATGATTGCTCAGTGTTTTAAGAAGTGAAACTCTACCAGCAAAAGCAGTGAGCTAATCACAAGCATAAAAAATGGCAATATATATCTACAAAAATCTGTCAATTGCCATGGTAATAATAAAACCATATTTGTATTTAGGTTCATTTTTAGAGACTCCTAGTTGTCAGGTGACTATACAGGATGTACAGTATAAGATTATTTTATTCTCATACAGTTTTAAAGGTCATCTCAATTTCTTTTAAACCCCAGTGGAGTTGCCCTTTAATACAATTACACACCAGCCATATGGAAATGCTCTCCTGTAGCATATATTGGGCTCTACCATACATATGTCCCGCAGTGGCCATGGTGATAAGAAAATAGACATATTTTAGAACTCACTTCTTTTCTCCTTCTTCTTAAACTTTCCTTTCTTCTTGCCATGATCTTTCTCATCATCAGAGACTATATCAGGAGGCTCATGGAGATTGTCATGTGGAGGCGAAGGTTCTCCAGTGCGATATAAACCTGGAAATTTAGTAGGGCTAATTTCTTCAGAGCTAGGTGTACGGGCCAATCCCCCGCCATGCTCTGCCCTGCGATGTTCGCTGGGGCTACTGGTGGGGGGCAGAAAGCACTCAGTCATTCTGCTGATGACAGCCTACTGCAGGAACTGAGTGAAGGTCTCTGTTACCTGTCCATGGCACCTAGAAAGAAAAAAAAAACAAAACCAAAAAACATGTCAGAGAAACATTATTTGTTGGATTTTTCTTCTAATTGGGCTGGCTGGCAATAGGCGAGTCGAAAACCCAACATTCTGTTGATCAAAAAATCAAAATGGCGCATGCGATTATGCCATTGTTTGTTTCCTTTTTCTAAACACAATCCAGCATGTTGGATCAGGCACTTTCGACTGCGGCACAAAAATTGCGTTCCGCAGCTGGCACACCAATTCGAACAAATGAACGACCAAGAAATTTTGTTTTTGACTCGTCTATGGCAAACCTTAGAGGGCTCATTTTGTTTACTGTACACTTTTATTACTGGTTAATACATTTTCAGTACTTGTGCGGTCAGCTGACACCCACTTATAAGCAGCTTTTAGTTACCTCTGATGGAAATCTCTGCTGCATTTTAGATTGTGTGTATAAGAAAGCAGTGTGATCCGGGGGAGGGGCAGAGAGCCAGAGAATAGTGTGTATAAGGCATGTAGAAATTATGTTAATGGTCTGTGGGATTCAAAATTATGAGTTTAGTGGTCCGTGAGGTCCGAAAGGTTGGCGACCACTGCTCTATAGTCACATAAATTTACAACCTGGATCCCAGTGAGTCATTTCCCCACCTGAAATCTGGAGTAGTGATGAAAATTGCATGAAGACCAACAACTTGCTTCTTTTCAGGGGACTGACTGAGCACAACTGGTAGACAAAAATATAGGATGCTAGGGGGGCCTTCACACCATTACAATATAACCACTCTAAAAGGTTTGTTAACAGCGCTCCAAAACCGCAGGGAAAATAGTTTCCATTATACTCGAAGGCTCCGTTCACACTATGGCGTTCGGGATCGCCGGCGGAATCACTGCAAATCGCAAGACGCCCTTACAATCCTCCTCATTTTCAATGGCACTGAAATCACTGCACGATTTTGCCACGATTATCGCCAGACAAATTGCGGGAAAATCGTGCAAACAAAATCGAAGTACGCCTGTCACTCAAAAGAAGAACATACCGTGGTTGAAGAAAAGAAATTTTCACAAATTTATGGCCAGCCTAAAACCTTTCCAACTGGAGGAACTAAGGCCTGCCATACACAGTTCAAATTTCAGTCAGGTCAGCAGGAATCGATCTATCGACTTTGGCACAACCAGCCTGCTGGAGTCGTTTGTGGTTATCGCAAGCCACTGCTATAGCCTCTAGAGATAATACCCATCTTCTCCCAGCGGGGGTGGCTTTCTCCGTTCGCCACCATTGGGAGCAGACAGGCACTCCCTTGACAGCACTGTGTGTTGATGGGGGAATTATGCGCATTTATGTCCTGCAACCAGTGGTTGTAGGAATTAAATTTGCACCGTGTACGGCCTGCCCAAGCACAGTGTTTATCTCCCCTAACCTCAACCTTTGTTTTTAGTATTACAATACAGGAGATCTTCTAAGGACGTAGGTGTCTTCAGGTGGTTAACCAACAGTATAATGCATGTTGCTCTGGTTTGTAGATAACTGTTTAACACTTTTATCCTATTGTACAGTTGTACGAAAACATTAACTGAACAAAACATGAAAAATTATAACTTCGTTCAGTACAAATGTCACAATATATTGGCTGTGTAACAAGGTCTGTGTTAAAAACAGCATTTGTATTTCAAAGTGTCCTTGAAAAATATAATAAAATGCTTGCATCAATAGCTCTGGCAGAGTCAGCTAAACGTGACCTCACTGTTTGTGCTAATTCAAAAGTGAACACAAACTGTGACTAAGATCTGCATGAAAAGTTAATTTTCTGATCACATATGAGAGATTTGTAAGTGGAAACCAATAAAATTCTAGAATATCTCTGCAGCTGAAAAAAGCCAGCCTGTAAAAATAAAAGAATTGCAGTCTATTAGTTGTCACTCCTATCAACTTCCACTCTGTCTGCATCCAGGGCCATGCACCAGCTTCTACGTGGCTGTTAAATTTTGACATACAGCCGTGTCCGTGCAACTGCGGCGTCTGCATCGACTTCCATAGTTCGCCTGCACGCAGCTCAGGGCTGATGCAGACACCAAACGCCTCCTGCATGCAGACCGGGTGCCAACATCATTCTGAATGAGGTCAGCATCAAAACCTGTTACGCTAACCCCATATGATCATTTACACAGAAAAGATTTTACTACCTATACTGAGATTCTTGTACAGCACCAGACACACTGGGCCCCAAGTATAACATAATATATAAAATATACTCGTTCCACCAGTGCAAATAGTTGTAGCTGCTGTTCAAAACCAATTAGGTTATATGTGCTCAAGTGACCCACAGTAATGTGTGTAAACAGTGCTTGCAATTGCAAATCAAATCAAATAAAATTACTAAAAATTGTGAGAATGGTTATATATAGTGCACAATGGTGCCAATATGCATATTCAAACGAAACCCATAATGGTACTTGATATTAAATGATGGTAATGTGAATGATGATACAAATACGCAGTTCACAAACAAAATATAATGAAAACATGAATAAATAAAAGTGCTCAGTCCCAGGTATTGGTGATAATCAATATGACAGGTCTTTTCAGCTGTATTAAAGTGCCTTGAGCTAGCTTTAACTCCAATGTTCACTCTTGTGGCACCACTTCACCACGTGTGTAAAATATATCCCCACTCAACAGATAGACCCTCTTGCTGTTTAACAAGAGGAATCAAAGGTGCCTAATGGCTATCCAAGGACCAGGGGTATCCTTCACACCACTCTCCAGTGTCCACCAGTGGCTCCAATGCCAGAATTGTTTGTGAATGAGAAAAGAAGAGAAAGATGGACTTCTCAGTGCAAAAAGCTTCTTGTTTATTTAAAATATATATACGTTGCCAGTAGCATACATAAACGTTTAAAACCATGGGCTTCCCATAGGTACAAAGAGTGAGTAAAGCCGAAAGCCGGTGAACACCAGCGTGCGTTCCACCTACTGGGAGTCCTAATCACCGTGTGTTCCAACGTGACTTGTTTCGTCATTATGCAACGTCTTCAGAAGTCCTCTTTATATGCTTTATTTCTGAGTATTTTCTCTGGAAGTTTGGGGAGTATATGCACAGGCTAATTGGATCAAGAGAAGAGCCTAATTAGTACATCTCATTACATCCCTTAAAAAGGGACATAACCATGTGACCTATTGACTATAGGTCGAAAAACGAAGGTGGGCTGCTCTGACAAACCATGGTTGCAGCAAAGAACATCGCATTACCTATGGCCTGCTTAACTTTATCAAAACCCTACAAAAAGTATCTTAGGCTGGCCATACATTATAGAATTTTCTTGTACAATTTTCCTTTCGATTTACCACAACCATATAATAGGAGGTAAAACCTAAACACTTTAAATTTGTATGCAATCAGGCAGGCCCTTGTATTACATAGTTGAAGGAAAAGCCAGCCAATGACAGTGCGATTACTGATTTTAACGCTCCATTCACTGATGGGGGGAATCCCTCCCATGTAGCCCTTTTGTTCTCCCGAAGGAGTGGGGGGAGCTGTTGCAGGCAGAGCACACAGGGATTATTGCTAGCATCGATAGTCGCTGGCAATCGCATTATAAATCTGACAGGCTGGTTATACCCAAGTTGATTGATCAATCAACTTTGGTACAATCAGCCTGCCTATACATGGTTCGAATCTTGGCCTTTCCCTACTGAAACAGCAGAGATTCGAACGATCTATGGCTGGCTTAAAGGAAATTGAAAAGTCAAATTGTATAATATATGGCTAGCCTTAAAGTGGTTGTAAAGCCACTATATTATGATGATCCAATCCCCTCTGTTAAATAAGCAAAGGTGGCCCACTGCATGTGTTTTATAAAAAAATATGCCTATTTCTACCTGATTTTAGAGTGCCTCCCGGCAAGAGGCTCACGTGACTGCTCGCCACTCTCCTCTCCTGGGCTGACAGCTCCAGTGGGCAGGGCTGAGAACTCCTGCTGACATCAGCTAGGAGAGAGAGAGCGGCCAGCAGTCACATGAGTGCTGGGAAACGCTCTGAAATCAGGTAGAAATCTGCATATTGTTTATAAAACACATGCAGTGGGGCACATGTGCTTATTTAACAGAGGGGATTGTATTATCATCATAATAAAGTTTTATTAGCAGCAGGAGGGGAGGGGTGGGCACTATCATGAGCTGACAGGCAGGAAGCGGTGGGGGGGGGGGGGAGGAGGAGTTCAGAGGAGAGCTGTAGATGACGGAGGCACGTAAACCTACTACAGTGTTAGGGCTCAGCAGCCATGATAAACGGTCGTCAGTTTACAGGGGGAGGGCAGGCTTAGCCAGGTATTCTAGGTTATACAAAGGGCCAAATTACACAGCACAAGCACTGTGATGTATAACATGCTTTAAGAGAACAGGCCTTTTTTTTGGTTTTAGGGAAAACACTTTAAAAGAAAAAAATGGATTCTCTGTTGGCAAATAAAAGTATCAAACAGCATATGAAATAATGGAGCTGCCCAATCTGTCCAGGTAGCTCCTACTCTGTCCACTTTTAGGCGGTCCCTGAAAACTCATCTGTTCAGGAAGGCCTATCCTGCCTTCAGCTAACAACCGAATCTTCTACTTCCCTCATCAGTTCATCCCTCAGTGTTACTACCTTTTGTTTCACCAGCCCCTACCTATTAGATTGTAAGCTCGCAAGAGCAGGGCCCTCCTAACCCTCTTATTAAATTATATTGTTGCTGTATTGCCTTCCTTTATATTGTATTTTGAGAATGCCAATCAGCAGTGCTCAACCTCTAATCAAGAAGTGGAAAATGAGGGGTTCTGTTGAAACCAAACCAGGGTCAGGTAGTATGTTATCAAAAAATACTGGAGGAAAATTTGCGCATGGGACGTGCTTGGACATTGCAACATGACAATGATCCTAAAAGCAAAGCCAAGTCAACCTGTCATTGGCTACAGCAGAATAAAGTGAAGGTTCTGGAGTGGCCATCTCAGTCTCCTGACCTCAATATCACTGAACCACTCTGGAAAGATCTCAAACATGCAGTTCATACAAGACAGCCCATGAATTTACAGGAACTGGAGGCTTTTTGCCAGGAAGAATGGACAGCTTTACCATCTGAGAAGATAGAGCCTCATCCACAAATACCACAAAAGACTTCAAGCTGTCATTGATCTTAAAGGGGGCAATACACGGTATTAAGAACTGGGGTATGTAAACTTCTGATCAGGGTCATTTGGGTCGTTTCTGTTGTCATTAGGATTTAAAAAGAGCAAACACAGTTGATTGATAATAAATGGCTTCACCCAAACATTAACCATGAGTGAAAGAAAAGTTTTTGTGTTATCATCCATATTCTCTGAAAAATGTCCAAGAAATCATAAATTCTGCCAGGGTGTGTAAACTTTTGAGCACAACTGTAAATAAGCTGGGGTTCTGTACAGAAATCTATTAGGCTCTCTTCTTACTCCGGATCTTCCTAAATTCTTTTATCCTTATTTCTCAACCTTATTGTAGAAAAGGGTATAAAGAGAACATACCATTAGCTTCATGACATTATAAAACCCACAACAAATGCAATCATCTGCAGTGTCTTACAACACAGAGCCGGAGCTCATACAGACATCTTGGGATTTACAAGGAGACCTTTGTACTACATAGCTGCTAAGCAGTATTAAAAGACTACAAATCTAAAGCCTTTTTTGCTGGTTCAAGCTAGTCAAGTCAGTTATAGCAATGTCTTCTCAGAAATTACTTCTACCTAAGACAAAACAAAAAAAAAAAAAAAAAAAAGAAGAGAAACTCCACTGTATCCTGGGGCATTACGGGGTTGTAAAATTACACCGAGAAGGGAGACAGGCAGCATGTTGATCTCACACGCATAGATGTTATACACAGGATCCAAAGGTTTTCCAGTTGGCGGCGGCAACCCAAACAGGGGCAAACTCAGTCCGGTCTTGCATGTACATATACTATATTGTCAAACGTATTGGGACGCCTGCCCTTACACGCACATGAACCTTAATGGCATCCCAGTCTTAGTCCATAGGGTTCAATATTGAGTTGGCCCAACCTTTGCAGCTAGAACAGCTTTAACTCTTCTGGGAAGGCTGTCCACAAGATTTAGGAGTTGGTCTATGGGAATGTTCGACCATTCTTCCAGAAGCACATTTTTGAGGTCAGGCACTGGTGTTGGACGAGAAGACCTGGCTTGCAGTCTTCGCTCTAATTTATCCTACAGTACACTGATGGCAGGAGGGGACTCACTCACTGCCATTCATTGAATGCCTTGTATTTTTTTCAAAGATTAAAAAATTCTCTGATTTGACAAGGTGATGATTGTGATGTGTAGCATTGTGTGTAAATTTAACAAGTCAAATGTCGCTTCCACACACCCCCAGGTACAGAAGTTCTGGGACCCCTGTGCTTATAGGGCAGAAGTGAGGTCAGCTTGTGGGCGAACCACCTATACATCTCCTCTAGCCCTGTGAGCACCTCCAGCAGCCATGGTTTCTATCATCAGCAGACAGGGACACTATGTAGATTTGAATTTGACGAGATATGTACTTTAATGTGAGTTGTTCTAACATTTTTAACTTCCTCACATCCGCGCTACAGCCTATATACGGAGCGAGCGCGCATTGGGGAGAATCTGTGTCGGCCGTGTCCCTTGGACACAGCCGATCACAGATCGTGGTGAATGGCCAATCACAGCGGCCATTCACCACGTGATCACGCCGTCCAATGAGAGATGATCTCATATGTAAACATATGAGATCATCTCTCATCGCCGGCGCTCCTTCCTCACACAGAGCCTGCGTGTGAGGAAGGAGGGCGAGCCGTCAGCCGCCGGGGACACACAGCAGTGTAATCAGGGCACTGATCACCAGTGCCCTGATTACTAAAGGTAAAAAAATGCACAAATTGCCCCATCAGTGCCCACAGTGCCCGCCATCAGTGCCCCCCATCAATGCCCACAATCAGTGCCCATAGTGCTGCCAGTCAGTGCCCATCAGTGCCTGCTGATCTAGGCACTGATGAGCACTGACTGGCAGCACAATGGGCACTGAGTGTGGGCACTGATGGTGCTGCCCATCAATGCTCATCAGTGCCGCCCATCGGTGCTCAGCAGTGCCACCCGTCAGTGTCCATCAGTGCCATCCGCCAGTGCCGCCTATTAGTGCAGCCTCTCAGTGCCCAGCAGTGCCACCTCTCAGTGCTCATCAGTGCCGCCTATCAGTGCCGCCTATCAGTGCTCATCAGTGCGGCATATTAGTACCTCCTCATCAGTGCCCATAAGTGCCACCTCATCAGTGCCGCCTCATCAGCACACATCAGTGAAGGAGAAAAATATTTTTTTTTTTTTCAAAATTTTCTGTCTTTATTCTTTTTTTTTGTAAAAAATAAAAAACCCAGAGATGATTAAATACCACCAAAAGAAAGCTCTATTTGTGTGAAAAAAATGATAAAAATTTCATATGGGTACAGTGTAGCATGACCGCGCAACTGTCAGTCAAAGTGTGACAGCACTGAAAATTGGCCTGGATGGGAAGGGTGTTTAAGTGCACAGTAGGCAAGTGGTTAATAAACTGCCCATTGCTGCACTAGACTGGCACTTCCCTTTCTATACAGGGTTCACACACACCCAGGAGCGGTGGGGGAAAGCATGAGATTCTTTGCAGTGCAATTTGAGCCCGTTCATTTTGTATGGACCCAAATCGCACCGCAAAGGTATTGGGAATATTTGCATGAGTACTGGTAATAATCATGCAAATACTCGGTATCGGTGCAACCCTAATTATCAACTTCAGAATTGTGCCCGCTGCTATTTTATTACTTTTCAAACTTGAGCCCTAGTGTGGGTTTTATCTGTGTTTTTAACAAACAAAATAGGTTTCTCTGTGGGCAATAACCGTGTTACTTCTAACAAAAAAATGTGTTTTCACCACACAATTTTAGACAAGCAGCACAAAAAACAAGAAAATCTTTCCGTTTTTGTTTGGGCTCTGGTCTGACATGTGCAACAGGTATTATTGAAGGCTGGCTATTGGAAGAGGAGTTAAATAATATGTTATCCCAAAATTTCATATTCCTGATATGTGCCTCATGTACTTGTATAAAAATGGATTTTTGTAAAATCTTACCGTAAAATCCTTTTCTCTTAAGCTCATTGACAGACGTAGTCCTCCTTGATTAATATCAACTCGGGTTATACTGCCCTCTACAGGAGTAGGACTAGACAGGAAAGAAAACGTTCTGGCCACACCTTAGGGGCAGTATATCCTCTCTCTCTCTGCTACAGCAAATCAGTTATGTCACAAAGCAGTGTTTAGAGAATTTAACCCAACCCAACTCAAAAACAGAGGGGCGGGTACTACATCTGTCAATGAGCTTAAGAGAAAAGGATTTTATGGTAAGATTTTACAAAAATCAATTTTTCTCTGTCGCTCATTGACAGACGTAGTCCTCCTTGATTAATATCAACTCGGGACGTCCCAAAGCAGTACCACAAATGAGGGGTGGGAAAATGGAAATCAAAATCCAATCTAGAAGGCCCAACCGGTGCCAACTAGAAGTTTTAAAGGCTCATCAATCAAGGATGAGACTCAACTGAAATTCCAACGGAAAAAAACCCTCGAGGTAGACCACCGGTCTCCTCAAATTGCGGCCTGCAAAACCTTGCGGCCAAATGAGGCATCCGCCGATGCCATCACATCAACTTTATAACATTTTGTAAAGGTATGCACCGACGACCAGGTGGCCGCCTTGCACACCTGGATCACTGACGCCTGATGGCGGTAGGCCCAGGAAGTACTGAGCGGTCGAGTGGAGTGCGCCTTAACAGGGAACGGAGGATTCAGACCCCTAATCGAATAAGCCTGTACCACCGTCTGTCTAATCCATTTGGAGATAGTCGCGGCAGATGCAGGCAACCCCTTTCTGGGGCCATCCGTGATCACAAAAAGTGAATCCGTCTTACGGAACGGTTCCGTAGCCTTCAGGTATACCCTGATTGCCCTAACCACATCCAAGGAATGCGACGCATATTCCCGAGGATGATTGGGCTGAGGACACAAGGAAGGTAGCACAATATCTTCATTCAGATGAAAGTCTGAAACCACCTTAGGAAGAAAGGATGGCTTCGGATGAAGAACTACCTTATCCCTATGAACCACTAGATATGGGGAATGGCATGATAATGCAGCCAGTTCTGACACCCTGCGTGCAGAAGTGATAGCCACCAAGAAGGCCACCTTCTGGGATAATGTAAGCAAGGGAATCTCCCTGATATGTTCAAAGGGAGGTTTCTCCAGAACCGACAAAACCAAATTAAGATCCCAGGGCGGTAAGGGCGCGCGGACTGGCGGAGCCAAGTGCCGCACCCCCTGGATGAAATTCCGCACCAAGGAATGAGTAGCCAAAGGCTTCTGAAAGAAGATTGCTAATGCTGAAACCTGACCCTTGATGGTGCTCAAGGATAGTTTCTGCTCAACCCCCTTTTGCAGAAAAGCCAAGATTCGGGTCACCGAATAGGTACGTGGGGGAAATCCCAAAGATTCACACCACGCGATATAAGTCTTCCATGTGCGATAATAGACTTTGCTGGAAGTCGCTTTCCTTGCTTTAATTAGAGTAGGAATAACTGAAGCTGACAACCCTCTGTCCTTCAGTACCTGGGTCTCAATGGCCAGGCCATTAAAACCAGCGACTGTAAAGCACGATGGAAGATCGGTCCTTGAGACCGCAGATCCTCCCTGAGAGGAAGTCTCCAAGGAGCGTTCGCGACTAGCATGTCCAAGTCGGCCTGACCGGCTTGACGAGGCTAGCCTAGAATTTCCAGGATAACTGGAGTTCCCTCCATCTCTATCCTGCGGAGAAATCTCAGCAGCAATCTGAGAGGAGGGAAGACATATAGTAGCTGACACTGCCTTTACAGGCCGTTGAGCGCGTCTGCTGCGTCCGCTAGAGGATCGCGGGCGCGCGTTACCAACCTCCGCGCCTTCCTGTTGAGCCGATATGCCAACAGATCCACCTCCGGGATGCTCTGATGAAGACACAGATGGTGAAATCCTTGGTGATCGACCTAAGTCATCACCCTGATATTGTCTGACTGGATCCGAACCAGGCTGCCCTAGAGCTTCTTGGTCCAGGCAATCCGACAAAGTCTGATCGCTCTCTGTTCCCACACATTTATCAGAAACTTGATTCCTATCAGGAGTGATGATTTCTCCTGGTTGAGCATTAGAGACCGAAGTCACCACACTAGAGGCTCCTTGGTCCGCTTGCTCAACCGGATCCGATTCCTGGAGGGAACTGAGAATGATCTTTGGAAAAGGTAAAGAAAATGATCTGTTTAGGGAACAGGAACTACCGCTCCCTGTAGCACCTAAATGTTGGAAGGGAAGAATCGCACCGGTAGCAGTGATCGACACTCTATCTTGTATCCTGATCATATGATCTCCTGAACCCCTTAGTCCGGGATTCAGGAAAGCCCTAGATCTGAACACCGGTGAAGACGTCCCCCCACCCCTAAGCCGGGTGGGGGCGCACCTTCAGGCTGTATTAGCCTTAACTTCAGGTTTGGCTGAGTCGGCCTTTTGTTTGCCCGACCAGCGCCTCTTGAACCCTCCTAGAGGGGCTTTGCCTTTCCCGCTCACCCCAGCGGAGCGAACGAACCCTTTATGAGCAGCAAAGAAAGGTCCACGCTTGTTACAAGGTCCTTTAGCTTTAGCAGCCTGCGGCAAAAAAGTGATCTTGCCCCCAGTGACATCCTTAATGATCTCATCTAGGGTGGCCCCAGGGTCTCCCCTGAAAGGGGAGATTCGCCAAGGCTTTTTTGGAACCTAGATCTGCCGACCAGCATCTTAACCACAGCACACGTCTGAGGACTACCGCTGACATCGATGCATGCCCTAACAAGGGGGTGGCATCCAGGGCTGCGTCACAGACGAACTGCAGTCCTTGTATAATTTGTTCCATCAAATCAGATGCTGCCTGGGGGATACCTTTCCCCTTTAGGTCATGGCGTAACAATTTTGCCCATTCCGTTAATGTCTGTGAAACGAAACCAATGACAATCACTGGTCTAAAGGCTGACCCTATCAGGGAAAAAATAGTGCGGGACTCCGCTTCCATTTTCCGATCCACCGGATCCTTAAAGGACGGAGCATCCTCCAACGGGATAACAGTGGCTTTATTCAGTCTGGAAATAGGTGGATCCACCACTGGTGGTACCCTCCATTTCTTAATGAGGGATTCCTCAAACGGATAGCGTCTAGCAATGCGCTTGGAAACAGTAAGGGTACGTTTTGGATGATCCCATTCCTCTTTAATTTTATTACCAAAACATTTGGGTAAGGGAAAAACCTTCGCCGTCTTGGTAGGTTTACTAGTACCAAAGGGAATTTCCATCTCGGTTACCTCTGCCGGTAAAACCTCAAGTCTTAAGGTTTCCCGGACCGACACAACTAGTGCGTCCACCAATGCTTCTTCTTGTGCTATGGCGGAAGCAGGAACGTCCTCCTCACTGTCTGAGGGAACTTTACCTGAGACAACAGCCCCTGCAGAGGGACCTGCAGCTGTAATGACCATCTCAGAATCTGAAGTATCAGATGAAATAGGGGTAGGCGGGGGGTCGCTTTCTTGACCCCCGTCCCTGACAGTCCATCTCCACCCGGGATACCAAAGACTCCAAAACTGCTGTAAATGCATCAATATTCTGTGAACTGGGAGGGTCCTGCGGCCACCTCGAGGGGATCAGGTGGGGGTACCTGTGTGGCAGGGTCCATGATTATTCCAGACACTTGCCGGGAAAAAATAATTTGCAAAAAAAAAATGTTTTTTTTTTTTCCCTTTAGACCCCCAGCGCCACAGCTCCCCTCAGTGTTACCTGCTTTAGGACCCCTACAGAGAGAGAGAGAGAGAGAGAGAGAGACCCCAAGGCTCACCACTTGATGCTCAGAAGTTTCAATACAACCTGTTCCAGCACTGTCTATTACAGACAGGAAGTCTTTGGCTGGCTTTCCCGGGTAAAAGGAGGCGGCTCCGCCCCTTTAGACGCCTTCCGGCGCCTCCCCATAGCTCCTCGAGGTGTTTGGACACCTCAAACATGGCCGCCCCCATGCTGGAGACACGAGGCTACGCCAATATGGCGGCCTCGTGCGATCTGCAAGACAATGGTGGCAGCCTGTGTAGGATAGCGGCGGCTAGCAGCGGCCTGCGGGATGTATGTATTCGGCCTGCGGGAGTGCCTCGGCCCCACAAACTTCACCATGAATGGTGATAAGCCTGGCCGGCGGTACAGGACCCTGGCGGGCCGCATGCGGTCCGTGGGCCGTCGGGAGGCTGTGCAGCCTGTGGAAATGACTGGTTGCTGGAGGAATGGCGATCTGGACTGCAGTACTCAGGCATAGGCATCGGCCTGTGTACACCTCTGACAGGTAGGATACCTTTTACTTCAATAGTAATGCCCTTTTAGTACTGCCACTGACTTCAGTCACCCTTACAGTCTTACAATGACTTTAGATAGTCAGCTCCCAAACCAAGCCTCCTGGTTTCTATTCACAAAAAATCACACTCAAATTGGGGGATCTGTGACCTGTTATAGGATAGAGGGGAGACCCATCCTACCATCCCAGAGAGGGGCCCGCGTCCACCACAAACCCGACAGGGGGAGAGGGGGAACATTCTACTCACCATACCGGAACCAGGCGGGCGCCAACTCCTGACAGAACCCCTCTCCACCGGGGTGGGGGGGCTGTCGACCAATACGGACGTTGTGACTCTGTTGGTCATTGGCGTCCAGGCGAGACGTTTAACTCGCAGGGTCAGTCCCCGTCCAGTGGGACTATGTCGCGGACGACCCAGCGCGGAGCTATGGCCTGCACGCGCTCGTAGGCTGAACTGGGGTGACCACTGGATCTCAACATCCAGCCCGTCGCCCAGTTCCAGCTTGCTTGCTTGAAGATCTCACAGGAACACTGGAGAAAAAAGCTGTCTAAAAAAATCTTTCTAAGAAAAAAATCCTGCCAGGACCGAAGATCCTAGCAAGGCATCTAGGTCCTTACTCCTAACTAGACAGAAAAAAACTGATTTGCTGTAGCAGAGAGAGAGAGAGAGGATATACCCTCTGGGACTGCCCCTAAGGTGTTGCCAGAACGTTTTCTTTCCTGTCTAGTCCTACTCCTGTAGAGGGCAGTATAACCAGAGTTGATATTAATCAAGGAGGACTACGTCTGTCAATGAGCGACAGAGAAAACATATCCTGTTTTTGTATTGCGTCTTTTGTATGAAATTCCTGTTGTTCCTGCCAGTCCTTCTGCTTCCCCATTTAAAAAAACTGACCACACTAAGCAGGAGAGCACATTGTGGTCAGTTCTCTAGTAGAGATGGGCTCAGGCGTGTTTCAGGATCCTAGTTCTCACCCACCTGCCCAATCCCTCCAGGAAGCAGACACTGCACACCGCTAATCGCGGGTAGGGAGACATTTCCCGGTCCGCAGCTGCACAGACTGGGAAATTTTTCACTGCAAGTGATTAGCAGTGTGCAGGATCGGGCAGGTTGGTTTAGACTAGGATCTAAAACACACCTGAGCCCATCTATTCTCTAGCTTTGCTGCTGCTCCTCCAATGATCAGACTTGTCCCGACACCACCCCGGTGCGCCCCTCCCCCCCTCGGACAGTCATTCACTGGGAAGATCAGTGCCCCGTTGCTTCTCCCCCCAGCTCTTATGCAGCTGAGAACAGAGGGAACAGGATAAAATGCAATCACTATGGCTCCATTTATAACCAAGCATCCAAGCATACTGCAGAAATACCTGCTGCATGGTGGATTTGTTTTAAAGATTTTTGTGGCGCATTTTTTGGAGCGCCACCCTTCATTTGAATGGGCCTCCTACCACTCCAAAATTGTGCCAAAAAAGCTCATGTACCAAATTTGGGCAAATTTGAGCGAGGAGTTTGGCGTTGCATTTTATGCTGTGATTTTGGCACGCATTGTCGCTCGACAATCAGGGCAAAAATCGCACAGAAATAATGACATTGCACATGCATTCCCTGTTTTGCCACGATTCCAGTATGCTCAAGTGTGAAAAGAGCCTTATAAAAAAAAGAGGGAGAAAAAAAAAAAAAAATTTTATATATATATTAATTTTTTTTTTTTTTTTTTTTTTTTTTATTGAACTACAGAAAATCATTCCTTAACAAAGGAGGTCTGTGCCCCTTTTGTTAATTTGGCACAGGATCCAATAAGTTTTCTCAGTTTAGAAGAAAGGTGCAGCCTTTATGCCTTCACCACTCTGTTAATCCCCTTCTTGGGAGCTTGATGTGCTGTATTCTTACCAGTCACATCGTTTTGAGGACTACAGAACCCCACACCAATCTATATTCTAGATTGTAAGCTCTAACGAGCAGGGCACTCTAAATCCTACTGTATTGAATTGTATTGTAACTGTATTGTCTTCCCTCATATTGTAAAGCGCTGCGCAAACTGTCGGCGCTATATAAATCCTGTATAATAATAATAATATACAGAAGAGGAGAGGGGAAGGTTTCACTAGTCCTGTCCTGTTTAAGTTGTCCTGATACAGTAGGATGCTAATTTCAGGCTATAAAATTTGAGGTAGTTGAGTTTTATAATATTGTTGTTTTGGTATAGATGCAACTAAAGAACATGAAGCACATCGTATTTTTTTCTGAAAGGCAGCAGTTAATTCAGGAATTTTTACAGGCAACAGACTCCAAATACAAAAATGTCTTGTGTTTTGAAAATAAAATTGCTGCTACATAGCTACTGAGATGTTATCGGAGTTCAGACTACACCTTTGAAGTCTGACCAAAAAGATGTGGATGTATTTACCACAAATATTTTCTTTTTAACTGCGATAACAGATGACAGAGTCAGGGCAGTAACGTTCTAACATGTAGTAAAGTAATATACATGAAGAAAATACAACGCAGTAAGTAAAAATAACATTAGAGATGACAGCTTCGAATGATGTATGACAGTTCTCACAAGTTCAAAAATAACAAAGGAAATCACCATCTTACAAAGTACAGTATAGTTCTTCTACAAATACATATCTGGTTTTATCAGGACCGACTTATAAATATTACAGAAAATACCCAGATTCCAGCTGACATTCTGGAGAAGAAGCAGAGTACAAAGTAAAGACTCACACACACTATCAGATTTATCAGATTCATTTTTGTAAATTTTCTGTCCCATGCTAGTCTCATATGGAAAGTGAAGAGGTTACTTTCATGCGAAAATTCTCTTACGACAGAATTCAACTTCAGAAGCGATGTCATGTGTTGAATGTTTTTGTATGTATTCTTTCATTTCCAAGCATGCGTAGTCTAGCTCTTACCTTTTTTTTTTTTTCTTTTTTGGATGAAAACTACTAATTAAAACGAAAATCGGACATTGTGTTGACGTACGGTAAAAATGTATAGCCTGCACGATCCGTTTTTGTCGTTGGAAAATTCATAATTGGCTGTTGAAAGCACTATACTAACGATCAGAAATCGGCAGATAGTTCGTCAGATGAAATTTTACTTCTGATTTTCTTATCGAGTGAACGGGTCTTATCTGTCTGGGACAGGAAGTAAATATCTCCCTAAAAAGGGGACACAGCCTGTAAATAGAAAAATAATAGAAATTCAAACCCTTCACAAAAAAAAAAAAAAAATGAATTTTTCCTACAGCTTACATGTAAAATCCATTTCTTGGAGTACATCACGGGACACTGCAGCCGTATTCATTACTATATGGGTTATACGCCACCTATAGGTGAATATACACTGGCAACCAATCAGACAGAAGTCCCCCCCATATAACCCCTCCCATACAGTAAGTACCTCAGTTTTGTAGCAAGCAATAAACATCCCAGACAAGAGGGGAGGGACCTCTGTGTCCCATGATGTACTTCCAAGAAATGGATTTTACAGGTAAGCTGTAGGAAAAATCCATATTTCTTTATCGTACATCATGGGACACAGAGCAGACATATTCATTACTATATGGGACGTCCCAAAAGCAATGCACTTGAGGGGAGGGGGGGGGGGGAGATCCTTAAAATACCGCCATCAGACCACAGAAGATCTACATAGCTGCCTGCAGAACACTGGGGCCAAATGCAGACTCTTCCTTGGTCCCAACATTCACTTGATAGAGTCTAGTGAATGTATGACTATGCGACTTTGCAAATCTGAGCCATAGAAGCTTGATGGCAAACTGCTCAAGGGGCACCTACTCTTCTGGTAGAGTGTGCCTTTACCGGAAAAGGTGGAACCTTCCCTTTGAAACCATATGCCAGGATAATAACCTGGCGAATCCATTGAGAAATAGTAGATTTAAATGCTGCCTGCCCTTCCCTGGGCCTTTCCGGCAGCACGAACAAAAAGTTGGTCTGACAAATCTGAGCTGACCTTTTCAAATAAATCTTGAATGCATGTACTACATCAAGAGAATGTAATAACTTTTCCTCTGCTGTTTGAGGATTTGGAAAAAAGGAAGGGTGTATAGTGTCCTGATTTAAACGAAAAGCAGACACCACCTTGGGCACAAAACCTGGGTGTGGACGTAGAATTAACCTATTCTGATGCAATATCAAGAATGGCTCTTTACAAGAAAGTTGCTAAATTGGATAATTTTCTGGCTGAAGTTACTGCAACCAAAAAGACCAATTGTCTGGTCAACAGAACAAGAGGGATATGCCACAGGGGCTCAAATGGCTATTTTTGTAAATACAAGCCCGGTAAGGCCAGCATGGAGCAGTTAAGATGATCGGAATCCCTTCTGCCTTGATCCTGCCTAGAAGTACTGGCAAAAGCTTGAGAGGAGGGAAGACGTAAACCAGACAATACCGACCCCCACTGGGCCATCCTCTGGCATTAGCCAGAGGATCCTGTGACCGAGACACAAAGTTCTGCACCTTTCTGTTAAGCTGAGACGCCAACAGATCAACCTCGGGGATGCCCCCCCCCGGAGACAACTGATGAAACACCTCCCGGTGAAGGGATCACTCCCCTTGGTCCAATAACTGCGGACTGAGGTAATCCGCCTGCCAGTTTTCTACTCCAGGAACGTGTACGGCAGAGAGGGCTGGAAGGAACCGTTCTGCCCATCTTAGAATGCCGGCTACCTCCAGAGCCGCCAAGACACTTCTTGTGCCCCCTTGGTGATTGACATTAGCCACGGCCATGGCATTGTCCGATTGAGTGCGCACTGGACATCCCTGAAGACAATCCGTCCAATGGTCCAGGCCCAGTCTGATTGCTTCCAAGATCGAGTTCCAAGACATTGATTGGTAGTCTGGACTCTTCCAGTGTCCAGATTCCCTGAGCAGAGACACTGCTCTTGTCCCATCTTGTCCCATATGGCCAGAATCTCCCTTGCAGGGACCTCATATGGAACTGTGCAAACAGAACTGCCTCGAAGGTAGACACCATCAGGCCCAGCACCCGCATGTAAGCCCGGAGGGATGACCATCTGCTGAACATTAGGAAACAAATTGCAGCCTGTAATTTCTGGAGTTTGTCCAGAGGAAGGATCACTCAGGCTAAGGCCGAGTCCAGAGTCAGACCCAGATAGTCCAGCTTTGTGGACAATCAGAGCAAACTACTGAAAATTCATAATCAAGCCAAACTCCTCAGAGTACGTATAGCGATTTCCAGGTTTACCACCAGAGAAGTAGGGGACTCCGCTCGCAGAAGGAGGTCGTCCAAGTAGCCCAGTACCACAATCCCCCATTCATGTATGCTAGCACCGGGGCTAACACTTTTACTAAGACCCAGGAGCAGAGGCGAGACCAAAGGTTAACGCTACAAACTGATAATGCTCCTCTCCCACAGCAAAGCGGAGCAAAGGCTGGTGCCTGGCACATACTGGAATGTGAAGGTAAGCATCCTTGGTGTCGATAGAGGCAAAAAAATCCCCCTGATGCAGGGATGCTACCACCATGAGAATGGACTCCATCGTGAACTTCTGAACCAGCACAAAGCAGTTTAGCGCCTTGAGGTCCAGGATTGGATGCACCTTGCCTTCCTTCCTGGAACTGAAAACAGGTTTGAGTAAAAACCCTGAAAACCTTCTGAAGTCAGAACTGGAACAATCACCCCTTGAAGCAACATGTCTTGTACTGCCCCAAACAGACCCTGTAAACCGTCCGGGGACAGGTGCAAGTTGGAAGGAAAGTGAAGCTCGATCTTGTAGCCAGACTGAATGACTTAGTGGACCCACTTGTCTTGTACCAGGGAAGTGCACGGGTCTGAAAACCAACGAAGATGTCCCCCCATCCCCGATACGGGTGAAGGGGGAAACCTTCATGCTAAAGGAGCCCGCTCTCAGCTTGCCAGATCAGGTTCATTTGGATCCTCCAGAGGAGGCTTTGAAAGGCTCAGAGCCCATGTCAATCGACCCTGAGGGACGGAAAAACTTCTTATGAGCCAAGAAAAAGGTCCCACATCTGCAACGAGGTTCCTTGCCCTTGGTAGCCTGCAGAAGAAAAGTACTCTTTCCCCCTGTGAGACTTTTAATGATGTCATCCAGGGTAGCCCCAAACAGGCGATCTCCTTGAAAGGGGAGATCAGTCAAGGCCTTTTTAGAAGTCTGGTCCACAGACCAGCATTTGAGCCAAAAGACACGTTGAAGGACCACTGCCGGAACAGAGAACCGAGCCACTAGGGGAGCCGCATCCAAAGAGGCACAGATAAACAACTGCAGCAAAGGCAGGGGGGAGCTGTTCTCCCTCCAGGTCATGGCGTAAAAGCTTAGACCACTCGGTCAGAGTCTGCGACACCAGGGCAATGGTGAGTACCGGCCTCAGCTCCAAACCAGCCAGAGTGAACATATTGGACTCTTCAACTGGAATCATAGTTGCCTTGTTCAATCTGAAAACAGGAGGGTCCACCACCGGTGAACAGTCCTCTTCTATATGCCCACTCCTCATAGGAATAACGCCTAGAAAAAATCGCTTAGGGACCCCAAGGGAATGCTTTGGTCGTCCCCACTCTTCAGTGACAATTCTGTCAAAATAGGCGGGGAAAGGAAACCCCTTTGCTGCTCTGGGTGGCTTGAGTGCTAAAGGGAACCTGTGCCTCCGTCGCAGCTGCATCCTTCATCTTCAAGGTCTCATGCACAGATACAATCAGTGCTTCCACCACTGTCTGAGGATTCCAGGCGTGTGGTTGCAGACCCAGCAGGGTGACACTCGTCCGCAGCGGTCGAATCAGATTCAGAATCTGGTGAGACAGATGAGGCAGGGGAAGACGCAGGGCGCTTTTTGCTAGCCTGACGCCCGAAAGCCACCTTCACCCGGGACACAAAGGACTCCAGGACCGCCGTCAGAGCATCGATGGATTAATTAGGACCAGAGGGCCCTGCAGCCTCAGAGAGGGGTTGGGGAGATGTGCTCCAAAGACTCAGTCACCAGGGGGCCCCCACAAAAAGTAAAACACTGCAAAGGGATGAAAGGGGGGTGCCTGACGGCAATAAGGTGAACCCTGGGGTTCAACCGTCCCAAGGAGGGGCCCACATCCACCCCAAAACTCTTCAGGGGGAGAGGGGGGGGGGACAGGTACTCACCATGCCAGGAGCCCGGCAGGCACTGCTCCAGGCAGGCACTACTCCAGACAGAATCCCTCACCATTGAAATGGGGGGCTGTCGGCCAGGAGGAATGCTGTGACTCAGGCAGAGACCCGGTTGTATGCGATCTTGCGAGGCGTTTAACTCGCAGGCCAGCCCCCGTCCAGTGGGGCTATGTCACGGCCGACCTAGCGCAGAGTTCCTTTAGCAGAGAGTATACCCCCTGGGACTGACCATAGGCACAGCCAGATTCTTTTTCTACCCATTGTCTTACTCCTGTAGGGGGCAGGATAACCCAACTGTTATGAAGATGAGGAACTGTGTCAGTCAATGAAGAGAAAAAATTATTTTGGGTTGAGGATTAGCTTCACATCCAGCTAAGCTTCATGCTTTAAAGCACAGGTGTCAAACACAAGGCCCGTGGGCCGAATGTGGCCCCCCAGGCCATTTCATGTGGCCCTCGCACCTCTCCTGCAGCTGAGGCACCCCGCGCCCTTGTCTTTGCCCCCACCTTGTCTCAGTAGTCGGCAGCAGAGAGGACAGGACTCCTTTGCCAGATCCTGTGCTTCTCTGTGCTGCTGCAGAAAGGCTGGTCTTTGCCCACCCCCTCCCCCCCCCTCCTCAGCAGTCTGAGGCAGAGAGGAGTGCAGAACTCCCCCTACAGATCCTGCACCTCTCTGTGCAGCAACAACACCACCTTGTCTCTGCCTCCCCTGGTCCCAGCATTCAGCAGACTCTGTAAGCTGACTCCAGCCCCCCTCTGGTCCTACTCCAGACCTTGCACTTTCTTTTTCCCAGATCCACACGCATTATTCCTGGCAGTAGCACAAGGTAAGGTGGTGCATTGTGATGTAAGGAAGGGTGGGTGACTCTTGAATTATGATAGTGGGGGGCTCTTGACATCTCAAGTAAGGGTTTAAGGGGGGGTGGGGTGCTCTGGACATCTAATCCTAAAGATATAACCGGCCCTTTGGGGGCAAACAATAATGCTGATGTGGTCCGCGATGAAATTGAGTGTGACACCCCTGCTTTAAAGAAACCCTGTCACCAACTACAAAACAAAATGTATATAAAAGCACATTATTGCTTATTTGAAGCATCCCCACACATAAATAATTTTTAGTCACTAGCAATGTGCTGCTAAACACGCTAGCAAATTTGACCTCTTCAGTAAGAGTCTATTACCAACACAGCCCCCTCCAAGCTTGCACATCATAGCCCTCTCCTCTTCTAAAAGAATATAGTTACTGTCTATGCTGGCCAAGCTCCTCTGTCCATCCCCTCACCGCCTACATAACCTTTTATGCAGCTACCAATGGAGAACTGAAGGGTAACACTATAAAGTGTCCTTTGAGTGACAACTCGGAGTCGGCTGGAGCTGCTGACATCAGATGGTGACACCCAGAAGAAATCTCAGGACTTTTCAATGTCTACAAACAGGAAGCTTTTACAGGTAAATGGCAAGTCTAAAATACATTAAATGCACATATAATCTTATGGGAAGATTGACATACATATTAATTGTCTGTCCTAAAGCCTGGTACACACAATGAGATTATCGAATAAACTAACCTTTTTTTTTTTTTTTGCATGCTTGTTTCCATATCGAAAATGAGGATTACTAAAGTCACACAAATTCTCGTGTGACAGAATTAAACTTTGGAAGTGATGTAATGTGTTGTATTTTCGGACTAAAACTGTACTGATTAAGCAAAAATTGTACGAGAAAAAAATGGTGCGTTTGTCCCATTTGAATAATTTTGCACGACCTGTCCTGATTGGCTCTTGAAAGCTGTGGCTTAAGGGTCTCTTTAACCACTTGCCTACTGTGCACTTAAACCCCCTTCCCATCCAGGCCAATTTTCAGCTTTCAGTGCTGTCACACTTTGACTGACAATTGCGCGGTCATGCTACACTGTACCCATATGAAATTTTTATCATTTTTTTCACACAAAGATAGCTTTCTTTTGGTGGTATTTAATCATCTCTGGGTTTTTTATTTTTTACAAAAAAAAAGAATAAAGACAGAAAATTTTGAAAAAAAAAAAAGTTTCTTATTTTCTGCGAGTAAATTTTGAAAATAAATTTTTCTCCTTCACTGATGTGCGCTGATGAGGCGGCACTGATAGGCTGCACTGATGAGGTGGCACTTATGGGCACTGATGAGGTGGCACTTATGGGCACTGATGAGGTGGCACTTATGGGCACTGATGAGGAGGTACTAATATGCCGCACTGATGAGCACTGATAGGCGGCACTGATGAGCACTGATAGGCGGCACTGCTGGGCACTGAGAGGTGGCACTGACGGGTGGCACTGATAGGCGGCACTGGTGGGCACTGGCGGACACTGACGGGCGGCACTGATGAGCACTGATGGGCAGCACCATCAGTGCCCACACTCAGTGCCCATAGTGCTGCCAGTCAGTGCTCATCAGTGCGGCATATTAGTACCTCCTCATCAGTGCCCATAAGTGCCACCTCATCAGTGCCCATAAGTGCCACCTCATCAGTGCCCATAAGTGCCACCTCATCAGTGCAGCCTATCAGTGCCGCCTCATCAGCGCACATCAGTGAAGGAGAAAAATTTATTTTCAAAATTTACTCGCAGAAAATAAGAAACTTTTTTTTTTTCAAAATTTTCTGTCTTTATTCTTTTTTTTTGTGGGCATTGATGGGGGGCACTGATGGCGGGCAATTTGTGTATTTTTTTTACCTTTAGTAATCAGGGCACTGGTGATCAGTGCCCTGATTACATTGCTGTGTGTCCCCGGCGCTGTGAGGCTCCCCCTCCTTCCTCACACTGCAGGCTCTGTGTGAGGAAGGAGCGCCGGCGATGAGAGATAATCTCATATGTTTACATATGAGATCATCTCTCATTGGACGGCTTGATCACGTGGTGAATGACTGGCCATTCACCACGATCTGTGATCGGCTGTGTCCAAGGGACACGGCCGACACAGATTCTCCCTGATGCGCGCTCGCGGGAGCGCGCGGGGAGAGTCTTTCTGGGAGGCCGTTTAAAAACGGCCTCCCGAAAATTCAAGTCCGCGCTGCAGCCGTATATAGGCTGTAGCACGGATGGCAGGTAGTTAAAAAGAGTTACACAAAAATAATTCAATCATGTTACAAGAATAAAAATTTGGATTAGACAGGAGCTTGACACATTTTTTCTTTTAACTAAAGTATCAGTATGAAAATTCCTGGCTAAGATTTTGATTGCTGCATCTCTGATCCCACCAAACCTAAAGTAGATTTTTTTTTTTTTTTTTTTAAGCCTCGTCTGTCTGGATTGCAGGTATGAGGTTACAAGCGTGGAATGTTCTCAAGTGACCCACGTAGGATTCCAAAACTGCTGGGGTAGTACTAACCCAAACCTCTTCTACATCATACGATGTTGGCAGAACAAGGTCAGTTTAAAGATTGATATCACTGTTCTAAAGCTGCCCATACGCGATTTGAAATTTGGCCGGTTCAGCAGGGACCAGCCGAATTTTGATCCACGTATGGGTACTGTGGTTGAGCCCAGGTTCACACTGGGGCCATTTTGAAATAGTGAGAGTCCAGCTAACTTGTACAATTTCAAGCCAAGATTTCAGTCTGACTTTGGGGGCAATTTCACAGACATCTGTGCGGGTTCCTGCACAGATGCTTATGAAAATTGAACCCCTAGACCAAAACAAGCAGTTTACTCCTGCAGTGGACACACCCCAACTGCAAAAAAAAAAAAAATTGCCCAAAGTTCAGCTTTAAGGGCTAAGGAAGGCCATACATTATACATTTTTTTTCCCCCGTTCAACCAGCGGGTTGAATGAAAAAAGGATGGGGAATCACTCTCACTGTGCTATTTTATCACAGTGGGGAGCCCTTCCCGCCATAAAAAATACTTTATGCCTGCATATTTCATGTCCTAAAAGTACACGTATCCTTTAAATCCAAATAGTATGTAACAAGATACTTATCCAACCATCTTACAGATGTAATTGGTACTTGTATGATTAATCAGTCACACCAGTCTGACCGGTATTGAAAATCTTTACCCTTTGTCAGTCTAAACTTTTAGCCAGTGTTAAAACGTCACTAAACACAATACAGAAAAATACAAATTTAAATTCAATACCATAATTTGTAATCAGTGTCGTACCTTATAATAGGCTCTGTTCACGCTTTCCAGAATCTGGCTTTCCATTGCTCTCTGCTTAAACTTCCTTTATGAGGGTGGCGACATTCTGTTTACATGCCCCTCATGTGTGTGAACGTAACCACCCTACTTGGCTTGCTCCCAAGAATGACTACATACCGACACAGCTAGCACCAGTGCATAATAGCACAGGAAAACAATGCTGTCCATACCACAGTATTTGGTGGCTGACAGTAGTGGGCAGGAGCAGCAATAATGTAATGTGTGATGCTTGTACAGTATCAAAGACAGGGGCAATTTTAGAACAATGCACAGGATCCAAATATACGCACACTGCTCATAGCAAGAGACAAGTGGGGAGAAACTAAATTTGCCAGGGGCGGTGTGCAGGGATAAAGCAAAAAAAGAGAAAATTAAACTGTAAGCACACTTTAGGCAGAGTGGATCCGCCTGCTCAGCAGGGGATCTCTGAGCAGGCAGATGACAGGTCAATGTCCGCTACGCTATGCAGAGTGGACACGGGCACAGCTTGCTCGCCTCTATGGGGTGGTCGGATGGAAATTAACTGCATGTCCGTTTCCATCCGATCAGATGGCAAACGTATCACCATCTGTCTGTTTTTAGCAGACCGGATGCCAGCGGACCACTGACATTCGCCACCCCATAGAGAGCTCTGGATGGTCTGATCGGGTCTGCCTGAAAAACAGAAAGGAAAAATGGGCCTAGGCCCACGTTCACATTAGTCCGATTTGACATGTGATTTGACATGTCAAATCACATGTCAAAACAGAGCCAATACCCGGCAATTGCACCGTCCAACGCTGACTTTGCGGCGCCGCACTGATTCCCAAATGTAGTTTCTGTACTACTTTTTGCGACTTCAGGGGGCGATTTCCATAGATATCTATGCAGGAACGCTCACAGATATCTGTGAAACACCGCTGACATCCGATTTTGCTTCCTTTCCGTTTTTGAACGGAGGAAAAATAGGGTTCTGTTCCGTTCCAAAAAACGGAACAGAACTGAAAGGAAGAAAATCGGATGTCAGCGGATGGTATTCCGCTGACATCTGCAATGCCATAGACTTACATTATGTCCGTAAATCATCCGCAAAAAATAGGAAGATTTGCTGACATACGGAGTGCCCATGTGAAAGGGCCCATAATTAGGCTTTAATAGAAAAAAAAAAAAACTGGAAGCCGATTGGTTTCTATGCAGAACTGCACCAGATTTTGCATTCTGCAGTTTTAGTAAATCAGCCCCTATTATGTACACATAAAAATTAAGTGGGATTGCCTAATATTTATTTATTGCTTAGAATCCGTTTTTCGGGTAGAAGGTTTAGTGACACTGATCTGAACAAAGCTAGCACTAAACTGTGAGACACAGGGAGGGACACGTCAGTTCAGGCTTCAGTAGGATCTTCATCAGATAGTCTGACACCTCACAGTGCTTAAACCAAAAGTGGGATACTGGCTTAAGGCTCGTACACACTTGACGAAAATTGGACGAAATATCCTCTGATTTTTCTCTCTCATGCTCAGCGGTCATAACCGTTTTTAGTTGACATAATGTTCACAAAATTTCTCGTCCGATTTTTTTTTTTTTGGGACACTTGCTCCTAGACTTCCGGGTCGTCAGCAACTTCAGATCATGCATGGTGTTTCGTATCCAATTTTTTGCGGACATACCTCATACACATTGAACGAAAATTGGTCGTCTGTGGACGGACGATAAAAATATTGGTGTTCGTCCCTCCGTTTTTTTTTGTTGAAAATGTCAGCAAGGGCTGCTGAAAGTTGTGTAAACACTAGCCGAAAATCGTACGATTTTACCTCGGACAGGAATTTTTGGGCAGATTTTCTACTAGTGTGTACCCCACTTTATAGAGTTCCTCATGTTTGCTAAAACAACTAGATATTCTTTACAAAGCAAACTTCTTAACAGCTTGAACATAACCTCAAAAAAATATAAAATAAACACACCAATTTTACAGTTTTCCTTGCAAAAATTGTAACCAAAGGAGTCTGGAAATCCGAATAATGTAGAAGACAGTGTTAGGCTACATATTTCTGCAATGGACCATTCCAACAAATAACTTCAGAAAAAAGACAACCGTTGTATCAGTTTTTCTTAATGCAAACCTGCGCTTTACCGACTCAGTGTAAATATAAGGTTTGCTTAAAGGATAAGTTCACCTTAAAAAATAAATAAATAAATGCACTTCTTTTCACAAGTAAGGCCCCTTTCACACAGGCGGACCGCTCAGATCCGCCTGTTCGTTTTTTTTGGCGGATCTGAACGGTCCCCCCATGCATTCCTATGGGGCATCGGATGGCAGCGGAGACATGTCCGCTGACATCCGACCCGATCCGTCAAATCTGGACGGATGGAAACCCTATTTTCCATCCGTCCAGCGGATCGGATTGGATGGGATCGGATGAGAACGGACAGACGGTCCGTTCCCATCCAATTTTCCCCATAGAGATGCATTGGGGAACTGACAGTTGTGTCTCCGCACACAGCGCGGAGACACAGCTGTCCTCCTGCTGCTCAGCGGGGGATCGGCAGCTCGATCCCCCGCTGAGAAAAACGGAATCCGTCCGACGGACGGAAAGTGTGAAAGGGGCCTAAAAAAAAATGCATTCATTTTTTATTACTTAAAGCGTAGAAAGCATTGCACCATCAGCAGATCACAGGTGCCATGCAGGACTCCTGCTGACTTCCCAGTGTATCTGTCTGTTCGTACTACCAGAGTACAGAACTGCGCCATGGTAGTTCATTGAAACTACAAGCCGACAGCCACAAAGGCATTCACAAAACTCTGTAAATAAATGACGCAGACGGGCGTGACAGCAAGCGGGGGGGGGGGGGGAGAATATCCCCCATTTGCTGTTACTAGAGGCAGTAGAGCAGGTAGCGGTTGCAGGAGTGGGAACGCATTACATTTTCCACTCTAAAAACAGGTGGAACATGTAAGGCTCCTATTACACCAGCGGACCAATTGGGTTCGCCTGTCAGTTTTTCAGGCGAACCCGATCAAACCACCTATTAATCTCTATCGGGAAGTGGATGTCAGCAGACATGAGTTCACTGGCATCCGATCCGATAAAATCCACTAAAAATAGATAGGTTTGCCATCCGTCCAGTGGATCAGATTGGATGACAATCAGATTGGAATTTCGACTGCCCCATACAGGAGAGCGGGCTAGGTCCGTTCTTCATAGCGGAGCGGACACAGACCTGTCATCCGCCTGCTCAGCAAGCATCAGCAGAGAGATTCCCTGCTGAGCAGGCAGATCCTCTCCATCTGAAAGGGGCCTAACATGTTCCCAAAGGTGAACTTATCCTTTAAAGCCGGAATTAATCTGCTTATATTTTGCCTACCCTGGTTCCTCCCTTCCAATATAATGCTAATGACATCTTAAATAAAATCTTAATTTTTTTTAATTTTCAGTAAATGCCTTTAAACATCATTGGATCTCTGTTCTGCTCTACACAATGCAGGACGATCTTGGCTGGTGGGAGTGGATGGCAGGGTTCCGTACATAGCATCCTGAAAAACACAGCTCCCTGCCTCATTACCCCTCAGACCCAGGCTGGTTTTTGGGAGGACTTCTAAAAACATTAAAATGCCCAAAGCATCAGACAGAGAAATTTCCTTTTTTTCCCCAAATGCTGAGCTGTGTGCAGGCCGCCAACAGAAAGTGAATATGTCAGCGGTATAAACTCGTCTGACAGAGGTGCACAGATGAGTGCAAGGACCTGGATGATTGGGGTCTATGTAGCCATCAAAGCTGATGTGCGTCCATTCACTTTCTAGTGGCTGCCTGCATGCAGCTTATCGCTGAAAGAAGAAAACAAATGGCTGCTGCATGGGGCTGAGCACCAGTGTGAATGAGCCCTACAGCTGCCACTTCATTTTCCTATTGGTGTGATAAACACAGCAGCCACTACACACAATGCAGTTCTATCTATGATGGAGTCCTTCCCCATAGAATAAGCTCCCTTGTGCTGTGAAGTGATATAAAACCTTCCTCTCAGGTTATACTACACATCACATACAAAAGAAACCTCCCCGTGCACGTAACCTGCCACTATGTATATTATTATTGTTATTAGTGATGATTGCAGGCCTTTCCTGGTCCCTCAGCAGCCTGCCCCATACCAGACGTGTACACACATAAAGTACCAGACAGGAACCCATGAGATGTCTACCCTGGTCTAATAATAACAGACAGAACACTGCAGGGTACACCTAGTCAGTCCTCTCTTACCTGTGTCCTCCCCCTCTACCTCGTACTATCAGTAAGAGCCTCTCTTCCTCTTCCTCCTGTCCTCAGTACGAGGCAGGAAGCAGCGTATCGTCCAGCTCTCATAGCACTTACTACGGGACATTGACAGGGTAAAACACCTCGGCTATCACGGTGTCTGCAATAATGCAGAACAGCACTGAAGGCTGGCGGCCATTTTTCCGGAGTCAGACTATAGTGTATTGGCCGCGGTGTGCCTCCTTTAGGCGGAACACGTGATGGAGACCAATATGTCATCTGTGATTGGTGCTCTAGTGATGAAAGTGTAATCAGCTAGTGAGAAGAGTGTGTAATGATAACGCAAGCGACTCAGCACTGCCATGTTGTGGCTGGCGTTTTGCCAACCGTAGAAATAACTTCTTTACTTTAAACATGAGAGCTTTTACACAGCCATGTGTCTTTTTTAATCATCAGGGTTGTATTTACCATGATGGCAGTTCAAAGGCCTGAAAATGTGCAATTGGTGAAAAAGTTTCCTAATGCCCTGTACACACTATCAGATTATCTGAAGACTTTTGTCTGCAGACTTACCAAAACTATATAATATGAGGTCAAACCTAAACACTTTCAATTTGTATGCAATCCGGCAGGCCCTTGCACTACATAGAAAAGGTAAATCTGAAGACAAAAGTCTTCAGATAATCTGATAGTGTGTACAGGGCATAAGGCTGGCCATACACTATACAATTTTCTTGTTCAACTTTGCTTTAGATTTACCAAAACCATGTGATATAGGGTAAAACCTAAACACTTTCAATTTGTATGTAATCAGACAGGCCCTTGCACTACATAGTTTAAGGTAAATCTAAAGGAAATTGAATAAGAAAATTGTATAGTGTATGGCCAGCCTTAGTTTGTTTCCCTTTTCTGTCATCTAATGGATATGTGTAGTGGCAGAGGGCAGTGCAGGCAGTTCACGTAAAAATCTTTTCTTATAGCTCCTTTCTCATACCTGAGGGAGATGACAATCACTGTGGTGGTCAGCGCTATTACTGTGATAGCTGTTGCGCGCCAACAGCAGGGGGTTACGTGATTCACTTTTTTCCCCCAGTGAATCCAAGGTGTTCTCTATCCCTTATTCACACTTATGCGTTTTTTTAGTGCAGTTTGCAGAAACGCACTACAGTCCATTTACGGTGGTTTCCTATGGTACACGTTCACATCTATGTGTTTTTCAGCCAGTGCATTTTTGGAAAGGGTCAGGGACTTTTATTCCCGAACCAGATTGTGTTTTGGGTGTAATTTTTTTCTTTATAACAAACTGTATAGCTGTTTGCTAAGTAGCGGTCTGGAAAGCCGGCCACCGCGTCCTAAAAGAGATGTGTAGTTTTTTTTTTTCTAGATTCATTCTTATCTAGGTGGATGCAGCATGAGTCAGATGCTCTGCCCCCCTTCCCTTTGCACACCTAGGTTGTGGAGGAGGCCGGAGTGGCTAGCTCAGGCTCTCAGCAGCTGAGAGGCTGAGCTGGGTGCCAGTCCAGGCATGTGGGCGGATCCCGACTCTATGGTTGTGATGATGCCTGAGCCTGGACTGACTCTGACTTCAGCAGAGAGCGGACTTCAGCCTGCTCTCTGCAAAAAATGGGTCACAGTATTGCAAATCGAACTGCACCCGTGATCCACATGAGAAGTACAGCCAAACAACTGAGTCGTCAGCAGGGGCGCTCAGCTGGAAGTTTGCGATTGCAGTGCGTTAAGTGCTTGTGATTGGCCAAAGCATGCACCTGGCCTGTGCCTGGGTATGCAGAGTGCCTTTAGCCAATCATGACTCCGGAGCTAAGTCCACACCCCACACTATATATAAGGCCGCTTACACGGCAGCCCTGTGTAGTGTGTTATGCCCCGTACACACGTACCGATTGTCAGCCGTAAATATTCGGCCGACGACCGATCGGCCGATTGTAGGCTTGTTAGTATGATGCTTCCGACAGCCGACAGCGCACTTTCGGCCGAACAGAATCTGTCGTGCAAGCATTAAAATTTTTGTTGGCCAACACCAGAAAGGCCGATTGTTCACCAGTCAGTACAGATTTCGGCCAACAGACAGCAGATTAGCAAGACTGGGCATGCTCAGAAAAGAAAAAAGACAAGGAAAGTTAACCATCCCATGACATCACTTCTGCAGTCGGCTCTTGTTGGCCGACAAAATTTGTGTGCAGTCTTTTGCAGTTTTCAACAGACACGACAGCCCTGGACAAAAGACGGCCGATCGTTCGGCCGACGATCGGTACGTGTGTACGAGGCATTAGGAGTGGAGATTAGTGCCTCTTCCCCACAACCCTGGGTTGTTGTTGTGGGGGCCTGCAAGCGGGGGACTTATTTTATTTTTATTTTTTTGTGGCGCAGCAGCACTAATATAATTTAGTGCATAATTGCTGTCCCCCCTCCTGCGTCGCAGGTGCTATTCCTTTTGCATCAGCAGGGGTTTTCTTTTTTGGCTTTATCAGGTTTTTCTTTATTAAAAAAAAAAAATTATAGTAATAAATAATAATAATAATAAAATGGTTTATTGTGCACCAAGCACAAAAGCTTATGTGTCCACAGTGAAAAGTGGTGGTCACATGGTGCATCCTCTGCAGGCAGGGCAGGCTTGTCCTTTTTTTCCGGTGCTAGCCGTGTTATTGAGCCACAACATGCAGAAGAGTTGGTGGAGTGGATAACTAAGCCGTCCTCATCCTCCTCATCCTCTGTCACCCAGGCTCATACTAGTTTGCCTTCCACCATAGCTGCCAAAGCAGCCTATTCCACAAGTTCCTTGTCCACAGCTATTCCTACCACAGCCCCACCATCATGCAAGGAGGAGTCACCTGAATTATTCAATCGTAGTGTCAGTTACATGATGTTGGAGGATGCGCAGCAATTTGAATGCTCCGATGTTGGTTCCCAGGTTGAGGAAGAGAATAACGTGGCTCGTGGTCCAGCAGGCCTGGCCAGGGGCGTTACATTTCTTTTACGGAGCACTGGGTAACTCTGCTGGCAGCTGGGAAGGATGCAGGACAGGGATCAGTGCTGGAGCTTGTTCCGCCACCAACACCCACGGCCTAATTTTTCTGCACCTGTTTGATAAGTGTATGTCATTTCCATTTTCTTTTCTAATTTTATACAGCAGGGCCGTTCCTGCACCCAGCAAGAGTAACTGTGAGGGGTTACAGTGTTCAGGCACCACCAACACCCAAGGCCCAATTTTTCTGCACCTGTTTGACAGGTGAGCGTAATTTCAATTTCTTTTTCTAATTTTATACAGCAGGGCCGTTCCTGCACCCAGCAAGAGTAAAGCCCCGTACACACGCTACGAATTTCCGCCGACCGCTCGTCCGTCTTTTGTCGAGAGTGCGGGTCCGTGATGTTGGAATGTGTTCTAGACTGCCAGAATTTTTTCGTCCGACAAAAGATGACATAGCTACGTCCAACGCTACAAAAGAGGAAATTAGTTTGTGGCCGTGACACTTCTGGGCATCTCGCGCTGATTTCGGTAGGATTTGTTTGGTAAACAACATTTCGCTATATTCTGAGACATCGTTCGAGGACCAATTATGATGATCGAGGATGCTACTCTTGCTGTTGTTGGGCTAGGAGTAATTGCTCTAAGCTGAGTTCTTGGCAAGAAAAAGAAAAAGAGGACCTCCTGGTCCAAAAATGGGTTGCTCAACCTTGAGCAATTTTCCCACATGTCCTTGCTGCGGGAGCTACAGGAAAATAATCCTGATGACTTCAAGAATTATTTGAGGATGACGGATCCATGTTTTAACCGTCTTTTTGCCTTGGTGTCCCCCTATATTCGGAAGCAGGATACATGTATGCGGGTTGCAATTACTCCTGAGCAAAGGCTAATTGCAACATTGAGATATCTTGCAACAGGGAGAATCCTGCAGGACAGGTATTTCCCCCCCAAGCTCTTGGAGTCATCATCCCTGTGACCTGCTCTGCTATCATTAAAGTCTTGCAGAAGGACTATATCAAGGAAGGTATGTTTCTTGTTTTTCAATTACATTCTATGTGTTTGTCATGTCAACATAATTTAGTTTATTTTATATGTACATCAAATTACATACTTCATTATTTTGTAACTGCCCTCTGGCCTAATGCACATTGTTGTAATGCTCTTTTTTTTTCCTAAGCATTTTTGCAATTAGCCAGTACCCACCCCAGCATCCTCTCCTATGTGTCCATCAATGCATAGCCTGTTAACAGTATATTTTATCTGTGCCATTTTCTGTCGTTCCCAGAATCCATTATCCCTTTTTATTGTGTATGTTTATTTTCTGCTGTAAAAAAGTTCAGTGTGCACAAGGCCTTAATAATGTTTAAAAGCATAGTTTTACCCACCCACCCATGCTAAATGTAAAAGTCAGGGGGGCGTGGTCTCGGCATGGCGGCATGAGGACGCTCTGAAGGAGAGCTCCCGGCACTTTGCCCGCAACTAACCTTCATACCGACTCCGGAGACCCCATTCTGCTCCTAACGGGATGTCCCAGCCGCCGCAGCGGACACTCCGCGCACGATCCCACTCCATTGGAGACTTCTTTTCCGGCAGCCGCCGGTCCGGGCCTACTACTCCTAATACTCCCAAGATGGCGACCGCTCTTCAGGTGCCCGTGGTGACTGCGCTCTCCCCCATTCCCTCCCCGCGCCTGGACTCCACGGCTCCGCTGTCCCCGGAATCCACAAGCTCTTCCTCGGGCCGGCTGGACCCCACTGCTGCGGCTGCCCTGACGGATGCTACGGACTTAAGGGCCCACATCCTGTCTCTCCCTACGGCCGCGGACTTGGATAGGCTGGCTGACAGGGTTGAGAGGGCCCTCCGCCAGGAGATAGAGGCGGTGAAGGCTGACACCGTTCACCTGGGCCACAGGGTGAAATCGGTGGAGACCAAGGATAGAGGACATACTTCCTGTGGTTCAGGCTCTTTCTGACCACTGTGCGCTGCAGGACAGGCGCATTGACACTTTATTGGATCAGCTAGATGACCTGGAGAACCGGAGCCGCAGGGGGAACATCCGTATTAGAGGCCTGCCTGAAGCTACTGCGGCAAAGGATATTGTCCCCACTCTTCAGGGAGTTTTCAAGCAGATCCTGGGGAGGGACGCCCCGGATCACATTGAAATAGACAGAGCACATAGGGCGCTGCGCCCCCCCTCTGATGACCCTGATAAACCTCAGGACATTATCTGCAAGCTCCACAAGTACACAGTGAAAGACTGCATAATGTACCACATGCGAGGGGTCTCTGCCATCGACTTTGATGGGGCACAGCTGTCCTTGTACCCGGACATTTCCCGCCGCACTCTGATGCAACGCAGGGCCCTGAAACCCCTGTTGGAAACTATTAGAGACGCTGACCTGACATACCGCTGGGGTTTCCCCTTCAGTCTCTCAGTTACCAAGAATGGGAAACAGCATGTCCTAAGGAACCGGGACGACCTGCCGCACTTTTTGACTCAACTGGATCTTCCGCCTGTGGACATTCCGGACTGGCGCACCACTCCTGAACTGCCCCTGCCGGCCGGCCTGCCACCATGGCGCTCGGCGCGGTCGCAGCCGCAACCGCTCCCGCAACCAGCCCTTCCGCTCGGATCCCTGAGGACCCACAGACCTGGAGGTCCCAGGTTCTTTTAGACATTCCTGGCTTTTTGTTGGCTGACAAGATAGCGGGCCCCTCCGTTGATCCTGCCCTGTTGGAGTATTTTTTTTTCTCCTTTTCCTAGCCATTTTTTGCTGGACACCTGTTGGGACTAGTACACTGGGCTCCGATCTACTTACAAGAACCTGGCGGAGTTCCTTTGCTCCTCCTGCCCTACCATTTACCCCCCTTTTTATGCACATGTTTTTATTGTGTTTTGGCACTCAAGGAAGTGCGAGTTTGGCCCCGTTTTTCCGGGACCTCAGCCATTGGTGGACGGGGGTGGGGCCCCCCCTCCGCACCCCTTAGGGGTGGGGTGGTTGGGGCTCCCCCCGGTCAGCCACGGCGCCCATCTGGCGGGGTGGGGGACCCCCGGGTTCGCGGGTAACCCCCTCCTCCAGCACTTTGTTCATTTTGTTGTCTTTTTCCTGTTCCCTCTCCCCCCTCCCCCATTTTCATTTCTGAGTCTATGGGTCACATGTTGTTGATTTCTACTTTGCAGGGTCTGCTGTCGGGCAGTCGATGGTGTTGCTGGGTCTCTCTCTCACTCCTGTACCGGGCATACGGGTCCTTGGTCCTAACATCTTATGAATGAGTCCTCTGAAGATCCTGACATATAACGTTCGGGGCCTGATCTCCCAATTTAAAAGAGGTAAGTTGTGGCTTGAGTTGCGTAGACTGGGTGTACAGGTGGTTTTCTTGCAGGAGACGCATTTCGCCCCCCCAATCCATGCCCAGGTTGCCCACTCACTTGCACAGTCAGTGGTTTCACAGCCACTCCCCGCGACCAAAGTCTGGGGGAGTCGCTATTGCTCTTCACAGGGACTTCCCGTTTGTTCCCACTGACACCCTCTCTGACGCACAGGGCAGATACGTCTTCCTGAAGGAAACGCTGTATGGCCGACCATTGGCTTTGGCTTCCCTTTATGCCCCGAATTCGGGACAGCTGACCTTCCTTGAGTCTGCCTTGGATTCTCTGGCCACATTTCGTGAGGGCCAGTTGAGTCGGAGATTTTAATTTCTGTCTGGACCCTCGTACTGACACGTCGTCGGGGCGCACGGCACACTCGTTTGCGGCACACCGCTGACTCCTCCGGCTGTTGCAGACACACGGCCTGGTGGATTGCTGGCGACTCCTCCATCCCTCTGTGCGGGACTACAGCTATTACTCGGCGACTCACGACTCCTACTCACGCATTGACTTGCTCTTAATTGACCAGTCCCGACTAGACTCTCTGGCGGGTGCAGATATCTCTGTCCACACTCTCTCGGACCATGCCCCGGTGACTGTGCAGATGGATTTCCTCCACCGTGGGGACAGGGAATGGACGTGGCGACTGAACGAGAACCTTCTTGATGACGCAGTGGTAACTAAAACTGTGACTGACACGATTACTAATTATTTCCGCGAGAACGATAGCGAAGACGTTGCCCCATCTGCGATCTGGGAGGGACACAAGGCAGTTGTCCGTGGCGAACTGATTTCGCAGGGGGCACGCTTGAGGAGGGACCGCCTGGCGGACCTTAACCGGCTCCTCATGCAAATTCGGGGAAGACAGAATTGTCACACAAGCGCTCACGGGAGTCGGGGACCCTCCATAAACTGCAGGGCCTGCGGGAAGAGCTGTCCGCTATCCTGGAGGCTCAAATATGTAGCAGGCTTAGGTATATCTCTCACAAGTTCTATGAGTATGGTAACAAATGCGGGCGCTTGCTGGCCAGAGCCCTACGTAAGCAGCGAGCCTCGACTCACATCCCCAAGTTGCAGACCCCCCAGGGCCCAATAACCCAGATTCCTTCCCAGATCGCGGACGCTTTCCGGGAGTATTACTCTCGACTATATAACCTTTCACCCTCCCTTTCGAATGCTGCAGCAGCAGCCAAAAGCGACCGGATTAAACAATACCTAGATGAGGCTGATGTCCCCCATCTGACCACACGCTCGGTGATGGCCCTCAAGCATCCCATTTCGGAACAGGAGCTGGAACTAGCCCTCAAGGCTCTGCCAAAGGGCAAGAGCCCAGGCTCCGATGGTTACACCAACGCGTACTACCTTAAGTTTCGTTCCTCACTAATATCCCCGATGTGTAAATACTTTAACGCACTGGCGAGGGGCTCCCCGACCACCAGAGATGCTCTTCTCGCTCATATCACTGTTCTCCCTAAAGACGGCAGGGACCCCACATTACCCAGCAGTTACCGACCGATATCGTTACTCAATACGGATATCAAGATCCTGGCAAGGATCTTGGCCGGCCGTCTAAAGCCTCTGCTGCCCTTGATTATACACCCCGACCAGACTGGGTTTATTGCGGGACGGGAAGCTTGTGACAATGCCAACAGAGCGCTCCAAATAATACACTGGGTAGGGTCCCACCCTCACCATCCACCCTGTCTCTTGCTGTCCACGGACGCTGAAAAGGCGTTTGACAGGGTGGAATGGCTTTACATGCGTCTGGTACTGGAGCACCTGGGTCCGGGTCCTCGAATGACTGATTGGGTTGCGGCGCTTTACGCCTCGCCCGAAGCCAGGGTGAAGGCAGGGGGATATCTTTCCCTGCCCTTCCCGATCCGCAACGGTATGCACCAGGGCTGCCCCCTTTCGCCACTGCTATTCGCCCTGACCCTGGAGCCATTCCTGGTGAGAGTCAGGGCGAACCCGGACATTGGGGGGGTCACGGTAGGCCCCACGGAACACAAGTTATCGGCATACGCGGACAATGTCCTCTTTTACGTCACCAGACCTCAGACGTCGCTTCCTGTTCTCATTTCCGAGCTCAGGGCTTTTAATACGCTTTCCAACTTCAAAATTAATTTTGATAAGTCGGAGATCCTGCCCCTCTCCGTTCCCCAGGACATGGCCGCGGCTTTGCGGTCCTCCCTACCATTCACCTGGTGCCACTCCAAACTCAAGTACCTGGGGGTTTACCTTCCTGACTGTTCCACTGACGTGTTCGGACTTAATTATGCGCCCCTGCTGAATGTGATCCGCAGGGATCTAACAGCCTGGACCAAATTGACACTGACTTGGATTGGGAGGAATGTGCTTAAAATGAACATCCTGCCGCGGATTCTATTGTACTTACAGATGCTACCTGTGCGCCTACCTAGGTCTTTCTTCTTAAACCTCAACAGCCTGTTTATCCGTTTTATGTGGAGTGGTAAGCATCCTAGCCTGGCTTTTCCCCTCATGCAGCGTTCCAAGCGGACGGGTGGACTGGGGATCCCCGTGATGTGGAGATATTATGAAGCGATTGCTTTACAGCGAATCCTGGACTGGCACCACCATGTCCGGGACAAGCTTTGGGTTCCTATGGAAAAATATATGGCGGGCAAGAACCTGGCCCATGCTCCTTGGCTCCCCAGGGAACACAGGGACCTCTCCACACGGGTATCCCCGTCCACGACCCACACCCTGCAGGTTTGGGATGAAGTTAATGCCAAATTACAGCTGTGTGAGGCGATCTCCCTGCTGGCACCCCTCGAGGTTTTCTTGTGGTTCCTCCCAGGGGAGGATGTTTCCTTCTTTGGGACATGGGTGTACGGCGGGGAGACGCGCTGCGGACTCTTTGTACAAGAGGGGAGGATGTTGCCACTCTCAGAGCTCAGAGAGCGTTACGGGAGATACTCGATGGACTTGTGGCGCTATCAACAGTTGACTCACTTCCTTCTTCCCAAGATGGCGGTGATTCGCTCCCCAACACTGATGTCCCCTTATGAGAAGCTATGCATTTCCAAGGACCCGATCCAGCATTCCATTTCGCTGCTGTACCAACTTCTTTGCCCTTCGGACCTGGAGTCCAAACCCTTATTTATGAGGGAGTGGGAGAGAGACTTGCAGTGCACATTTTCTGAGCAACAGCTGACCCATATGTACCAATTGACCCACTCTAGCACGGTGGATACTAAGATGCAGGAAAATAGCTATAAATTACTGACAAGGTGGTACAGGGTGCCCTCCCGGCTTGCACAGATCTTCCTGGGTGCCTCGGACCGCTGCTGGAGGGGCTGTGGGGACAGTGGCACTTTCCTCCACATTTGGTTGGGGTGCCCGCTCCTGCGGCCGTTCTGGGTGGACATTCGGGCACAGATCTCGGCGATCCTGGACGTGGATGTCCCTGACGACCCACGACACTTCCTCCTGCACGCGCCGTCCATCCCTCTTAGCCGATATTGAAAAAGTGTTCTGCCGCACTTGTTAAATGCCGCTCGTCGCCTGGTCCCGGTGTTCTGGAAGCAGACGAGGGTGCCTGACAGAGCGGCATGGATCTCACTGCTAACCAATATTATGGCGGCCGAGGGATGGATGGCCCGGTGTAAGGACCGTTATGACAAATTTTACATGAAATGGGCAGTGTTGATAGACTATACGGCCCCGGGCACGGGTAGCTCTGCGCCCGTGTCGGTGGCTGACCCTGCTATGTGATGGACTCTTGCCACGGACCCTTGCTGAATCTGACAGCATCGAGACGATGCTGCATTGTTGTTATACCCCTCTTATTGTAATATTGTTTTATGACCTCTGGACTCACCCCCTATCCCTTCCCTACACTTCCTCTCTGTATCTCTTCCCAACTCCTCCCCGCCCTTTTCTTCATTCCCCCCCCTTCTTCGTCCTTCCCCCTCTTCGATTTCTGGCCTTGGCCTTCTGTGAATATCTGATTTATTTTGACGTGCAGAGCGCTCATAATGATGATAGATGTGTTCGAATGTTGCCTACAAGGGTCATCACCCTTATTCATTTTCCCTAGTTGCTTTGCACGAGGTTCTCTTGATTTTTGGCTACAATGGCCTCTTACCATTAACGTTGCAATGTCCAGTGCCCTTGACGGGTACACTTCCTTGCGTGTCTTGTTGTACCTCTTATCTTTGCCTTTTTGTCTGTTTTTCTGTTTGCATTCAAAAACTTAAATAAAGATTATACAAAAAAAATATATAAAAGTCAGCATATACAAATACTGTAGCTGGTGAATTACAATATTATGACATTAGGAGGCGAGTATTAAATGTATGTAAATGTTATACCCAAAAAATGCGAAAGATTCCCTTCATTTTGTTCTCAACTTAAAGTTGCATAAGCATTTGTGTTCCAAATGTGTGTGTAATAATGTGATGTGTACAAGCACTAATTTTTATAATAATTTTTTCCTACAGTTTCCGACCAACCCAGAGCAGTGACAGGAAGTTGCTGGCCAATTCCAGGAGCAGTGGGATTTTCCAAATTGTGGGGGTGCTATAGATGGCAAGCATGTCTGCATTGTCCCACCGCCTAATTATGGATCATATTATTTTAACTACAAGGGTTTTTTTAGCATTATAATGCTTGCCATTGTAAATGCTAATTATGAGTTTCTTTTTTTTGAAAATTGGGAAGAATGGCCGAAACTCTGATGGCGGAGTCATCGACCAAACAGAGTTTGCTCGGCGTCTACAAAATGGCACTCTCAACTTGCCTTCCGGTGACCAAACAATTGAGGGTCTAAATTTTGTTTTTGTGGCAAATGACACCTTTGCTCTTGGAGAACATCTTCTGAAGCCATTCCCTCTGCGAAACCTCACCCCTGAGCAAAGGATTTACAATTATCGGCTACCCCGTGCCAGAAGAGTGGTGGAGAATGCCTTTGGGATTATGTCCAATAGGTTTAGACTTTTTCTCACCTCAAGTCAATCTGGCATTGTATAAAATCAGTAATGTTGTCCTCTGCTGCTGCATGCTGCATGCAGAGAGATATGTCACTTCTCTGCCAATTGAGAGTGACCCTGCCATGCTAGGGCCTAGTATAGAGGCTGAAGGACGTGGTGCTGTAGATCCAATGACACCCATGGAAGTAGCCCATTCTGGCTTGGCCTCCAGAAGTGCTCGTGATGTGTGGCAAAAATATGTAGAATATTTTGTTGGTAGAGGGGCCGTTTCTTGGCAGCAATTCCTGCCGGATACAGTATAATGTGTCAATATATTTTATTATTTGTGAAATTAAAAAAGTTTGCACTTATTCACGAGTGTGTATTAGAATTTTTTGGGTACATCCCAAAATCAACATGTTTTTTGTTCAGCATGTGTTATATATGTGTCACTTTTTGAGGGTTAATTAATTGATCAGTGTGTTAATCTACTGTTGTCTCTCCCCTGCTGTTAAAATTATATTTTCTAACATGTGTGTTTGGTTTACCACTTTCTCCAATACTGAAATTAGACCTTAACTGATCCACGAGGTCACTATAGCTTATTTATTTTTAACCACCAAATGTTTCAGTAAAAATAATCTAAATTGTAGAAGATACGTGTGCATTTGGGTACATATATCAAGTATTTTGATTCATATTTTTAGCATACAATTTAAAATATGAAATTGCCAAGCTCAGGGGCGTTGTTAGGTGGCCAAAAGACCAGGGCATTCAGCCCCCCAGGTAAATTAGATAACCCCTCTCACATTGTAAAGTAGGTCCCGCCCAAGGTCCACCCAATGTCTTCTTACATTGGTGGTCATTGGGCAGAAGTCTCCCATACATAGTTAGGGTTTTTTTTATTAAACCATTAGTGTAATACCAACTTAGCTACACCTGTTATGTTGTGTTAATTTATGACATCCTTCTCACTGACCACTAATGTAAGGAGATGTCAGTCTTATGTGAAACTCGCTCAGTGTAGAGATATAAGTATTATTTATAGGTAATCTGAAGGGAAATAAACAAAAAAGCTACGATTCACTATATATTACACTGATCTCAGTACACTGATTGCTAGTACCTATAACACTGACATATCAAATCCTATGAGTGCTTGTCCTTAAATATAACCTTGTTATGTGTAGACTGAGTGCCACTCAGTCTACAGATATCATTGTGCACTCAGTGTACCAGTGAATATCACTTGTTAGATGGGCACTGGGCAAGAAGGAACACTCATTCTGCCAGGCTGGTAATTATACAAACAAACTAAACAGCTTTAATTACCTTAAACTATGTGAACAGGACAGCCATCATAAATTTTGAGCCACCTTACACAGCTCTAGACCTGCCCCCTCCCCTCCACGGGCTGACCACTACCATTCCCCCAAAATTTGCCAATGGCCAGAGGTGTATACCAAATTTGCACTATGTGTGGATTTTAAACGCCATATTTGCACCCCCCCCCCCCCACACCCTCTCTAACTGAGTTGGCCAGGAGTGTACACATGTTGCAGCTGCACTGCAGGAATTATCCACACTGTCACCTAGGTGTACCGCCTGGCAAGTGTGACCTATTCAAGTGAATGGGGCCACTCTTTAAGCCCCCTGCAACTGTGTGCAATGCATGCTCATGTGGGGTCCAATATGTTAAAGCAGGTAGTGATGAGGTGATAAACACCTCCTCACAACCTCCTTTAACCCCTTGGTTGCTGTACTGCACAAGGTTGCAGAGCACCTGCTCTTCACTTTAATTGGGCACACTTGGCAGATGCTACACCTGTTAAGTGACAGGGTGAATAATTCCTGCTGAGGCATGTGTACACCCTTGGCCATAGCAGTTAAAGGGGGTGTGTTTTCTGGTGTGAAGTGGATATGTATTGGGGTGTGCTTTGGGAGAGATGATGATCCCCTTCCCCAGACTAGCAAAAGTCCTATCTCCTCCCCAAACACCATGCAATCCACATCCTCTTTTTTTGACACTCACTCCGAGTCATGGCAGAGGATCTTGGAGCAAATAATTCCAGATCTGAGGCGGCTGTAGGTGACAGATCCCATGGCTCAAATGAGGGAACTTCGGGGACATCTGGAATGTCCATTTTGTCTGAAATACAACAATAAAAGGTTAAAGAATCATCCCAAACTCACAGCTGTTTGTGGCTCCCATTTCTTAACATTATTTGGCTACCAACCTTGATGTTGCTGTGGTGGTAAGATGATTTGGTCAACACTTGACTCCACCATGCTGCACTCTGGACTACATGGCACATTGCTTTCCTCCATAGTGTTCCCACTGGCTTTTGGTTGATAATTTTCTACATAAACATCATAAAAATGTGGCATGTCAGAAAATTGACAGGAGGCAAGTTAGCAATGACATGGTGCACTGCTTGACAGCTGTTTTCACATAAAATATTCTGACATGCACATGGTTACCTCCTAAAAAGTCGGGGCATTAATGATTTAGTGAGCAAAGGAACCAATTAACTTTTTTTTTTGGAATGTGTCATGTCATCAGGGACCATGCCTTCGTTATTTTCCTCCAATGTGGATGGAGCAGGCATGGTAGATTCCCTTCTCCTCATCTGTTGTCTTTGTTTTATTTTCATTTTTATTTTTTTTCCTATTTTAAGGTGAAAAATACAATATGGAACAAATACGAGTTATTATAAAAAATTATTAGCAATAATATGCATATATCGTTTATATTTGGATTCATGATTTTTAATTTAATATACAAATAACTAATAAATATAAAAATAAAATTAAAATACATGACAAATTTAAAAATTAAAAAAAGTTTTCATATAAATTAGTATATATACATTTCAAAATAACATACACCAAATATACACAATACATATTCCAAGCGTCCAACTGCGTCTTGACCCTCGAGAGCAACGGTAGAAGGTTCAGGGCCATATAGTCAGTCACCTTAGGAGAGACTCTGACACCCAAATATTTAAATTCTGTGACTCAAGGAATTGGCACCCGGGCAGTGAGTTGAGCCCTAGCCCCTATATATATAGGCATAACACAGGACTTCTCCCAATTGACTCGAAGGCCAGAAAAATCCTCAAAGGTCGAGAGTAGGTCATAAACCGCGAGCAGAGACTGTCCAGGGTCCTGTAGGAACAACAAAATGTCATCTGCATAGAGAGCTATACACTCCCTAATCCCCCCCACCTCCAGGGCATGCACCGCTCCAGACGCCCGCAAGGCCATGGCCACCGGCTCTATAGCCAATGCGAATAAGGATGGCCAAAGGGGACACCCCTGACGAGTCCCCCTCCCTATTCAGAACTCCTCTGAAACAACCATCCCAATACGGATGGCAGCCGTGGGGGCACTATACAGCAGGGCCATCCACTTAAGGAAATTTTCACCAAAACCCATATACCGGAGAACAGTCAAAAGGTAAGTCCAGTCAACGGAGTCAAAGGCCTTTGCCATATCCAAGGAAACCACCACCTGAGTCCCGGAGTCAACGTGGTCAATCTGTAAGTGAGTGAACAGCCTCCGTAAGTTAGTCTCCGTCGATTTCTTAGGGATAAAGCCAATTTGATCAATATTTACTAGGGAGGTGATCACACCGGACAAGCGGGTAGCTATGACTTTAGTCAGAATTTTAAGATCCTGGTTGAGGAGAGAGATAGGCCGGTAAGACGAACAGTCCAGGGGTTCCTCACCAGGCTTGGAAAGTAAAATGATCTGAGCCTCCATGAACGAGGCCGGAAGGGTCCCCTGCTGTAAGCAGTAACAGAACAAACTTTGAAGCCGGGGGAACCACCAGATCCACGTGGGCCCTGTACCACTCCACACAAAGGCCATCCGGACCAGGCGATTTATGTGGCGGAAAAGCCTTTATCGCCAATTCAATTTCCCTCGCGGATATGTCCGCCTCCAGGCCGTCTCTCTCCCCCTCCGAAAGTTTAGAAATATCCAGAGTCAGTAAAAGGGATTCTAGATCCTGCAGTTGGTAAGCAGGAATTGGCGGGTAGGTTTGCTTGTAATAAGACACAAAGGTAGCCATGACTTCCTCTGGGTCAGAGACGTTACCGTTCTTGTCACCCCTTTCAAATAGGTTTTCCGCACGTTTAGCCCAAGACGTGTGCGTAAGACTGGTGAAGTGCAAAGCCAGGAGGTGCCTAGCCTCCAGCAGCTCCACATAGGAGGCATCCGAAGGGTCAGAGGCGTGAGCTTGTTCGCATGCTCGTTCCCTGTCCTGCAATTCCTGTAACACAGAATTAAACTGTCTCCAAGCATGTTTGATGGCCGACACATATTGGCCCCTAGTAAAGGCCTTAAAGGCACCCCAGACCACCGGAGGATCAGCCAAGGACTCGTTGTCAGTCCAGTAACCCTCTATAATTATATATAGAAAATTTCCGCGCTAATATGACCTTGTGATGAGTGAAAGTTAGGAAAAAAGCGACTCCAGACGCAACGTCCACACGCCCCCTGGAAGAAGCCGGCTGTTTGATGATACACTGTGTGCTGTTTGGGAGACGCCGCACTCTTGCCCTATAACCAGCTTATTCTACATGCCTGTTATCGTCTGTAATGTGTGAGTAATTTTTTAATAAATATTGCCTATTATTTGTTACGGGATCACGCTATGGGCTTCTGTTTCTTTTCCGCATATTCATTTATGGTTGATGGAACTATTTGAGGAGTACTGAGCCTGACATCCCTTAATTACATTTGATCTTACCACTTATCTGGAGAGGTGGCCCCTCCTATTTGGGAAATAGCTACGGAATTCTGAAATGCCTGGATCTAACATCTGACCATACTGGTTTGGTTATAAGCTGGGAGAGGCTGACTCATTCATTTGAGCAGCCACGGAATTTTGGTAAGCTGCTCAATATACCCGATCACAGAGGTGTCCCCTTCTCACACTTCCCCTTGGTGTCAACTGGAAAGAATCCCTTCCTTGGAATATCTTGCATGCGGATTTATTTTGTTTACACTTACTTTTGCGGGACTGTATTGATTAATTTGGACACTACCCCCCTTTTTTTCATATATTCCTTTATGAGCATTTGAATTTGATTTATAATTGTATTCATCTAATTCTAGCGCTGCACTTTTGAGTTATAATATCAGTAACCCTCTATAGCCGGGGAGACCCGAGAGGCCACCCCCTCAACCTCCAGCCAACCAGGACTTAACTTCCATGCACCTCCCCTAGGACATACCCAGGTGTACCGCCAAGGGCGTATGATCGGAGAGACCCCCCGCCAAATAATTGGCACCCCGGACCAACTGCAACATGGGACCATTGGCAAAGGCCAGGTCAATCCTGGATGAAGACCGGTGGGTCTTAGACAGGTGAGAGAAACATTTTGTACCTGGATTCTTCCACCTCCACAGTTCAGTCAAGGACGCCGTGTCCGCCCACGTCATTAAGTCCACCGAAGCAGGCCTAGCAGGATTAGAGGAATCCAGGGACGCGTCCAGAATGGCATTAACCACTTGCCTACCGGGCACTTTCACCCCCTTCCTATCCAGGCCAATTTTCAGCTTTCAGCGCTCTCACACTTTGAATGACAATTGTGCGGTCAAGCTACACTGTACCCATATGAAATTTTTATCATTTTTTCACACAAATAGAGCTTTCTTTTGGTGGTATTTAATCATCTCTGGGTTTTTTATTTCTTACAAAAAAAAAAAGAAAAAAGACAGAAAATTTTGAAAAAAAAAGTTTTTCTTATTTTCTGTCAGTAAATTTTGAAAATAAATACATTTTCTCCTTCACTGATGTGCACTGATGAGGCATCACTGATGGGCACTGATAGGCTGCACTGATGGGCACTGATGAGGTGGCACTTATGGGCACTGATGAGGTGGCACTGATGAGGAGGTACTAATATGCCGCACTGATGAGCACTGATAGGTGGCACTGATAAGCGGCACTGAGGAGCACTGATAGGCGGCACTGATGAGCAATGATAGGTGGCACTGCTGGGCACTGAGAGGTGGCACTGCTGGGCACTGAGAGGTGGCACTGACGGTGGCACTGATGGGCACTGAGAGGCGGCACTGCTGGACACTGATGGGTGGCACTGATGGACACTGACGGGTGACACTGATGAGCACTGATGGGCAGCACCATCAGTGCCCACACTCAGTGCCCATAGTGCTGCCAGTCAGTTCTCATCAGTGCCTAGATGAGCAGACACTGATGGGCACTGACTGGCAGCACTATGGGCAATGATTGTGGGCACTGATGGAGGGCACTGTGGGCACTGATGGAGGGCACATTGTATTTTATTTACCTCTGTTGTAATCAGGGCACTGGTGATCAGTGCCCTGATTACATTTGTCTGTGTCCCCGAACGGCTGATCGGCTCTGCTCCTTCCTCACACTGCAGTCTCTGTGTGAGGAAGGAGAGCTGGCGATGAGAGATGATCTCATATGTTTACATATGAGATCATCTCTCATTGCATGGGCCGATCACGTGGTAAATGGCCGCTGTGATTGGCCATTTACCACGATCTGTGATTGGCTGTGTCCAAGGGACACAGCCGACACAGATTTTCCCCGATGCGCGCTCGCGGGAGTGCGCAGGGAGCCTGTTTCTGGGAGGCCGTTTAAAGACGGCCTCCCAGAAATTCGAGTCCGCGCTGTAGCCGTCTTTCGGCTATAGTGCGGATCTGAAGAAGTTAAAGTCCCCGGCCACCAGCAGGGGGAGGTGTATGAAAGAAGCCAATTTATCCAACAATTCATATAAGACATTGCTCTGGAAGGGGGGGGGGGGGGTATATAGACGATAACCAAAACAAGTTTACAAGAGTGAATATCAGCTAGCACAATCAAGTAACGACTCTTATGCCCAGTACACACAATCCGAAAATCGGACAACGTTCCGGCCCTTTTTGTTTGGTTGCTAGGAACTCTCAATTATATTCGCAAATGGGAGAGGTTACTTACGATACAAATTTTCTCGGACGATTATTCAAAAGCTTCCGGTATGCGTAACCACGTTGAAGCGTTTGAGGGGAAATGATGTCTACTGCTCATGCGCTGATTATCGTACGATGTGTTATAATACGATCAAAATTTTTATGCTTGCACGACCGGATAATATCGGGCGAACTGTCGTGATCGCCTCTCGTAAGCTGTGTACTAATGTTCAGATTATCGTCCGATCGTTTCACAAGCGTTATTTTTCGTCCGATTTTCGGATCGTGTGTACGGGTCATTAGGGTCAGATATGACCTGATGTATGGTGCAGGGGACTGCCTTACTGATCAGGATAGCCACGCCCCTAGAATAAGATGAGTAAGTAGCGTGCAACGCCCGTTGAATCCAGGGGCGGCGCAAGGGCAGAATCCTGCTACCATCCATGTGCGTCTCCTGTAAAAAAATTAGATGAGGTTTAATAGATTTGACATATTGGAACATCAGAGCCCTGTGGAATTTGTCATTGAGACCCCTGACATTCCAAGACACCAACTCAACCACTGATCCCGCCATGACAAAAGGTAATATAGACAAGCCGCCCTCCCCAGACAAGGGGAGAGGTACCCCAGTACCATAAGCGCGCTCCAAGGAATTCCCAGCTCGAGCAGCCAGAGGGAGAGAAAATAAGAACCACTGCACCACCAGAAAGCAGACCCCGCCCCCCCACAACCAAACCCCCCTGCCACAGTGTAAATCCAAACCTTAACACATACACGTAGCTTGATCCCATAACTCTAACAAAAATAAGGTGGAGGGCGTGCCCTCAACGCCCCATAGAATTGGTCAAACATCCAGCACTGAAAAACTCCCCCACCCCCCTCCCTCTCCCAAACCACTCAAAAAGGCAAAATGTGAGAAGTCTATAAAAAAGGAAAGGCAGTAGAAAAATCATCCACCAGTCTGCCAAAGAAGAGGCAACTAACGACAAAAAAAAGAAGTGAAAAATGAAAAAATAAGTCCACTCGAGCTCCGGGTGTAGTCAGTAAGAACATAAGGGCTGAATGAGGATAGCAGTTTACCTGCCCCCCACAGGGGAACATGGGCCTGGCTCCAGGGTTAAGCAAGCAGAGCCCAGGCAGAAGAAGAGTCCAGGCAGGATGAAAAGAAAAATAAGGGTTAAGAACTAAGATAGAGAACTGTCCATAGCAGCCAGAGCAGCACACAGCGAGGAAACCCAGACAGCAAACAGCGATCAGGCAGCAGCACCCAAGGCATCAATCCAGTCACTGGCATCTGAAGGGGTATCAAAAAAACGCACTGTGCCCTGATGGGCTACTCGCAGGCGACTGGGACACAGCATGCTATACTTGATGTTCTTATTCCGCAAGCGGCGTCTCACATCACATTGAAGGATCTGCAGCGTTTCTGCATCTCAGCAGAAAAATCTGGAAACAGCATCACTCTGGTATTTTCATAGGGCAGCTTTGCGTGCTTCCGGGCTTCGGCCAGGAACAGACCCTGGTCCTGGTAGTTAAGCAGCCGGACAAGGACAGTCTAGGCAGGGCACAGGAAGGGCATCTGCCTGTGGGCACCCAGTGTGCCCGCTCCACTACATAGGTGACAGGGAGGTTGGTCAGGTGCAGGAGCGATTTAAAAAAGTCCTCAGCAAAGGCCTCAGGGTGAGAGCTCTCCACCCTCTCAGGCAGGCCCACCACTCGGACATTGTTGCGGCGTTGTCGGTTCTCAGCATCATCCACATTATGAGTGAGCGAGGCTACTAGGGACTGCAGTTCTGCAATCTGGGACATATGTGAGCCCTGGCGGTCCTCTACTTCACCTATTCGCCCCTCCGCCTCAGTGAGCCTGCCCCTGATCTTGTCCAAGTCGTATCTAATAAGGGTACATTCGGAGGCCACACTGTCAATGTGAATCATCAGAGATGCTTTACAGCCTTCTATGGCCACAAGGATGGGTGCTGTAATAGTCTCTGCCTCCACAGTCAAGTCCGCTGGGGAAGGGGAGCCCTGCTCCGGTGTCTGGGAGCCAGGGGGAGAAGACATCCCCGCAGATGCCTCAGTACCGGCAGCGTGTGAGACAGGCAAAATGGTGCCGGAAGAGCACGTGACCCGCCCCTTTCCCGGGCGCGGATTTTTAGGGTCTTTCAGTGGCTTACCCCTGCCCTTGGCCGACATAATAGCAGTCAGTGGGGGGTCCAGGAGGTATGAGGAAACCAACCAACCAGCCGATCAGTGGGGACGGAATCGCCCTAAATCAGAAGGATGGAGATGGATGGTCCCGGAGCTCAGCAGCAGCACGTCTGTCTCTGCTTACATTCCAGCCACACCCCCCTATACTGTACTTTTTAACAAGAATACCCCAACTGTTGTCCGACCAGCCTGCAATGCATAGCATAGAAACCATAGCATGGCACTGGAACTCTGCCTATCAGCCTATCTACTCTGCATCTAAGTCCTTAGTAGTTTCTTATCTATCATGTAACTGGACCTCAACCTATCTTAAGTGTTTGTCAAAACACCTAAACTGGCTCACCTTTGCTGGTTATTGAGTCCCAAACTAAAACTAGCTATAGAATCCCTGACCAGAATGGACAGGGTTAACTAGAATAAGAGGTGCTACAAATAAACTCTATTGCAATAAACAGGTTTACCTACTAATATACAGCAAGGAAACCACTACAAACACATACCAAATCATAGACCTAAATATCTGCTATAGTGCATGTGAGGTCACGAGACAGATATACTTTTGTCACGTCTATATATATATATATATATATATAAATATATATATATATATATATATTTACAGTGCTCAGCATAAATGAGTACACCTCTTTTAAAAAATTATATTTTAATCAATATCTTAATGAACACAAGAACAATTTCCAAAATTTTGACAAAACTGAGTTTCGTCGTACATTTGTTTAGGCTCCATTACATGAAAGTAAGGTTAATATTATAACTTAGATTACACAATCTTCAGTTTTACTAAAATTAGTTGATGCAAAAATGAATACACCCCACAACTAAAACTACTATATCTAGTATTTTGTATGACCTCCATGATTTGTAAGGACAGCAAAGTCTTCTAGGCATGGAATAAACAAGTTGGCGACATATTGTTACATAGTTACATAGTTAGTGAGGTTGAAAAAAGACATCAGTCCATCCAGTTCAACCTATGATGTGTGTGTGTGTTTGCTTTTAACTGTACATTGTATACCCCTGTATGTTGTGATCTCTAAGGTGCCCATCTAATAGTTTTTTGAAACTATCAATGCTCCCTGCTGATACGACTGCTTGTGGAAGAGAATTCCACATCCTTACCGCTCTTACAGTGAAGAACCCCTTACGCATTTTAAGGTTAAACCGCATTTCCTCTAGTTTTAGTGAGTGGCCACGTGTCTTATTGTATTTCCTTACTCTGAATAGTTTGTTCCTTATGCTAGGGTCGCCAGTACAGTATTTGTAAAAATCTATCTTTTAGCATTCTTCAAGAATGACCTCTTTTAGAGCCTGGATGCTGGATGGAGAGTGATGCTCAGCTTGTCTCTTCAGAATTCCCCATAGGTGTTTGATTTGGTTCAGATCAGGAAACATACAGTACTTGGCCACTGAATAACTTTCACCCTGTTCTTCGAAAATGCAACAGTGGTCTTAGATGTGTGTTTTGGATCATTGTCCACCCCTCAGCACAAGTTCTCTCCCCTCTCAAAGTGCCCCCTACCACATACAGCATCCTCTTATCCCCCCTAAATCACTGCGAGCATCCTTTTTGACAACTTGTCCCTCTTCTTCAAAGAGATGCTGGCTGCTATTAAGGAGACAATTGTGGTATCTGGGATCCTGGGCACCTCACTATAGATTCAAGGCAATCGCCCCAGGTGCCCACGCTAGTGCCTTCCTTCAGGCAAGTTAAAGTAGACGAGTAGGGGCGTGGCCGTGATGTGAGACTGAGCGGACGTGCAGCGCTGGAGCTCCGATCCTGATCTCATCCTTCTGCCTCATTGAGCTACCTGTTTATCCTCGGCGCCCCCTTTCACCACCCTGGGTCCCCCCAAGAAGACGAGCGGTAAGCAGCGGGCACCTCCGCTATCGCCTGGGCGGCTTAGATCCTCGGTTACGCCCGCTTCTTCTCCCTGTCCCCCGGGACGCTCGGCGGCCATCTTGGTCACGAGGCCGTCTCCCTCCAACATGTCGGCCAGTACTCAGACGGAGGCAGGCCCAAGCCAGCAGCGGGATCCCTCTCCATCGGACATCCTAGAGGCGATACAGGCCTGCAAGGACACCCTTACGGTCAAAATAGACTACCTGGCCAGGGACATTAGCCTGATCAGGCACGATCTGGACAAATTCCGCTCGCGGGTGTCTGAAGCGGAGGACCGCATCTCCCGCCTGGAGGACAACACCAGGGAGGACTCCAGAGACCTCCATGCCCTACAAATACAGGTTAAGGCTCTCCAGGACAGGGCGATTGACACCGAAAACCGCCTGCGAAGAAACAACATCCTCATCTTGGGGCTGCCGGAGCGTGCGGAGGGCCCCAGGCCTGCGGAATTTGCTGAGACCTTTCTGCCACAGCTGCTGGACCTCCCCGCTATGCCACCGAGCTTTGTGGTGGAAAGGGCCCACAGGGTCCCCGATGCCCGGAGCACCCCCCAGGCCTTTCCTGCTGCGCCTTCTCAACTACCGGGACCGAGACCGTCTTTTGGCAGCGGCACGAACCAAGAAGGAACTCTGCTATGAGGACGCCCGTATTATGCTGTTCCCGGATTATTCCCCTGAGGTGCAACAGAAACGCCGCCAGTTCACTGACATCCGCAAGCGTCTCCGCGATCTGGGTATCAAGTACAGTCTCCTCTACCCCAGCAGACTTCGAGTGATCGACGGGGATAGCACCTGATTTTTTGATACTCCTGACCTGGCGGCCTCCTGGCTGGACGTTCGCTGATCTGGATCCCCCCCACACCTGAGCTGCGCAAGTATACCCCCTTTCTACTGTTGACCCCCCCCCCCCTACTTCATATGACTTTTATGCTTTGGATTTCCCTCTTTTGGTCCTGCTCCCTACCATCCTGCCATTATTCTCCCCCCCCTTTTTATTTTTCGCTCCTGGACCCCCCTCCTCCCTGTATGTGCCATATGAACTGCCGCTGCTCATCTCTGACTGTTCACTGTAGCTCACTGTATGGAGCTAACTAGCTGCCGAGATGCACACTGCAATATAAAATCCCCCGCTGTTTTTTTTTTTGTTGGACATTTCTTCTGTGCTGCCCACCCCGGCACCCCCCTGTTTGGTGGAGCCGGTGTGACCCCCCTACTGCTGAGGCTGATGCTTTGAGCCTAACACAGTTCTGGACTCTGTGTTGGTTTTTTTTTGGGGTACAAGCTTTCCCTGGCTCCCCCCGGGGGGACTAGTTTGGTCCACCCTGTTTTTTCGGGGGGAATGCTGGTTTCTTAGCAGGATAGGCACTCCGTGCCTGGGTATTTTTGTTCTGTTTACATGTGTAACTGTGTTCCCTGTTCTGCAGTTGTGTTTACGGTGCTTGGGTTCGCCTGCTCTTGCTGCTCCTCAGATGCTGATAATGGTTCCCACGGGGTTCTCTCCCATTTCCTTCCAGTACAGTTGTCATGACCTCACGTGACCTGCAAACCTTCTCCGTCCTCTCCTGGAATGTTCGGGGCCTAAATTCAAAATTTAAACGTGCTCTCATGTTTCAATACTTAAATTCCCACAAACCATCAATTGTAATTTTACAAGAAACGCATCTGAGGCAGCAAACTGTTGTCCCTCAAGAAACCTTGGGTGCACAAGTCGTTCCATGCTTCCTACTCCAGTTACGCAAGGGGGGTCTCGATTTTAATTCGAAAGTCCCTTCCCTGTGAGGTGGAGGCGGTCCATACGGACCCTCTGGGCCGTTATGTTGTGCTAGTTCTCACTATGTGGCACCGTAGGTATGTGATAGTGGGCCTGTATGTACCCCCGCCCTTTAAACCTGATGTGTTGTATTCAATCTTGGACAGGGTTTCCCCGTACTGCCCTGCCAGTTTGCTTTGGATGGGGGATTTCAACGCCATTCTCTCCCCGTCCCTGGACAGGCCGTCCGCCCCTAAATCCTTTTCGGAGGATCTGTTACACTGGTCGGAGGCCGCAGGGTTGACGGAGGTCTGGCGTTGGAAACACCCCGATCAGAGGGGTTACTCCTGCTTTTCGGCTTCTTACAAGACTTCCTCCAGAATTGATCTAGCTTTCGCCAATATGGCGGTGCTATCTGATGTGGTGTCGGCACGGTATTTGCCGGCAGGGCTGTCTGATCACTGTCCCTTGGAGCTTACCTTGCGTTCTACCGCGGCCCGGAGTGGCTCTATGTGGCGCTTGGGCTCTCAATGGGTGGACCACCCGGACATCTCCTCTCAGATCCCACCACTTCTGCAGGAGTATTGGAAGAATAACGCAGAGACGTCCACGCCCGGAGTGGTTTGGGACGCCTTCAAGGCTTACACCAGGGGCCACTATATGTCTACCATTAAGGCGGTTAAGGTCCAGCATTCAGCTACGCTGACCCGTCTGGAGGAGGAGGTGGAGGGCGCCACTGACACGTATGGCCTGGACCCTTCGACCGCCAACTTCGAGACGTTGCAGGCGAAGAAAAGGGACTTGCATCTACATATGTCGGAGATTACGAGGTTGGCAATGTACCACTCCCGACAGTCCTTTTTCGAACAGGGGGACAGGAATGGTAGGTTTCTGGCGCTGATTTCTCAACATGACTCACCCCAGACGGTGGTTCCGGAGCTCACCTCTCCCACAGGGGAGGCCCTTACCTCTCCCGAGGACATACTGGAAGCCTTTAGATCTTGCTATAGCACACTCTACACTACCACCCTTCCCCCAGACTTTAGCCCGACTGACTTACACTCCCTCCTGGACCCAGTGGCCCTGGGCTGGCTCTCGGACCGGGAGAGAGATTGGCTGGTGCGTCCGGTCACGACTGACGAGGTTTTGGCCATAATTTCGTCCATACCAGGTGGCAAGGCCCCAGGCCCGGACGGTCTGCCCATAGAATTTTATAAGACACACTCGGGACTTCTGGCCCCGCTGCTGGCCGCGACCTTTACCAGGTGCCTCGAGGAGGGGTCCTTGCCCCCCTCGATGGCGGAAGCACATATCATCCTCATTTACAAGCCCCCTAAGGACCCTAAGCTCTGCGCCTCTTACAGGCCTATCGCGCTACTCAACAATGACCTGAAAATTCTGACCAAGCTGCTAGCTACTAGACTCCAGCCATTACTGCCCTCGATAGTGGATCAAGACCAAACAGGCTTCATGGCTCATAGGTCCACGGATGTTAACCTTCGCAGACTGTATACCAACCTACAAGCACAACATCTTAACGTAGGGACTAGAGTAGTGGCCTCACTTGACATAGAAAAGGCATTTGACTCGGTGGAGTGGCCTTTCCTGTGGGAGACTCTCCGGAGAATGGGGTTCCCCCTAATCTTCATCCGTTGGTTACAAACCATTTACAATGCACCGGTGGCGGCTATTCGCTTGGGTGGACAGTTGTCCTCTAGGTTCAACCTATCTAGGGGCACGCGACAGGGCTGCCCCCTCTCTCCGGCCTTGTTTGCCATTGCCATGGAGCCGGTGGCGGAGGCCCTCCGTGTTTCCCCGCAGGTCAGGGGCCTGCGGATTGCCGGGTTGGAGGAGAGGGTAGCCCTGTATGCAGACGACCTCCTACTGTTCTTGAATGATGCTGACTCTTCCCTACGGGGGGCGCTGCACGTTCTGGACACCTTCTCCAGAGTGACCGGGTTGAGGGTCAACTGGTCTAAGTCACAACTGTTGGCGATTGACCAGGGGGCCAGGCACCGCCGGATTTTCAGTTGCAATGGGTGGAGGACATGGTGTACCTGGGAGTGCGGGTGTCTCGGGATGTCGACGCCTTTATTTCACTTAATCTGGACCCGGTGGTCAACGCAGTTAGGGCAAGATTGAAGGCATGGGAGAACCTACCCCTTTCCCTTTTAGGTCGCATTAATCTAGTGAAGATGAAGGTATTGCCTAAATTTACGTACCTCTTTCGCCACTCCCCGCAGTGGATACCTAAGTCCTTTTTCACGGCACTAAATAGACTATTTTCCTCTTTCTTGTGGGGGTCGCGCCCGCCTAGGTACAAATTTTCCACCCTTATGCGTGCATCTCACTCCCCGGAGTGCTGGCGGTGTGGCCAGTCTCCGGGAGATTTCTTCCACATATTCTGGACCTGCCCCCATCTCTCTGACTTTTGGTCCGGGGTGCTTCAATTGATTGAAAAGGTTTCTCAGGTTAAACTTGACCCCAGCCCCAGAATCTGCATCCTGGGTTTGCTTGATGACCTGGTGCCCCGGGTGGCTGATCGGACGTTGCTGGGTCTTTTGCTTTATTATGCCAGGAAATCCATTGTTTTGCATTGGCGACGACGATTGCCACCCACGGTACTACAATGGAAGATACTGGTGAACTCGGTACTTCCTCTTTACAAGGACACGTATACACATAGAGGCTGCCCAAAGAAGCATGACAGGGTGTGGAAGAAGTGGCTCGCTGATCCCTCTACGGCTGCGAGCGGCTGACGCGGGCCTCGTCCCATCGCCCTAGGGCGGCCGGGGATGCCCGCGTCGGTCTTATTTGAGGTATCGCCCTCTTGTGCCTATGCAACATGTCTTGTCACGAGATAGCCTCCTGAGCAGAAGTCGGGTTTCATGGGAGGGAAGTGTTTGCCTTTTATGATGTCTTTGCTGCTAATGTTTTCCATTTGGACCCCTGCGTGGGTACCGTGCCTCAATGCCTGTAATGCCTAGTAGTTCGGGTCAGTGTGGACCCTGGCACCGTAGTTTGTCTTTGTTGTTTTGTTGTTTTATTTTCTCTGTTGAAAACTCAATAAAAAAGATTTAAAAAAAAAAAAAAAAAAAGTAGACGAGTACTGGAACATTTTTCGGCACTGGGCTCCAGGACCGGTTCACACCACAAATCACAAAGGAACGTGCTGTGTGTTCCTGTACGATTCACGCCTTCCAGGTGCTGTGCGATTTCAGCCCTTTCATTTGAATGGGCTGAAATTGTGCCCGTCTTTATCAAGAGCTGTGCATGCTCTACTTTACAAAAGCACAGCAACTGGAATTCATAGTACTTCTGATCATACGATCTGGTGCAGGCAAACACTGCATTTGCGACCTGCATTTGGGGAGTCATTAAGTTGACACAACCCCTGCAGATCACTACAGCAGTGTATTTTGAATACAGTGTAGGAAACACACACAAAATGCGGGTTTCCCTCACGGCATTCTGGTATGAACAGACCCTTGGTCTGGATACACAAGACTCAATTTGCATCTCATGAAGGTCCCACCGAACTAGGACAGTTGGTAGTATGAATTTGTATTAGAAGGGAAAGTATTTGTGTTTTTTTTTTTGGGGGGGGGGTGGTGTTTGTTCTGGGAGGGGGGCTTTTAGGGTTTGTGACAGAACTGGGGAAAGTGCTTATGGGGGAGAGGGTTTTGCTGGAAGGGAGGACCTGGGGAAGAGGATCTGTGCTAGAAATGGGGAGAGGAGTTTTGCTGAGATGGGGGTTGGGTGGAATTGTTCTTGGGGGATTTGAAGAAACTTCCTTCACATTGCAACCTATCACAAATACGGGCGCAATGTGAAAGAGGTTTCAGAGCGGCTGTAGACAGTGGGGGGGTTGCATTGTGGAGAAGAGAGGGTTGTGGGGGGCACCAAAATGCACCTTTACCTGTGTAGACAAAAATCCCTGCACCAGCCCTGCTGATACTGATAACCACCACCTGACTTGGACCACTCGCCACTCCCCACTGCTGCTAGCCCAGTGCTGCCAGTCTGTTCATCCATCTGTGTTTCCAGCATGAGAAACTTGCTGTCAGAGCTGTCCTCCACCATTGCAGCTCATATTCCTGAGGTTGGCAATGGGTATGCTGGTTCTCCTGTCATGGGTAATATGCTCCGCTCACTGAGCCAATCAGTACCATCCTGTTTAAAAGCCTTTCGGAAGCTGGGAGTGCAAATCTTATATGTCGGTAAAATCTATAACATTTATAGCAATACCTAAATACACGTGGAACATAGTGGCGGAACTACCAGGGTCACAAAGGTTGCACTTGCAACTGGACCCTGGCATTCTACCAACATGGAGGGGGCTCCAAGGAGGCAGGTAGGGGGCCACTGTATTACCATAATAATGGCCCAGAGGCCGGGGGGTCCTTCATGGTTTCTTGCACCAGGGCCATGAAGGTTGTAGTTACGCTTTATAACAGTGTAAATTTGGTGTCCCCTCAAAATAACTCAACACACAGCCATAAATGTCTATACCGCAGGCAACAAAAGTGAATATACCCCTAAGTTAAAATGCCCAAATTGGGCCCAAAGTGTAAATATTTTGTGTGGCCACCATTTTTTCCAGCACTGCCTTAAACCTCTTGGGCATGGAGTTCACCAGAGCTTCACAGGTTGCCATTGAAGTTCTCTTCAATTCCTCCTTGACGACATTACGAAGCTGGTGGATGTTAGAGACCTTGCGCACCTCCACCTTCCGTTTGAGGATGCTCCACAGATGCTCAATAGGGTTTAGGTCTGGAGACATGCTTGGCCAGTCCATCACCTTTACCCTCAGCGTCTTTAGCAGGGCAGTGGTCGTCCTGGAGGTGTGTTTGGGGTCGTTATGTTGGACTACTGCCCTGCGACCCAGTCTCCGAAGAGAGGGGATCATGCTCTGCTTTAATTTAGGGGTGTACGCACTTTTGTTGCCAGCGGTTTAGACATTAATGGCTGTGTGTTGAGTTATTTTGAGGGGAAAGCAAATTTGCTGTCCCCTCAAAATAACTCAACACATAGCCATTAACCACTTAAGCTCCGGAAGATTTTACCCCCTTCCTGACCAGGGCCTATTTTGCGATTCGGCACTGCGTGACTAACGGACAATTTCGCGGTCGTGCAACGCTTTACCCAAATTAAATTGACGTCCTTTTTTTCCCACAACCAGAGATTTCTTTTGGTGGCATTTGATCACCTGTGCGATTTTTTGATCATGCGCTATAAACAAAAAAAGAGCGACAATTTTGCAAAAATAACAATATTTTTCACATTTTTTTATATGAAATTCCCCACCAAAAAAATGTAAAAATCAAAATGTTTTAACATTTTAGGCCAATTTGTTTTCTGCTACATATTTTTGGTAAAAAAAAAATTGCAAAAAGCGTATTTTGATTGGTTTGCGCAAAAGTTACTGTGTTTACTAACTAAGGGAAAGATTTTTGTCATTTTTATTGTTTTTTTTTTTAACAAGTAATGGCAGCGATCTGCGATTTTTTTTTGCGGGACTGCGACATTGCGGCGGACAGATCGGACCCTTTACTGACTTTTTTGACAGTTTTGGGGGTACCAGTGACATTACTACAGTAATCAGCGCTATACATATGCACTGTTACTGTAAAAATTACACTTGCAGGGAAGGGGTTAACTTTATTGGAGAAGGAGGGGTTAAGTGTGTCCATAGGGGCGTGCTTCTAACTGTGATTGGATGTGGCTATGTGTGTAACAGCAGAGATCTACGGTCTTACATAGCAGGGCCGTATGATCTCTGCTGTTACACAGGGGAGAAAGAAAGGCAGCTTTGTTTACATTAGTCGCCTGCCTTTCTCCCGGTGTAACCGACGATCACGAGTGACCGGCGGACATCGGGTCCGCCGCTCACACGCGCGAGGGGGGGCGTGAGCGCGCCTCCAAAGGCGCGCGCTCCCTAGAGCCTCACAGGCTAGCGACGTAGTACTACGTCACTTTGCCTGTGAGGGGCTGACTGCCGACGTAAATCGTCGTTAGGCAGTCGGCAAGTGGTTAATGTCTAAACCACTGGCAACAAAAGTGAGTACACCCTTAAGTGAAAATGTCGAATTGGGGCCCAATTAGCCATTTTCCCTCCCCGGTGTCATGTGACTCATTAGTGTTACGTCTCAGGTGTGAATGGGGAGCAGGTGTGTTAAATTTGGTGTTATCACTCTCACTCTCTCATACTGGAAGTTCAACACGACACCTCATGGCAAAGAACTCTTTGAGGATTTAAAAAAAAAAAAATTGTTGCTCTACATAAAGATGGCCTAGGCTATAAGATGATTGCCAAGACCCTGAAACTGAGCTTCAGCATGGTGGCCAAGACCATACAGCGGTTTAACAGGACAGGTTCCACTCAGAACAGGCCTCCACCTGGTCGACCAAAGAATTGAGCGCACATGCTCAGCGTCATATCCAGAGGTTGTCTTTGGGAAATAGACATATGAGTGCTGCCAGCATTTCTGCAGAGGTTGAGGGGGTGGGGGGGTCAGCCTGTCAGTGCTCAGACAATACACCGCACATTGCATCAAATTGGTCTGCACGGCTGTCATCCCAAAAGGATGCCTCTTCTAAAGATTATGCACAAGAAATCCCGCAGTTTTGCTGAAGTTAAAGCAGGCTGAGGTTCCAGTAATCCCTGTCCTGTGGTCTGATGAGACCAAGATAAACTTATTTGGTTCAGATGGTGTCAAGCGTGTGTGGTGGTAACCAGGTGGGAGTGTCATGGTCTGGGGCTGCCTGAGTGCTGCCGACATTGGGGAGCTACAGATCATTTAGGGAACTATGAATGCCAACGTGCTGTGACATACTAAAGCAGAAGATGATCCCCGCCCTTCAGAGACTAGGCCACAGGGCAGTATTCCAACATGATAACGACCCCAAACACACCTCCATGACTACCACTGCCTTGCTAAAGAAGCTGAGGGTAAAGGTGATGGACTGGCCAAGCATGTCTCCAGAACTAAACCCTATTTAGCATTTGTGAGGCATCCTTAAATGGAAGGTGGAGGAGCGCAAGGTCTCTAACATCCACCAGCTCCGTGATGTCATCATGGAGGAGTGGAAGAGGACTCCAGTGGCAACCTGCAAAGCTCTGGTGAACTCCATGACCAAGAGGGTTAAGGCAGTGCTGGCAAATAATGGTGGCCACACAAAATATCAACACTTTGGGCCCATTTTGGATGTTTCACTTAGGGGTTTACTAACTTTTGTTGCCAGCGGTTTGGACATTATTGGCTGTGTTGAGTTATTTTGAGGGGGACAGCAAATTTACATTGTTATACAAGCTGTACACTTACTACTTTACATTGTAGCAAAGTGTAATTTCCTCAGTGTTGACACATGAAAAGGTATAAATTATTTACAAAAATGTGAGGGGTGTACTCACTTTTGTGAGATACTGTGTGTGTGTATATTTATATATATATACAGTGGTGGCTAGTGCTCAAAAGTTTTGGGGGGGGCGCAAACGGAAAAATGTAATAGGCATTGCTTTGCGGCAAAAAACGCTGTAAAAAATTGCGTGACTTTGAGGTCGCAAAAGTGTGAAAGGGGCCTTCAGTAATTAAGGTATAGTGTGCTCCTTTTCAATGCAGAGAGACCAGCGTGCCCCCTTTTAATGCACAGTGACCAGCGTGCCCCCCTTTCAATGCACAGTGACCAGCGTGCCCCCTTTCAATGCACAGTGACCAGCGTACATGCCCCCTTCAATGCAGAGATGAGCGTACATGCCCCCAATGCAGAGACCAGCATACATACCCCCTTCAATGCAGTGACCAGCATACCATTCCCCCAATGCAGAGATCAGCGTACATGCCCCCAATGCAGTGACCAGCGTACATGCCCCCAATGCAGTGACCAGCGTGCGTGCCCCCTTCAATGAAGTGACCAGCATACATGCCCCCAATGCAGAGATCAGCGTGCGTGCCCCCTTCAATGCAGTGACCAGCATATATGCCCCTTTCAATGCAGTGACCAGCATACCATTCCCCCAATACAGAGACCAGCATACCATTCCCCCAATACAGAGACCAGCGTACATGCCCCCAATGCAGTGACCAGCATACATGCCCCCAATGCAGTGACCAGCATACATGCCCCCAATGCAGTGACCAGCGTACATGCCCCCAATGCAGTGACCAGCGTACATGCCCCCAAAGCAGTGACTAGCGTACATGCCCCCAAAGCAGTAACCTGCGTACATGCCCCCAAAGCAGTGACCAGCACACATGCCCCCAATGCAGAGATCAGCGTGCATGCCCCCAATGCAGTGACCAGCGTACATGCCCCCAATGCAGTGACCAGCATACATGCCCCCAATCTAGTGACCAGCATACATGCCCCCAATCTAGTGACCAGCATACATGCCCCCAATGCAGAGATCAGCGTGCATGCCCCCAATGCAGTGACCAGCGTACATGCCCCCAATGTAGTGACCAGCATACATGCCCCCAATGCAGGGAACAGCATGTGTGCCCCCAATGTAGTGACCAGCATACATGCCCCCAATGCAGAGATCAGCGTGCGTGCCCCCTTACTTACCTGGAGCAGCAGCAGCGGCGGGTGGCTTCTCCTCAGTCCCGGTGACCGGCGGCACGTCTCCTCCAGTCCTTCCGCTCCCACCTCCTCCTCGGCCAATGGCATGGGGTTTGCCTTGCGGCCAATTATCGGACGCGCTTCCTGATTGGCCAGGAGGAGGATCGGTGGGACAATAGCGAATTTTCATTCGCTATTGTCACACAATGGGTGGGCTAGGGACGCACTGCTCTGCGCCCCGGGTCCACCCTTTGCATCGCCCTATTAGAGCCTCTGGCTTTAATCAGGTGATGACAAAAAAAAAAAATACCCATTGAACTCCATGCGTCCGGCGCCCCTGCATGCAGATTAGGGGGCAGGATGCATGGATGGGGGGGCGGCGCCCCTGCGCTCTCATTACACCGGCCGCCACTGTATATATATATATATATATATATATATATATATATATAATCCAAAAGAGAGAACAGCACTTACAGGTCTTGAGAAGTATTGGCACCGTAAAGACCTATGAATGCCGCTCTTTTTGGGATTATATGTACTTCAGGTTTTGTTGTGCACCCAGGCCCATTTTCTCTCCGATATGTGTGCAGTGGATTATACATACTGTATACACATCTACATGGACCTATCTCCGGACTAGTTAACCTTTACATTGCCGACCCCCTTTATTAATTACTACATACATACATATATTTGCCTAGTCCTCTGGCCCAAAAAGTACATACATTATAGTGTTCTACATATTAATCTCCATTCCTACCTCTGATAATAACCCAAGCTATCTCAGTATGTAGTAATTAATAGAGGGGGATGGCAATGAAAAGGTTAACTACAGCGGGACTAATACAGTTAACCAGTCCGGAGATAGGTCCATAGTAATATGGTGACCGTAGGAGGAATTCGCATCAGACTGCAAAAAAATGGCAGAGATCGGATCCTATAAATTGATGAGCATCATGATGTCCAATATAATTCCCCCTGAGGAATCCACATGACCCTGTGGCGTAACACATAGGGGAAGGGCAATCTGACGCCACGCCGCTCGTAGCCTGAGGGAGAGGAAGTGTAAACCGGCTACTGTCCTGGAAGCAGGATACAGTGTCAACAATATAGGCGCCTTTAAAGCATATACTGTATGGTATACAGTGTGGTGCACTTCAAGCACCTTCTGGGTCAGAGACAGCTATGCATCTGACATTTTCAGCCATCTTCAATTCTGTACGGGAAAACAGAAACTGCAGGACAAACGTTAAATCCTCTTAGGGCCCAGTTCACACTATTGCGATACATTATAGGATTCTATTGAGTCCTTGCTATCAGTCATGTATTGCAGTATAGGCCCTACAGAAGGTACGGGCAAGCAGCTATTCTGAGAGATGAAACAATAACAACAAAAGATTGAGTCCCCATTCACACTAGCGCGACTTGTCAGGCGTCTTGGTCACCTGACAAGTCGCGGTGGGTCGCCTGCCATTGATTAGCACAGGACCCGTTCTAATAGGAGCGACACAAGTCGCTCCGACTTAGAAAAAGGGTCCTGTACTACTTTGGGGCGACCTGGAGGTGACTTGCATTGACTTCAATGATATGAAGTCCGTGCATGTTGCGCCGAGGTCGCTGTGCACCGCGACTTCACAGGTCGCCCCGGCAAGTTGTGTCGCCCCTGTGTGAATGGGCTCCGAGTCTGTGCAGTCATACCAAAGTGAAACTCGAACTGGGTTTCAAGGTAACACAAAACAGGTGATCTCACTCCACCTAATGCATATGAACCGAAAACCAAGAGCGTAGTGTTTCCCCTAAACATAAGAAATGTGCACATAACATGTCAACATGTGTAATCAATGTCCAGAAAATTAAAAAATAAAAAAAGTCTAAAAGCCTAGACGTGTCTCCCAACTACTTGTGAGGAAATCTGGTGATCAACTCTAAATCCTCTTCTTACATGTAGCACTACTCCCTTGGAAGCTGCTGGTTATGGATTCTGCTGGGTTACCCATAGCAACAACTTAACAAAATAGCATATTCTAAGTGCTCGGCTCAGTCAGAAAACAGTCTAGGAGGTTTGGTTTTTGTTGATTTACTTGAGAACTGGGATCGGAGAAGGGATAAGTGGGACACTCCAACTGAACAAACTATGCACAATTGCTGGGACTTCTATGTAACGCTGAGTGCGGCAAGGCCGCTGCTTCACCTTGCCACTTTAGTGAAGAATTAACAGAACTGTACTGCACTGTGAATCACTCTTTAGGGTCCTACTCAGCACCCCCTTTGTCCCTACTCTTCAGGGTTATAAATGGCACCCCCTTTTACTCTGACACTCTGTGTGAGCTGGCCCCTTGATCCCCAGTCCCACTCAGTCTCATCTTCAGATCTCCAGGCATCTATTCCTTCTTCTAAGGATCCAAACCGATTCTGGAAACTACGAAACCCCACATCGATGACCCCGGCTTCCTCCTCACTGCTAACACTCACTTTAGCAGCCCTGGTTACCGCTGGCCATCTGTTCTCCTCAAGTTTTATAGGAGCAGACTTAGCTTCTACTGCTGCAGTTTTCAATGCAGATGGCCACTCCCCGGCCTGTACTACCTACTTGCATCCTGGCTCGGACATTCGGGTCTCCTTCCAGTAGCAAACTGGACAATGACAGATTCCATGGCCTCCAGCTGCACTATTACTTTCAGCACTCCTCTCCCACGACCCTGGAGAGGCACAGATTTTGCAATAAAAAGAAAAGAGAAGGCGCCTGGCCCTTTAAATAAAAGATTGTTGAACCTGCTGCCCTTTTAATTGTAATAAAACAATAAATAGGTATATATCATAGGTAAAAAGGCGCTGGTAATCTTAATATATCACGTGTTATAAAAATTAATAGGTGATTTAAAGTGTAATATATGTGATTAAAAATTGCTACAAATATATATATGATCTACTATTGGTGCAATTAGCAAAGAAAAGTGCATACCAGTGCAATTTCAATTCAGAAGTGTTTGTGCTTCTCAAAGTAAATTAATCCACAAAGGTGTGGATCAGTGAACCAATAAATAGATATATAAAGAATTCCATACAAAAATCACATAAGAATATATAAAAATATAAATATATAAATGTGCTCCAAGTAGTGTTTAAAAGTCCAGGCAATAGCATGCAATCAAAATTGTGCTTGGTGGATTCTTATTAATCCCTTCACAGTGCTCCAGGTGCTGGGATGTGACAACCGTCAATTAAGAAGTGCTTGTGCTTCTCAAAGTAAATTAATCCACAAAGGTGTGGATCAGTGAACCAATAAATAAATATATAAAGAATTCCATACAAAAATCACATAAGGATATATAAAAAAATCACATAAGAATATATAAAAAAGTATAAATATATAAATGTGCTCCAAGTAGTGTTTTAGATCATATATATATTTGTAGCAATTTTTAATCACAGATTTTGCAGCCAACAAGATCCGAGTGACTCCGGCCTCCCACAGCACACACTTCTTGGGTCAACCTTCACTCCTCTCTCCGCTTCTAGCAGCAGATCTGGTCTGCTCCCCGGTCTGCCCAGCAGGTTCTCCGCCAACATGTGAGTCAATCACTGATGCGCTCCGACTTGCTCTAACATTCGCCATCTTGCTCCTCCGCACACGTGTCTTCTTCAACCAGAGGCAGAAGTAATTTATAGACTCTACCTGATTGGCTGTGCATGAGCAGCATCTCCACCCACATTCCCTTATTGGCGGTGGCTCCTCCTGCTAGGCAGAACTCTTCAGCGTGCGCTTTGCCGCTCTCTCAACTCAGTCGACATGGAAATCACTGCAAAGCGGACCGTGCCTCACACCTGACACACATCCACTCTTCTTGCTTGTAACAGGGCTCCAGCTGCGCCTCCATCACACTGAGCCAGCTGACCCTCTTTGCCAGTCTGGAGAATTGTCCTGCTGTCGTATGCACGGTCAACAGTCCTCTTCCCAGCACATGTACAAGCAAGGCCCACCATAATGTATCCGAAAAATGGTATGCGTTAGAATAAAAAAAACCTTTTGGGCTTTACAACCCCTTTAAATGAAAGGTATAGATTCTAGACTAAGGCCTCATGCACACTGGATGTTATTACAGCTGCTGTGTTTGGCTTCAGATGTTTTTTTTTCTGCAGCCATAAAACTCCCCAGCATGTTATCCTATGTCCATTTACACAAACTGTTCAGTGTTTTTGGCAGGAGCGTTTTCTGGCTGGGGGAAAAAAAAATGGGATTTTTGTCTTACCGTAAAATCCTTTTCTCTGAAGTTCATTGACAGACGCAGTCTTCTTGTTCTCAATAGCAGTAAGGTTATGCTGCCCCCTACAGGAGTAGGGCACTAGGCAGAAAAAAGTTCTGGCTACGCCTATGGACAGTCCCAGGGGTCTCTCCCTTCCATAGAATGTCAGTTTTGTATCAAAGCAGTGTCAGAGAAAATAATACCCAACCCAACTCAATAATAGAGGGACCGGTACTGCATCCGTCAATGAACTTCCGAGAAAAGGATTTTACGGTAAGACAAAAATCCCATTTTCTCTATTGTTCATTGACGGACACAGTCTCCTTGTTCTCAATAGCAGTAGGGACGTCCCAAGGCAGTGCCATAAAACATGAGGGGTGAGAATAGCAGAAAATAAATTCTCCAAGGCTGAACCACAGCCAACCAGGCAACATAGGATTCATCAGAACGAGATGAGACCCACCTGAAAAAACATTAAACACCCTCAAGGGAGACTAAAAACACCCTTAAATGGCAGCCTGCAAACTTAGCGGCCAAAGGAAGCATCTGCAGATGCCCGCACATCCACCATATAAAACTTTGTGAAAGTATGAACAGATGACCAGGTAGCCGCCTTGCAAACCTGAACCACAGGTGCCTGATGGCAAAAAGCCCAGAAAGCACTAAGCGCCTGAGTAGATTGCGCCCTAACAGGGAAAGGTGGAACCTGACCCTTAGCTGAATAAGCCTGCACAACCGTCTGTCTAATGCAACTGGAAACAGTCGCAGCAGATGCAGGCAGCCCTTTTTTGGTCCATCTGTGAGGACAAAGAGCGAATCTGACTTTTGAAAAGACTCAGTAGTCGCCAAGTACACCTCGATTGCCCGAACAGTATCTAAAGTATGCAATGCAAATTCCTTAGGATGTTTAACCACTTGCCTACTGTGCACTTAAACACCCTTCCCATCCAGGCCAATTTTCAGCTTTCAGCGCTGTCACACTTTGACTGACAATTGCGCTGACATGACTGACATGCTACACTGTACCCATTTGAAATTTTTATCACACAAATAGAGCTTTCTTTTGGTGGTATTTAATCATCTCTGGGTTTTTTATTTTTTACAAAAAGAAAGAATAAAGAGAAAATTTTGAAAAAAAGAATAAGTTTTTCTTATTTTCTGTGAGTAAATTTTGAAAATAAATTTTTCTCCTTCACTGAAGGGCGCTGATGAGGCGGCACTGATGGGCACTGATAGGCTGCACTGATGGGCACTGATGAGGTGGCACTTATGGGCACTGATGAGGTGGCACTTATGGGCACTGATGAGGAGGTACTAATATGCCGCAATGATGAGCACTGATAGGCGGCATTGATAGGTGGCACTGATAGGCGGCACTGATAGGTGGCACTGATGAGCACTGATAGGCGGCACTGCTGGGCACTGAGAGGCGGCACTGGCGGGCGGCACTGATGGGCACTGAGAGGCGGCACTGATGGGCACTGGCGGATGGCACTGATGGACACTGACGGGTGGCACTGATGGGCACTGATGGGCAGCACCATCAGTGCCCACACAGTGCCCATAGTGCTGCCAGTCAGTGCTTATCAGTGCCTAGATGAGCAGGCACTGACTGGCAGCACTATGGGCACTGATTGTGGGCATTGATGGGGGGCACTGATGGGGGGGCACTGTGTATGTTTTTTACCTTTTAGTAATCAGGGCACTGGTGATCAGTGCCCTGATTACATGTCTCTTTGTCCCTGGCGCTGTGCAGCTCTCCCTCCTTCCTCACACTGCAGGCTCCGTGTGAGGAAGGAGCGCCGGCGATGAGAGATGATCTCATATGTTTACATATGAGATCATCTCTCATTGGATGATCCGATCACGTGGTGAATGGCCGCTGTGATTGGCCATTCACCGCGATCTGTGATCGGCCGTGTCCAAGGGACACGGCCAACACAGATTCTCCCCGCTGCGCGCTCACGGGAGCGTGCGGGGGGCGTGTCACTGGGAGGCCGTTTAAAAACGGCCTCCCGAAAATTCGAGTCCGCGCTGCAGCCGTATATAGGGTGTAGCGCGGATGGGAACTAGTTAAGCTTAGGGCACAATGTCCTCATTTAAAATGGGAATTGTAAACCACCTTCGGAAGGAAGGACGGATTTGGGCGAAGTAGTTATCCCTGTGAACCACCATATAGGTAGAACGACAGGACAATGCCACCAGTTCCAACACCCTACATGCAGAAGTAATAGCCACCAAGAAGGCCACCTCCTGAGATAAAGTAAGCAGGGGAATCTCCCAAATATTTTAAAAAGGAGGTTTCTGGAGAACCGACAGCACCAAATTAAGATCCCAAGGTGGCAATGGAGGTCGCACCAGAGAAGCCAAATGTCGCACCCCCTGTATAAAACTACATACCAGGAATGGGTGGCTAATGGCCTTTGGAAAAAAAATTGCCAAGGCCGAAACCTGACCCTTGATAGTACTCAAGACCAAGTTTTGATAAACCCCCCATTGAAGGAAAGCCAAGATCCGAGCCACCGAGTAAGAGCAAGGGGGAACCCCAAGAGACTTACACCACGCAATATATGACTTCTAGAAACACCACGCAATATATGACTTCTAGAAAGATCTATCATCACACTTGGAAGTCGCTTTTTCTCACTTTAAGCAGAGTGGGAATCACAGAAGCAGACAATCCCCTGTCCTCCAGAACCTGGCTTTCAGCAGCCAAGCCATCAAAGCCAGCGACCATAAAGCAGGATGGAAGATTGATCCTTGAGACAGCAAATCCTCGCTTAGAGGAAGTCTCCAAGGAAAGTCTGCGACTAGCCTGACCAGGTCGGCGTACCAAGCTCGGCGAGCCCATTCCGGAGCCACAAGGATTACCGGAATCCCTTCTGCCTCGATCCTGCGAAGAAGTTTCGGCAGCAGCTTGAGCGGAGGAAAAGCATACATCAGCTGACACTGACTCCACGGAGCCACCGGCACGTCTATGGCGTCTGCCAGAGGGTCCCGAGAGCAGGCCAAAAACCTCTGCACTTTCCTGTTGCTCCAAGATGCCAACAGATCTACGTCTGGAGTGCCCCAATGAAGGCACAGCTGCTGGAACATCTCCGGATGGAGAGACCACTCCCTTGGAGCCAAGGTCTGTCGACTGAGGCAATCCGCCTCCCAATTTTCCACTCCCGGACTGTGAACAGCGGAGAGATCCGGAACAAAGCGTTTCGCCCACCGAAGGATGCCTGCCACCTCCAAGGCCGCAAGGACACTTGTGGTGCCCCTTGATGATTGACATAGGCCACAGTTGTGGCATTGTCAAATTGAATGCGCACTGGACAGCCCCGAAGGTGCTCCGTCCAGTGGATTAGGCAAAGCCTGATCGCTCTCAGCTCCAGAACATTGATCGGTAACTCCAGAGACCAGACCCCTTGAGCAGAAAGCTTGTCGAGAACACCTCCCCACCCGGACAGCCTGGCATCTGTGGTGAGCACTGTCCACAATATGTGGAAGAAGGATTTTCCTTGTTTGAGCATCGGGGACCGAAGCCACTACAACAGGGTCCCCCTGGTCACCTGGTTCAACAGGATCAGATTGTCCAGAGAACTTGGACCTTTGTTCTATTTGAGAAGAATTTCCTTCTGGAGTATTCTCGTGTGAAATTGAGTGTAAGGTAACGCCTCGAAGGACGACACCATCAGTCCCATAACTCGCAATCAAAGTCCGAAGGGGCAACCTTTTGCTGGACAGTAATAGGTGAATTGCAGACTGGAGTTTTTGTCCATAGGAAGAAACACCCTGGCTGCGGATGAGTCCAAAGTCAGGCCCAGATAGTCCAGCCTCAATAGGAGGAACCAGGGACGACTTCTGGAGATTCACAATCCACCCAAACTCCTCCAGAGTTCTCATGGAGATCTCTTAAGTTTGTCACCAGCGCCATGGGAGACTCCGCACAGAGAAGCAGATTGTCCAGGTAACTCAGGACCAATATCCCCCTGTGGCGTAATAAAAACAGGACCAGAGCCAACACCTTTGTGAAGACGCGAGACCAAAGGGTAACGCCACAAACTGATAGTAATCCTCTCCCACGGCCGAACACAGAAACCGTTGATGTCTTGCACATATTGGGATGTGAAGGTAGGCATCTTTAATGTCTATGGAGGCCAGGAAATCCCCCCTGGTTTAGGGAGGCCACCACTGTGCAAATGTATTCCATCTTGAATTTTTGAACTCGCACTAAGCAATTCAGAGCCTTCAGGTCCAGAATTGGATGCACATTGTCCTTCTTCCTGGTTGGAGTAAAAGCCCTGAAAACAGAACGATTACTCCTTGTTGATCCGGGGACAGTCGCACACTGGAAGGAAAAACCTTACTGGAGTAACCGATCAAAACTAGATCTTGTAGCCGGACTGTATGACCTTGTGCACCCACTTGTCTTGTATATGGGATAGCCACAGATCCGGAAACCGGCAAAGACGTCCCCCCCACCCCACATACAGGTGAGGGTGTACCTTCAGGCCAAAGGGGCCTCATCTGCAGGTCTGGAGAAACCGGATTTCTGTTTTCTGTGACGAGGGTCCTTACCCTTGTTAACCTGTGGGAGAAAGGTACTCTTACCCCCTGTAAGACCTTTAATAATGTCATCAAGGGTAGCCCCAAACAGGCAATCACCCTGAAAGGGTATATCAGCCAAAGCTTTCTTAGAAGTCTGATCCACAAACCAGCATTTTAGCCACAGTATATGATGGAGGACCACTGCCAACACCGACAGTCGCGCCAATATCGGAACCGCATCCAGCGAGGCATCACAAAAAAATGCAGCCCCTGGATCAACTGGCCTGTCAGCTCCTTAACCTCCCTGGCAGATTCAGAATCCAACACATCAGATGAGGCAGGGGTAGGAGGGCAGTGCATCTATGGATAGCTAGGATCCGGAGGGCCCTGCAACCTCCTTGAGGGGGTCAGATGGGGAAAAATGTTCCACAGGGTCCACGTTGCATGGGCAACCCCGAATCAAAAAGTAATTCTTTTTTAAAAAACGTCCCACCGCATTACGGCGTCCCCAAGGGGTCAAGCAGAACGCAGAGACGCCCAGCAGAGAGCAAGGGAGAGCCCCCAGACTCACCATCCCACCAAAGATGCACCAGGAAGGCCCAGAGCGTCTGCACAGCACGTGCCTGCGGTGATCTTGATCCTCATAGAAAAAGAGCGTCAGCACTAGGGTATAGGGAGGGGCTCCACCGCCACAAAACACACCTCTAGGGAGTTCAAGAACATGGCCATTGATTTACAATGGGATCAACCGCAAAATGGCCGTGCTGGGTGTACCAAGATGGCCGCCAATCTCCTCAGCACATGTAGGCTACAAGAAAATGGCGGCCCGAGCAGCCTACAGAGCTTCTAGGGGCCCCCGGGTAGACCCCCCAGCCTCCTGGATGGGATCGACAGGAAGGGGGCCCTGGGAGAAACTGGTAAATCCCCCCCCCGCCAGATCGATCGTCCGGTCTCCGGCAGCGCAACCCCTCCCCCCCGCCATCGGCCTACGCCCGGTCCCAGCCCCCAGGAGTAGCTCCAATAACCCCATAGCCCCAGTAGTGAGTGGGGGGGAGGGGGGACAGGTCACGTGGGGTGCGCGACAGGACAGAGGGGAACACGGGAATGGGAGGATCCGACTGTCCCAAGGAGGGGCCCTCGTTTACCCCACAAACCGCCAGGGGAAAGGCAGGGGGGGGGGGGACAGTTTACTCACCATACCAGGAACAGGTGAGTGCCATCCCCTGACAGAGCCCCTTTCCGCGAAGTGGGGGCTGTCGGCCAATAGGAACGCTGCGACTTGAGCCTAGACCCGGTCGTATGCGACCTGATGAAATGTTTAACTCGCAGGGCCAGTCCCTGTCTGGTGGGACTATGTCGCGGCCGACCTAGCGCGGAGCTGGGGTCTGCGCACGCTCGCTGGCCAGCTGGGGTGACCACTGGATCTATATATCCAGCCCATTACCCAGATCCAGCATAGTTGCTTGTAGATCTCACAGAAAAATAATCCGGTGAAAAAACTAACTAGAAACAAAACTAGCTCGAGAAAAAAAAAAAAACTTTTGCCAGGAACAGAGATCCCACCAAGAAACTAGGTCCTTACTCCTGACTAGGCAGATTAAAACTGACATCCAATGGCTGGGAGAGGGTATACCCTCTGGGACTGCCCATAGGCGTAGCCAGAACTTTTTTCTGCCTAGTGTCCTACTCCTGTAGGGGGCAGCATAACCCTACTGCTATTGAGAACAAAAAGACTGCGTCCAATAATGAACGATAAAGAAAACAGAACTAGTGGGTTTTAAGAGGAATTTGTCAGCTTTAAACAACATTCTAACTCTGATAAAAGTGTAAAAACGCTGAAAAACATGGCTATTCTGCATTTATCAACATTTTAAGCTTTCGTGGGAGTACAGTTTTGCAAAAAAATTGGATTTTTGTCTTATTGTAAAAATCCTTTTCTCTGATGTTCATTGGCAGACACAGCTCCAGAATCTTCTTGACCATTGGGCAAAAAAAGAAAAAGCACTGCTAAACAACCCCCAACCGCTGTACAAGCAGCGCCACAAGTCTTAGCGCAGTTGCTATAGCAGAAGGAGGGAGGGCCCGTTTGTACCCACAGGGACTCACCGCCACCAACTCAGGTACAGAGCAGAGCGCCAAGCTGCACGTCGTGCGGCGACCAGAGAGGAGGAAATCAATTAAGTAGGAAGTAACACTAGAGGCCCACCGCTGAATCACCGCACCATAGGCTGCAAAAACATAGCTGCCGCTTTATCAAATGTGATACTACAAAAAAAAAAAAAAAAAAACGGCTGCTTACCTATACAGCAGCCATCCACGACAAAAGGACGGCTCCCGGGACCCCCAAAAACATATGGGCAGTAAGGAGGGGCCCTGGCAGGAGCCCCCACCAGGACCATCCCCCCAAAAATCTGCATCCCCATCACCTGCTCGTCAACCCCAAACAGACATTACATGTATGGCCACCCCTGGGGGGGGGAAGAGCTAAGTGTGGGTAAATGGGGGGGGTGGTCCCAGGGGGACCCGGATAAATGAGGGGGATGTTATGCGGGAAGGAGAGGAACCGGGGGGGGGGGGTCGGACTGTCCCAGGGAGGGGCCCACATCCACCCCAAAAGGCCACCAAGGGAAGGGGGGGGCATGACTTACTACACCATGGAAACTGGGTGGGCACCACTCCAGGCAGACCTCCGCACCCTCAGGTTATGGGTGCTGCTGGTCAGAGGCACACTATTACTCAGGCCATCACCGGGTCTGTGCGTCCTCGTGAGAAGTTTAACACGCCGGCCAGCCCCAGTCCAGTGGAGCTGAGGTCGGGTCGCACTCGTTGGCCGGACTGGGAGACCATAAGGATCTAGAACAGTGGTTCTCAACTCCCATCCTCAGGACCCACAGGCTAGGTTTACAAGATAACTAAAATAGATCACAGGTGAGATCATTTGCTGCTCAGTGATTGCAGTATTCTAGTCTGCATCTCCCCAAGGTAATACTCAAAATCTGGCCTCTTCGTGGGTCCTGAGGACAGGTGTTGAGAACCACTGATCTAGGATATCCAGTCTGACGCCCAGTCCGGCAGTTGATTGTAATTCTTACAGGAACAGAAAATTAAAAAAGAAAATGAAGGAAAAATTTAATTTAAAAAAGAAAAAAAATGCCTGGAGAACTAGGTCCTCACTAGGCAGAAAAAACCGAGTGCCTATAGCAGGAAGTTGGAGTATACCCCCTGGGACTGCCCCATAGGTGTGGTAAAGTTTTTCCCTGCCTAGTGCCCTATTCCTGCTCCTGTAGGGGAGCAGCATAACCCAATGGTCAAGAAGATTCTGGAGCTGTGTCCATCAATGAACGAAAAAGAAAAAGCTATGTTAATGTAAAATCATATGCTGTTTAAATGTTTTGTGTATATACACTAATATTTGTACTTTTGTAGTGAACAGCCATGCAGCATTCTTAAAGTCTACTGAAGAACCCATAGTCCGGCAAAACATGTAGAGATGAATACATTGCAGCAGTACTGTGCAAATATTTCTTGATGTTTTTATATTAAAAAAGTTACACTTTTTTATAATAAAAAAATTGGATTTTTATATAATTGTTTTGTGTGGCACCTTTAAATTCCCCATCTTTCACTCCTTTAACAATTTGTATAATTGGGGGATGTGGTGCCCAGGGCAATTTAAGACACCAGATCTTCTTCCATTGTCTACTATACAATGTTTTGGGGCACCATTCAATACGATTAGCACAGCAATATACTGCACATAAAGCAGTTGCACAAGTGTGAATGGGCCCTCAGTTTGTGACAACTCCTTCCAGACAGACACAGCAGGGGAGTTAAAGAATGGTGCATTCATAATCCTGTGGCTGTGACAGGGCATATAACAAACAGGAAAGCTGGAGCTGCATGCTTTGATTTCTCTGCCTCCTCCACACCCCATATGCCAGGTCAGACCTGGCAGGGACCTACGGAAGTGGTCAAGTTCCAGAGTTTTCCCTTCAGTTAATATGGTACAAACCTTGCAATAGGTTGGGTAGCATAGACAGACCACAAACAGGTCTATCTGCCTAGTTAATGTGGCGCACGCCACTCCCAAACGTTTATATTGACGTAGGAAGCCAAGTTAATTTCCCCGAGCATCTACTTAATAACATCCGGCAGCTGCATGACTGTGATACATGTGTTTGGTCAGGGCTGCTCAGGACCTTAACTATTATCAGGGCGAAAAGAGTTTCAATGGAGCAAAGTAGCATCTGCATTTTTGGCTCATTGCAAGAAGGAAAGTAGGTCATGCTAATGCAGTTTCCGTCTCGGACATAGTTTGGGCACTTCCAGTAAAATACAAGATATCAGCTAAAGCCGGGTACACACGGGCCGAAGGTCAACATCGGCCGGTAAAAAAAAACCTCCGACATTTGGCCCGCATGTATGTCGGTCTGTTGTACCTGCATGCTGCAAAACCAACAGCTGACTTGAATCCCGATCAACATTCTCAGCCAATGGCAGAGAGCGCTGTTCGGAGTGTTCTGGCGGGTGAAATGGCTGTATATACTTGTATAGTAAGCAAAGCGGCTCTTGACCAAAAAAGGTAATACATAATTGAACAGTTTTTTTATTTCCTCCAACCAGCTAGGTTGGATGAAGGAAGAAAAACCTCAAAGTGCGTACCAGGCTTTAGTAAACATTGTATGTGTAAAAGAAAAGTGCACTGATCTGTGATATGCTGCTCCCAGATGAAAAAATAATATATAATAAGTGATTGATGGTGCGCTATATCAAAATGAAATGTGCAATAAATATGCAAACAATAAACATATGCGACCTCAAAATCAAACAAAATATATTGGTGCAAAAATGTGTTGAAACAAAGTCCCAGGACACAAACGTGTAAATAGTGGAACCACTTTCGGTGATATAATTCGTGACAGATGGTGGTCAATTCAAATAGTGACTTAAAATTCCCTCCACCTGTTGGAATTCCTCCTTACCGGACGGAATAAAGTGCTTTCCTTTGCAAAATCAAACGATCCCAGTGCTCAAATCAAAATAGGTGCTCCCCACTGTGCATACATAGTAGCCCGCTGGGCTTCTTACCAGATGGATATGGATAACATGCACTGCTACACTGCTCTCAGACGGGTATATCTCTGTATCCAGACGGTACTGACAGCCACAGATGGATGTGGATAACATGCACTGCTACACTGCTCTCAGACGAGTATATCTCTGTATCCAAACGGTACTGACAGCCACTTGTTGTAAATGATTGGGAGGGTCGTTTCGTTCCAGCATAGCATGTAAGAGAATAACTGCTAATAGTGCATTACCCTTGATACTTCTTTATTAAGATAAAAAATTGCACTTACATGTATTGTAAACAGACTTCGCAAATGGTTTTTAAAGCGGTGAGGGATTCCTGTATTGCCTGGGTCCGGCTGCAGCCCGGATCCCAAGCGACGTGGTGACGGCACGCCTCCTATCTGACGCGTTTCCGCCGATTGGCTATCTTCAGAGAAAGGAGGTTCTCGCGCGCCGTCACTTCCGCCCTATTTATTCTAAAGGGAGCCGCGTCACTTCCGGTGTCAGCAGAGGAGGCGCCGGGAGTCTCTCGTGGGTCCCTCAGCTTCAGCTTTCTAATATATCTAAAAATAATAATAACAATAACAATGGCCCAATGTCGGGATGGTCTACTGTTTGTTAAAAACGGAATGGCTTATTCTCAGTACTATAATGCATCACAGTGCATTATGTACCGGCCCGTCCTCTATTGACTCCTCCCCGTCGGCCACTATTTAATAAAATTAATAGATGGGTATTGTAAAATCAAACGGTGGAGGATAAAATCCACCTACATTTGTCACTTAAATTTGACAAAAAAGACCATTATTTGGACTAATAAAAATTATAAAATTTCAACAATGACACCGGAAGTGACTGGCTGGATACTTCCATATTGTGGTGACACTTAATTAACAAATTGCAATATGGATATATATTAAAAAACGGAAAACTTTAGATTTCAGCATGTTGTCATCTTAGATTATATAAAATTGATAAAATTAATAAAACTATTAACCATACATAGAGTCATTATACAAAAATGATAAAAATAAATCATACACATCTGATCTATATACATATTATCTGGATATATGTGTATGATGCATAAATATATATACTAAGATAGAGCCAGCATGGAATATCTTAGTATATATATATTTATGCATCATACACATATATCCAGATAATATGTATATAGATCAGATGTGTATGATTTATTTTTATCATTTTTGTATAATGACTATGTATGGTTAATAGTTTTATTAATTTTATCAATTTTATATAATCTAAGATGACAACATGCTGAAATCTAAAGTTTTCAGTTTTTTAATATATATCCATATTGCAATTTGTTAATTAAGTGTCACCACAATATGGAAGTATCCAGCCAGTCACTTCCGGTGTCATTGTTGGAATTTTATAATTTTTATTAGTCCAAATAACGGTCTTTTCTGTCAAATTTAAGTGACAAATGTAGGTGGATTTTATCCTCCACTGTTTGATTTTACAATACCCATCTATTAATTTTATTAAATAGTGGTCGACGGGGAGGAGTCAATAGAGGACGGGCCGGTACATAATGCACTGTGATGCATTATAGTACTGAGAATAAGCCATTCCGTTTTTAACAAACAGTAGACCATCCCGACATTGGGCCATTGTTATTGTTATTATTATTTTTAGATATATTAGAAAGCTGAAGCTGAGGGACCCACGAGAGACTTCCGGCGCCTCCTCTGCTGACACCGGAAGTGGCGCGGCTCCCTTTAGAATAAATAGGACGGAAGTGACGGCGCGCGAGAACCTCCTTTCTCTGAAGATAGCCAATCGGCGGAAACGCGTCAGATAGGAGGTGTGCCGTCACCACGTCGCTTGGGATCCGGGCTGCAGCCGGACCCAGGCAATACAGTAATCCTTCACCGCTTTAAAAACCATTTGAGAAGTCTGTTTACAATACATGTAAGTGCAATTTTTTATCTTAATAAAGAAGTATCAAGGGTAATGCACTATTAGCAGTTATTCTCTTACATGCTATGCTGGAACGAAACGACCCTCCCAATCATTTACAAGTGGCTGTCAGTACCGTTTGGATACAGAGATATACTCGTCTGAAAGCAGTGTAGCAGTGAATGTTATCCACATCCATCTGTGGCTGTCAGTACCCTCTGGATACAGAGATATACCCGTCAGAGCAGTGTAGCAGTGCATGTTATCCATATCCATCTGGTAAGAGGCCCAGCGGGCTACTATGTATGCACAGTGGGGAGCACCTATTTTGATTTGAGCACTGGGATCGTTTGATTTTGCAAAGGAAAGCACTTACTTTATTCCGTCCGGTAAGGAGGAATTCCAACAGGTGGAGGGAATTTTAAGTCACTATTTGAATTGACCACCGTCTGTCACGAATTATATCACCGAAAGTGGTTCCACTATTGACACGTTTGTGTCCTGGGACTTTGTTTCAACACATTTTTGCACCAATATATTTTGTTTGATTTTGAGGTCGCATATGTTTATTGTTTGCATATTTATTGCACATTTCATTTTGATATAGTGCACCATCAATCATTTAGTAAACATTGGTAGTTTTAAATTAACCTCATTAGGACCGTGCTATGGTCGAATGATGGCTAACGCATGGTTGCAGTTTGCCGGGAGGCCGTCCGGTGACGTCCTCATGTGCTTGCGCTGCCTGCGTGCCCTCTGCGGCGCATCACCAGGGATCTGTGATCCCTGCCTCCTTTGGACGCTGCTGATCACAGATCAGAATAAAGAGCCAATCATGGCAGCTCTTACCCACATGACCAGCTGTGTCCAATCACAGCTGATCATAATGTAAACAGGATTTGCCAACTATCGGCGATCCTTTCCTCACGCTCACATGATCTGATGTCATTGACATTAGTTGAGGTCAGCTCTTTGCACACCACAAATCCCATAGTCCATCCCAGGAGTAAGCTCCTACATACAGTGGGACCAGAGAGAATGAACATAGAATGAACGAAGTCGGATCACAGCAGCAAAATTTGGAGGTGGCTGAGAAGAAAAAAAAGGTTTACGGTCACTTTAAAGCCAGATAGAAAATGACATAGCAAGCAAGGAATGGCAATGCTGGTTATGCATCATTATAAAAGGTAAGCAGAATCTTATAGTGAAATGATTTTAGAACTGGGGTAAAGGTGGAACAATTAATGAGGAATTTTCTATTAACCTTTAAATATACATTATATTCCATTTGTGTCCAAAAGGAAATAATTAAAAAACACAAACAGTCTCAAAAATATAAAGTTTATGGCAACACTGCAACAGAACTGAAAGTGCAAGAAATGGGAATAGTCCCCAAAATAAAGGTGAGAATGACAAAACAGAGGATGAGAGCAAATATACTGTACTTTTACAGCAAATGTGGTCTTTCCAGAAGAGTACAATCAATGAATGGTGCTTGATAAAAAAAGAAGAAGAAGAAGCTACTTGGTCCCTTTTACATATTACAATTCTTGAAGTGGTTGCATTTCCTACAGTCCTTCACCAATATTTGTAATTTCATTTTGAGTAGAGTATGTATGGGTAAGCATGGTGTAGGGTTTATTTTGCAAAACTTCTGTTTAGTTTTAGTATGTACACTTCCTTTTACAATCTCATACCCCATTCTCCCACCTGTATTGTGGCCAGTGAAACTCCCAATGAAGTCAAAATGCACCATCATTTAAAGCAGAGCTCCAAATATGCATCAATATAGCCTTGGTGGAATCTAACTACAAGACACCATTAAGATGGTATATGGTCCCTTCCAGGATTGCTAGGATTAATACATAGGCTTCCCCCCAATGCTTTAGACAATGTGACCAAGAGGACACAATGGCACAATCTGGTGGAGATTTCCGAAAGGGACTAGGTTTTGGATAAGAGCGTTCAATTTTATACATATTCGATTACAGGGGTGAGCCTTGCCAAAACTTCAGATATCGCTCTCTTACAAAGAAATGGATAAGGGTATGCCCAAATATTTCTTATGCTTAGAATAGCCATTGAACATTGTTGGAACCAGTCAACGGTGACGTTTGACTAGGTCAAAACCAAATTGGACCGGATCACGATTAATGACAAAATGACCCGCGCCCTCCACAATAACCAAAACTAAATTTGTTAAGACATGGCAACCTTGGATACAATATTGATGGTTGGATGATTGAGGCTGGAGGCGAGGCTATTCTTTTGTTCTCCCTTTCCCTTTCCCCACTCCTTTTTTACCTTCCTAATCTACTGAGATTATATACACCTGGAATATGTCGTCCTGGACCATAAGGAGATCTCTATAGATTTCATATATTAAGTTTGTTTCTCTGTACCATCTGGGGGATAATTTAATTTAAGAGGACACCTGTTTCTATTGTTAAGTTTGAATCTACCTGCCTGTCTGTATATCCCTTGGATACTACTGTTATTTTGTTCCATGTAGAGATATCCCTTATCAATGATTGGACTGCTCTGCTTTTTCACTTGGACCATTTTAAATTTGGAAATGTTCTTCTTGTTATAACTTTTATATGTCTGCTGTATAATGTGCTATTTGAATGTATATGGGTCACCAATTGTGTACATTTTACAAAAATCAATAAAAAGATTGAAATATAAAGCAAAGCTTCAAGATCAATAGTCCTGCATTGCAAACATAGCCCACTCTTACGTAATTTGCCAGAATCTGGTAAAACTTTTTTTTAATAAGAAGTGTCTGTGCTTAAAAACAGATTTTAAATTGCAGGTCAGGTGACGACCTGGGCATTTTCCTGCCCTCAGGCAGTCCACATCTAGTAGTAGGACTAAAATAGTGTCCGTAAGTTGCACTCTAGTGACATGGACAATGCTTGGGACTAAATTTTCTTTGTAGCTTTGTATGTGCACAGTATGAGACTACATTTTCTTTGTAGCTTTGTATGTGCACAGGATGGGATGAGGGAGTGCCTATGCCAGGGAAAGCGTCATTTGATGCATAAAAAGTGGCTTAAAAAAAAAAAAAAAGCCCATATTAATCATGTAATAAAAAATGCAAAGGATGAAGAGGATTAAGTGACGCTTGCCAAACAGTAAATACACAAAGTATGTGATTTTACTGAATATTGTAAAGCTTTGAGTTGGACTTTTTTATTTTTAACTCTAATTAGCTGAAACAGCAAGAGGAGTTCCTACTGTAAATTCACTAAGCAGCAATTATTATAGTTCTACCAACACTTGTCCCCATTACACTCTACTCATAATAAAACTAGTAGCTTGGGGCATAGGTTTGACAGCTATTAGTAAACTTAAAAACATTGTTAAAAAACTGCATACATATAAACTATATAATAAAAACTTAAATTTGACATTGCATATAAAAATACATTCTGTGAATGTGAAATGGGCATCTAAATTTTTACATAAAAACAGAGTATAAAAAAAAAAAAAAAAAAAAAAAATCTACTCAATGTCGCATATGTATTCCTCTACGTAGTAGCTGATGTCCCTCAAGGTTTAACTGTCCGGGGAGACAGTGGTGAGACAGTTTTTTTCTTCATTGTAGATCTCATCTCAATGAAAGGGAAGGAGGTTTATACAGTAGGCAGGAAATACTGTGATGGAGGAAGATCAGTTCTTCAAACCATGCAGTTCATACACTTCACTGTTTTGCTTCCATAGTCGATACACTCTGGGCCGACACACTCACAGCATGCATTGTGAAACCACCGATATTTTGATGCTCCCATAGACGTGCAGGAATTCTTGCACTGGTGGATGGACATGCAGTCATCAAAATATACCACTGTGCACATGTGCTCTGCAAAGGAAACATTTCAAAAGATTACAAGTTATGCCTTTAGTGTCCAAACATCAGCCTGAAAGCAACATGGTTTTGTTGTCTTTTGCAATGATTGTGCAAACTACTTCCCAAACATAACAAAGGCTTAACTTCAACTCCTCTTTAAAGTGACATTAAAGCATTTTTTATGAGATGCTTATTCTTTTTAAAAAGGTCTCCTCTCTTCTTGCTCCACTAACTGCCCCCCAGTTAAATAGCCAACTAGGTATTCAGGAGCTCCCCCAGAATCTATGGAGTCTCGCCAGCATCCCCAGTTCTCCTGTTTAGAACTACAAATGTACGTACCGCTGTTCCCAGGCACACACAGGCAGAGTGAGAGGGATATAGAGCAAGAGACACACCTCACCTTCTCCTTCACAGGTAATTAACAGTGGCTCCCAAGAAAGCATGGCTTTGTGCCCCTCTCAGGAACATCTGCAAGTAAGGTTGTAATTTTAAATGGAAGCGGGAACTGGAGAATATAATGAGAAACCATAGGTCCTGACGGCCACAGGGGGCACCTGCATGACTTAAGTTGGCCAGTGAGGCTAGGGGCCAGTTAGAGCAAGAAGAGGGGAAATTTTTAGAACTTATACCAAGAGCGTGCAAGGCTTACTAGAAGAATCAAATTTTAAAAAATGGCTCTAATGACACTTTAGGTAAAAATCCGAATAAAAATAAACCTTTACAAGAAATTAGTCAAAAAAATTTCAATACTGTTGAATCTAATCTGGTTTTAAATAGATGTGGGAAGATAGACCTCTAAATGCCACATCATTGTGCAGAATGCAATATATACGATATGCCACAATCTCTTTCCCTGCTGTCGCTTTACCCACAGCTAAAACTTGGTAAATGTTGTATTCAGTGATCTATAAATATGCCCCCTTAAATTTTTCGTAATGGTGAACAAATTGTTTGGCATACAGAGGTATTCCACATCAGCTCCTTCACATCGGAAGACGTAACAGTCAGCCCTCCAAGAGGTATTCGATTCAAAATGGCAAGGGTTTCAAGTCCGGGTAGATTTCATTTCAGCACACTGAAAACAAGAATATTTAGCTACTGCCCCCAGCAGCTTTTTTTACCTGTGGGCATCTCAGCCAGGTGAAAAAAAAAAAAAAAAACCTTGTGTGGAATTGTAGAGACTAGACCCACCCTTTCTTTCCTGATCAGATTCCAGAGCCCTAATAAGACAGGAGTCCATTTGTCTTCCATCTCTGTTTGGAGCCTTTAGTTGAACCACTTACAATCTGGGCACAACACAGAGCACATCCACTGCTGCCCGTGTCTGCCCAAAAATCCCTGTAGCTTGGCCAGTCACTAATTTTTGCCTTTACAGTTAAGCACTAAAAAGTACAGCTTGTAAAGAAGACTATTTATTTTCCCTACTCTTCATTAACAGTGTTTATATGGCAAACAGGGTGAGAGAGGACCTGGCATCCAAAAAAAAAAATAATCCCTTAGCTATTAAATATAATAGTGCTTTACCACTGGAAAATATGACAAATCCAAGCAAAGACACTGGGCAAAGGCCAAGTACTGTGGGTGGCTGAAACACAGCAGCATGCAAAGCTCATGTACAAGTTTAGTATAGTGCAACAACAAAGGCTTTGCAATGTAGGTTTTTACAGATTTCCTGACAAACATTTATTTTTCTTCTTCGACAGCTGTTCTAGAGGATGTTCTTTTCTGACACTTCTGAAATGTTTATGTACTATGCACTGCATCACCTCCGGAGTCACAAGTCATTTAGTATCTAGGTTATATTAGGACATCTTGAAGTAAGGCACATCTGCACAGCCTAACACAAAGCCGTCATATAAAGTAGAACAAATATATCAGCTATTAGTCAGAAAGTAAACAGAACATTGTCAATTACAAACAGTGCTCTACATAGTTTATGAAATCAAGTTTTGACGCAAACTGACAGTGCATCATCACAAATTATAAATAACATTTTTTTTTAAAAAGTTACATTGGATTTTTAACATTAAAAAATTATTTTTCATAATACATAGATAATGCATAGATAAACCTCAATGGAGGTCTTCCCGTGTTTGCTTATTTGTGGATAGTATTAATACACAAACATTAAGCCTTAAACATTAAGAATCCATTCACACTGCCGCGACTTGTGTGCCCTCAAGTCGCCTGACATAACAAAAGCAATGTTACTCAATGAGTGCCATCTTAATTGGCACTACTGAAGTCGCTCAGACTTCTGAAAAGGGTCCTGTACTACTTTGAGGCGACTTGTATCCGACTTGTCCCATAGACTTCAATGGGAGTCGCCTCCTTATCTTATTTGAAGCGACTTTTGATCTGACTTGTGATCCGACTTTCCATTAAAATGGTCCTGAACAAGAAAAAAGAGCATTTTTCTTATAATTCTTAATAGAGCAGGGTAGTGTCTCCTCTTCACCTGGGCGTTTTTGTTGCAGGCATTTATCGGGCATTTTTGGAGGCAGGCATGACTTTTTGGATTTAGTGTCTGGGGGGTCTAAAAAGTGTACCTGTGAAGTTTCATCTCTGTAGCATGTCCAGAACCAGAAAAAAAAGATCATTTTTCTTATAATTATTAATAGAGCAGGGTAGTCGCTCCTCTCCACCTGGGCGTTTACACTTTTTAGACCCCCCAGACACTAAATCCAAAAAAAGTCATGCCTGCCTCCAAAAATGCCGATAAATGCCTGCAACAAAAACGCCCAGGTGGAGAGAAGCCATATGCCTGTGCTACTAAAAATTATAAGAAAAAAATATATATTTTTTCTGGTTCTGGACATGCTACAGAACTGAAACTTCACAGGTACACTTTTTAGACCCCCCAGACACTAAATCCAAAGAAATCAAAAAAATTTTTTTTCAATAACTTTTTCAATAATTGGCTCTCTATCAAAAACAACAATTTTTAAGAACTTTTTTTTTTTGTGTGATTGAGCATGAGCCAGAACCATCATATTTTGATTGGCCAAATACAAAGGTGTACAAAGTCGTCTATTATACAAGTCGCGCTGAATACGCGCAAAGTCGCGCTAACAAGTCGCCCCTTATGAGGCGACTTAGAGGTCACGGCAGTGTGAACCGGCACTAAGTGCCGGTCCACACCCGTGCGATGCGGGAACGCTGCGAATATGCATCTTGCTCCCGAATCGCATCCGCACCTCTGGCAGCTCACACTGCCATATGCGATATGCAGGGGGCGTCAATCAAAAGTTAACGACACCCCCAGTTGCGATAGCACACCGCAGTGCAATCCGCAAGTTCGCACAGAATCGGATTGCACCAGTGTGAACCACCATGCGATCCGATTCCAAAAAAAAAAAAAAAAGGCCTCGTGTGCGTGTTTGTTGCGGATGCGCCGCGAGTTCAGCCACACAGTGTATGGCCGAACCCGCACCGCACATGAGATCGCATGCAATTAGGAGCAGTGCGCTCCAAACCACATGCAAACTTCGCAAACCGCACAAGTGCGAACCGGCACCAAACCTCCCATTGTTTGTGTTACTCCCTAAAAAAAAAAAAAAAAAAAAAAAAGAAGGAAAAAGGAAATCTTTTGTGAGAAAATGTCCATCGTTTCAGAGTCCTCATCCTTGTATTATGATAAAGAGGATATTATAAATTTTAATTACATTTTTTTTCCCCACATACTTTAGAATGGCAAACACGGGATATGGAGGGAAATAAGAGGTTCCCTTCTCTGATTCTTTTTTGGCGTTATGGCACTAAAGGAAGGGAAAAAGGAATTTATTTTTTTGTATACTTGGGAATTGTATACATGAGATATATAGAGAAACAAGAGGTTCCCTTCCTTCACTTTGTGAGGTGGACACCTGGTGGGTTTTTTTTTTTTTTTGCTGTGGTAGGTTTTTTTCTTTTTTTTTTTTTTTTTTTTTTTTTTTGGAGAAAGATGGAGAAGGAGGTTTATTTATAGATCGGGTTACCTACATATTGTAGGAAGAGAAGTCAAATAACCTATTACCCCTCATAAATTTAAATTATACTATGTAATATAATGTGCTACATAAAAAAAAAAAAAAAAAAAAAGGGGGGTTTCCTCCCTCTTTGTACTCAATATTTTTGGAGCCTTTTATTTATTTATTTATTTTTCCACTACAGTCACGTTTTTGATAATTTTTTGTTATTTCACTGTTTAAGATATATAAATTTAGAATTGACACTTGGGGTGCTTAGGGTCAGGGGTTTTTTTTCTTTTTTTTTTGGAGTATAAACAATGTGCAAGATATTATGAGGATGGTATTAAAATATTTCTTTTGTTCCCCCTCCTTTCTTATTATTTATTTTTAATATTTTAAATTTTTTCTTTTTTTTTTCATTACACAAGCTACATAAAGAAAAAAAGGGGTTTCCTCCCTCTTTGTACTCATATTTTTGTAGCCCCCCCCTTTTTTTTTTCCCCACTATAGTCACGTTTTTGATGGGTTTTTTTTATTTCACTGCTCAAGATATAAACATTTAGAATTGACACTCGGGGTGCTTAGGGTTTTCTTTTTTTTTTTTTTGAAGTATAAACAATGTACAAGATTTATTAACATTGGATGTGTGTATATATATATATATATATATATATATATATATATATATATATATATATATATATATATATATATATATATATATATATATATATATATATATATATATATATTTTTTTTTTTTTGACACTATAAAATTATTTACACACGCTAAATAGGGAATTGAGGAATTTCCCATTTTTTTCACTTTTTATTTTTCTTTTTTTTGAGCACTATAAAATTAGTTGTATTATCCAGATAGGAAACCAAGAGATTCCCTTCTTTCACTTTTTTTTTTTTATGTTACTAGTATTAAAAATGCGTTCAGGATGCTCAAAGGATATAGAGGGCTGCTCCCTGAGAGGGAAGAGATAAAAATAAAAGAATGGCTTTCTGCTGATTATAAAATATTAGAGTATAAAGAGTCCGGGGGGTTCGGGGGAGGGGGGTGTGGGGGAGAGAGCCGGGACCTCTTTGAGGCCCTGCCCAACCACGAACCTACATAGGACTACGCACAAGCCTTTAGGTTTGAGGGTGTGCGTACAAATAACAAGCAGTTAATTTAGCAGTGGTGGGTGGGTGGGATTGGTTCTGTTTTTTTTTTTTTTTTTTTTTAATTTCTCTCTTTTCTTCCCTTCCCCTTTCCATTTTCTGGCGTGACAATATGGCAAATATAAAAGTAATGACATTAAATTCAAGAGGCCTTAATACTCCCGAAAAAAGATGTATGTTATTAAATGATTTAAAACGCTCTCAGATAGACGTAGCATTAATTCAAGAGACACACTTTAAGGAAAGTAAACAACCCATACTGAGGAATAAAAACTATCCATGGGGATACCATTCGACTAATACAGAGTCCAAGTCGAAGGGTGTCTCCATACTCAATTCCAATAGAATCCGATGGACTCTACAGGAAAAACGCAACTGGATCCTGAGGGACGATATGCCTGTGTAAAGGGTTCATTAGGAGGGGTGAGAGTGACTTTAGCAACTGTTTATGCACCAAACTACAAACAAGAAACCTTTCTGACACGTGCTCTAGATAACCTGTTGAATTTTTCAGAAGGTCAACTGATAAGGGGAGGAGACTTAAACGTCCCTTTATTGCCTACAATAGACACTTCATTAGGATCTTTTTCTACTCCTTTACAAATAAGCAAACGCGTAATGCAAGAATTACATAAACATCAACTTGTAGATGCATGGCGCTTAATACACCCTGGAGAAAAAGACTACACATATATTTTTTCTCGGTTCGTGGGAGCTATACAAGAATAGACTTTTTTTAAATTCCTCATAGACAGTTACATGCAATACAAAAAATTGAAATTGGAAGAATAATCTGGTCCGACCATGCCCCAATACTTTACTTTATTCACTTTCTGATACTTTATCATTTATAAAATAGATTTTGGAGATTGAGAGCTTATTACAGACCCCGGAGATCCTCAAAGATATAACAGAAGAAATACAACAATATTTTCAAATAAACTAGTCCCCAGAAGGAGATCCAGGCATACTATAGGAAGCACATAAAACAGTAATCAGGGGTGTATTGATTAAACATGGTTCCAGGGTTAAAAGAGAACGAGAGAAAAAATTGGCATCGTTGCTCTCTCTACTACACGAGATGGAAATGAAACATAAAAGATCCCCATCAGTTAACACAGAGATAGAGATGATTTCTGTGCGGAAACAAATTACTGATCTTCTAGTTATAAAGGCCAAAGCTTCCTTACAAAGGAGCCGTAAAATTGGATATGAATCTGGTAATAAATGTGGGAGACTCCTTGCTAGAGCGGTAAAAGATATCAAAGCAGCTACATATATCCCTCAAATCTTATCTCCTAAAGGAAAAAAATTATCACCACCCAAACAAATTGCTCAGACATGGAGACTTCTATTCTGATTTATATAACCTTCCAGATCAATTTTCTTTGGCAGCCCAGATGGAAGACTATATTAAATTATCTCAACTTCCTAAATTATTAGTGGAAATCTGTAAAGAATTAGATTCACCAATAAAATTGACAGAAATTCAACAAGCTCTGAATGCGATGAAAGCTGGGAAAGCTCCAGGGCCAGATAGCTTTACTCTCCAATACTATAGGGGTTTCTTCCCGATTCTGGGATCATATTTACTGAATCTGTTTAATGGTGTAGGATCGAATACTATATTTTGTAGAGATACTTAGAGAGCACACATTGTAATTATACCCAAGGAGGATAAAGACATAATGTTATGCGGGAGTTACAGGCCAATATCATTGCTCAATATAGATTTAAAACTTTTCACTAAGATATTAGCAACCCGACTGACGCAACATTTACATTCCCTAATTAATTTAGACCAAGTAGGATTCATAACAAAACAGAGAAGCGAGAGACAACACTACAAAAGCATTGAACTTATTATATGCCGCAGACAAAACCCAATTTCCATGTGTCCATGTTTTTAGGAACTGATGCAGAAAAAGCGTTTGCTAGAGTTAACTGGAAATTTATGCTATCTACACTTAAACATATTGGCTTAGGAAAGACTATGTTACAATGGATATCTTCCATATACTCTGCTCCATCAGCCCAAGTTAAGGTTAATGGGATTCTCTCTGAACCTTTTCTGATTAAGAATGGGACGAGACAGGGGTGTCCCCTATCACCCATGCTCTTTGGTCTTTCCCTGAAACCATTTTTATGTAAAATAAAACAAAATGAAGATGTTGAGGTCATCACAGTGGGGAAGAAACAATATAAAATTTCTGCCTATGCAGATGATCTTTTTTCAATCGCTAACCCATTGATTTCACTACCAAACCTTATCAGAGAATTTTAAATTCAAAATGGACAAATAGGGCATTAAGATATTTAGGTACTATTATACCGGTTAATCCTTCTTAAGTTTTTGAACTTAATTTTATCCCTCTTTTAACCGAAACCCGCCTTCAGTTGGAGAAATGGAACACAGGTTTACATATATGGTTTGGTAGGTGTAATTTGCTAAAGATGACTATACTACTTAGATTTTTATACCTTTTTCAAACACTACCCATTAAGTCCCAGCTTATTATTTCAAACAAATAAATTCAATATTTATCAAATTTGTTTGGGCAAATAAGAAACCCCGTCTCTCAAGACAGTTACTAACGCTGTCTAAAAGATCGGGAGGAGCGTCTTTACCAGATATGCGTAAATATTTTCAAGCTTCACACCTTCGAAGACAAATTGATTGGTGTCGTCATGGAGACTCTAAGCTCTGGGTACAAATTGAGCAGGCACATACACTTATTCCACTTAATAGAGCACTATGGTGCTACGATGAATTACCAACAGAGTTGAAATCACATCAGTTAATTGGTACGACGTTACAAATTTGCTCACAACTATGCTTCCAGAATTCTTTATCTACATAGGATTCACCATTACTCCCAATTTTGGGGAACCCGAAATTTCCCATAGGCATGGAGGCACAATCTTTTAGATCTCTCAGTATGACCGGTCATTTCCAAGCCGTACATTTCTTAAGGGAAGATAAATGGAGATATTAATGCATGAGATGGATGTTTTTAGACTTCCCTTCTGGAACGCACTTCAATTATCACATTTTCTTTGCTCAATCCCTAACCCTCAGAATTATAACCCTCAATTGACAACCTTTGAAAGATACTGCTCAGATACAGGAAATATTTATCACGTGATATCCAAAATATATGATCTGATAAATACACCTGAAAGGCAATATCAATTATCTTATTTTGACAAATGAGAGGGAGTTGTCTCGTGCCTTCTCACCAGAGCAGCGTCAGAGTATGATCAACCTTGTCCATAAATCCTCTATATGTACTAAATATCAAGAAACAAATTTTAAAATATTGACAAGGTGGTATTACACTCCATATAAATTACACAAAATCTTGATTAATAACTCGGATCGATGCTGGCGCTGCTCGGTAGAAGAGGGCACGTAAATCCATATTTTTTGGTCTTGTCCCAAATTGACGGACTTTTGGAAAAAGGTTAGAGTGATCATGCAAAAGTTTACAGAAGTTGAGATTCCGGAAGATCCGGCTTTTTTTCTTCTACAACTACCAGCTTTTTTTCTTCTACAACTAAATAACTCATCAATGAGGAAATATAGAGAATCGGTAATATGTCATCTTGCAAATGCGGCCAGACTTTGTATACCCCGTAACTGGAAAAAACAAACCTCTCTAACAATAGCAGGTTGGGTTCGGAAAATAGAGGAAATAAACAAAATGGAGGATTTAGTAATGACAGCTCAACATAAGAGGGAAAATAAAAAGAGACGTGGGGAGCATGGAATCTATTTATCTTATTGAGAGAAGGTATAGCACTACTAGATTGAAAAATAGAATGGAAGTATGATGTAAGCGTTGAGTATTTTTCTTTGGGTAGAGGTAACATTTGCCCGCCAGGAAATGGAAGGGATCAATATCCTTCCACCCCCCCTTTTTCTTTTTTTTTTTCCCTTTCCCCTCTGGTCTTTTTTTTGGGGGGGGGGGGGTTTGAGGGTTGTTTATGTAGGTATAAAAGAAGGAAAATTGGGGTGGGAAGAGACTGTACTATGTGTAGCTTTATCATGAAGACAAGCTGGCTGTATAGGAATAGAAGTAGGGTACTGCAGATAAATTGGGATAAGAGATTGTGATTGCTATATATTTGTATTAAAAATTATGTAAGAACCCTACTTTTTCCTACATTGTTAAATTACATGATTATAATGTATACTTTTGTTGTACAGACTTATCTCAAACCCTTAATAAAAATGTAAAAAAAATAAAATAAAATAATTTTTGGTGCTTTGTAGAATTTTGTTCCGACAAACAATCTGCCGATTTTTTGGATTTTTAGTATAGTGTTTGACAGCCGATTATGAATTTTCAGACAAAAACTGGATGTGCAGGCTATAAAATTGTTATTGTACGTGAACACAATGTCTAATTTTCGTTTAATTAGTACAGTTTTCGTCCGAAAAGAAATTGTAAGAGCTAGACTACGCATGCTGGGAAACAAAAGAATATATACAAAACAATTCAACACATGACATCACTTCTGAAGCGGAATTTTGTCGTACAAGAATTTTCGTATGAAAGTAACCTCGATTTAAGACTAGCATGTAACAAAAAAACGGACAAAAATTTGTCCGATAATCTGATCGTGTGTACGAGGCTTAAGACCACACCAAAAAGGCTGCCACCTGTGCTTATTTAACCTCAGCATCTGGACTTGACAGGCTAGAGTGACGTATAAATCACAAATCAGAGCACACCAGCATCCTAAAGCCTGGTCATAGTAACATTAATAAAACAAATTTTAAAACCACTCATAATTGTATGCATTGCACATATCAGGTCCTTCCCTAGAGAGGTTACTGAACCCAGAAGACACTCTCAATTAGGTCTATTGTTTTGGCGCTCCCTGGAAATCTAGGGGAGTAGCCGAATGCTGTAGAAGAGCAGGAAGGATTTATTTTCAAATTGGACCATACTTAAAAGTGGAGCTCCAGGCTGCCCCCCCCCCCCCACCCCACCAAAAAAGTCAGCAGGTAAAAGCAAACAAGCGCAGCTTCGCTTTAAAAATGTTTTTTTTTTGTCTCTTCCTGGATCATCTGTGGGTTTAGGGTTTGGTTAAACTCAAAGGACATTTGCACTTTCAGCCAAAACGAAACACACATTTAAGTTTAACCCCCTCCTGTCCGACCTATTGTGAAATGATGGCCGATCAGGAGCCCTAATTTCCCGGGAGGATGTCATATGACTAAGCTACGGTGCAATGTGTCACCCGCATGACAGATCAGTGTACCGGCATGCTGAAGTTACCATGTGATCGCTGTGGCCAATCACAGCAGATCACATGACAATTGTACACAATGAAAGGTTTTGGCAGTATCAAACCTTTATATACAGAAGACCTTTCTAAATGCTTATTTATTGTAATGATTTTTCAGTTGTACCATTCATACAGTGCATTGTACAATTTTTTTTTTCTTACATACAGTGACCAGAGCAATACAGAGTAACCATTTTTTTTCTTTTTTTTTTTATATACACACTGTTTGCTTATAACTGAATTTTACAGTTCTAAGCAACCATTTTTTTGGAATAAATTTATATATTTTCTACTACAACTTATCACAGTACAGATGGGTTGCGATTGACCTTTTCTGTACCATGTGATCACTGTGATCAATCACAGAGCTCATCACAATAGTACACAATGAAAGGCAAAAATCAAAGCCTTTGATTGTGTACAATTGTCATGTGATCTGCTGTAACTGGCCACAGCGATCACATGGTACCAGAAGCAGGCTGGTACAGTGATCTCTATCTGGCTGTGTCCGCTGGACACAGTGGGTAACAGATCGTGCTGGAGCGCAGCCTGTCCTAGGATAACCAGGCTCCCGTAAGGCCATCATATTACAATAGGCTGGGCTAGAGAGATCAAAATTCCACTACTTGGATTTTAATCACTTGCCGACCGGGCCGAAGCCGAATGACGGCTTCAGCGCGATAAGCTAATTTTGGGAGGGCATACAGGGACGTCCTCCCAGAATTGTGTTTCTTACGGAATTGTCTGTGCTAACAAAAATGAGCTCTCTGAAGACATACAATTAAGAGTAGCTGACCTGCATAAGGGTGGAAAGGGATACCAAGCAAGCACAAAGTGTTTAGGCATCAGTCGTCAGACAAACGGTGACAATCAGTACATATTTTTTAAAATACCTAGTAAACATTCAATAAAAAAAAAAAAAAAAAAAAAGAAGAAGTGGTGCATCCACTGCAGCTCCTTTTCTGGTGGGTGTGGTCCAGAATGCAATTATCTTCCTTCTTGCTTCTGACCCGGCTAGAACTCTTAGCAGCAGCCATCTCTATCCTTAGCATACTCTCACTGCACCAACTACAGGGCAAACCAGTGGAAGAAATGTTTTCTTTGAGACAGCCCCGCTCTTACAGGAAGATGAGCTAGCAGTACCCAAAGAGAACTCTGAAAACTCACTACAGAAAAATAAAAAAGGGTGGTTTGATATAGGTGTGACATGTCACAATATTCTGAGTGCAGAAAGCTGAAATGGCACATCAACCAAAACCTGGTACAGATATGACTCGGGAACAGTGTCCATGTTTAAATGCTTGTTAAGCTGTTGTCGGCCCACCGCATTTACTGCGGCAAGGTGGTTCAGCTGCGCAAACCGACTTAACTCTGACGATTGTGCGCGGGGCTAGGGGGCGTGCGCACGCCCCGTCCCCGCGATGTTTCGATTCAGTTCAGAACCTAGGCCAATTATATTTTGCTTGGACCTGGTAATCGGTTCTGACCAATTGCAGAACGTCCTATGCCTGTGTAATGTAAACACAGGCACAGGAAATGATGCAATCTTCTCTCCTGGAGCCCTTTTCAGTTCCAGCATGAGAAGACAGAACATCTACCGTGAGTACACAAGCACTACACTGACACCCAGTACACATAGGCACACATTTAACCCCCTGATCACCCCCAGTCACAGTGTACACTATATACAGTATACAGATAATTTAGTGATCACTGTATTAGTGTCACTTGTGACTTCAGTTAGTGTGAGAGACAGTGGTAGTTAGAGGGAATTCCAGATAGGGGATATATGGCGGCTACCCTAAACAGATCTGGAACTCCCTCTAACTACCACTGTCTCTCACACTAACTGAAGTCACAAGTGACACTAATACAGTGATCAGTAAATTATCAGTATACAGTGTACACTGTGACTGGGGGTGATCAGGGGGTTAAAACTTTATTAGGGGATATATATATATATATGGCAGCTACCCTAAACCTAACATTTAACCCCCTGATCACCCCAGTTAACTCCTTCATTGCCCTGTCACAGTGTCACTATTATAGTGTACAGATCTTTTTTTCTGATCACTGTATTAGTGTCACAAAGAGATGCACAATTCTGGATAAAATGAGAATCACAATTTTTTTTGCATAGAATAAAGATCACGATTCTCTCACGATTCTTGGCGTAACATCAGCTTTTACATTATACAAAAAATTGGGCTAACCTTACTGTTTAGTTTTTTTAAAATTCATTAAAGTGTATTTTTTCCCGAAAAACTTCTGCGCAAATACAGTGTGATATAAACGATAAAAAATATACAGTATCTCACAAAAGTAAATACACCGCTCACATTTTTGTAAATATATTATATCTTTTAATGTGACAACACTGAAGAAATGACACTTTGCTACAATGTAAAGTACTGAGTGTACAGATTGTATAACAGTGTAAATTTGCTGTCCCTCAAAATAACATAACACACAGTCATTAATGTTTAAATCTCTGGCAACAAAAGTGAGTACACCTCTAAGTAAAAATGTGCAAATTGGGCCTAATTAGCCCATTTTCCCTCCCCGGAGTCCTGTAACTCAGTGTTAAAAGGTCTCAGGTGTGAATGGGGAGCAGGTGTGTTAAACTTGGTGTTATCGCTCTCATTCTCTCATACTGGTCACTGGAAGTTCAGCATGGCACCTCATGGCAAAGAACTCTGGAGGTCTGAAAAAAAGATTTGTTGCTCTACATAAAGATGGCCTAGGCTTTAAGAAGATTGAGAAGACCCTGAAACTGAGTTGCAGCACGGTGGCCAAGATCATACAGCTGTTTAACAGGATGGGCTCCGCTCAGAACAGGCCTTGGCATGGTCGACTAAAGAAGTTGAGTGCTCAGCGTCCTATCCAGATATTGTCTTTGGGAAATAGACGAATGAGTGCTGCCAGTATTGCTACAGAGGTTGAAGGGGTGGGGGGTCAGCCTCTCACTGCTCAGACCATATGCCCCACACTGCATCAAATTGTTCTGCATAGCTGTCTTCCCAGAAGGAAGCCTCTTCTAAAGATGATGCATAAGTAAGCCCGCACACAGTTTGCTGAAGACAAGCAGAGTAAGGACATGGATTATGGAACCATGTCCTGTGGTCTAAGGAGACCAAGATAAACTTATTTGGTTCAGATGGTGTCAAACGTTTGTGGCGGCAACCAGGTGAGTAGTACAAAGACAAGTGTGTCTTGCCTACAGTCAAGCATGGTGGGAGTGTCATGGTCTGGGGCTGCATGAGTGCTGCCGACACTGAGGAGCTACAGTTCATTGAGGGAACCATGAATGCCAACATGTACTGTGACATACTGAAACAGAGCATGATCCCCCCCCCCCTCCTTTCGGAGACTGGGCCACAGGGCAGTATTCCAACATGATAACCAGGACCAGACTGGGAATAAAAATCAGCCCTGGAAATAATTTCATACCAGCCTCAGAGCATTATCATACTGGCCCAACAGCATAACGCGATTAATTTCTTGTTCATAAAAGGGAAAACCATGCATTTTAAAGCACATTTGAAGAGTGTATTATAGATAAGTAAGCATATAGGGCTTTAGATATAGCAGAGCAAATTCCGGTTAAAAGTGGAAAAAGTGCGAACGTGGTACAGGCTATGCAGGCATGGTGCAGGAGATGCAGGGCTGCGGGCATGGTGCAGGAGAATCCTGAGGAATAGTATGGTACAGCACGGCACAGTCTTGGGCACACTTTCATGGTGTCTCTAAAGAGGTTTGATGTCTTTCGCATTTTGAGAGACCCTAGCCTGGAACAGTTTTTTTTTTACAGTTACAAAAAAAAGAAGAAAAAAAAAAGCCAAAGATAGTTGTCGTTTTGTCGAGTTAATTTTCTGTTCTTACTCTACTTTTCTACTTTAATGTAAAATATACTTTTATACTGTAATGTTTTGTTACTTTTTTTCATTGTTAACCATAGTTTTCTTTACAGATACCACCATTCTACTTGTTTACTGCACTGTATACTATTATATTGTAATGTTTTGTTAATGTGTTATATTGTTAACCATTGTATGCTTTGTAGGTACGTCCATCAGCTGCAGCACTGATTTGTTTATTCTGACAGCAACAGCGTTTGCTCTCAGCATATATGTAAATCAATAATTGCAGAGCTGTAGGAAGTGATGTCACCACCACAATTAAAAAAAAAAAGCATATAATGGCGAAGCATAGGGGATGGAGTGGACACAAAAGACGGATCACCCCTATGCTTCGCCATATATTTTTTAACACTTTTCTTAGCAGAGATTTCTTCATCCACATCGATCGATGCGAATGGAGGATTCTGCTATGTTCTTTTTTCTTTTTCGTTCAGCCCATGGGTTAAACGAAAAAAAAAAAAAAATAAACATTCCATGTATGCCCATGATTAAAAGTGGGTTGATGCTGGGAGGTCTAATGGTGGGCATACCACACACTTTCTGGTATAATTTTTTACAGCCAGCAGTTGGCTTTCATGTAAAAGCAATCCTAGCAGAAAATTAGCCGCTAGACTCCTTTTACAAGCAGTGGGGGGGGCTCTTGGGGACCTCTGGGGGCTCCCCCCCCGCCACCTTTCATGATTTTCTCGGGCTCTCCTGTCCCACCTGGTAACCTGGGACTGCAGCCGGTGGTTCCATCAGCTGACTATAGAGCTAATTGGAGACCTTAATGGCTCCAATCCTCTATGGCCTAAGATACCGAAAGCTACAAGCATTTCATGACCTTCGTTTCGCCAGATATAAACAGCGCCATTGGGAAATTGAGAAAGCATCTTATCACACCAATCTTGCCATTTTCAGATGCTTTAAAAGGGCAGAGGAGAGATCTAATAGACCCCAATTATATTAAAAAAAAAAAAAAAAAAGAAAGAGTACCTGTCACTACCTTTTGCTATCATAAGGAATATTTTATAAAGGAAAGGTAGGGGAATGGCGCTGCCTAGTAGGGAAGGTGTGGTAGGATGTTACTAAGGTGCAGATGTGCTGAGGAAAAAGGAAATGTTACTAACTAGTGGCAAACAAGCGGTATATATGGTGCTAAAGTAAATGTGATACACAATGGTTCAGTGTAGAAGAAACCACTAGAAAAAATGGTGTGGTATAAACAAAAAATCAGTGTAGCATGTAGTGTCACCAGGATACAGTGTGCATAAATAGAGTGACGTGTGCACATGTACCCTAAAACAGTGTGAAAAATAAGTCAAGAAAATAATAAATATATGTAGTGAATAGATAAGCGCCTATAGTTCAAAGGGTTAACTACATAAATAACTATAAAACATGCTATTCAAAACAAATGAAATCACACGATATCCAAGTAAAATTATAAAATAAGGCAATGTGAGGCATACATTAATATAAAGTGCTAGGTGTATAAAGTGGCCTATGACCAAGTGTTAGTGACAAATAAATAAATTAATTAGATAAGTGTTGGTGACAAATAGATAATTAGACGGTGACAAAAAATGTCCAAAGTGGGACCAGTGACGGTGTGGATATATAAATATCGATATAGATATAGGATATTAAAAAAGTCAGTTATTAGCAGCAGGTGACAATCTTCAAAAGTAAACGTGCGGTGAGTGACCCCGTGGTGGGCAGTGAGGTACTTGGTGACCCCTCTAGTGAATAATGCACTCACCAGAGATACCCACCCCGCACAGGGGTATAGAGCGGTAATAAGTGGGAATCCAATGTATGGCTCCTGGTATCCTCTGCGGGTCCTGGGCTTGGAAGTCTGTAGAGGAGGATTCCTAAGTGGGGAGTGCCTGGGGTCTGTTTAGGATCTCAGCCGTAAGCCGTAGATATGCCGGGTTCCACAGAGTATCACTCGTATTAATGGGACCGGGGTGTCAAAGCAATAAGAAGGCACATAGTGTAATATCGTTTTGACAGGGGTTTATTAATCAGCGCAAGTAAGAGAGGTACTCACATTTAGTAGAGGTAAAATACACACAAAAGCAGTACACACAAAAGATACTGCATCATATTTTCCTCAGCACATCTGCACCTTAGTAACATCCTACCACACCTTCCCTACTAGGCAGTGCCATTCCCCTACCTTTCCTTTATCTATTATATAGCCTTTTGGCTATAGTTTAGGGAGGCTGCAGCCTAATTTTATCTATCTATTTTTTATTCAAATAAACCACAAGCGCGGAGTTTTTATATATTTATAAGGAATATTTTAATACCCTGTGATAACAAAAAAGTGATAAAAAAAAAAATATGAAAAGGAAGGTGTTTGCATGTAAAAGGAGAAAGCAAGCATCGGTCTGGTGTAAACTGCAATTGCAAGCAAGAATGTGAGGTATCGCCACAAACGTCAGATCGAGGGCAGTAATTCTTGCAGTAGACCTCCTCTGTAAATCTAAAGTGCTAAACTGTAAAGGCTTTTAAAAATGTATGTAGTTTCTTGCTGCTGCACGGGCGCGCGCAATTTTAAAGCAGGTCATGTTTGGTATCTATGTACTCGACATAACATCTTTTATATTTTACCAACAATTGGGCAATATCCCTCTCTCTCTCTCTCTCTATCTAGTGTATTTGTGCATTACATAAAGGATTTTTGACTTACCATAAAATCAATTTCTCTGATGTTCATTGACGGACACAGCTCTTCATCTTCGTGACCGTAGGGTTATACTGCCCCCTACAGGAGGACGACACTAGGCAGAGAAAAAAAGCTTGAGCACGCCTATGGGGCAGTTCATGGGGGTATACTCACACTTCCTGCTATAGGTATTCAGTTTGTAAGTGTCAGAAGAAAAAAAAAAAAAAACAACTCCAAAAGAGGGGCGGATTCGGTGTCTGTCGACGATCAGAGAAATGGATTTTACGGTAAGCTAAAAATCCAATTTTTCTCTTTCGGTCATTGATGGACACAGCTCTTCATCTTCATGATGGTAGGGATGTCCCAAAGCAGTGTCAAACATGAGGGGTGGAAAGCGCAAAAAACGAATTTCCCCAAGACTAAACATAGCCAACTGGGTAACTTGGAGCTCAACTATTAATAACTGGAGCTAACCTGAAAAAAATATGCTCAAAAGGAGGACAAGTACTCTAAATAGCAGCCTGAAAAACTTTGCGGCCAAAAGAAGCATCTGCAGATGGCAACACACCCACCTTATAAAACTTTGTGAATGTGTGTAAAGATGACCATCTTGCAAACCTGCACCACTGACGCCCAATGACAGGAGGCACTACGCGCCAGAGTAGAGTACGCCCTGACAGGGCAAGTAGAAACCTGACCCTTAATAGAATAAGCCTGAACCACAGTCGGTCTGATCCATCTGGAAATGGCCGCAGCAGAAGCAGCCAGCCCCTTGCGAGGTCCATCCTTAAAGGACAAATAGTGAGTCTAACTTCCGAAACGACTCTATAGCTGCCAGGTACACCCCAATTGCCCAAGCCACATCCAGGGAAAGCACCTTCTTTAGGATGCCTAGGCTTGCGACACAGGAAGGGCAACACAATATCTTCATTCAAATGAAAATCAGAAACTACCTTTGGAAGGAACGACTGACATGGCCAAACAATCACCTTATCCCTGTGAACCACTAGGTAAGGTGAACGATAAGACAGCGCCGCCAGCTCAGACACCCTGTGCGTAGAAGTATTAGCCAGCAAAAAAAGGCCATCTTTTGGGACAACGTAAGCTGGGGAATCTACCGAATATTTTCAAAGGGAGGTTTCTGGAGAACTGACAAACACCAAATTGAGGTCGCACGGCGGCAATGGAGACCTCACTGGGGGAACCAAGTGTCTCACTCCCTGGAAAAGGTATGCACCAAGGAATGTGTGGCCAGCTGACGTTGAAAGAAAATTGCCAAGACCGAGACCTGGCCCTTGATGGTACTCAAGGCTAGACGCTGTTCAACCCCTCGCTGGAGGAAAGCTAAGATCCAAGTAACCAAAAAGGAGCGAGGGGGAACCCTGAGGGATTCACACCACACAATGTACAACTTCCAAGTATGATGGTAACTCTTCCTAGAAGTAGATTTTCTAGCTTTTACCAGCATAGGAATCACTGATTCAGACAACTCTCTATCCTTTAGCACCTGGCTTTCAACAGCCAAGCCGTCAAGGCCAGTAACTAAAGCAGGATGGAAGATTGGTCCTTGGGACAGCAGATCTCCCCTATGAGAAAGTCTCTAAAGAGCATCAGCGAACAGTCATACCAGATCAACGAGGCTAGTCTGGAGCCACTAGGATGACCAGAATCCCTTCTGCCTGGGTCCTGCGTAGGAGTCTCAGCAGAAGCTTGAGAGGAGTAAAGGTGTATATCAGAAGATACTGCAGGGAGCCACTAAGGCGTCTGTGGCATCGGCTAGAGGATCCCGAGACCATGCCACAAACCTCTGTACTTTTCTGTTGAGGCGAGAGGCCAACAGATCCACCTTAGGAGTCCCTCACCAAAGACAACTGATGGAACACCTCCAGATGAAGTGACCACTCTCCTTGGTCTAACACCTGTTGACTGAGATAGTCCGCCTGCCAATTTTCCACTACTAGAACGTGCACAGAAGAGAGGGCTTGAACAAACTGTTCTGTCCACCTTAGAATGCCAGCTACTTCCTGAGCCGCCAGAACACTTCTTGTGCCCCTTTGGTGATTGACATAGGCCACGGCCGTGTCATTGTCCAATTGGATCCGTACCAGACATCCCTGGAGATGACATTTCCAATGATGCAAACAGTCTAATCGCTCGGAGCTTTAGTACATTGATTGGTAGCCTCGACTCTTCCAGGTCCAGACCCCCTGAGCACACATTGTGCCAAGGACGCCTCCCCACCCGGATAGGCTGGCAGCCGTAATAACCATCCAGTACAAAGGAAGAGTTGATTTTCCCAGAAGATGTTCAGGAGAACTAAGCCACCAAACCAAGGGGCTCCCTCGTGTTCCAGCTCAACAGGATCAGATTGTCCAGAGACTGGGGATCCTTGTTCCACTTCACCAGAATCTCCTTTTGCAGAGATCTTGTGTGGCACTGTGCAAACTGAATTGCCTCGAAGGTAGACCCCATCAGGCCCAGTACCCGCCTGCAAGTCCGCAGAGATGACCGTCTGCTGGACAGCAGGAGCCAAATAGCCTCCTGCAACTTGACGTTTTTTCAGAGGAACTAACTGTCTGGCCAAGGCAGAGTCCAGAGTAAGATCCAGATAGTCTAGGCTCGTGGATGAGACCAGTGCAGACTTTTGAAGATTCAGAATCCAACCCAACTCCCTCAGCTATTGCAAAGTAATTTTTAAGTTCATCAACAGAGCAGTCGAAGAGTGCTCGCAAAAGCAGATCGTCCAGGTACCCCAGTATCACGATCTCCTGCTGACGCAGTAATGCTAGAACCGGGCCAACACTTTTGTGAAGTCCCGAGGAGCGGAAGCAAGACCAAAGGGTAACACCACAAATTGATAATCCTCCTCGCCCACAGCAAAGTGGAGGAAGCGCTGATGGTCCACACATTTGGGGATGTGAAGGTAGGCATCCTTGATGTCAATGGAGGTGAGAAAATCTCCCTGATCTAGTGACGCCACCACCAGGGATTGCAAAGATTCATTTTGGGGACCCCCACCGAGATAATATTGTCAAAGAAGGCGAGAAAGGGGAACACCGTCCCTGCTTTGGAGGACCTGTGGATGCCAAAAGGTGACCCGCGCCTCTGATGCTGCGTTAGTCGCATCTTCCATACGTAAGGTTTCTTGCACTAATACAATCATTGCATTCATTAGCGCCTTTTCATGCTTGGCTAGAGAAGCAGAGGAATCATTCTCACTATCTGAGCACAAAGACCCCGGAGGGTAACTCGCATCCACGGCAGCCAAATCAGATTCTGGATCTGATGAGACAGAGGAAACGGGTGAAGGCGGGGGAAGCTTCTTGCTGGGCCCATTGCCCAGGACCAAATCCAGTTTGGACACCAAGGACTCCAGGTCCACTGTCAGTGCAAAAAGTTGTGGAGCCCCGGAGAGCCCGACAGCCTCTAAAAGGGGATCAGGTGGTAAAAAATGCTTCAGGTATTCCATGAATGGAGAGGAGAAGCCGCACAAAAAAAAGGGACAACCCACCGCGCTGTCGGCACAACAAGGCCCAGCACAGCACTACCTCTGTAACAGCAGAAAGAGGGAGAGAAAACCCCACAAGGCACTCACCCCCACTGGTCAGCACACAGCCCGCACTATCTGCACACCATGCAGGGATTAGGAAGAGGAATAACCCTGTATCACCACTAGAGGCCGAGGAAGGGCTTCATACTGCTGAATCACTGCCCATCTGATCTCCATAAACATGGCCGCCATTATTTGCAATGGGAAACCTTAGGAAAATGGCCACCGAGGCTATATAAACATAGCCCCCGATCTGCAGCACAAAAGGCTACAAGAAAATGGTGGCGCCACATGGCTCCCGGGGGTCCCAGGGCCAGAAAAAAGGATCCAAGCAGGGGTGGGGGCCCTGGCAGGTGCCCCCACCAGGCCCATCCCCCAACAGAGGAGCGATTGTTCGGTCACCCCCTGTCGCCAGTACAGCACCCCATTCAACCTCAAAAGGTATGTCAGCCCCTGGGTGGGGGGGATGTGGGCAGATGGGGGGCACAGGCCGCAATAGACCACCGAGCTGGGGGAAAGTGGGGAACGCAAACTGGAATGGAGGGGAGTCAGACCATCCCAAAACCCTCCAGGGTTAAGACATCAACTTATTACACCAGGAACAGGGTGGGCACCTCCCTGGACAGGACACCTCTTCATCGTAATGTGAGTGCTGTCAGCTAGAAGGAAACGCTGCGACTCAGGCCAAAGCCAGTTCGTATGGGCCCTCACGAGATGTTTAACTCGCAAGCCAGCCCCCGTCCAATGGGCTATGTCGCGGCCAGCCTAGCGTGGAGCTGCGCTCGCTGGCAGGACTGGGGGGAACCTAAGGATCTAAATGATCCACTGCATCGCCCAGCCGAGCACTTGATTGTAGATTCACACAGGAACAAAATAATAAAAGGAGGAAAAAAATTCCATTTAAAAAGAAATAATTGCCAGGACCACAGATCCCAGCAAGGAACTAGGTCTTCGGTCGTGATCAGGGTCCTTGGCAAGGAACTAGGCAACTCAGGTCATGACCAGGGTTATGCGTCCTCATGAGGCGTTTACTCGCCAGCCAGCCCCCGTTCAGTGGGATTGTCGCAGCCGACCTATTGTGAAGCGGAGGTCGGGTCGCACTCGCTGGCCGGACTGGGGAGACTAAGATCTAGAATGTCCAGTCCGTCGCCCAGTCCAGCAGTTTATTGTAGTTCTTACAGGAACAGAATTGTAGTTCTCACAGGAACAGTTTTGATTGTAGTTCTCACAGGAACAGAAAATGATAAAAAGCTAAAAAAAAATTCAATTTAAAAAAGGAAAAAATGCTAGGACCAGAGATCCAAGGAACTAAAGGAGATGGGTGTTGGGCGCTAGTGCCAAAGAAGTGTCCACCAAATGCACAAACAGATGACCGGTGGGTGCTTGCAGACTTTCCAATTATTGTCAACATTCAGGGCAGCACTGGCAGGCAAAGAACAGGAAATCCCGCTGGCAGCAAATAGAAGAGAACAGGCGCCACTGAAGTTAGCAAAGGCTTTATTGCATGACAAACAATGTATGGTGGTTGTTCCTCGGATGTAGTCTCTGGTGTTCCGGCCATCCCGCAGCCAGGAAGTGACGATCCAGGAAGCTAAACCACGGAGCTGGTTAGGTCGGAAGCCGCGGTGAAGCGCAGGCTAACCGGAAGTGACGTAACGCGTTTCAGAGCATGCGTACTCGGCTCCTTCAGACGTGGAGACACAGATGCGGCACTTGCCATGCTAGAAGAGCTCTATGTAGAAGGTAGTACACTATGGGATGGTCAGGATATGGACTGGGGATGAGGTGGTATTTTTCACCCAACAGCTCACTAGCTCCCCTCCCATTAAGTATACGCACCTGAAACCCAAGTCACAATTTTACCCCACACACTCTAAGGGCCCCTGCATAGAAACGTTTTATCGTATTGTTTATTCAGACCTTCTGGAGATGTGTCAAAAAGCAAAAAATACCCATAAATATGGCTCCAATTTGACCAAAGCCGAAAATGTGGCCTTAAAACAACTCATGTCTAACTCCTATATCATTATCAAACCAGCAGATAAGGGTGGGAGTATTGTAGTTCAGGACAAAACTGACTACGTGAATGAGGCCAATCGACTACTCTCTGATAGTAAGACATTAAATTAAGAAGAGACCTACTATTAGAATACACTGTGGAAGCCAATATTCTAGCAAGCACGGCCCTGAAAAATAAAATCATCTCCAAATCAGAAATGTCCTTTCTGATCAGAGATTATTTTGACACCCCTTATTTTTACCACCTGCCAAAAGGTGCACAAATGCACCTCTAATCCCCCCGGCAGACCAATTGTGGCTGCCATGGACAGTGTGACTAGCGGGTTCTCCCAATACATAGACGTGTTCTTACAACCCATAGTGCAGGATCTCCCGTCGTACATCCGAGATGGCATACATCTACTAGAGCTACTTGCCCCTTATGTTTGGGAGCCCACATATCTTTGGGTGTCCCTCGACGTACAATCTTTATATACTTCTATACCACACCCTGTTGGCATGAGGGCACTAGAGTTCTTTCTTAGTCAGGATGACACTATCAATCCTAAACTAGCAGAGTTTGTCATGCAAGCAACTCTATTTTGCTTATCACATAATTATTTTTTGTTTAATGACGAGTACTATTTGCAAACTACCGGCACCGCTATGGGAGCCAACTTTGACCCATCGTACGCGAAACTTAGGATGGGACATTGGGAAACACGGTATGTTTTTAACAATAACCCCTATACTCCCCATATTGTATTTTTTGGTCGCTATATCGACGACATTGTCATTATTTGGGATGGTGAGGCCTCTGAAGTCGCCAAATTTGTTACCCATTGCAATGACAATGATATGGGTTTGAGCTTTACTTCCGTAGTTGACCAAGATCATCTGGCTTTTCTGGATCTAGATCTTTATCACGAAAACCGGCAAGTGTTGGCATAAAATTACACGAAGCCTACAGCAGGAAATTCTCTGCTGCACTACCGGAGTTGCCATCACCCACGCTGGCTTGACAACATTCGCAAAAGTCAATTTTGCAGGCTGAGGCAAAACTGTACCAAGATCTCTGATTACGAACAGGGAGTGGCTGTCAAGACCAAGTTCTTGGAAAAGGGCTACCCAGAGAATCTTATTGAGCAAGCTTACGCCCAGTACGTTGTGCCTCAGACTGCAAAAGGGACTAGGCCTGGAGATGAGGGTGTACAGGTGAGATTTACTACACAATTTCATAACCATCATCGGCAGATGGAGCGGGTAGTCAAAAAACATTGGCCGCTTTTGCTCCAAGACCCCCACCTCAAATCACAACTTTCCGAAAAACCTAGGTTCTCATACAGGAAGGCTCCTAATATCAAAACCAAAATTGCCCCTAGTAAGCTTAAATCTAAAAAGTTTCTCTCCCCGTCCCTTACATTCTTTAACATCACTGGTATGTACCAATGTCGAAAACCACTGTGTTTGACCTGCCAATTTGTTAAACATGGCCAAAAAGAATTTGTAGTAAAGGGGAACAGGTATGGGATAAATGAGTTCCATACCTGTTCCTCAGTTCGTAGTCTATTGCTTGGTATGCCCGTGTTGGCCAACATAGACGCTATATCCAGGAAGGTAAGGATCATCATAGTGTCCCCAGACACTTCCTTCACCACCACGCTAAGTCGACCGAAGGCCTAAATGTTTGGGTGATAGAATCCATCCCTAAAGGTCCTCCGGAGGCCGAGAGATTTAAGCGACTTTGTAAAAGGGAAACTTACTGGATATACGCCCTCAATGTCCTCTCGCCCGGGGGACTTAATGAGGAATTAGACGTCAATACTATTCTGTAAGCTATTCTGTAAGTTATTTATATTTCTGTCTTTTTATACATTTTTATTAATATATATTTTTTATATTGATAATTATTATTGTGGATATTTCAAGTGGCACATGGACACAGTGCCTTATAGTTATCATTCCCCTACCCTTTTATCATCATCTTATGCTCATTGTCTTTTATATGCATTTACTAGGGACACGACACCTCTTCTCTATATATACTTCTAGATAAGTGTATATGTCCAAGTACCTTGCCTTTAAGCAGGTTGTTTTTAACCTTTTAGCCCATTATTTTATAATGTATGATTGCTGTATACATGTAATATCTGTAAAAGTCAGCAGCTATTTCCGTTTTGCACTCCCGCCGTGTCAATCATTGCCATGGCAACCCCTGGAGCTTGTTTCTATATAAATCCCTACTGTAGATAGTTGTCATTCACGTTTGAAGAAGGAGCCGAGTACGCATGCTTCGAAAAAGAAAAGACGTCTGAAGAAGGAACCGAGTACGCATGCCCCGAAACGCGTTACGTCACTTCCGGTTAGCCTGCGCTTCACCGCGGCTTCCGACCTAACCAGCTCCGTGGTTTAGCTTCCTGGATCATCACTTCCTGGCTGCGGGACGGCCGGAACACCAGAGACGACATCCGATGAACAACCACCATACGGAACATGGACTAGAGTAATCTCACATGTAAGTCACTACATTATGTTTGTCATGCAATAAAGCCTTTGCTAACTTCAGTGGCGCCTGTTCTATTTCCAGCAAGGAACTAGGTCCTTCCTCCTGACTAGGCAGAAAAAAAACTGAATACCTATAGCAGGAAGTGGGAGTATACCCCCAGGGACTGCCCCATAGGCGTGCTCAAGCTTTTTTTCTCTGCCTAGTGTCCTACTCCTGTAGGGGCAGTAGAACCCTACGGTCATGAAGATGAAGAGCTGTGTCCGTCAATGAACGAAAGACAAAAAGGGTTTTTTTCCCAAAAAAATTGCGTATGGAAAAATCTCTGTGCAAATACCTTATGACAAAAAAAATGCAACACCCAACATTTTGTTATGTAGGGCCTCTGCTTTAAAAAAATATTTAATGTTTGGGGGGTTCAAAGTAATTTTCTAGTAAATTTTTCTCATGTAAACAAAAAGTGTCAAAAAAGGCATGGCTAGAAGAGTGGGTGATGTGTGGCATAAGCTTCTAATATTGGGCATAAAATGCCAGGACAGTTAAAACACCCCCCACATGACCCCTTTTTGGAAAGTAGACACCCCAAGCTATTTGCTAAAAGGCATGTTATGTTATATGTCCATGGAATATTTTATATTTTGCCACAAGTTTCGGGAAAATTACAATTTTTTTTTCTTTTTTTACACAAAGTTGTTACTAAATGATAGATTGCTCACACATGCCATGGGTATATGTGGAATGACAACCCAAAATACATTCTGTTGCTTTTCCTGAGTACAGGGATACCATATGCAAGACTTTTTGGGAGCCTAGCCACACACAGGATCCCAAAAACCAATCACTGCCTTCAGGTTTTCTAAGGGTGTAAATTGCTTATTTTACTTCCTCACTACCTATCACAGTTTCTGAGGCCATGAAATGCCAAGATAGCACAGCCCCCCCCCCCCCTCCAAATTACTTTTCGGAAAGTAGATACCCCAAGGTATTTGCTAAGAGGCATGGTGAGTATTTTGCAGCTCTCATTTGTCTTGGAAAATGAAGAAAGAAATAGTGGAAACATTTTGTCCAATTTTTGTCCAATTTTTCAAATCTAGCAAAAAAACGAGATCTGCAAAATACTCAAAATGACTCAGCAAATAGCTTAGGGTGTCTACTTTCCGAAAAGGGGTCTGGGGGGGGGGGGGCTTTGTGCTGTCTTGGCATTTCATGGCCTCAAACTGCAATAGGTTGTGAAAAGTGAAATCAACAATTTACGCCCGTAGAAAGCCTGAAGGCAGTGATTGGTTTTCGGGGTCCTGTAGGCGGCTAGACTGCCAAAAAAAGTCTCACATGGGGTATCCTCATACTCAGGAGAAGCAGCAAAATCTATTTTGGGGTGTAATCTCATATACCCATGGCATGTGTGAGCCATTTATCATTTCAATCACAACTTTTTTTTTGTCATTTTTCAAACACCTGTGACAAAATTTTCAGCTGGGCTGTCATGTCTCCCAGGTGTAGCTGTTGAGACTGGGGAGTCTCCCCACTGTGCTCCATGAGAGGGTTCTCATTGGGCAGTGGAGGAAACCCAGCCAATGGTGCACTCAGACCTGTATCTACCCCAGAAAGGCAGATTCTGCCGCACAGCATTCTGGGAGTGGTTATAAGTTTGAGGGGAACGCATGATGCAGCATCTTTGGCGGGAAGCAGAGTCCCAGGAGGGAGAGTACGACTGTCTCTCCTCCTGTCAGCAGGATCGGGTGTCCCAGGTGGCTTGCCTGAGGTGACAGAGGGCTGAGCTGAGCTGCAGAGAGTATCCGGTGCAGAGGACCAGTGGAGAGAGGGGTCCAGTTTCAGGAAAGCATTCCTAGTTCGTGAGTACTGCAAACTGCCCCCTGGGGGTCTGCCTAGAGAGGTGACCTCTCCGGTGAAGGTCGTGGGGATCCAGGAGCTAGCTAGCCAGTGCAGGAGTAAAAGTAAAGGGGGTGCCAGTGTTGACCCTGAAGAGAAGCAGAGAGGATGCCAGTGTGTGGATCCTGAAGTGCGGAGAGGGTGCCTAGTGAGAGGACCCTGACGTGTAGAGGGGGTGCCTAGTGAGAGGACCCTGAAGTGAAAAGGGGGCGCCAGCGGTTGGGCCCTGAAGTGTTAAAGTGTATAGCGTGCAGTGTACAGTGTTGAGAGTTGCAGCAGCACAAGCAGTTACAGGAGCTACCTCAGTCAGGAAGGACTGGAGGTAGCTGGATGCAGAACTTTTGAGCTAACCAGAGCGTCAGAAGTCAAGTCTAAGCACAGTCCAGGACTTTTTGAGCTGATCATCAGAGTGTAAGAAGTCAAATTCAAGTACAGTTCAGCAAGTCAGTGTTTTTCAAGCGGCAGCAAGCGCTGGTCGGCATCCAGCCGGCGTCAAGACAGCGCTGAAAGACATTTTTCCACAAAGTGTCCCTTTTGTACCTAGTTGAGCCAGAGGAGTATCCCACCAATTCCCTTCTCCCATCCCCTATATAAAAAACAAAAAACAAAAAACAAACCAAAGATGCCGGAATGGTCATTGTCTCCAATCTCACACTAGGGTATTCAGCTTAAATGGGCTGAAGGCGTCAGTGGTAACAATGGCAGACCCACATCAGGCTGAATGCCTAAAAAACCTGCTACATGGGAAAAAAAAATTGACACGCAGTCCTGAATCACAAAAAATGGCCTGGTCATTAAGGGGGAAAATCTTCTGGACCAGAAGTGGTTAAGGGGGTAAAACCTCCTGGTACAGAAGTGGTTAAAATAGAAATTTCAGCCTTTGTAAATGTTGGCAGATACCATATCAAAGAGTCTAGGAGTCCAGGAGTAGAAAATAATGTAATTAAAAGTAAACTAAAGTAAAAATTTCTATTTAGGTATGAACAAATTGATTTGTGCAAGATTTGTGTAAGTCAGAATTCAAAATAATCTGGCTGGTTTACTTTACAGCAAGTTCTTTGGATATTGAACAATCCATGAACTGTGACAAAAAAAAAAAAAGTATCTTCTACATTAGTTAATATTTTTCAGTCTCAGTGAACAATTCCTGATATTTATACATAACGCTTATTGTTTTTTTTTTGGGGAAGAGGCAGTGAGGAAACCCATGTACCCATGTGCATCAATCTAGATTTGGTCAATCTTTATGGGGGGGGGGGGGGGGGAAGTTATGGCCCCAAGTTTGTACAGATGTAGGGCTGTGTTAGTAGCAGATCTTTACGTATCTAGTGTTGGTGTAGTAGATCATTTTCTTTCCTAAAATTTACAATTGTTTAACACAGTTAAACACCTGAGATGTTCCAATTTATGTCATTTTAATCACAGTGTAAAAAAATATTTAGAAACAGCAACAATTACAGTATCCTTGCCTTTCATATTTTCCCTTTTTTGTCAAAGATCAAAAGACATCCCCAGTAAAAGACCCTAATATGATACATCTGACCATTATTCTTCCCTATGCAATGAGCTGGAAATTGTTAAATTCCAGGTATCGCGCTGGGAAATAATAGAACACATACCACCAGGATTAAATAAAAAGGAAACCTAGAGCACAGCAGAAGCAAGCATTCAACATTCATTTAGATGCAGCCAAATCTGCATACTTTTTTCAGGGCTAATCATGTGGCACACTGAACATAAGTGATAAAAATGGCATCAAATATATTTGTTTTGATATATAGTACGATATCGCTGCTACTGCTACCGTGATAATATAATATTGCATTTGTTATAGTATAAATCACACTTAAGGTTTATGCTTGGTTGTATCAGATTAGGTTCAGGTCATGTGTGTGATCTTATGTCGAAAACAGACAGATTTGAAACGTCAGACATAAAAGCAGCATATTCATTTGAACTAAGAGGGAGCTAAACTGAAAATTAAAATCTTTCATAATTACTGTACCTATGTGATACATATTGTCAAAGGACTAGATAATTGAAATGAAGATCTAGCAACTGTGTACACGTGCCACCTGCTCACGCGTATGTATCCATGAGGTAGACAAGTTGACTTGTCTACCAACTACAGTTCTGTGCCAATTACTCTATCTACTGGCTTGCTTTCAGAAAACAACTATGTGCTGTCTCTCAAATCTAGCAGTGTTCACACATCCTACTTTACTGACTACCATACCCGCTACTACATCCTTCATCTAGGGGCACCTCACTTGCCATGTCGGTCAACTTATTAGGTGCATGCCAGTTGTCACGAACACTGCAAACCTGGGGGTCATGACCTAGGAGCATCTCAAAGTAAAAACCAATGCTTCTTTGCAAAGTTCCCAGGTAAGGCTGTTATCCCCCTTAGATTCTGTGCCTCATCGTACATAATCTTCTGGTGGCATTGCATTTATGATATATTTTGAACATATACAGTATATTGTAAGAGCTCCTTCACACTGGTTCGCACAGTAAAACACCACATTTTACCATTCAAGCAGCTGTCAAAGTCAATTCCAGCAGGAAGGTGCGAGAGGTTTCCCAAAAATGGAAAAAAAAAAAAAAACCCTATCTGAAGTGTCACGTAGCGGCACCTATTTTAACCGAGCTGCTGTGCAGTGATCTGCTGTGGACAAATGCAGACATGCTACACATTTTTCCACACCGCACTACACCACACCAGTGTTTTACAGGCGGTACCCGGGTTACAAACAAAATAGGGACTGTAGGTTTGTTCTTGAGTTGAATTTGTTTGTAAGTCAGAACAGGTAAATTTTTTAAGTTTAGCTCAAGCTAAAATAATAATTTTTAAGTTTTTTTTGGATAGCATAGGGAAGGGTTAACACCCCTGTACCATTTGTTTTGCTGTCTGTGCCCCTGTTCAGAAGATTTCACTACATTTTTCTGTCCCTATGACAACTGGATTTTGAGAATTGATTTGTTGTGGAGACAATGATTGGTGATAAAGCATCTGTGGAGACACATTTTTCCTATAACTCTTACAGGAGTGAACTTCCCTTCCTAGGGGGTAGATTTCTCCTCACTTCCTGTTGTCTCTCTGTTTGTAAGTAGGTGTCGTTTGTAAGTCAGATGTTTGTAACCCGGGGACCGCCTGTAATGTGATTGGGGCATATTTAAAAATGTGTTATAAGCGCCCTAGGGGTGATTCATCTAGTCAAGAAAATCGCAAGTTCCTTCACATCGTGCGAAGGAGCCCTTATTCTACACACTCCTTCCTGATTAGTGGTTGCCAATCTAACTTTACTGAAACTGACCTACACTCAGCATTCTGTCCATACAAAGATGGACAGGAAGTACATAGGCTGCTGACAGTACATCTTTGAACAACGTGAAGACATTCAAACTAGTTTACCCATACTAAATTTGATGATCATAGAAATAATATGAATTTTGCCATTACTGACCTGCACCCTAAAATGTGATTTCACAAGCTAGTATGTTAAGAAATGCTTTCCAGTTTACTGATCCAGACCAAGTAAAGTAGAAAAAGGTTCAGCATAACAGCCAAGCAACTATCATTTCTAGAACAAGAAATCAGCTACATATTTCTTTAATGAAAGGTTTATTTTAATCTGCTCATAGACATCACTGGCCCATAATATAATACCTGCATTTCAGCAGGACTAACCAATCCAGTTATCTATGGGGAATTGCAGATCATCAGGCCACCAGAATTGTAGAAAGATTGTTTTCAACCACATAGCTGTTCATACAAGGAAAATAGGCCTTCTAATAGAGTGTAAAAGGATTATAGCGGTAACCCCTTGTCTTCTAATTAACCTTTATAGACACTGCAGTATATAAGAATTTAAAGCAAGCTCACCGTTGCTATTGCAGTTGATTGGCATCGCAGCCCAACAACAAATGTAATGCAATAGTATAAATGGGCTCTTGCACTTGATTTTAGCCTTCCCTTAACCAAACCCAAATATTAACCTCTAACACTTAACCTTGTAATAGTGCCAACTCCAATTGTGGTGAGATTATTAGACCTACCTTTCAGCTAGAGAAGTGAAAATTTCTGGTGCCAGAGTTCAAATTCTTCTAATGACATCTCATCCAAGATAGAAAAAAACAGATGCAACTGAGCCTTTGTGCATCCACACATAGCTGAAATATTCCATAAAAATTGTTCACCTCTTCATTTAAAAAGAGGCAATGGTAGGTCAGACCTAGTGGTTTTAGCTCATCCAGTATATAGGATGCATACAAGTTACTGTGATTAACAGATATCCACAGGGTTCATACACATTTTTACCAATAAAATTCCATGACTTTTCCATGACTTCACGTAAATATTCATGACCTAAAGTTTCATGAAATGTCTATGTATACATGTTAAATAAGAAAATCCCTGTCACACCCAGCATATTTTTACTAAAATAAATGACAATCTTTGTAGTGTACAGTACCTCTGCAGTTAGGGTTTCGTTTCTGGATACAGCGCGACTCAAAATGGTCCCTTGTTTTACAGTATGGAAGCACCACTGCCGCAGCTGGGAGCGGGTGTCACTTCAGGCGCACGGGTGAAAAAGCTGAGAACTCTGATGTAGGGGGGACTCTGGTGACCAGAGACCACTTTCCACAGAGTGAATGCACTAAGGAAGGGAGGGGGGGGGTCCTGATATAAGGAGGAACCTTTATAACAGTGCCTCCTTACATCAGTGACCCCCCCCCCCCCTCAGACTGGCCGGGCAGCACTGTCACTGACCTCCTCTTAGGTGCACCATGCTCTGGTTTTATCCTGTAGTTTCCTCTCCCCAGTCCACACATGTCTGACTTCTCCTGTGATCCCCATCCCGACAGCACTCCCACTTTTGACTCCTCTCCAGACCCCCTCAGAGACTGCAGACATGATAAAAGACAAGAGATGGTCAGAGATTATGGACATGATAGAAGAGATGGTTAGAGGCTGCGGACATGGTACAGGAGGTGGTCAAAGGCTGTGGACATGGTACAGGAGGTGGTTAGAGGCTGCGGACATGGTACAGGAGGTGGTTAGAGGCTGCAGACATGGTACAGGAGGTGGTTAGAGGCTGCGGACATGGTACAGGAGGTGGTTAGAGGCTGCGGACATGGTGCAGGAGGTGGTTAGAGGCTGCGGACATGGTACAGAACGTGGTTAGAGGCTGCGGACATGGTACAGGAGGTGGTTAGAGGCTGCAGACATGGTACAGGAGATTTTCAAAGGCTGTAGACATGGTACAGGAGGTGGTTAGAGGCTGTGGACATGATACAGGAGGTGGTCAAAGGCTGCAGACATGGTACAGGAGATAGTCAGAGGCTGCGGACATGGTAGAAGAGATGGTCAGAGACTGCGGACGATACGATACAAGAGATAGTCAGAGACTGAGGACATGATAGAAGATAGAAGATCACTAGGGGGGGCCGGAGAGCACAGGGGAAGCAGAGAGCACTGGAGGAGCTTAAGGGCATGGGGGGGATATAGAGAATTAAGGGGGGGTTTGGAAATCATTGCAGGAGGGTTGGAAGGCGCAGGGGAGTGGAGAGCACTGGGGGGGGCAGGCAGGGAAAACCAGGGGGATGGAGAGCACAGGGGGAGGGGGGGAACTGGAGAGCACGTCTGGGGCGGGGGGGGGGGGAACAGGAAATCACTGAGGGGGGATTTAGGGAGCACAGGGGGGTGGAGATCACTGGGGGAGACAGACTAAGAGCACGGAGGGGGCTAAGAGCAGGGGGGGAGGTAAAGAGCACTGGGGGGGGGGCTAAAAGAGCACTGGGGGGGTTAATAGCACTGAGGGGGGCCAGCAAAGGAAGTTGTATAGGAGGGGGATGGGGCAGCTGCATATAGATGAATTGAACTTATATACATATTCCTAGTGCAGCTTCTGAGAGGAGGAGTAACAACATTCAGCGACATGAGGCATGAGGAATATGAAAGTTCAATTCCTCTCTATGCAGCTGTCCCATCCCATCCCCCTCCTATCCAGCACACGAGACTCCTCACTGACCTTCCTTCTGCCGCTGCCTTCTTTACACAGAGATGCGGGCGGCCCGACGGACACCGGCCTGACACCCCCCCAGTGCGGAGATGCGGGCGGTCCGGCGGACACCGGCCTGACACGCCCCAGTGCACGCGCCCCCCCTGCTGGTACGTCCCTGAGAGCGGGACAGTAAATGCACTATTTCTCAGTTTCAGCGGATCAATCCGCCGCAGAGTTCCCAGCCTGTCACGGTCTATTCATATTGAAGAGACCAGTGATCAGGCTTCAGCTGTGCAGTGTGGCTGATTAATCCGCCTAAACCCGAAACAGAGAAAATAGTCCACTTACTGTCCCCCGCTCCCACAGAATACAGGGGGCCCAGAGACAAAATGAAATAGTTGCACAACACTTTTCCATGACTTTTCCAAAACTTAGTAAGTTTACTCATTTTCCAGGACTTTTCCAGGCCTGGAAAGTGTCATGTCAAAATCCCATGACTTTTCCAGGATTTTCATGACCGTACGAACCCTGTATCCATCTAAAAATATTAAGTAATTTTACAAACATCTCACCAGTCAATGTATTCTGTCAACAAACTCCTGAAGTCCACCTTTACATCCCCATAGCCAGATATTTCTGAAGCGTTTACATTTTTATTTTTATTTTTTATTTGGCCACAAGCATGTATGCTTCCAAAGCCCTATAAAATACAATAAAGGTTAATTTGCTCCCATGCTTAAGAAAGCTAGTATCCCAAATTAAATTGGTCATAAAGGTCGATGGCAAATGACCACACCTAGAAAATGCAGCTTACACATTCATAGATGCGGTGGCTACATTTTCTTTTTTAGGCTCTCTTATTTGCACCTGGTGATCTAGACAGCAAGTCTGTTCCTTTTTTAAACAGAACAAGCTGTTCTGCAGATTTATCAGAGGGTTGAGACAAACTACCACCAACAGTGGTGCTCACCATGACAGGTTTATGTAAAACCTTTATCCCATAAAGGAAGAAAAATGGGTTCAGTTTTGATTGTTTAATACTACTTCAGAAGAGGACTAACATAAATTATTATATATATATATATATATATGTGTTCTCAACTCACATCAGTTACAGGGATGGTACTGATGTGTCAATGGTGAAATATGTCGCTTTAGCAATTTAAATACACTGTGAGATGCTGACTTTACCTAAACAGTAAACGCAGGAAAAAGGAATCAAATAGGTGGTGCCAATTTGATAAACCTAACATTGCACCAACATCCCCATCTATTGTATATTGATCCGAATAAAGCTATAAACGATATCACACTATCGAGCCTTTCTTTGCCATATGTGACCCTCCCATAAGTACATACTATCGAGTGACCGGACTCCACCATGGACTGCCGGATTTCACTTTACTAGGAGAAGACCCCACCAAGCTTGTTTCCCCTTGGGACACCCGGGTTCCCCAGTGACTGCCCACTACGCCTCCCCCCTACACAGAAGGGAACTAAGGAGCCAAAGGAAGGAACATCTAGCTACATTCCAATTACCCGCTCTATACCCCTGTGTGGGGTGGGTACATCTGGTTAGTAGGTCTTTTTACTAGGGGGTCACCCCAAACCTCGCCAGTCACCCACCTTGGGGTTATCGTAAGGTTGTTTCCACCTTTACCTGCACATCCACCAAGATATGGACTAATCTTTTTTCTTCTTTTTCAAGCATTGGCTTATTGGACTTTATTTCCAGCCAGACACCCCACTGTTATTATTATTCCTTGTGCACAATCTCACACTATTTGTTGTGTGATTCACACACGTAATCAATTTTCCAATAGCATATTATCTTTATGCTTATTTTTATTTTTAGGGTGTTTATGCTATTTTTCTGAAGAAGCCTGTTTTGGCGAGACCGGTCAAAACTCATTTAGCGTAAAGTACCAATCTACAGTTCATGTCCTTGTTTGGCATGTATTTTTTCATGTTCTTTTTTGTTTTAATGTTTGTGAGTTGAACGTTTTAAAGCAGTATTTCAATAAAAATGTTTGATATTTTTTTTACAATGTGTCTTAACTAGAACAGTAAATGCAGGCAGATATATATATATATAATGCAAATTCTGCATCTGCACAGCTCATGTGATTGGGCATCCATAGAAATCTACATAGATTACAAATTACAAGTTAAATATAAACCATTAATGAAGGAACAAAAATTTGCACCTGGTTTCCAGGCACAGCCAACTTAATATTTAAAAGTGTTAATAGTTTTAGAATTGTACACCTGGGATTCATTGGTGTAGTTTATTATATATGCACAGAGAACATTTACAAATAAAGACTGGTGCTGATTGCACAGTGGAGATAGCTCTGGTAAGTTCCTCCTTTTGCAGTCATTAAAAGGAAAGATCTGATAACCATTACCCTGCCAGAATCTCAGCCAACATATTACAGTTTTTTTTTTTTTTTTAAATCAACTCTTTTAAACAGTTGTGGGTTTAGTATTCATTGGGGGCACAAATTTCCACAGCAGGAGACCTAACAAACTGTTGTGCATGGATCCCCTGCAGTCACTTAACTGGAATGTGGACTCTTTCACTAATTTTGAAGTCTGTAATTTGTGTTTTATTAGTGCTTGTGAAACGTATGAACATGGTTTCAGCCTCCTGAAGTGGAAGCAGAGTGAAATCTGAAGTGGAGAAAAGGTTAATGGGTTCTCCGTTTTCAACCAAATACAGGAAAACTTCTGTAGTTACCCTCTAATGTGGGTAGGCGTGGAACCTCTTTGCTTAGAATCATTGCTTATGTCAGGAGTATGAAGACTTAAATTTTCATTGCAATGCAGCTACAGCTTGTTCCACTATAACCATACTGTTGTGACCATGACCAACTGTTTAAATTCCGTACAATGCACACAAAGTAATTAGTACCTGCATTATCTGCTTGTTTGCTACACTTGTGCACAGCAGAATGGAATAAGCAAAAAGAATCAACACATCAACTACATATATGAAAATGTAGTCCGAGAAAAAAGTAAAAAACAGACAATTTAAGTAACACAATTACAAAATAAAGTTAAAGAGGAGCTCCAGTCTCCCCCCAAAAAATGTTAGTTCAGCAGCTATAAATACTGTAGCTGCTGACTTTTATTAGGACACTTACCTGCCCCTGGATCCATCGATGTCCTCATCCGAGCTGATTCTTCACAGGCCGCCTCCAACTGCGCATGTGCGAGCGACCCACACTGTGCTTTGTGAATGGTCCTGCAGTTTTCTGGGACCTATGTGTCCCAGAAGGCTGTGGTGAAGGGGGAGGCGAACTTCCGCTTGGATCGCCCACTACCCCCCAAAAAGGAGGGGGGGGGGTGGAGGAGGAAGAAAAGCAGAATATTCCCTTATGGGTGTAGTTCTGCTTTAAGCTCTCTATTACGGTCTGTTGGGCACAATAGAACTGGGAATGGTCCCTACTTAAATCTTTAACTAAATATTAAAAAAAGAAAGAGGAATTTTGACTTATCTGTAAAATTGGAAACCTTAGAATACAGTAGAGGACACATACATAGTATTCATAGACCCAGGGTTATAGGCTCAGAGCTTCGGGTAATTGACACTGGTAAAGCTCTTGAGGACATCTCCACTCCCCTCCTCCAAGAGTGCCTCCCCTATAAACACTGTCTTTCTCCATGATCATCAGTTTTGTAGCAAGCAAAGCAGATTAACCAAGGAAAAGATGGAAAGCAAGATATGGAATTTACAGGGAAAAAAAAAAATCCTCTTATCTAAAATCATACAATAAAAAGGACACAGGCATTATATTCATAGACTCTAAGATGTTCATAAGTAATGCATTAGTGGGATGGGCAAACACAGACAACAAGAAAGGTCGTCATACATACATGTCATACTTACCTGCTGTGCAATGGCTTTCCACAGAGCGCACCGATCCTCTTTTTTCAGGGGTCGCCCTTCAGCGCTCCTGTTGGCTCCTGCTGCTGTCTTTAACCCTTCTGCTATGGGAGGAGGGGGGGGCATGCATTCATAGAAAAAAAAAAAGTGGGTGATAATCGCGCAAAGCTCCTAAGAAAGTAAGCGGCAGCTTAAAGTGTGACAAACACGTGATCAAAAATAATATAAAAGTAAGCTGCGCTAAGCTGTAAAAATCACAACAACGTATCAATAAAGAAAATTGTGAAAAAATTGAGTATATAAAAATAGTTGCACAACAGTCAGTCATGAAAACAAATACCCAATATATGTGAAATAAATAAATATGCTCCCAAAAGTTAAAATCAGGAGTCCAAATCTCAAACTTGATAAGATAGTATGAGTCAGTGAAAGTCCTTAAGTGAACAAAATGATGAATCACTTCAAAAACTGGAAGAAGGCCACTAGATGTACAAACTTCTTACCAGAGTGTAACAAATTCAGTGCCCAAGTCAAGATTAATTCCTCCGAATCCGAAGCAGGACAAACTCATAGAGGAATACTTCTCAGGAAACTGGGGAAGACTCAAACACGAACCAAGTGCATGAAAGAAATAACAAATCCCATAGCATAATACTGCATATACTATTGGTGAGTAAACACCGCGGTGCAAAGGAAAGCCTCCACCAATGATACAGGCTGCTTACCAGACATGCAGTGTATTGAATCAAATAGATATTGGAAAAGATAGTGACCATCCCCCATAAGCACGATCTGCTTACCAGATACACATAAAAAAGTGCAGAAATAAGTATCCTTAGGAGTGGCCAGGAAAGACCTCCTGAATCCCACCACACATCAATCAGAAGGAAGACCACCTCCGACACCGCAGCCGCTTACCAGAAATCAGTGTTTATGAGCCAAATGCCAGTGATCAGGATCTCAATGGAAGTGGGTTCCAGTGCCAGAATAACTCCAACAGAATCTCCAACAAACATCCAGTCACGAAGTTATGTGGAAAAAAATATATGGTGCCCCATAGTGTAAAACCATAGACTTTTATTAGCAAAAAAGGGAGAGCAACTTACAGAATTCAGATGATTTTGGAGCGTATAATGTGAGCCGCCGGCCGGTCGGCTCTTCCGCCCGTCCTCAAACTCGTAGGGATGACGTCAGCATGGCGCGACCGACGCACGTTTCGTCCAATCAGACGTTCTCCCTTTTTTGCTAAGAAAAGTCTATGGTTTTACACTATGGGGCACCATATATTTCTTTCCACATAACTTTGTGACTGGACATTTGTCTCGAGGCAAGAAGATTATGGACAAAGCCCCGTCTAGTACCAGGCCCACACACTTCAATCTGTCAGATGGGTCCAGTTAAGACATTCTGGGATAGAGGATCCTTCAAAAGCTTTGCAGAGCCTGCACTGTCTGCTGGATGTTGGCGAACAGGGATGAATGGTCATTTGACAAGAGATCATCCAGATACCCTGCAACATGAACCGAAGCAAGCCCCTTGATGACTGGACCTGGGGGGCTGCAGTCAGGCCAAAAGGAAAGGGCAAAAATTGGTAATGATGATCGCCTACTGCAAAAAACGCAGTTAATTTCTAATAAGCGTAAAAAGATAGAGTATGTAAGCATCCCAGATGTCCATTGAGGCCAGAAAAACTGTCCAGAAGGAGAGGAGCAACAACCAACCTGTTTTTTGCAGGTACAAGTTGAGAATCTTCAGGATGGGCTTGAGTCCTCTAATTGGTTTGGGAACCATGAAATTACTTTAGTAAAAACATTGAAAGCAAGCTATTCCTGGTACTGGGTTACTGACCCAGTTAGACAAGAGTTGCTAGACAGCAGCAAGCAGATCCACCCAGTGTGACATAGAATTAGACATGTCTGAAAGCATGAAGTGGGGAGGAGGCAGAGAGTGAAACTCCAATTTGTAATCCCTTGAATTGACACTGTGGACCCAGGGGTCAGATATTCTAAGACCAGAAGGCCAACAGAGGTCCCCCCGTCAACAGAGAATCTTAAAGAGGGCATGTAACCTGGTTTACCAGGTCTCTAAATACACAAAGTATCCTCTATGGGGATCTTAAGAGTCTTACTGAGGCATGAATTGGCATGATCTAGCACAGTAACTGTCCATTTACATAGAAAAAAACTTTCTTCAACAGGTCCCCCAACCCTTCCTTCCCTTTTTTCTACCTTCTGTTAAAATTTCCTTACATTTACTGTACAATTTCCCAACACTGCTTGGTCCTTACTACTCCCTAAGCAATGGCTGGGGTAGACTGGAGGGGCATAGGTGTGACCCATATTATCTATGGCCTCGATTAGGCTCTAAATTCTTTATTTTGATTGTCCTGCCAGTAGTTTGAATCTTGGCTTAAATTGAGTTACTGACAATCTCATGCAAATATGTAGGTGCTTATTGGTGAGCCTGGAACAATACTTGGCTTTAATAATGTTCATAGTGGAGAACGCTGACTCACAGCTGTATGCAGATCCAAACATGGTCAAGGTGTGTAGTGCTACCTTTATTAGACAAGAGAAATCAGTCTCAGGCACAGTCTGTAGCCAGAAGTTAGCAGGATCAGTTCCTCCAAAGTGCTCTCTTAGGCCAACATTTATTTGCAGATCAATAAGTTCTGTCTGTAGAGATCCCTTGTGTGCCCACTTGAAGGTCTGCATCACCTCCTTTGAAAACACTCTTGACATCTTTAATGAGGAATGGATTGTGGATGAGCAGGAGGATCTGCTGTCCAAGACTGAAGCGGTCAAACCTTTTACTGAAGTTTCCAAATCAGTTTATCTATGAAATCAACAAAAGGAGATACATTTCTCTTTCCTTGAATCTGTTCTTTCACCTTTGTGAAATGCAAGCACTCTAATTGAAGATCTTCCCTAAACAAATCCAGTTTTCTCTGGAAGGAGCAGACAACGGTCATCAAATCACAGATGGAATTGTTCTTGCCCTGGAGCTTTAAATTGAGTTCATTAAAAGGTGTGATGTTATGTCCACTAGGAAGGCAATATTATCCATTGTGCTCTCATCTTGTAAAAACGGTTTTGCTTTCTGGCTTTTGAGTTGTTCTAAGAAAACTGCTACTTCTGTTTGAATGGACCAAAAGCATTCCAATACACTGCCTTACATAACCACCTAACATTGTTGTGAAGTAAAAAGGTAATTTGCATTTGCCTCAACTTCTTTAAGAAAACTATTTTAGTAAACAATGTTGATGGGATGAGGATACCCTGAGGAAGTTGATGCGTTTCATCATTGTGTCCATGATTTCCTATCATGGCAGGGGCACCATCTGTGGTGAATGAGCCCACTTTTTTTCAGAATCTCCCTAATGGCCTCATATATGTCTTGTCCTCTTGTATGTATCTCAAGTGGTGTTACACCTAACCGGTCCTCACATAGCTCTTTTGATTCTTTGTGAAAAAAATCTTACATACACCAAAAGCTGGGCATTATTAGTTATGCCTGTTGATTCATCAATGGCTGAAGAAATGCATACTGCACTCTGAATAGCTGCATTAAGTTGTGCCAATACATCTTCTGTTAAAATTTCAGTGTTTTTTTTGTTGACGTTGATGCCGATAGTGGGATTTGGTTGAATTTTTCACACAGCTTTTTTATTCACCCTCTAGTAAAGTTTTTAGCAACAGCATTCAAGCACTCCTTAACAAATGTATCATCGGTAAATGGTCTTTTGTGTTGCCCCAAAATCCATGCGACTTTAGGTGAACATTTATTTGCACACTGCTGGGCTGTAAATGAATGTGAGAGGACTTTGGTGGATCTGTCATACTGTGCTCTTAGTTCAGTTATTTTACGTGCCCTCACCTCAAAATGCTGTGGATAGGTTTGCTCAAATGAACCACGTTTTGTTTTGTAGTGGTGCTTCACATTGCTACTTTTTATTATCGCCACAGTTTCGCAAAACAAATGACAAACTGGTTTAAAACTTCCCATAGGAAAAATGAACATATATTGGTCTGTCCATTAATCTTTGAAGGGTCGGTTTTCAGCGTCTACCTGCCTTTTCTTGGCACAAGCCATGCTCTGGTGCTTTAGCTACTATTTTCTCCACACACTCTGGTAATACTCTGTAAATGTCCCCATAAGTGTTCCCCCTTACATCAGTCCCCCTATCAGAGTAATTCATTACATTGGTTGCCCCCATCAGACTACACATCAGTTGCCACCATCAGAGTACTCCCTCAGGTATTCCCATCAGAGTGCCCACTTACATCAGGTTTCTGCAATGGAAAGCCCTCTTACATCTGGTGTCTCCAATTAGTGTTCCTCCTTACATCTTTTGTCCCCATCAGAGTACCCTCTTTTATAAGGTTCCCCCATTACAGTCCCCCCTTACATAGAGTGTCCTCTTTAGAGTGCCACCTTACATTAGGTGTCACTATAAGGGTGCCTCCTTACATCAGGTGTCCCCACCACAGTGCCCCCTTACATCATGCATTCCTGTCAGTACCCACTTTTATCAGATAGCCCCATCAGTTAGCCCCCTAACAAATTGTGGCCATGAGAGTGCCCCTTAACATAATATAAGTGGCATGCTGAAGGGAAACACATTTTATGTTAAGGGACACACAAAAAAAAAAAAAAAAAAAAAAAAAAGGGCCCATCACAGTACTCCTTTAAATCAGGAGTCCCCATGACAGTGCCACCTTACATCAAGCATTCCCGTCAGAGTGTCCCCTTACATGAGGTGTCCCCATCATAGCACTCCTTTACATCAGTTGTCCCCATCACAGTGCCACTTTACCTCAGGCATTACTGTCAGAGTGCCCCCTTACATCTGTTGTCATCAGTGTGCCCCTTAACATAAAATATGCCCATCAGTGTGCCCCATAGCATAAATATGCCCATCACATTGCCCCTTTAACAAAATATGCCCATCAGTGTGTCCCACAGCATGCTGATGGGCACATTTTATGTTAAGGGGAACGCTGATGGGCAAAACAAAAAACGTGGCCATCAGCGTTGCTCTTAACATAAAATAAGGGGCACGCTGAAAAGGCACATTTTATGTTAGGGGGCACTCTGATGGGCACAACAAAATGTGCCCATCAGTGTGCACTTTACAAAATATTCTCATCAGCAATCCCCTATAAAATGTGCTCCACATACCTTTGGGGCAGAAAATGTGAGATATACCTCGCAAAGTGTGAGCCAGGAGTATGTATGTATGTATGTATGTATGTATGTATGTATGTATGTATGTATGTATGTACGTACATACACACACACACACACACGTGTATGTATATACATACATACATATACACACACACACACACACACACACACACACACACACAATACATATTTCATTTTTTCCCCAGACCTTTTGGTCATCTTGTGTGCTTACACAATTTTGGACATTCTTTTGGCGTCTGGCATTGCCCCCGGCATTGGGGCGACTACATTTCCATCTCCCCCCCACCCCTTTCTGGGGTGACTCCAGCTTGCACCCGCCTCAGCCCCGGGTTAGACAATTGCTCCTAGTGTGGTCTCTTGTCCTCCCTACCATTTGTGAGTAGCTGTTATTTATACTTATCCATACATATTTGGAATATTTGGTCATAATTGTTTTTAGGAGTATTTTGTATTCTTACATTAGTGTATATTTACAGAAATAGATTTTAAATAGCTCCTGACGAGTGGACCATGAGCCACGAAACATGTAGAGCCTTTGAAAAGAAGATATACCTTTTGGAGACTGACTTTATGTGTATGATCTACACCATTTGGGATATATGTATTTATTACTATGAAATGTATTTATGAATTTATCTACTGTATGTTTTGTTCTCCATCTGCATATGTCCATATATATCATGTCTATCTGTATTTTGATTAATGTGTCAATTAGGTTATTTCCAATAAATTATTTTTGCGATTTTATATTTTCTTAACATTCAATATGGTGACTGACCTCATTCAAAGTCCCACTACCACTCTTCCTTCTTCTTTGTATATTCACTAGGGATGGGGTCAGCCACTGCGTTTACCTTAGATCATACTTTCTTTACTATGTGACCAGATGGTGTCCCAATCACAGCTGATCACAGCATAAACAGGATTTGCCAGTTATCAGCAGCCCTCTCCTCATCCTGACAGTGAGGAGAGGAGAGCCGGCACTGATCATCAGTGTCCCAAGTATCAGTGCTGCCCATCAGTGCCTCCTCTCAAGGCCCATCAGTGACGCCTCATTAGTGCCTCCAATCAGCACCCATCAATGCAGCCTCATCAGCACTCATTAGTGAAGGAGAAAAATTATTTATTTAGAAATTCTTATAACAGAGAATTATTTTTTTTTTTTTTTCAAAAAGGGTTCAGTCCAGTGAACCCAGTGGTGATTACATTCTACCAAAAGAAAGCTCTGTCGGTCTCAAAAAAAATTATAAAAGTTTTGTTTGGGTACAGTGTTGCATGACCGCGCAATTGTCATTCAAAGTGTGACAGCGCGGAAAGCTGAAAATTGGCCTGGGCAGGAAGGGGGTGAAAGTGCCCATTAGCCAAGTGGTTAAAAAAATGCAAATGCTCAAAGTTTACTTTACATACCTTTATCATTGCTGTGAACCACATGGGCCCCATTTTGAGGCACTGATACATTCTGGTGTTGTGGCTGATTCACTGAATCCAGAAAGGAGACCAGGTTTTCATGATGAGAAAGTTCTTCTACCGCAGGGAAAGAAACAATGTTCCAGTTAAGTTGCTTTATGCCATCCACCTCTGTTAGAGCCCGGAAGAGAGATGGGATGGGATCATGAAGTTCCTCAACTGTGCTCTTGGAGGTTGGGGGAGTGTCACTGTAATTTCTGGGATTGCACATTCCTAGGAGGGAATGCAAAACAACTTATTTTATGTACAGATTACTCTTAAGGCTTTAATATATTTAATTAGGCCAATTTGACAGTAAATATATTCTATATGTTCAGGAGGTGACATTATATTCTATTTCAATCACTTCATAGCCTGAATACAGCATACTAACTTTTCTGTCCACTGACACTATGGGTGCATTCTAAAACTGTAGAGTGCAAAATCTGATGCAGCTGCAGGTGGTAGCCAATCAGCTTTTAACTTCAGCTTGGCTAAAATAAAACATAGAAAAAAAAAAAAAAACACACACAAAGCAGATTGGTTTCTATGCAGAGCTGCACCAGATTTTGCACTCTCCAGTTTTAGGAAATCAACCCCTACGTATCTGTTCAAAGGACTATAAACGAAAGTAGCAAAGTAACATTGTAACTAAACATTTATCAACCTGCACATGCAAGAATAAACTAGGATGTGCATAAAATATCACGGTCATGCTAGTTTTAACTGGCCAGAGTGGTAAAGTGATCCAGTCACTTCAGGGTCAAAAGTAAACTAAAGGCATTCCGTTAAGAAAAGATACTATACAGTATTTCTCTTTCCAGCAGCCCATGTGTTTATATCCTGGCATGTTGCCAATCTCCAGCTGCTGCAGGTATCCTACACTTCTGGGTGTGTCAAATACTTGCTCGCCACCGCGCTTTGTGATCCTGCCCGCCAACTCATACGACAATAGGACATACAAGCCGATGGGAGGAGCTACCGCAAGCAGTGCTTACTCCTCTGCAGCCTGTATGTTAATGCCCCATACACACGTGCAGATTATCTGCAGACTTTTGTCTGCAGACTTACCAAAACCATATAATATGAGGTCAAACCTAAACACTTTCAAATTGTATGCAATCCGGCAGGCTCTTGCACTACATAGAAAAGGTAAGTCTGCAGACAAAAGTCTGCAGATAATCTGCACGTGTGTATGGGGCATAATACTTCACTGCACTGCTGATCTTCAGCAGGTGAGGGAGGAGACAGTGATTATTGCAAACGGCTATACCAGCCAATTTACCAAGTAAAATCTGGCAGGCTGGTTGTACCAAAGTTGATAGTTCGATCAACTTGGTACATTCAGCCTGCCCATACATTGAATCTCAGCTGGTTCAGCGAGGATTCAAAATTGCCTATGGCCGGGTTAAAGCCTAGTACACACGGTCCGATTGTCGGCCAGTTCAATAGAAACCGGCGACATTCAGCCTTGTGTGTATGACAGCCAGTCTGACTGTCAAAGACTCATGACTAAAAAAGGTCTGCCAACCGACTTCTGATCAGCGCTCTCAGCCGCTGACTGGAGAGTTCGTATCTCACAAAAGTAAGTACACCCCTCACATTTTTTAACTATATTATCTTTTTTCATATGACAACACTGAAGAAATTACACTTTGCTACAATGTAAAGTAGTGAGTGTACAGCTTGTATAACAGTGTAAATTTGCATTCCCCTCAACATAAATCAACACAGCCATTAATGTCTAAACCGCAGGCAACAAAAGTGAGTACACCCCTAAGGGAAAATTTCCAAATTGGGCCTAACTAGCCATTTTCCCTCTCCAGTGTCATGTGACTCGTTAAGTGTTACAAGGTCTCAGGTGTGAATGGGGAGCAGGTGTGTTAAATTTGGTGTCATCACTGTCTCTCAAATACTGGTTACTGGAAGGTCAACATAGCACCTCATGGCAAAGAACTCTCTGTGGATCTGAAAAAAAGAATTGTTGCTCTACATAAAGATGGCCTAGGCATCATGTGACTCTTTAGTGTTACAAGGTCTCAGGTGTGAATGGGGAGCAGGTATGGTAAATTTGGGGTTATCGCTCTTCTCATATTGGTCACTGGAAGTTTAACATGGCACCTCATGGCAAAGAACTCTCTGGAGGTCTGAAAAAAAGATGGCCTAGGCTAGAAGAAGATTGCCAAGACCCTGAAACATGAGATGCAGCACGGTGGCCAAGACCATAAAGCGGTTTAACAAGACAGGCTCCACTCAGAACAGGCCTTGCCATGGTCAACCAAAGAAGTTAAGTGCACGTGCTCAGCATCATATCCAGAGGTTATGATGCTGAGCACTTGCACAGAGGTTAGAAGTTTGAGTGTTGCCAGCAATAATGCAGAGGTTGAAGGTGTAGGGGGGGTGGGGGGGGTCAGCCTGTCAATTCTCAGACTATACGCCGCACACTGCATCAAATTGGTCTGTGTGGCTGTCGCCCCAGAAGGAAGGAAGCCTCTTCTAAAGATGATGCACAAGAAAGCCCGCAAACAGTTTGCTAAAGACAAGCAGACTGAGGACATGGATTACTGGAACCATGTCCTGTGGTCTGTTGATACCAAGATAAACTTATTTTGCTCAGATGGTGTCAAGCGTGTGTGGTGGCAACCAGGTGAGGAGTACAAGCGCACCTCTAAGATGACCACTGCCTTGCAAAAGAACCTGAGGGTAAAGGTGACAGACTGGCCATGCATGTCTCCAGACCTAAACCCTATTGAGCATCCTCAAACAGAAGGTGGAGGAGCACAAAATCTCAAACATCCACCAACTCTGTGATGTCATCAGGGAGGAGTGGAAGAGGACTCCATTGGCAACCTGTGAAGCTCTGGTGAACTCCATGCCCAAGAGAGTTAAGGCAGTGCTGGAAAATAATGGTGGCCACAAAATATTGACGCTTTGGGCCCAATTTGGACATTATCACTTAGGGGTGTACTCACGTTTGTTGCCAGCGGTTTAAACATTAATGGTGTGTTGAGTTTTCTTGAGGGGACAGCAAATTGACACTGTTATACAAGCTGTACACTCACTACTTTACATTGTAGCAAAGTGTCATTTCTTCAGTATCGCCACTTGAAAAGATCTAAAAATATTTACAAAAAAGTGTATAGGATATAGGGCAGCACAGTGGTGTAGTGGTTAGCACTTCCACCTAGCAGCAAAAGGGTCGCTGCTTCTAATCCCAATCATGACACTAGAGTTTGCATGTTCTTTCTGTGCCTGCGTGGATTTCCTCTGGGCACTCCAGTTTTCTCCCACACTCCAAAAGGCATGCTGGTAGGTTAATTGGATCTGGTCTAAATTCACCCTACTATGTATATGCATGAATGTGAGTTAGGGAACTTGGATTGTAAGCTCCTTGAGGGTAGGGATGTTGATGTGAATGTACAATTTATACACACATATATATATATATATATGTATATATCTGCGTAAATTGACAGCGTTAAATAGGTATCGGAAATAAATACTATGACAACCACATTGCTGTATACCAGATCAGAGATTCAAACCATACAGTGCATCTGGAAAGTATTCACAGCGCTTCACTTTTTCCATATTCTGTTAAAGCCTCATTCCAAAATGAATTAAATTCATTATTTTCCTCAAAATTCTACAAACAATGCCCCATAATGACAATGTGAAGGAAGTTTGTTTGAAATCTTTTTTTTTTTTTTTAATATAAAACAGGATTGTTTCGAAGCCCAGATCTGGGGAAGGATATAGAAAAATTGCTGTAGCATTGAAGGTCCCAATAAGGACAGTGGCCGCCATCATCCATAAATGGAAGACGTTTGGAACCACCCGGACTCTTCCTAGAGCGGGCCGCCAGCCAAACTTGAGCGAACGGGGGAGAAGGACCTTAGTCAGGCAAGTGACCAAGAACCCGAAGGTCATGCTGACAGAGCTCCAGCATTTCTCTGTGGAGAGAGGAGAACGACCATCGCTGCAGCACTCAACCAATCAGGCCTGCATGGTACAGTGGCCAGACAGAAGGCACCCCTTAGTAAAAGGCACATGACAGCCCACCTGGAGTTTGCCAAAAAGGCACCCGAAGGACTCTCAGACCATGAGAAACAAAATTTTCTGGTCTGATAAACAAAAACCGAAATCTTTGGCCTGAATGGCAAGCATAATGTCTGGCGTAAACCAGGCACTGCCTATCACCTGGCCAATACCATCCCTACAGTAAAGCCAGGTGGTAGCATCATTAGGCTGTGTGGATGTTTTTCAGCGTCAGGAACTGGGAGACTAGTCAGGATCAAGGGAATGTTTATTGCAGCAATGTACAGAGGCCTCCCTAATGAAAACCTGCTCCAGAGCGAGTTGGACCTCTTCCAATGGGACAACGACCCTAAGCACACAGCCAAGATAACAAAGGAGTGGCTACGGGACAACTCTGTGAATGTCCTTGAGTGGCCCAGCCTGAGCCCAGAGTTGAACCCAATTGAACATCTCTAGAGATCTGAAATGGCTGTGCACCGACACTCCCCATCTAACCTTATGGAGTTTGAGAGGTTCTGCAAAGAAAAAATGTGAGAAACTGCCCAAAAATAAATGTGGCAAGCTTGTAGCATCGTACTCAAAATGACTTGAGGCTTTAATTGGTGTCGAAGGTGCTTCAACAAAGTATTAACCACTTTGGCCCCGGAGGATTTGGCTGCTCAATGACCAGGCCCTATTTTTCGATTCGGCACTGCATTACTTTAACTGACAATTGCACAGTCGTGCGACGCTGTACCCAAACTAAATTGATGTCCTTTTTTTTCCCACAAAAGCTTTTGGTGGTATTTGATCACCTGTGCGATTTTTATTTTTTGCGCTATAAAAAAAAAAAAAGCGACAATTTTGAAAAAATTACAGTATTTTTCACATTCTTTTATATGAAATTCTCAAAAAAAAAAAATGTAAAAATTAAAATTTTTTAACATTTTAGGCCAATTTGTTTTCTGCTACATTTTGGGTGAAAAAAAGTCGTAATAAGCATATTTTGATTGGTTTGCGCAAAAGGTATTGCGTTTACTAACTACAGGAAAGATTTGCCATTTTTATTTATTTATTTACTAGTAATGGTGGCGATCTGCGATTTTTTTTGTGGGACTGTGACATTGCGGCGGACAGATCGGACCACTAACTGACATTTTTGACACTTTTGGGGATACCAGTGACTTTACTACAGTAATCAGTGCTAAAAATATGCACTGTTACGGGGGCGTGTCCAAGGCGCGGATCCGGACGGTCGCATGTGAGAGACGCTCCGAGCTCGGTTGAGCCTTCTAATCACTCCCCGGGGCCTTTTTGCTTGGAAATTTTATTCCCAAACTACCTGATCACCCCCGTGGGACCTTCTAGTGTATGCCTACCCCCAAGAAACGCAGGAAGAAGCCCGTTCAGCGGTCCCTGACGACATATCTTCTCCGAGTCAGGGAGAAGACTATGGCCCAAGATGGCGCTCACGGCTCACAGGCTCCGGCTGAAGCCTCGACCCAGGCAGTTCCTGCTCCTGTCTCATCGGATCGCAGTGAGTACGCTCCACAACTGACTAAGGCAGACCTGGAGGATAGCCTTGCTAGCATGTACGACCGGATTGCACAAAAGTTCCAGGCTGAACTCCATAAGTCCACGAATACTCTCACTGCAGAGATAGCGGCCTTAGGTGGCAGGACGGACATGTTAGAGACTAAGCATGATGAGCTGACACTGGCTCATGCCGACCTGAGGAAAGAACATGAGTCGCTCTCGGAAACGGTTGTCCAGCTTCAATCACACCTAGAAGATCTGGACAACCGCAATCGGAGAAATAATCTGCGGGTGCGGGGGGTACCGGAGACCACCACAGATTTAGTAGCCGCAATGAAGAAGCTTTTTGGTTCTCTCCTCCCTGAGCACCCTGCCTCGTCCTTTGCGTGTGACAGGCTCCACAGAGCCCTCAGGCCTAAACCCACCCCAGACAAACCCCCAAGGGATATAGTGATGTGCCTTAAGGACTATGTCGTGAAAGAAGACATCCTCAGAGCTGCACGTACCACACAGCATATCCAACTGGAGGGGGTCACTATACAAATATACCCCGACATCTCCCCAACGACCTTGGATAAAAGGAGAAAGATGAAGGAAGTCACGTCTGTGCTCCAGACAGCCAGGATCCGGTATCGCTGGGGATTCCCTTTCAAACTTACGGTTCCCCATAATGGCTCCACCTATACAGTATTCAATGTGGTGGAAGGAAAGGAGCTCCTGGTGAAGCTGGGACTCATGGAACCCCAAAACAATCATAGGCTTCCTTCTACCCCCCGTCCATCTGCTATTTGGGCAACACCGTCACCACAGAGAGCCAACAATGGTGGAGCCCGATCTAGGGATCGTGCTCCTTGATCACCTCTAACATAGAAACTTATGGGAGTCGAGCTAGCCCTGATTGGCAGCCCCCCCCCCCCCGTGCCTTATTCTCTTTCTCCTATTTGGATTTGAGTACTGTATTCATATGCTGGAGGACGGGGGGGGGAGGGTGTGGGTATTTTTGGATGCTCCAGGATGGGTTTTTTTTTTTCTCTGGGCACCCTTGAAGGGACTTTATGCATTTTTGATTTAAATTTTTTTTTTCATCTTCCTGCAGGAGTTGTTTTTCCTTTTTCTTTTTTTTGGGGCCATATAGAAGGCTCTCTGTGCCCGCCCATTTATTCCCCCCACTCTTCAGCACTTACTGTATTGCCGAGAATTCCCCGCACGATATTTGCAGCGGGGAAAGCAGCGGTACACAGCTTGATGCTGCAGGTTTGCTTCAAACCTAAAAGAGTGTAGGACGGTTTAGTCCTAGGTTACTCCTCTTTTGGAACCGGGGTTCTGTCCCCCGATGTTCTCCAGTGACTTGAACTGTGCATTTTTGTATTTTTTATTTATTTTTTTTTTGTTTATTGTTCTCTATATGAAAATAAGTTTCTCCCTTTTGTTCTATGTGTTCCTGATCTTATGTAGACCACCGGGTGCTGACGGGGATTTATCATCGGTTCTCCCGATCAATACACGGCCCATTGAGGTATCCTATCACTTGTTTAATTTTATCTCCATTGATATAATAGTGCCTTTTAGCCAATGGGGTAGCAACTTTCTATTATATATCCAGTTATGGGATTGCGAGTAATCTCACATAATGTGAGGGGTTTTAATACACCTCAGAAGAGACGGAAAGCATTCCGCTCCTATAGGCACCTGGGAGCGGATATCATTATGCTACAGGAGACGCATTTCTCTGCCCTGAACCACCCCAAATTTTTTGACAAAGCATATAATCAGGTCTATTTCACCACATATACTTCCAAGTCTAGAGGTGTCATGGTCCTGGTTCGTGGCTCCCTGCATTTTGATGTCCAACAGGTGTTTAGGGACCCAGACAGCAGATTTATCATAATACAGGGTACTATCCAGGGTAAATCAATTACAATTGCTAACCTGTATGCCCCTAATGTATCACAGGGTTCTTTTTTTCAACATTTTTTCCAGATCTTGGAGCGATACTCCTCTGCACATGTCCTGGTTGGAGGCGATTTCAACTTGGTGGCACATCCCATGCTGGACAAGAGCAGATCGGTGAGCACGGCCAATGCCTTCCCACGAGCATTACATAAATCATTGACCAACTTTCAATTAATAGATACATGGAGGGCACTTAATGTGGGGGTGAGAGAGTATACCCACTACTCGCACCCACATGACAGCTATGCCAGGTTGGACTATGTGTTCAGCTCTCCAGTTCTGTTAGCAAACTCTTCCTCGGCAGGTATTCATGTATGCCCATGGTCTGATCATCATATAGTATCTTTTGCTACCGAACATGTAGGTCTCCCGTTCTCCGCGTCCAACTGGAGAATCTTTTCTAACCTAGAGACATTCACCACAGTAACTGAACACCTCCATGAATACTTTGCCCTTAATGACAACGGTGAAGTGTCTCCCCCTATGCTCTGGGCTGCCCATAAGGCAGTGATGAGGGGAAAGTTGATTGAGCTGGCCACCCAAGCCAAAAGGAAAAGACTGGCTGATATCCGCTTGTTGACCTCTGACCTACATAGACTATATCACCTACATAGCCAAACCCACTCTCCAGAGGTACAACATCAAATCTCACAAAAGAGAGTTGCTTTGGACTCTATTTTATCCTTGGCCACTGAGAAATCACTGAAGCGGGCGAAAGCAAGATTTCTATTACATAGTAATACAGCCTCGGCCATGTTCACCAGGAAGCTCCACCAGTCTCTCCAACCGGCACATGTATATAAGGTAAGGGATGAGGGGGGCAGATTGGTCTCACATCCTAAAGAGGTACTGAATGTTTTATAAGAAATTGCTTTCCCCTCCGGAGGTCGGCGACCAGGATGTATCTTATTCATGGGTAGATAATTTAGATTTACCGGTTCTATCTGGGGAGCAGCTTGGCAGTTTAAACGCCCCATGCACGGAAGAGGAAGTGGCAGCTGTGATCAAATCCCTTAAAACTTCTAAAGCTCCAGGCCCTGACGGATTTACGTCCACATATTATAAGAAATTTATAGACTTTTTATCTCCTAAATTGGCACGGGTCTTTAATTTTGTTTTACAAGGTAATCCGCTTCCCCCGGATATGCTACACGCCAACATGACTTTAATCCCTAAACCTAACAAGGATCACTCTCTACCCCAAAATTATAGGCCGATTTCTGTCCTTAACAACGATCTTAAGATCTTGGGGAGACTGTTAGCAGCTCGATTAGCACCTATAATCTCATCCCTGGTGGCCCCAGAACAGACAGGATTTATTCCATCCAGGCAAATAACAGACAATATCCGCCTAGCGTCGGATATCATTCAGGATGCCGACCTATTCCACCGTAAGGCCTTGATACTGGGACTTGATATCAACAAAGCATTTGATAGTGTGCTTTGGCCATATTTGGATGTCATTCTGGCTAAGTTTGGTTTCCGGGGGGCTTTCGTGCATGGCTTTAGGGCTTTATACCGGGATCCCCAAACTAAAATAAAGCTGCCGGGCTGCTCTTCGGATCTTTTCCCCCTGGGTAGGGGCACCAGACAAGGGTGCCCCCTCTCACCATTAATATTCGCACTGGCCATAGAACCCCTGGCTAGGGCTATCTGTAGTAATCCAGAGATCAGGGGATACACGAAGGGTTCGGAGGAACATAAAATTAGTTTGTACGCTGACGATGTGTTGGTGTTCCTGCCGGACCCTTTGGTCTCTCTCCCTAACTTGATACAGGTATTGAGGGACTTTGAGAGGGTCTCAGGCCTGAGTGTTAACCTTTCTAAATGTTCAGCCCTTTCGGTGAACATCCCTCAAGAAATAATTGACACTATCACTACCACATTTGGTTTTCCAGTCTCGAAACAGTCCCTGCAGTATTTGGGGGTACGTCTAGCTCCGTCCCTGTCAGCTATGTATAGCGTTAACTACCCTCAAGCTTTTGCCAAGGTAAAACAATGGTTGTCCCTCTGGCACTCTTTCCCAATCCCTTTCATGGGAAGGATAGTGGCAGTTAAGATGTCTATATTGCCAAAACTATTATACCTCTTTCGTGCCCTGCCGATTGTACTCCGGAGGGGGGATGTGGAGGACGTTCAAAGGGCAGTGAACAGATTCATATGGAAAGATAAGAGGCCCAGATGCGGAAAACCCACGGTTTATAGGCCTCTTTCTCAAGGGGGACTGGGAGTCCCTAGCCTGTGGCATTATTATCTGGCTGCTAGACTGGCCCAGACCGCACAATGGCATGCGGGAGCCCCGCTGCCACCTTGGCTGAGGTTTGAGACCGAGTCTGTTCGCCCCTTTAACCTTCAGGGCCTACTTTGGTCCTCCATGTCGCACCCTTGGGACTTCAAACAGCTTAATAGTATAGTATGGCACACTCTAAAGCTTTGGTCAGCATGTCATGACAGGTACCAGCTGCGCTCATCTAGACCTCCTTTAATGTCCTTTGTAGGTAATAAAAGCTTTGCACCGGCATTTACATCTCCTGACACCTATAACTGGTGGATACAACACTCCTTGACCACCCTCCACGCCTTGTTCCAAGATAACTCCTTTTACTCTTTTGAAGGCCTTAGGAACAGATATAATGTCCCGGATTCTGAACTCCATAGATTTATTCAAATCAGAGACTTTTATAGCTCTCAGGGCCCTTTGACAGGCTGCCTTGAATCTTCCCCCTTTGAATTAATCTGCCGTACCTCATCTAGAGATAGAGGGGTAATTTCGAGATTGTATAGTTACCTCAATGGCCTCCACCTACCTGACAAATCTCGGGCCATGTTGGCGTGGGAGGCTGATCTCGGAGTGGAACTGTCAGTTGAGTCGTGGTCTTCCATGCTACAAAATATGCATAAATGTACTAAATCAATGTCAGTGAAGGACACGGTCGTGAAGATCCACACTAGGTGGTACTTTACACCGGACAGGGTCCATAGGTTTTATCAGGGGGTCTCCGATCGCTGCTTTCGTGGCTGTGGTGCTCCGGGCACCATACTTCACACTTTTTGGGAATGTGGCAGACTATCTATGGTTTGGAATAGGGTGTCAGAGGTGGTTTCCCAAATGCTGACATCAAGAATATCCATTACCCCCCAGATGGGACTACTGTTTGCTAAAATTCCTGGTGCCCCTGCACCAATTCAGAGACTAGCACACACACTATGTTGCTCTGTGCTGTGGGCGGTGGCCCTTAACTGGCGGTCGGAGACGGTCCCTTGGACTCAGGTGATGTCGAGAATGGAGGCGATTAGGAGTATGGAGAGGGTCCATCACACATTATATGATACTATGCATATCTTCCATAAAAAAATGGGAGAATTGGGTTATGGGCTAATCCTGTTTTAAGTTTTCATGAGGTTACCCTTTTTCAGCACTCGGTGGTCTACTTGGGGGTCCTACCCCAGACAATAATTTATATCTCAGGAACAATCTGTTAATACTGTTACTGTTAGTTTTTCCGAAGTATGCACTAAGAAACCTGACATGATCAGAATATCAGGCTAATATACTATAGCACATTTATTATGACATAGATTTCCATGCCTTACTTTCCAACTGGGACTCTGATATGTCTTATCATTCTTTGCCTTCTACAAACACATGACTATGCCCCTGGTTATTCAGCATGTGATGTCGCTGCCTTACATGACTTGATATACTGTATACCTTTTCATTTTTTTCTCTTTGGTATATATATTTACCTTACCATGTGCTATATATGACTTGTTTGGAATAATTTGTACTGACACAGCTTTGATATGTCATACTTTGGTTTTGTTTTTTTGTTTTTTTGGCTTTCTTGTTTATAAAGCCCAATAAAAACGTTTGTATTAAAAATATGCACTGTTACTGTAAAAATTACACTGGCAGAGAAGGGGTTAACAGAATGTGTAATCAAGGGGTTAAATGTGTCCCTAGGGGCGTGATTCTAACTGTCTGATGGCGTGGCTTGTGAAGTAATCACAGAGACATGCGATCCTATATAGCAGGATCACATAGCCTCTGTGATCATTTCAGGGAGAATGACAGACGGCTGTGTTTACATCAACCGTCTGTTCTTCTCTCTCAGCTGCAGGAGATCTCTAGTCACAAGCACTGGCTCCCCAGCTAACGAGCGGCGGCTCGCGCGCCCCCTAGAATCTCCTGAGCGAGCGACGTAGTATTACGCTGCTTTGCCCAGTAAAACTGCGGTGGGTGGTCGTTGTGTGGTTAAGCAAAGGCTGTGAATACTTATGTACATGCGATTGTTTTGCATTTTTAATAAATTTGCAAAGATTTCAAACAAACTTCTTTCATGTTGTCATTATAGGTATTGTTTGTAGAATATTGGAGGAAAATAATTAATTGAATCCATTTTGGAATAAGGCTTTAACATAAAATGTGGAAAAAGTGAAGCACTGTGAATACTTTCCGGATGCAGTGTATATGGCTGGCCATACATTATACAATTCTCTTGTACAATTTTCCTTTTGATTTACCAAATCCATATAATATGAGGTCAAACCTAAACACTTTAAATTTGTATGCAATTGGGCAGGCCCTTGCACTACATAGTTGGAAGGTAAATCTAAAGGAAATTGAATAACAAAATGGTATATAGTGTAAGGCCAGCTTAAGTCAAACCTTTGTGTTATATTGCATATTAACCCCTTGCAAGCAAAACACCTTTCTCCTGAATGGTTCCCATTCAAATCTTTTTGATGCATGGACATATTGGAGGTGCCCATGGAAATCAACAGCAATGCATGAAAATGAATGTAAAATGCATATCAATGCGCATTAAGGCTCTGTTCACAGCTAATTCTGCTTTCATATGTTTTTCATAGCTTTTTATAGCAATTTGAAGCACATTTTACATGTTATTTCACGCATTTTTTGTACATAAAAAAAAAAATCTATAATTGTATAAGAGAAAGAGTAAGGAGGCAGAAGAGTTTATTTGAACGAGCAAAGTTGTACCCTTCAGTAAAGATTTTTTTTTTTTTTTTGACTAAAGTGTTTTTACCATAGCTGCTGCTGTGTATTAGCTGGTCTGAAGTTCCCTGTGTGTTTCATTCGTAGGAAAATGTAGAAGTGTTTGAAATGCAGCCTGCATGCACATGCTGGCACCACATTGTTTATAGCCATTCAATTCAGTACTACTTGGTTGTGAAGCCCTGCTCACTTGAGGCATCCTGTATATTGGGAATCTGCTCGTGAAGATACTACGCGACAGTATCCTGCAGTGCTAGGATGATCAGAAATGTGGCAACTACACAGAGAAAAGCAGCGGCATGCAAAAGGGGTGTGAGAGTAGGGTAGGGAGAGGCACAGGGTAGGGTTGTAGTTAGGTTTGTACAGGGATCAGGAGTACATAACATGCTGGGTGAGCGGTGTGCCACACACAGGGTGAGTGTGTGTGTAGGGGGGGGCACACAGTGCAAGGATCAGAGGTACATAATGCACAGAGTGCAAGGATGAGGGCTGTGTAAAGTGTAAGTGACCAGTAAGGAGTCCAGGGGGGGGGTAACATTCCATTCTGCAGCTCGGTTGTGGAAATAGAATTTAAAAAAATACACAATTCCCCCCTTTCCACCAGTAAAACACACACACACACAAACACACACATACAGCACCCCCAATCTTCCCCCATCTTTCAACACACACAGTGCCCCTTATGGCCCTCATGAATACTCTTCCCCCCTCCCCGCCATTATCCTTCCCCAGCGATATCACTTCATATAGGACCGAGATACACAGTAAGAAGGAATGAAGAGAGACTTCTGAAAGTGGTTCTATACGCTCTTAAGTAATTCAAGAAGAGGGCTCTCACCTACTTACCATCTCAAAAGATCCACTCCACCACAATCCATTCTCCTCTCTGCTACAAATTGCCTTGCACCCTTTGCAGCTGCTCCTGCATTGCAAGAACAAGTAACCTCTCTCTTAGTAATGAATCAAGAAAGTCACACTAGGAGGCTGTGTTTGAAAAGTAGAGCACCGCCACTGGTCACTGTAACAAGGCAGCGGGACTCTGTTATTCAACTATTTAGAGTGATTCTGTACACCAACGTGACATTGTGCATTCAACACTAGAAGAGAGCTGTAGCTCTCTTCCCAGGACACATGGGGAAACTAACTTAAAAAGCGCGACTGTCCCTGCATATCCAGCACATCTCAAAGTATGTGTCTCTGTAAGCATGTCTGTGTGGAGGAGGCCATTTTGGTAGAGGCAGGGGTTTGCTTCCTCGTGTCAGAGCAAGAAGCAGTGGGAAAGTTGCAGAAAGCACACATACACTAAACAGATGGAGCAGATGCAAAGATATCCTTGCAGTGCAGGGCCTCAGATACAGCCCCTCTCTTTAGCAAGGAGACTAGTGAAAAGCACAGCAGTAAACTTACTAAATCACATCACAAATCATATGAGGCTAGCACTCAGAGCTACAGTGCCTTATATGATCTCGCACTGCAGATTTACAGCATAGGAAGTGCAATGCTGTGTTTCAGAAGAAATTTAAAACAAATGTAAATCTTACAGAGCCCTGCTTAGACACGTTTATCGTTTATAAATGTTCCTTATGTTAAGGCAGCTTAACTTAACTAAATTTAGGTTCACTTTAATGAATGTTACACTGCCTACTTTACGCTGTTAAAAAATGGCTTTATTAAACTTTGTTGAATATATTTAATTAGGAAAGAAAAGTGGAGGTCTATTTAAATAGAAAACAAATCCAACTAAAAGAACATTGGAAACAGGAAGTGTTTATGACAGGAGGTGTAATGAAAGTGCAGCTAGAGCCTGTGTTTTTGTAAGCAGTGATGTCAGCTCATAACTCTGCACATCTGGCGAAGGAAAAGTGCACAGCCTTTAACAGGCCCTAAGGGTGGATGCTAGTCTGGCACTTGGCGAAGTCACCTGCATTCAATCATGCCAAGATTCCTGGTTGACTTCAGAAAATGTGATCTATGCCACATCAATTCCTGCACACTTCTCAGGTACCGGTGTAGAATTTGTTACAGGGGTCTATTCATATACTGACACATCACAGCTCAAAAAAAATGTTAGTAAAAAATGTAACAAACTTCACTGATTAAAACAATGCTGTCAACAAAAACACAACAGTAATAATAATTAGGTTCATTTGTTTATGGAAGGAGACAGCAATAGTATTGAGCTTAGCTTACTTTCCACAACACAGGTTCAGGAGCTAATCCAGCCCTAAATATATATAAAGCCCAGTTGTACTGTGGATTGAAGAGAGGTGTCCATTTATGAAACAGAGAAAAGCCGTGATCCTGGGCTAATCTCTCAGGTGTACCGGTTTATGTAGCTAAGATGAGGAGAAGAGAATATGTTCTCAGGCTTCTCATCACAGCACACAACAGTTCTGTCACAAACTACCAGTTTATGAAATTGAGATCTGAAGATCTCACTGGCTGTTTCACTGAAATATCTCCACCCCAGATTCTCCAGCTCAGGGAGGTGGAGAATCTGGGAGAGAAGCTGGTGTGATTAGAGGAAGACGACTTCTTTCTTCCTATATATCAGCACCAATGGGTTAAAAAATTGACGATTGGGTCCGAGTGCATACATCAGGTAAAATAAGTATTGAACAGCGAACAATACTCCCAGATGTGGGGGTTATGGAATCCCTTTGTCCTCTCTGAAGAAGGTGTAACCTTACTCGGATCATAATCAATACCTTTCAGATTGTTCTCTTGTTCTCCTCTTTTTTTCCCCCTTGCCCCACTCCTTTCCCCATCAGTTCCTTCTCCTCCCCACCCACCCCCTCTCTACTTCTTCCTCCCTCCTCTACTCTCTTTTTCACTTCTTACCTTTTCGGTCTGATATCCCTCTGGTTTCACTTCCTCTGTTTATAACGAAAAGAAAAAATGGTGCGAGGTGGCAGAGCCACTAATACACAGTGAGGCATTAGCACTATGTTGATTTGTCATTTACAAGGTTTATGGTAGGCATGTATGTTAAATATGCACATTGATTTTCTGTACCCCCTTCGTGCCTTAATAAAATTTAGATTTGAAAAAAATAAATAAAGTATTGAACATGTCACCATTTTTCTAAGTAAATATATTTCTAAAGGTGCTACTGACATGAATGTTTCATCATGTCAGTAACAAACCATGCAATCCATACATACAAAGAAACCAAAACAAATAAGTTCAGAAATTAGGTTATGAATAAAAAAAATGGAATGACACAGGGAAAAAGTATTAAAAACAAAAGTATTGAAGAAAGGGCACTGGTCAGGACGCAAGGGCTAAGAGCAGGATCTGGGATGCTCTGTGCAAAACCAACTGCACAGAGCAGGCAAGTAGAACATTTTTTTTTTTTTTTAAATCGAGACTTTACAATCACTTTAATTTCTGAACTATTTTTTTCTCGTTTCTTTGCATGTATGGATTGAATGGGTCGTTACTGACGTGAACATTTCATATCAATAGCACCTTAAGGCCCCTCTCACATGATTGGAACGATCAGGTCCGCCTGTCCGTTTCTTAGGCAGACCTGATCGGGCCACCCACGCTGACACCTGTCTGGCATCCAAATCGACAAGATCTGCGGAAAAGAGACGGGCGATAGGTTTGCTATCTGTCCAGCGGGTCAGATCAGATGAAAATGGGCATGCTGTTCGTTTTTATCCGATCTCCCCATAGAGGAGAGCGGGACTCTGAAAGGCCCATCTCTGCACAGTGAGCAAAGACGGACCTGTCATCCCCCTGCTCAACGGGGATTAAGCGAGCCCCACTAACTAGATGGAGCGATCCCCACTAACCTAGCAGAGTCCGCCGAGCTGATCAACCTTGTGAGAAAGGGCCTTAGAAATATATCTACCTAGAAAAATGGCGACGTGTTCAATAATTATTTTACCTGCTGTACTCTGTATATTCTCATTAACATTATGGTTTCTCACAACCTGTGACAAAAATGGTGTTCACTGAAAATATGTCAGTTCACTTTGTTGAGACTCCGGCATGGAACTAACGTACACCATTTTTTTGTACCTTTGTTGAAAAATCTAAACAAAAAAATCACTGAAAAAGAAAAAAACTGAAATGGATACTAACCTTTCCTTATCTAAAAAAGTGTTTTACATTAAAAAAACGCTTTATAAAAAGTATGATGGTGGCTTTATTAGACACAAGTATTATTGGTACTGATGTAATAATAGTTACTAGTGTATCTGTGTCAGGAGAATTATCAGTCATAGAAAGAGACATTACACATATGTCCCTCTGTAAAGGGGTTCATTTTATTCTTAATGACATAGAAACACAGACACAGCAATGTCATTCATTAGATTCTTGTGAATTAAAAAACTAAAATACAAGTACCGTCTTCCAACGCAGCAGACATACATGTAGTTTGAATGGGCTGCAAGCATACCGCTAGTTCATTCAGTATTCCTCTAGCTTTGTAACTGAAAGCCTGTACGGTGATATGGGCACAAAGCTAGAGGAAGACTGTGTAGGAGCCTGACATTGCACCTGCAATCTGCTAATCGAGTGTCCAATGCTCTGCAGGCTCCAGTAAAACAAATGCACATTATCTGGAAAGGTGAATTTAGCCTTTAAAAACCTTTCTACTGCATTTTAACTTTACACTTTTTTTCCCCTCATTTATTGCCAACACAGAGAGTCTAATAACCCCCCCCCCCCCTATGTGATAGCATGAACAGGTGACAGGTCATATTTTTGGAGACATTCGGGGTCTATTAGACCCTTAAAGTCTCCCCTACCATCCACGGCAGCTAATCAAGCACAGATTGTACTGAAACATGCAACATCAGCAAAAATAGCTGAGGAACGACAGCTATGAACCTGGTGATGCAATACACCTTGCTTCCATGTTCATTAGTCGCAGAGGGGATAGCGGAATGGATGTTCCCCAAACACTTCCTGATCCTGTATATTGCCAGTTAAATGGAATGGGGTTAAGGGTGGCACATTTGGAGCCCTGTAAAATTGATTGGCAGTTCTAAAGCTGAATGTATAGATCAGCCTTTCCCAACCGCCTGAGGTCGTCAGGGGTCCAGTGGAATTCCTGTTGAGAAAGGCTTGCAGACTTTACCAAGCTCCAAATTGTACATCAGAAGCAGCTTGCTGTGGACACTGCACTGAAGGGGAAGGCAGCTTCCTGTGCCTTGAGCTCCCCGCCTCCCCTTACAGGGCAGTACCCAGTGCAAGGCTGTTTGAGAGTATGCAGAACTAGTAAGGGGGCTGGGAGCAGAAGAAGAGCTAAGTGCATCGGATTCTGACGCAGAGCACCCAGCAGGCAGTCATATGTCCCTTGCAGCTCACTAACCTAGCATTCCCATCTCAGCCAGTACTACTCACTGCTTGTGATTTGTAGTGGAAAAATGGTCCTGGGGCTCTGGTGAGAGGAAAGCAGGGCACAGAGGATCACACAGGGGTTGGCTTGCAGAGGTTAGCAGAGAGAGTGGGGTATAAATGTGGGCCGAGAGGGGGTATTTGAGGTGCAGAAATGAGCAGAGAGGAGGGTTTGGGGTACAGATGTGAGCAGAGAGTAGGGTTTAGGGTACAGAGGTGAGCAGAGAGCGGAGACTTTGGGGGAACAGAGGTTCGGCAGAGAATGGGGGGGGGGGGGGGGGGGGAGACAAAGATCTACTGACAGGATCAACAAGTAATACCATATAATACAGGAGGGATTCAGAAAAAAAAAAAAAATGCACACTGCTGTGTTCGTGCAATTGACTGCATCATACTGTATAACAGAACTTTTGTACTTATCATAAAATACTTTTCTTGGAGCGCATTTAGCGGCACAAAAATATAGATACTGTCATGCAATTCTGCTATCTACAAAAGTAACAAATGGTGGCAAACAAAGTGGTGGGCCAGCCCAGGATAAGGGAAAGATAAATGCAGCAATGTACAGAGACATCCCTAATGAAAACCTGCTCCAGGGTGCTCTGGACCTCACCCTGGGGTAAAGATTCATCTTCTAACAGGACAACGACCCTAAGCACACAGCCAAGATAACAAAGTAGTGGCTAGGGAACAACTCTGTCAAAGTCCTTCAGTGGCCCAGCAAGAGCCCAGACTTGAACCCAATTAAACATCTCTGGAGAGGTCCAAAAAATGGCTGTGCACTGATGCTCCCCATCCAACCTGATGGAGCTTGAGAGGTCCTGCAAAGAAGAATGGGAAAAACTGCCCAAAAATAGGTGTGCCAAGCTTGTAGCATCATACTCAAAAAGACTTGAGGCTGCAATTGGTGCCAAAGGCGCTTCAACAAAGTATTGGGCAAAGGACGTGAATACTTCTGTACATATGATTTTTTTTAGTTTTTATTTTTAAATAAAATGTGCTATTATTTCAAACAAACTTCTTTTGCGTTATTGGATATGGTTTGCAGAATTTGAGAAAAAAAAAAAAATGGATTTTTGACTTATCGTAAAATCAATTTCTCTGATGTTCATTGGACACAGCTCCTGATCTACTTGACCATTGAGTTATACTGCCCCTTACAGGAGTAGGGCTCTAGGCAGAAAAAAGACTACGCCTATGGACAGTCCCGGGAGGTATACTCCCCCTCTCTGCTAGGTACTCAGTTTTGTTACAAGCAGTGTCAGAAGTAATACAACTCCATAGAGGGGTGGGTGCTGTGTCAGTCAATGAACATCAGAGAAATGGATTTTACGGTAAGTCAAAAATCTTTAAGCAGGGCCTTCCTGCTTAAATTGCCAGCTCCATATCAGCACCTCTAATAAAAAAAAAAATAAACAAGGTGAAATGTGTATGTATTGAATAAATGTACTACATTTTTTTTTGCCCGGACACATGCTCAAAACATACAAGATATTATATGCAATAATAAAGGTTCCCTATAATGTCTTAGTTCTAAACACACCAGCAAATCTCTTTAAAAATCTTTTTGCCGGTCTACACAAACTGTAGAACTAACACTTACCTACACAGTCACAGCACTCATCCCAGAGTGTGCCCAGACACAGCATACACTCCTTACAGCAAGAGCAGTTTCCATCTGTAGGGCGACACTGGCACAGCTCCTGGAAAAAAAAAATTGAAAATGGGCATTCTTAGTACTATAGTTAGCCAGTTTTTCATTAGGACACAGGCACAGTGTGGTATTCACGAGAATATTTGACAAATATATAAAGGGCATATGTTTATATAATCTATAACTAGATCTGCTGCAAAGCACAGTAGGAATGTGTTCTGATAAGATCAAGGTAGACAGAGCTGATTGAAATGGTCACATCCCTCATTACTGCTCCCAGCAGGAGAGATACATGAATACTTTTCTGTGCAGAGACTTCTGGTCTGGAGTTTAACAAACGTCTGGAAAGGTCACACAAAAGGAAGTCATTAGGCTCCTGTTTACACACCAACTTCTTAATGGTCTTTCAACAATGCTCAGAGTGAAGACTTCACTGTTGCATGGAGTGAGATGCTTCATTACTGCTGAATGGTGTACAGTGATATCAATGTTTGACTGGAAGCAGTGTAGTAGAAAAAGTAGATTCTTACTGTACAGTTTAATACAACGCAACGAATGTGTGCATTCAACGCATCTACTTCTGTGTGCATGCGATAATCACGTAAATAGCGCCATACAGCTGCATACAGTCACCTTCACTCATTCATATCTATGGGCTGCAGTTCATAATATTCCGGGCACCAGAAATGCGCAGTGTCATTATGCTGCACAATCAAATGCCTAAAGCTGACCATACACTAGTAGAAATGTATTCAAATGTTTTCATTCAGTAACATTTGTTTAAATTGAGGTCTCCCCCCCCCCCCTTCCCTTTGCTTGTTCTTTACTAATCCGACCGTCATACATTCAAATATTTCTTAATGTACACCACTAGACCCAGCACTGCTAGGTCTCTCAATTGATACTAACATACTGTATATTGTCTTTGATTTAACTTGTCGGTCAAATGTTGCGGCCATTGTTTTTGTTAATTGCATTCTCCCAATGAAATGTAAAAAAAAAAAAAAAAAAAAAGGTTCATTCAATTTTTTCAAACTATATAGCTCCTCTTTTTTTCGTTCAGCCTCATTGTGTACTAGGCATAAATCTCATAGCTGGGATCAAACTCTGTGATGCTTAATTAAAAAAGTGGAAACAAACATCACAGGTACATGCTGCTATTGTGAGTGAAGCCTTTACTTGAGCTTCTCCACAGTTCTAGGGCTTCCCAGGCACCGCAGTGTCTGTTAAATTCAGTACTGTAAACAGCTGTATTAAGGCTTGAACACATAACTTTCGCTTTAGAAAAGGAAAATGGCCTAGAGCTATTTGTCAGTAGTTAACATTATGCATGCTTCTCTTAAGATCCACATTCTGGCACAAATATCTTTCATTCTTTATTCCTTTCTCTGGTTCTCCAAATGTAAGCATTTGTTTTATCAGAACTGAAAAAAATTGGCAATTGGAAAACAAATTCAAAGAGCACAAGAAGACATTCCCTAATTTCTAAACACATAACATTACCCCAGTGGTTTCCCCTGACCCATTTCAGAATGGAAAAAAAAAAAAATTAATTTCATCTTTGTAATACAAGCACCTTATATACATATACAGTGCCTTGCAAAAGTATTCGGCCCCCTTGAACTTTGCGACCTTTTGCCACATTTCAGGCTTCAAACATAAAGATATAAAACTGTAATTTTTTGTGAAGAATCAATAACAAGTGGAACACAATCATGAAGTGGAACGAAATTTATTGGATATTTCAAACTTTGTTAACAAATAAAAAACTGAAAAATTGGGCGTGCAAAATTATTCAGCCCCTTTACTTTCAGTGCAGCAAACTCTCTCTAGAAGTTCAGTGAGGATCTCTGAATGATCCGATGTTGACCTAAATGACTAATGATGATAAATAGAATCCACCTGTGTGTAATCAAGTCTCAGTATAAATGCACCTGCACTGTGATAGTCTCAGAGGTCCGTTTAAAGCGCAGAGAGCATCATGAAGAACAAGGAACACACCAGGCAGGTCCGAGATACTGTTGTGGAGAAGTTTAAAGCCGGATTTGGATACAAAAAGATTTTCCAAGCTTTAAACATCCCAAGGAGCACTGTGCAAGCGATAATATTGAAATGGAAGGCGTATCAGACCACTGCAAATCTATGAAGACCTGGCCGTCCCTCTAAACTTTCAGCTCATACAAGGAGAAGACTGATCAGAGATGCAGCCAAGAGGCCCATGATCACTCTGGATGAACTGCAGAGATCTACAGCTGAGGTGGGAGACTCTGTTCATAGGACAACAATCAGTCGTATATTGCACAAATCTGGCCTTTATGGAAGAGTGGCAAGAAGAAAGACATTTCTTAAAGATATCTATAAAAAGTATTGTTTAAAGTTTGCCACAAGCCACCTGGGAGACACACCAAACATGTGGAAGAAGGTGCTCTGGTCAGATGAAACCAAAATCGAACTTTTTGGCAACAATGCAAAACGTTATGTTTGGCGTAAAAGCAACACAGCTCATCATCCTGAACACACCATCCCCACTGTCAAACATGGTGGTGGCAGCATCATGGTTTGGGCCTGCTTTTCTTCAGCAGGGACAGGGAAGATGGTTAAAATTGATGGGAAGATGGATGGAGCCAAATACAGGACAATTCTGGAAGAAAACCTGATGGAGTCTGCAAAAGACCTGAGACTGAGACGGAGATTTGTCTTCCAACAAGACAATGATCCAAAACATAAAGCAAAATCTACAATGGAATGGTTCACAAATAAGCATATCTAGGTGTTAGAATGGCCAAGTCAAAGTCCAGACCTGAATCCAATCGAGAATCTGTGCAAAGAACTGAAAACTTCTGTTCACAAACGCTCTCCATCCAACCTCACTGAGCTCGAGCTGTTTTCCAAGGAGGAATGGGCAAAAATTTCAGTCTCTCGATGTGCAAAACTGATAGACACATACCCCAAGCGACTTAGAGCTGTAATCGCAGCAAAAGGTGGCGCTACAAAGTATTAACTTAAGCGGGCTGAATAATTTTGCAGGGGGCTGAATAATTTTGCACGCCCAATTTTTCAGTTTTTTATTTGTTAAAAAAGTTTGAAATATCCAATAAATTTTGTTCCACTTCATGATTGTGTCCCACTTGTTGTTGATTCTTCACAAAAAATTACAGTTTTATATATTTATGTTTGAAGCCTGAAATGTGGCAAAAGGTCGCAAAGTTTAAGGGGGCCGAATACTTTCGCAAGGCACTGTGATATATAATTTTTTTTTTTTTTTCCGTGCTGACAACACAGTAAGCCCTCCCAGCTGTTGCTTAACCTTGGGAGTCCCTGCCACTGGCCTCATCTCTACAACATAGTCCAAGACAAGAACTGGAAGGGCTAATTAGACTCCTTGAGATAACACAGGAACCATGTGCAGGACAGCTCTGTATGTCTTAGGCCATCATGATTTATTGTACTTATTAAACAGATCTAAGAAAAAGAGCTTTCAAAAAAGGTATCGTTAAAAAAGACCAAAATAAAGTAAATAAATGGAAGAAGTTCATTGTTGGGGTTTTTACCATCACAGATGGTAATATTAGGGTGATACTGATTAGTTATCAAGCAGATCCATTTTTTCCCATGCAAATCTTTATTGTTATGGCTACGGGTCCTTTGATAAACAATATTCACATGTAATAGATTTTTCTGTTGTATGATCATATCATACTGGGTTTTACAAGCCACTGTTTCTATTTATAGTTCATTTTAAATGAGTAACCCTGCTGTTGGGGACTTCAAGGTGGGGTGGCGGGGAATTTTGTTGAGGTTAATATATCTGTTTTTGTTTATGAATGTCAATTTCAATAAAATCTATTTGAGAAAAAAAAAAAAAGAAGAAGAGGATCCACACTGGTATTGTAAATTAGGATTGGAAATAATGAGCAATAAAAGTAATAACCTGGCTTAAGTGTTTCCCCATGATGTCCTGTCAGCATCTCTGACCAAGCTGTTTAAATAACATCAAATTTTATAGATACATGATACAAACAAATAAGGTTTTAGTGCATACTAAAACATTTATAAAAAAAATAAAAATAATGGCGAGTTCAATGACTATGGACAATGGGAAGTACTCAATCAGCACTAACTTTTTTCTCCTTGATTTTGTATTGTCTGGCCAACTCTAGACACTTACAAGGTAAAGCAATAAAAGGCATAATTGGCTACTAACAAAAGCCACAAGACTATGATGGTCTAAAACCTAGGATACTTTCTTCACATGCTGTTGGTTTGAAGGCTGTAAAGTCAAATGGTAGCCCTGCGTAAGCAAGGTGTAGCCCTCAGAAGAACATTCAGATTTTGATAGTAATGGCCAAATACTATGGCTGGCTGTAAAAAGTAAGCAACCTATGAATAAGCAGATGCCCAGTTGATTCAGAGGCAGCCTAAACGGTTGCAAAATGTTCCTGCTGTAGAAGTTTGGATGTACGTCATGCGGCATAGGTGCAAGTCTGGTTCACCGATGACTGCAAAATCATTGGGATTGATAGAAGAAAAAAAAAAAAAATCACACACACCACACAAAAAACTGGAGGGAGAAGCGTTTCCTGTTCCCATGGCAATAGGGCTGTCATTTGATTTTCTAACCTTAAAGCGGTTTTAAACCTACAAAAAGGAAACATTTATTATATTGCAGCTTACCACTTCTAAGATGCGATAGCTGCATTAGGTTTTTTTTTTTTTTTTTTACTAGAGATTCTAGTTAGTAAGTCTGTGGCTTTTTGACAGAGCAAGCTGTCCTGCAGATGTAGAAGATAGTGGGTTAAGACAAACCATTTATTACCAACAGGGGTGCTTACTATATTCAGCTTTTTTTTTTTTTTTTTTTTTTAATGTAAAACCTTAATTTCAAAGAGAACAAAACTGTTTGCTGTAACTGCTTAAAAAGTGTTAGAGTTTGGCTTTAATTTGTTAGTACAACGCTCCCCTATCCCCCCAGACTGACAATGCTGCTGTCCAAAAGGTGTCTCTGTTGCTCCTTCAAGCCTGAGTGTAGGCACCCTAATACAGGTGTTAAAAAAGGCGGAAAAAAGAAAACTAATGCAGCCACCACACGTAATAATTAGTAAGCTGCAATGTATTACATTTTTTATTTTGGTTCTAGTACGGCTTTAAGAGCAAAAATGACAGCTAGACTCTGATTGGTAGCAATGGGCAACATCTCCACTATTTAATCTACCCCACCTAAAAACACAAAAACAAAAGATTGTATATATTGCCATTTACTAAAATAGATTCCCCCCCCCCCCCCCTCTATTTTTACTTGGTAATCTTGTATTGCCTGAACCTTCATGTCTACACATTTCTCTACTGAACTATGGAAGAAGACATGGTTGTCATACAGACTAGAGTTCATATGTCTGCCTTTGATCATCTTCAATAAATGGTGGATTGATGGGACCAAGCCATAAATGGTGCAAATTTCTTTCCTGCAACCACAGGTGGGGGAACCACCACCCCCCCCCCCCCCCCCCCCGAGAGAAGACAGTGATTTTTGCTAGTTGCCATAGCAGCCGTTAGTGATAATCACAAGAGAATCCGGCAGGCACATTGTACCCAAGTTGATCAATCAACTTGGTACATTCAGCTTGCCCATTAACTGTTCTAATCTCGGCTTGTTCCTGCTAAACCAGCCGAGACTCGAACCGTCTATGGCCGACCTAACAAATATAAGGGATGCCATCTTTTCAGCTCACAGAAGTGACAAGTAAACTGCATGTCTAGCGCGAACAGGTGATTTGTACTTTCTGAAAATATTTTTAGCCTGAAAAAAGAAAACAAATGCAGCCACCACATTTGAGGACTGGTAATCTGAAAAATAAAAAAAAGTTTTGTTTTGAGGTTCAAATATGCTTTAAAGATAGAAGACAATCATATTGCACCAATACAGTCTATTCTACAGTCTTGGGCCAGCCATGACCTAAGCATTCCTGTAAAGGTCTTTACCATACCTGAATTAGGCATTTGCTGACATCACTTGCGCAGAGGGCTTTATTGCAGCACTGTACTGGCAAAATCCAAGAAATGAACAAGGCAATGGCTACTGCAGGGATGGGAAAGTGATACGACTTCATTCTTTACAACAAATAGAGGAAGTCTTCCTGGGAAAGCTGTAAAAAAAAAAAAAAAAAAAAAAAATTGTTAGCATATATCATTTCATGAATGCAATCACAGTATTATAGTGCCAGAGTTTGTGTGTCTCATAATTACGGTATAAACCAGAGTTGTATAAAGTACTCGAAACCCATACTTGAGTAAAAGTACAAGTGCTCGATCAAAAAGTGACTTGAGTAGAAGTGGAAGTGCTCGATCAAAAAGTGACTTTAGTAGAAGTACTAAAGTATTCAACATTTTTTGTACTTAAGTATTGCAAGTAGTTTTTTTTTAAATTTTGCTACTCAAGTACTGAAAGTAAAAGTACCAGTAGTTTTGAAAAAAAATTGCTACTCAAGTACTGAAAGTAAAAGTACAAGTACTGTGTTATGTAGTTATTAAAGAACGAAGTCAAAAGTTTGAACATCATATTGTTTTTTATTATTTCAAATGCAGCTTTTATTTATACATACAGTAGCATTTATTTTCTTATGAGCTGATAATACACATGTTTTGAGCTTCATGAAACCTGCCATCTACTGTTCTGGCAGTGGTAATTTTTTATAATTGTAACGAGTAACTATGCAACACAAAAAAAAATATTGGAGTAGAAGTATTGAAATCATCGAAAAAATGTAGTGAAGTAAAAGTGGAAGTAGGAGAAAAAAAATTCTACTCCAGGAAAGTACAGATACCGCCTTTCCGTACTTAGTGAAGTAGTTCTACTTAGTTACTATACATCTCTGGTATAAACTGATTAAAACACATTACAAAAGCCTACAGGAGATAGTTTTTACAAATTATGCAACCAATCAAATAATCACTTAAAGATAATCTAATGCGCAATAATGAGCACGTAGATGAAAAGTGTTTTTTTTTTTTTTTTTTTTACATCTTGGAAAAAAAAAAAAAATGGGGTTTTCTCATTTCTGTAAATGCTATGAGGATGAGAAATCGCCTCTCCTCTCATCCCTGAAAGCTGGTCATAATGATGAACAAAAAGACATCAAAACGTCTTTTAGTGGTGAAATGCCAAGTATCTGTATCCTTTCAGCTCTATAAACCAAACACTACAGAGCTTGCAAAGCTGCATTACAACAATCAGTAATATCTTTGTCTTAGGTTTCATTATCACATAATAAGCTTGGCATTTGTAGCCGCTGTTAATTTACTGAGCTGGCAAAAGCACAATTCAAATCTTTTCATTAGTAGGGGGTTTATCCTATTCCAAGATAAGATAAGCTGAAAACATTTCACTTGATGACTGATGGTTGCCTAATTAACGTTTCATTTTGGGCCTAATAATATAGGGATATATCTATCGGTTTACAGGACTTTTATCCGCTATAGTAAAGACCTACACTAAATCTAAGATTTCACACTCAAGGATCTCCATACTCCTATTTATAATGTCTAACTGGTTATTACATAAAAATAAATCAATGCGAGTTCTTACGGATCTTTGGATATTATAAATTTTAGTGGTGCACTGAAATAAACATTCTGGACTGAAAATTTAGGGTGCACTTGGCCAAAAAACCAAACTGAACAATTTAAAAAAAAAAAAGAAAAATTTTATCATATACAGTGGGTACGGAAAGTATTCAGACCCCCTTAAATTTTTCACTCTTTGTTATATTGCAGCCATTTGCTAAAATCATTTAAGTTCATTCTTCTTCCTCATGAATGTACACACAGCTCCCCATATTGACGGAAAAACACAGAATTGTTAACATTGTTGCAGATTTATTAAAAAAGAAAAACTGAAATATCACATGGTCCTAAGTATTCAGACCCTTTGCTGTGACACTCATATATTTAACTCAGGTGCTTTCCATTTCTTCTGATCATCCTTGAGATGGTTCTACACCTTCATTTGAGTCCAGCTGTGTTTGATTATACTGATTGGACTTGATTAGGAAAGCCACACACCTGTCTATATAAGACCTTCCAGATCACAATGCATGTCAGAGCAAATGAGAATCATGAGGTCAAAGGAACTGCCTGAAGAGCTCAGAGACAGAATTGTGGCAAGGCACAGATCTGGCCAAGGTTACAAAAAGATTTCTGCTGCACTTAAGGTTCCTAAGAGCACAGTGGCCTCCATAATCCTCAAATGGAAGACGTTTGGGACGACCAGAACCCTTCCTAGAGCTGGCCGTCCGGCCAAACTGAGCTATCGGGGGAGAAGAGCCTTGGTGAGAGAGGTAAAGAAGAACCCAAAGATCACTGTGGCTGAGCTCCAGAGATGCAGTCAGGAGATGGGAGAAAGTTGTAGAAAGTCAACCATCACTGCAGCCCTCCACCAGTCGGGGCTTTATGGCAGAGTGGCCCGACGGAAGCCTCTCCTCAGTGTAAGACACATGAAAGCCCGCATGGAGTTTGCTAAAAAACACCTGAAGGACTCCAAGATGGTGAGAAATAAGATTCTCTGGTCTGATGAGACCAAAATAGAACTTTTTGGCCTTAATTCTAAATCGGTATGTGTGGAGAAAACCAGGCACTGCTCATCACCTGTCCAATACAGTCCCAACAGTGAAGCATGGTGGTGGCAGCATCATGCTGTGGGGGTGTTTTTCAGCTGCAGGGACAGGACGACTGGTTGCAATCGAGGGAAAGATGAATGCGGCCAAGTACAGGGATATCTTGGACAAAAACCTTCTCCAGAGTGCTCTGGACCTCAGACTGAGCCGAAGGTTTACCTTCCAACAAGACAATGACCCTAAGCACACAGCTAAAATAACGAAGGAGTGGCTTCACAACAACTCCGTGACTGTTCTTGAATGGCCCAGCCAGAGCCCTGACTTAAACCCAATTGAGCATCTCTGGAGAGACCAAAAAACAGCTGTCCACCAACGTTTACCATCCAACCTGACAGAACTGGAGAGGATCTGCAAGGAGGAATGGCAGAGGATCCCCAAATCCAGGTGTGAAAGACTTGTTGCATCTTTCCCAAAAAGACTCCTGGCTGTATTAGATCAAAAGGGGGCTTCTACTAAATACTGAGCAAAGGGTCTGAATACTTAGGACCATGTGATATTTCAGTTTTTCTTTTTTAATAAATCTGCAACAATGTCAACAATTCTGTGTTTTTCTGTCAGTATGGGGTGCTATGTGTACATTCATGAGGAAGAAGAATGAACTTAAATGATTTTAGCAAATGGCTGCAATATAACAAAGAGTGAAAAATTTAAGGGGGTCTGAATACTTTCCGTACCCACTGTATGTATATATATATATATATATATATATATTCAAATTTTTAGTAATTTAATGAATTTAAATTAATATGAATTTATTTTCAGCCAGTATCGGCACAGTCTTTAAAGCAGTGGTTCTTAACCTTCTTGGAGGTACTGAACCCCACCAGTTTCATATGCGCATTCACCGAACCCTTCTTAATTGGAAAAATAAAATCTGATTTTTTTCAAATTCAAAACATAGGTATATATTTATACATAAGTGCACAAAATGAACAAAACCATTAAAGCGGAGTTCCACCCGAAAATGAAAGTTCGTTCCATCTTCTTGGTCTGGGTCACCTGAAAAACAAATGGATAATCGCATTTTTTTTTTTTTTTACTTACCTTGTTTAGAAGATAATATACTTACCTTACTTCCTCTTCCTCCCCTCGGCGGCCACGGCGATTCGTCACTTCCTGGCTTGCAATGATTCCTGGGAGCTGAACGTCATCGCTCCCAGGAATCAATGCGCCTGCACCGGCCCCGACGTCAGTTCCAGTGTAGGTGCCGTCATACCTTGCTAAACAGCTTCTGGGCATGCCCAGAAGATGTGCAGGGATGGCGCTGCAGCCCTGGAAGTGACGGCTGGGGCCGGCGCAGTGCATCGTGGGACCGAAGAGGACGGAAGAGGACGCAGAAGAGGATCGCGCTGGCTTCAAGCTGCCCACACCTGAGATGGCAGCGCTGGAGAAGACATTTTCAAGGTAAGTATTTCTTCTTGCAGGTAAGTGCAACCCGGGACAGTTCAGAGGCTAGCCATTGTGGAATGTACTAGCCCTGACTGTCCCGGGGGTATTTTTATGTATTTTTTTTTGTTTTTTTAGGTGGAATTCCGCTTTAAGAACAAAACCATTAAAACATGGGGTGTCAGGAGGGCACACACTGGGGGGGAGGTTTTGGGAGGGCATACCATGGGGTGTCAGGAGGGAACACACTGGGGGGAGGTGTTAGGAGGGCATACCATGGGGTGTCAGGAGAGCACACACTGGGGGGAGGGGTGTTGGGAGGGCATACCATGGGGTATCAGGAGGGCACACACCAGGGGGCATTCACAATGCTTTATTGAGCTAAATGAAAAGGACATGCATTTCCATTTGTCAGCTAACAGCACCTCTATGCTAAGCTGCAGTAACTCAGCAGACTTAGCATAGAGGTGCTTGTAAACTAATCCACCATGTACAGCTAGCTGAGCCTACCTCCAGGAACATTTACTCGGCTCCCTCTGCTCAGCTGCTCACACTTTCCTCTTCCAGACGGGCGCGATCTCCGTGGTCAGGTACATCCCCCATCCCGCCCACTCAAGCAGCCTGCAGGAGATAGGCTGGAAACCTGCTGGGGGAGGTCCAGGGGGCGGAGCGTCAAGAGTCTATGTGACTTGTCCCGACCGCAGCTCTGATTTCCCAGGGTGCGCTCGGCCTCACAATCAGTAATATTTTCTGGGGGGGAGCAATTTCCCCGTTGCCCCCCCCCCCCAGGTTAAGAACCACTGCTTTAAAGCATCTATTATGGGCAAAACACAGATAACCCTATTTTTATAAGATAATTGTATTCTTCTCAAACAAGGCATTCCATGAATGGAGGAGGGGAGATTGTGACATCCACCCTTCTCCAATCACAGAGGGCCTTACATTCAGTTAAAAGGCAAGGCTTTTTATAGATCGAGAAGGTGCCAAGCAAGCGACCCCTTGTGCTTCATGTAATATGGCACAGCAAGGGGAGGGGACGGAGCGTCAGTGGAGCTCAAGGCCCCGCCTGCTCCTTCCTTGTAACACAGTGCACTGCCGACGCCTGGGCAGCCCTGATTGCTTTCAGTAAAATCTGCTGGCGACCCACTCAAAAGCAGCCTGGGACCCACCAGTGGGTTGCGACCCACAGTTTGGGAACTTCTGGTCTAAAGTATCAAATCAGATAACATAAATGTGGCTATATGTAGTATAACCATTTACTATTTGGGTTTATAACATTTTTTTGATTTTAAGGTTTGGTTCTTAGGCCAAGTTTAGATGTGCGGTGTGCTTGTGACGTGGCACCATTCACTTGAATGGGTTGCATTACGTGGTGTTAGTACCTGTGGAATGGGACAGTGGATCATTTTGCGCATTGCATTGATTCATGTGTACACCCCTGGCCAGCTGCCTTTGCTGCTCAAAGTGGAACCTAAAATAAAAAATGACAGGCAGGAAGGCTCTTTATTGCAGAAGAGACATGCAATAAAATATATTTACCTGCCTGCTTACAATCCCCTGTAGAATGTATGCTGAGCTGCGCAGCTCAATCTACAATCCAGCACGCTGTCTGTGTGCTGGGATTACTGCACTCCTGTGCTTGAGCGGAAATGACATCATCTCATGCCAGCCAATCAAGACGGCCAAAGACCAGCACCCAAAAGAAGCTGGGGAAAAGATGCTGGTGGGATTAGGTTCAGCAGGAACTGCCCAGATTTCCATCCATCTATGGGCAGGCTGGTTGTACTGAAGTCGATCTAATGAACGATTTTAGCACAATCAGCTTTTTGTGTTTTTCTCATGTAATCACTGCCAGCAGCCACCAGCAGTGATCTTTGTTAGGGGTCCACCGAAATGAAAATTACGGTTCCGAAACTGAAACCAAAAATTCAGGATGCACTTGGCGTTTTTGCACTGAAGTCAATGAGACGCAATTTTGCACTGAAGTCCATGGGACACAGCATGCCATCATGGGCACCTTTTTTTTTTTCCAGCAGCCAATAGATCAGTGCATCCCTAATCTTTGTATTGTGATGTTGGAGAAACCTCCCGCTGTCAGAACACAATATTGCAGTGAGAAGGATTCCCCCATTAACACTGATTGTGTTGATGTGGAAATCAAGGGAAAATTGCATAATCTATGGCCAGCCTCGGGTAAATACTTTTGACTTTAATTCTGTTTTAACCACTTGCCGACTGCCGCACGACTATTTACGTCGGCAGTCAGCCCCTCACAGGCAGAGCGACGTAGTACTACGTCACTAGCCTGTGAGGGTCTAGGGACCCCCCCCCCCGCGCATGTGACCGGCGGACCCGACGTCCGCCGGTCACTCGGCGATCTTCGGTGCAGAGGGAGAAAGTCAGGCGGCTGATGTAAACAAGTCGCCTGTCATTCTCCCCTGTGTAAGAACAGTGTTCATACGGTTCTACTATATAGGACCGTTGATCACTGTTCCTACACCTCAAGCCACAGCCAATCACAGTTAGAATCACGCCCCTAGGGACACACATAACCCCTCCCTCTCAAAAAAAAAGTTAACCCCTTCACTGCCAGTGTAATTTTACAGTAACAGTGCATATGTATAGCACTGATTACTGTAGAAATGTCACTGGTAACCCCAAAAGTGTCAAAAATGTCAGTCAAGGGTCCGATCTGTCCGCCGCAATGTCGCAGTACCGCAAAAAAAAAACGCAGATCGCCGCCATTACGCGTTAAAAAAAAAAACAACAAAAATCTTTCCCTTTGTTAGTAAACGCGATAACTTTTGCGCAAACCAATCAAAATACGCTTTTTGCAATTTTTTTTACCAAACATATGCAGCATAAAACAAATTGGCCGAAAATGTTAAAACATTTTGATTTTTAAATTTTTTTTGGGGACTTTCATATAAAAAAATGTGAAAAATATTGTTATTTTTGCAAAATTGACGCTCTTTTTTTGTTTATAGCTCATGATCAAAAAAAAAAAAAAAAATCACACAGGTGATCAAATACCACCAAAAGAAAGCTCTGTTTGTGGGAAAAAAAGGACGTCAATTTCGTTTGGGTACAGCGTCGCACAACCGCACAATTGTCAGTTAAAGTAATGCAGTGCCGAATCGCAAAATAGGGCCTGGTCATTGAGCAGCCAAATCCTCCGGGCCAAAGTGGTTAATACTTTGTTGAAGCACCTTCGACACCAATTTAAAGCCTCAAGTCATTTTGAGTACGATGCTACAAGCTTGCCACATTTATTTTTGGGCAGTTTCTCACATTTTTCTTTGCAGAACCTCTCAAACTCCATAAGGTTAGATGGGGAGTGTCGGTGCACAGCCATTTCAGATCTCTAGAGATGTTCAATTGGGTTCAACTCTGGGCTCAGGCTGGGCCACTCAAGGACATTCACAGAGTTGTCCCGTAGCCACTCCTCTGTTATCTTGGCTGTGTGCTTAGGGTCGTTGCCCCATTGGAAGAGGTCCAACTCGCTCTGGAGCAGGTTTTCATTAGGGAGGCCTCTGTACATTGCTGCAATAAACATTCCTTTGATCCTGACTAGTCTCCCAGTTCCTGACGCTGAAAAACATCCACACAGCCTAATGATGCTACCACCTGGCTTTACTGTAGGGATGGTATTGGCCAGGTGATAGGCAGTGCCTGGTTTCCGCCAGACATTATGCTTGCCATTCAGGCCAAAGATTTCGGTTTTTGTTTATCAGACCAGAAAAAAAAGTCACGCGGTGCCGAATCGCAAAATAGGCCCTGGTCAGGAAGGGGGTAAAATCTTCCGGGGCTTAAGTGGTTAAGGGGGGGGGGGGTTGGAGGGAGGTAAAACATGCCTCAATCACATGATTTTACACCCCCCCCAACCCAACAAGAAGTGTAAATGAGCTGTTATGGTGGCCATACATGCTTTGATAAATGATCGATACAACCTCTGATAGAAATAATCTATAGTGGACAACCCAAATCAATTGAAATGCTACACACAGGGAAGTGAAGCTAGATCAACAGTTGGAAGATACGATCATAAGTTATTATTGCATCACTGTTTCCACCATGTATTCTCATAATCTGATCGATTTCATGACTAAAGTATCCCAGTGCTGTTAATTGATCCAAATGAAATCAATGATTTTTTTTTGCCATTGGGTTGACTGAACCGGATCTAAAGATAGCCATGGATGGATCGAAAATGAGCTGGTTCCTGGTTGACATTTGATCCATCTATGGCTGTTCCCACTTGGGAGAAGTCCATGTATAGATCAGCTTCTCTCCAACAGGAATGTTGAAAAAGTTTCACCTGATCAGTGTCGGCAGCCAATCATCTGTAGCACTGATCAGTGTATTCAGACAGCAGAGGGGTCCCCACTGTCAGAATGCAACCATAGGTGTGCGCAGCCTATTGCATTAGGGTGTGCACCCTAAAGCTCAAACACACGTGAGTGTGTGTCTACACATTATATATATATATATATATATATATAACCTCGGCATATAGATCTCCATGCCGGCACAGTGAAAGAGAAGTATGTAAACACTTCTCTTATGGCAAAGTTGGTAAGCGGGAGATCTTTCCCATCTTTCTATTGGCACACAGAGCAATAATCCTAATGCACACGGGGTGATTAGGGTGTGCCCGGGCACATCTGGCACACCCTGTGCGCACGCCTATGAATGCAACACAGCGGGGACGATTCCCTCATCCACCTCACTTATGCCAATTGGGGAAGGGTTTTTTTTTGGGGATTCAGCTCATGGCTGAGCCAAAAAATAAAAAACAATGCATCTATGTCCAGCTTTAACTAAGTAGAAGATGGGAAGTTATGGATATTTGATAAAATTGCACATTGACCACATAATAAAGCACATATAGTTTCCATAACACAGTAAAATGATATAAGAAGGGAGATTTCTCTATATTATAATCACAGGTTGTAAATCTCTCCCAGATACCACATAGAGGAGACATGAGCAGGTCTTGTGCTGGTAAATGCTGACATTCCTGGCACAATGATTTGTATAGGAGAGGAGCAGGCAAGGCTCTCCCCTCACCACACCGGCCTCCCATACACAGACGAGGAGGGCAATGTTCTGTGCTATGTGAGGGAGAGGTGAAGGTGGATACATCTCCCTACGACTCAGGAATGTCCTCTGTCTCTACTGATAAGGACTGCTCCGTCCTACATTGTTGTCATACAGTTACAAAGTAACAAAAGAGACGTGTAATGTCTCCAGACACTCACACCCAGCCGCCCTCCTTCTCCTCCTGTGTTCGGCTTACCAGAGGATGGCTCCCTCCCGCCTTCACAGCGCTCCTGTGTGAGCTCACCCTGCGCTCCTCTGTACGGCTCGGAGCTCCTCAGTTCTATGGCGTGTGGAGGAGAAGAGGAAGGAGGAGCAGGCACATCCCAGCCCCCAGAACACTCACAAAAACTTTTTCCACAGCACCTCCCTCCTAGTTTCCATCCCCAAACACAGCCTGCTGCTTATCCTCCTCCTCATAGATCTTCACAGCTAGCGCTGACTGTGTGTGTGTGGAATCATCTCCACATACAACTCCATTCACAAAGCTTCCACACAAGCATAAACCAGCTCTATTCTCTCCAGTGTGACTAGAATGTTCACTTCTCTTTGGAAGGCCTTATTCATACCAGCATTGGCATTCCTTTCATGGAAAGGCAGTAGATAATGGGGTGAGTCAACAGGGCCCCACATTCACCAGGAAGGTGAGATGCTGGCTATGTCTCCTAGACCAGCCTTTTTTAACCAGGGTGCCTTGAGGTTTCTTTAGGGGTACTTTGAGGTTTCTTCAGGGGTGCCTTGAGGTTTCTTTAGGGGTGCTTTGAGGTTTCTTCAGGGGTGCTTTGAGGTTTCTTCAGGGGTACCTTGAGGTTTCTTCAGGGGTGCTTTGAGGTTTCTTCAGGGGTGCCTTGAGGTTTCTTCAGGGGCGCTTTGAGGTTTCTTCATGGGGTGCTTTGAGGTTTCTTCATGGGGTGCTTTGAGGTTTCTTCATGGGGTGCTTTGAGGTTTCTTCCGGGGTGCCTTGAGGTTTCTTCCGGGGTGCCTTGAGGTTTCTTCCGGGGTGCCTTGAGGTTTCTTAAGGGGTGCCTTGAGGTTTCTTAAGGGGTGCCTTGAGGTTTCTTCAGGGGTGCTTTGAGGTTTCTTCATGGGGTGCTTTGAGGTTTCTTCAGGGGTGCCTTGAGGTTTCTTCATGGGGTGCTTTGAGGTTTCTTCATGGGGTACTTTGAGGTTTCTTCAGGGGTGCCTTGAGGTTTCTTCAGGGGTGCTTTGAGGTTTCTTCAGGGGTGCCTTGAGGTTTCTTCAGGGGTGCCTTGAGGTTTCTTCAGGGGTGCTTTGAGGTTTCTTCAGGGGTGCCTTGAGGTTTCTTCAGGGGTGCCTTTAGGTTTCTTCAGGGGTGCCTTTAGGTTTCTTCAGGGGTGCTTTGAGGTTTCTTCAGGGGTGCTTTGAGGTTTCTTCAGGGGTGCCTTGGCAAAATGCAAAAAAATTGCCCAAAAACAGTATACAAACCAGCGTGTGGATGAAGGCTGCCTTTTTAGTTACACTAAAGTGGGGTACACACTATAAGAAAATTGGGCAGACGATTGTACAATTTTCCTCGTTGTTTTACAGCTAATCAGAACCAAAGAAAGAAAATTTGTACGAAAATTCTCACATGACAAAGGCTTTTTTTGTCGTTTTTTGTTTCTGATAATGCTCAGTCTTTCGTTTTGGATTTTTCTCATACGAAAATGGTACACATTAAGCGAAAATCTTTGAGAAAAATTTTGGAGCTTGTCTCTTCAGAAATTTTCATTCAGAAGGTTGGATTTGGCTGTAGAAAGTTGTGTACATGGATTGTGAGCTCCATGAGCAGGGCCCTCCTATTCCTTTTGTATTGAACCGTATTGTAAATTGTGCTGTCTTCTTTTTGCGGAATTGCGCTGCGTAAACTGTTGGCACTATACAAATCCTGGATAATAATACATACTATATGAAAATTGTACGAAAGTTCTTTGGACTAAAATTCTCGCCCAATTTTTTTTTTTTTTTTTATAGTGTGTACGAGCCATAAGTATTTCATTGTGCACCATTACAACCTTCTAGCTGCTGACCTCCTAACAACCAATGGCATCATCAGTTGATATGGAGGATGTCAGTCGCCTGCATAGCATCCTTGTTTGCCCCTCTCTATCAGCTCTGGGGTTACATTAGCTGAGTAATGGAGAAAAACTGAGGGAGAAGAGAAACATTGGCATACTGGTCAGAACCAATTTTCAAAAGTGTATTTGCTTTGGAAGAATAAATCACCTCTAACGTTGGGTGTCTTGCTTGGACTTGTAGATGTTGCTGCATTAAGTAAAATTATTAGAATCGTTTTTACATTGTCCATCATTTTTAAAGGGTGCCCCAAGATTGTCCATAAATGTTAAAGGGTGCCTAGAGACTGTCTGTAATTTTTAAAGGGTGCCTCGTGATTGGGACCTATGTGCTCATATCTTCTATGTTCTTGGCATTTATCCCTGGACATATAGGACCTAAACCACTTTACCACTGGAGGATTTTCCTGCTTTACGTCCAGGCCACTTTTTGCAACTTGGCACTGTGCGACTTTTGACAATTGCGTGGTCAAGCAACGCCGTACCCAAACAAAATTTATGTCCTTTTTTTCCCACAAACAGAGCTTCCTTTTAGTGGTATTTGATCACCTCTGCGCTTTTCATTCTTTGCGATATTAATAAAAAAATTGCGAAAATTTTGCAAAACATTTGACATTTTCTACTTTGACAGTTAAAAAATATCCAATAGATTCAATTTTTGTCATATATTTAGGCCAAAATGTATTTAGCTACATGTCTTTGACAAAAAAATCCTCAATGAGCGTATTTTTAACCGCTTTAAGACCGGAAGATTTTACCCCATTCCTGACCAGGCTATATTTTGCGATTCGGCACTGCGTTACTTTAATGGACAATTGCGCGGTCATGCGACGATGTAACCAAAATTCAATTTATGTCCTTTTTTTCCCTACAAATAGAGCTTTCTTTTGGTGGTATTTGATCACATGTGTGATTTTTTTAATTTTTGAAAAAAAGAGCGACAATTTTGAAGAAAAAAAAAATTATATTTTTTACATTCTGATATATAACATTCCCAAAAAAAAAATTAAAAATCAAATTTTTTTAACATTTTAGGGCAATTTGTTTTCTGTTACATATTTTTGGTAAAAAAAATCATAATAAGCGTATTTTGATTGGTTTGCGCAAAAGTTGTCGCGTATACTAACTACGGGAAAGATTTGTCATTTTTTTTTTTTTTTTACTAGTAATGGCGATCTGCGATTTTTTTTTTTTTTTTTTTTTTTTTTTTTTTTTTGCAGGACTGCGACATTGCGGCGGATAGATCAGATCCCTAACTGACATTTTTGACACTTTTGGGGGTACCAGTGACATTACTACAGTAATCAGTGCTATAAATATGCACTGTTACTGTAATAATGACACTGGCAGGGAAGGGGTTAACTTTACTGGTGATCAAGGGGTTAAATGTATGCCTCATGCTTACTGACGTGTGTGGGGGGAGGGGATTGTATTTCAAACCTGCCCTCAGTGTGAACTGGTGCCGTTGCCATCAATAGGCTTTTATTTGACATGCGATTCGACATGACAAATCACATGCCAAATCGGCACAATGTCAACAGGGCTTCATGTTCCATGAACAATACCCCAAAACACATTGCAAAATGCAGTGCGCTTGTCATAATCGCATCGGTGTTCACACCCATGCAATGCGATTAGGTGTGGAGAAAAAAAGGGTCCTACAACATTTTGGTGCAAATGTGATGCAAGTAGAGCCATACAAAATATTTGGCTCAAATTGCATCGCACAGACATCACATGTGATGTGCACAGGAGTGCGGTGCATTTCTGGTGCAAATCCCATCCGGTGTTCAGCTTACACCAGTGTGAACCCAAGCTATGTTCCATGAATGACACCTCCAAACAAAACCCAGGCTTAAAAAAAGCAATGAGATAAAAAAAACATCAAAAAACACCAGTTAGCATCGTTTATTGACGTTAGAGCGTTTTTACAGCTGAAAAACACCACTCAAGACCCACTAGTTTTTTTTTTTTCTTTACAGCCAGAAACTGCCTCTGCCAAAAATTGCTGATAACAGCCTATGTGTGCATGGACACATAGGATAACAAGCTGGGGAGTTTACTGGCTGCAGAAAAAAACGTCTGATGCCAAAAACAGCAGCTGTAAAAACTTTATACTTTACACTTACCTGTCCAGGAATCCAGCGGTGTTCTTATCTGAGCTGATTTTTCAATAGGCTATCGGGTGCTGCTGCCGCCATCTCTACTAAGGGAAACCAGTAGTCACAGCCAGTGCCCTACTGCGCTGCGCTTTGTGAATGGGCCTGCTGTGGGGGAAGGAGGAGGGGGGCGAACTTCCAGCTAAGTTTGCCGCAGTAAACCGAGCCAGCAGTGGGAGCAGGTACTTGTCAAAACCAGGTACCCGCCCCCCCCCCCCCCCAAAAGGGGTCAGACAAGCAGAGTTTCCCCTTTTAAACCACACGGGGGCATTAAGCTGCTGTGCGTCCCCCCTGGAATAAGATTTTGCCTGGGAGGGAAAGCCTGCGGTCTGTCAAAGTCTATGGCAGGCTGCAGCTGGATAGAGCTGAACATAAGTTGTACTCGTGTTTAAATTGTTTGTTACCCCAACATTTCATATTCCTGATATTTGCCTGCTGTACCATATGCTTGTAGGAAAAAGTATCCTTTTCTTTTTGTATCGCTTCCCTGTGTGTTAAATCCCTGGTGTTCCTGCCAGTTCCTCTGATATCCTATTAAAAATTTACCACACTAAGCAGGAGAACACTTCGTGGTCAGTTCTCTAGCTATGCTGGGAATTCAGTGTGCTCCCCTTCAATAATCAGTCTTTCCCCGACATGCCAGCCCTGCACAACCTTTCACTGAGAAGATCAGTGTGATTCTGTTTCTCCTCCCCCAGCTCTTATGCAGCTGAGAACAGAGAGAATATGCTCACTTATAAAAAATAAGGTGGAAAATAAGGGGAAAAAAAAAGTACTTATAATGTTTTTTTTTATATATCTATACCAAAATATTTTGCCTTTCATTTCTATTTTAAATGGAATGGATTGTTTTCCAAGGCGATCATTTACAATAACTTTAACCACTTGCGGACCGCTCACTGAGCTGGTACTGCGGCAAAGTGGCTCGTTATCGTCCAGTGACGTAGACCTACGTCGCTGGAAACGCCCCCTCTCGGCATTCAGACACAGCGGGAGTCGGGCCAGGGGAAGAGAGGCGCTGATCACCGCCGCTCTTCCCCGATCGTCGGGGATCGAGTGAGGAAATCCGCCCACTTGTGTCAACAAAGCAGGCGGATCTCCTCTGTGACAGGCAGGGACAGATCACAGGATTCAGCATAGCAGGTCGAAAAAGTATGTGAACCTTTGGATTTAATAACTGGTTGAACCTCCTTTGGCAGCAATAACTTCAACCAAACGTTTCCTATAGTTGCAGATCAGACGTGCACAACGGTCAGGAGTAATTCTTGACCATTCCTCTTTACAGAACGGTTTCAGTTCAGCACTATTCTTGGGATGTCTGGTGTGAATCGCTTTCTTGAGGTCATGCCACAGCATCTATCGGGTTGAGGTCAGGACTCTGACTGGGCCACTTCAGAAGGCGTATTTTCTTCTGTTTAAGCCATTCTGTTGTTGATTTACTTCTATGCTTTGGGTCATTGTCCTTTTGCAACACCCATCTTCTGTTTAGCTTCAGCTGGTAGACAGATGGCATTAAGTTCGCCTGCAAAATGTCTTGATAAACTTGGGAATTCATTTTTCCTTCGATGATAGCAATCCGTCCATGCCCTGACGCAGCAAAGCAGCCCAAAATCATGATGCCCCCACCACCATACTTCACAGTTGGGATGAGGTTTTGATGTTGGTGTTCTGTGCCTCTTTTTCGCCATACATAGTGTTGTGTGTTTCTTCCAAACAACTCAACTTTGGTTTAATCTGCCCACAGAATATTTTGCCAGTACTGCTGTGGAACATCCAGGTGCTCTTGTGCAAACTGTAAACGTGCAGCAGTGGCTTCCTCTGTGGTATCCTTCCATGAAATCCATTCTTGTTTAGTGTTTTATGTATTGTAGATTCGCTAACAGGGATGTTCGCATTTGCCAGTGACTTTTGTAAGTCTTTAGCTGACACTCTAGGATTCTTCTTCACCTCATTGAGCAGTCTGCTCTTGCAGTCATCTTTACAGGACGGCCACTCCTAGTGAGAGTAGCAGCAGTGCTGAACTTTCTCCATTAATAGACAGTTTGTCTTACTGTGGACTGATGAACGGCAAGGCTTTTGGAGATACTTTTATAACCCTTTCCAGCTTTATGCAAGTCAACAATTCTTAATCGTAGGTCTTCTGAGAGCTCTTTTGTGCGAGGCATCCTTCACATTAGGCAATGCTTCTTGTGAAAAGCAAACCCAGAACTGGTGTGTGTTTTTTATAGGGCAGGGCAGCTGTAACCAACACCTCCAATCTCATCTCAATGATTGAAATCCAGTTGGCTGACATCTCACTCCAATTAGCTCTTAGAGATGTCATTAGTCTAGGGCAGGGGTCTTCAAACTTTTCAAGCAAAGGGCCAGTTTACCATCCTTCAGACTTTAGGGGGCTGGATTGTGGCCAGTGGGGTTAGAAAATGTCCTCGGCTCAGCATTAGTGAGAATAAACATTGCCACAGGGTTAGTGGTCAGTTACATAGCGCCTGTGGTCAGTAGGAGGAGAAATAGTGCCCCTTTATTGGTATCAGTGGAAGAATAAGTGCCCCATTATTTATATTTGTAGGAGGAATAGTGCCCTATCATTTTTAACAGTAGCAGAAATTATTCCCCACCTTTGGTGTCACTGAGAGGAATACTGCCTCAAGGGCCAGACAAAGGCTAGCAAAGGGCCACATTCCGCCCTCGGACCGCAGTTTAGAGACCACTGGTCTAGGGGTTCACATACTTTTTCCACCTGCACTGTGAATGTTTACATGGTGTGTTCAATGAAAACATGGCAACATTTCATTCTTTGTGTGTTATTAGTTTAAGCAGACTGTGATTGTCTATTGTTGTGAGTTAGATGATGATCAGATCACATTTTATGACCAATTTGTGCAGAAATCCATATCATTCCAAAGGGTTCACATACTTTTCCTTGCAGCTGTAGAATGAATGGGCCTTTATGCGTCCAGATCACTTTCTCCTGGGTTTACATTTATGGGTGCGCATCCCTGAACGCAGTCCCTGTGCATTTAGGGACAAGCACACACACCTGCATGGCTGTCAGATTGGAACCACTGGCCATTTGTGTGCAGCCACTGCATCCTATTAGACATGAATGGGACTGCCTGTACGTGGATGCACAGATCACCTATGCATCCTGTGAAGGCAAAGACAGCCCTTCACACGGATTTACACATAAGTATGCCCGTGTAAATGAGGCCTTAGAAACGTCCTATAAATGCATGTATATCACTGCCTGTGTGCATGTGACCCTAATGGAGCAATTAGATAGTTACCTAGCTCCACAAGGACCTTTTTCTCTGTTGCAGAGTATAGTTGATGATTCCTGAGTGGTTCTTAATAGAGATGGGCTTGGGCGTGTTGGGGATCCTAGTCCCAACCCACCTGCCCAATCCCGCCAGGACTGTACACCGCTAATCACAGGTAGTGAGACATTTCCCAGTCCGCACCTGCAGTGTCAGCTTCCTGTTGGGATCGGGCAGGTGGGTTGGGACTAGGATCCCAAACTCGCCCGAGCCCATCTTTAGTCCTTAAAGTGGAGTTCCGGCCTCAAAATCGACTTTACACCATCCACTTCCTGCAATGTAGCTGAAAAAGAATTGGATCATTTCAATTTTTTTTTTATTTACTTACCTTGTTATTAAAGAAAATATACTTACCTTCCTTCCTCTTCCTCCCTCTTCGGCCGCAGCCTGCGCCGTCTCTTGCTTCTTGCATTGACTCCTGGGAGCCGCACGTCATCACTCCCAGGAGTCAATGCACCTGCACCGGCCCTGCTCGTCACTTCCGGTTCAGGCGTGTCATTCCCTGCTAAACAGCTTCTGGGAATGCCCAGAAGCTGTGCAGGGATGACGCGCATGCACTGGAAATGACGAGCAGGGCCGGTGCAGGGCATTCTGGGACTCCGACGTTACTGAAGAGGACGCTCTGGCTTCAGCTGCCCACACCTGAGATGGCAGTGCTGGACAAGACATTTTCAAGGTAAGTATTTCTTCTAAAAGGTAAGTGAAACCGGGACAGTTCAGAGGCTATCGTTGCTGAAATGCACTAGCCCTGACTGTCCTGGGGGTATTTTTATCTAAAAAAATTTTTTTTTGAGGCCGGAACTCTGCTTTAACTGTTTTCATTAATTTTGAATGAAACTATATTTGCTTCCAGAGCCATGTTTGCATTTTCTGCATACATATTAAAATGCACATTTCAGGCTTAAAGATTAGTTAACCCCCCAAATATTATATATTTTCTGAAACTTAGAGAATATAGAATAAAACAGTGGCAGTTGCAATTTTTTTATGTCACAAAATAATAGAGCAACTATATATCAAACTCATATATCCAGTAAAAAATAGACTAGCATTCATTTTAGTGCACACAAATAGAATATATAACCCACTAGAAAACTTACAATTTCCGGGGAAATTTTGCCCAGTGTTCTTGTCGCCATCGGTAGTCTCCAGCTGGAGTGGGCGGAGTAACTATGTGTGTGGGAGTGGCAGCAGTTTGTGTGGTGTGTGTGTTGTGTGTGTGGTGTGGGTGTGGTGTGTGTGTGTGTGTGTGTGTGGGTGGGTGTGGTGTGTGTGTGTGAGTGGTAGCAGTTAAGAAATTTTGGCAGTTGGAAACAAACGGTCTAGTTTTGAACATTCCACCATTCATTCTTTTGGGGCAACTTACCAAAGTTGAAAACAAACTGCTCCAACTTGCTCACTTCAAACAGTTGTAGTTTAAAAATTATAAATCCTACAGTAAAGAGCTTTATGTTGTGAGAATCACAAGACCCAGACCTACATTTTGATGCATAGTATAAGTCTAAAATGCATAGTCTAAAATATTAAAATTGAAGGCACAGTCGCAGTTCAGACATTTCAAATTTGAGGTGGCTAGAGTGGAGTTTCAATGAATGTCAATGGACGGCATGAGTTGTAAACAAATGGTCGTATTGTGAAAACTATGGCTTAGTCGTGGACATTTTTAGTGGCAGCAGGGATAGCTGAACGTTTTGATATACGATTTGTGTAGGTGGGCTTGAAAATGAGGGAGTGGTGGCAGTTTAGAAATCATGTCCTGATTTTTTAGTTCCCACTCTAGCTTTTTTCAGCTCTCACTCTAGTTTTGAACCTTCCGCCATTCATTCCTATAGGACCAATTTCGCCACAAAAATGCCGATATTTCATGAACCTTTTGGCGAAACGTTCCACAAAGTAATAACACACCAATCGGGAACAATCCACACGTTTCGTTATATTACTGTCTATGTGGTGTAAAAACTGTGGGAGAAGTTAGGGTGGTAAATTTGGCTATAATAATAAGAATATATATGTGAGATAACAGTAAGTGGTCTTGCCATGCTCCTGTCTAAAGATGCAGACCAGCTGCAGATTCACCTTGCCACTAGAAGAATTTAGGTTTAGGAAGTCTCTATACAGACGACTTAGTTGGGTAGATTATCTTCAGGATACCCGCCTAGTATCTCCTTTCACTCCGCAGACTGACACCCTTCCTCTGACTATCCTACACCAGGGTGGCCCCCCTCAGGCCAGGCCCCGAGACATGATCCACTTTACTTACGATACTGTTTTTCGGGGGTCTCCAGTGTCTCTACCCCTCCAGTCAGTTCTCTTTGACCTCTGGGATCAGTTCCTTTCCTCTGTCCGACTGCCTGGGACCTTGTGCCATTGCTACAGAGGAGGAGATAGCCGCCACCCTCCCTCCGGGACTCTGCTCACCAGCCAAAGACCCCACACCACATGTGCTCCTGGCTTTTATACAGTATCCCATAATGCACCGAGACAGCCAGCCTCTGCCAATCACTGGGACTGTATCAAAGCCTGTATATCCATTGGTCAGGTTTCCTCCCACTGTCCAACATGCCTCCCTATTGGACCAATGTGAAACACTATCTAGACCCAATGAATTACACACTGGGCAAACTGAGCAGACCTGACTCACAGATCCTGTTCTCTGGTAGGTAAAAAGCAATATTGATTTCCCTGCTGCTCCTCTGATAGGCAGAGAGAGCCAAAATTATATTCTCTCACTAGCACCTACGTGGAGGGTGCTACATTATGTAAATAGATACCAAACATGTTAAGCCTTAAAATTGCAGTTGCCCGTGAAATAGCGTCAAACAACAAAATCGTCCATAGCCAATGCTTTTAAAATTATCCACAGACGACGTGTGCAATACCTAAAATGTGTAGCAAAATTGTAATTTGTGTATATAGATGCACCCTACGTGCGCATGTACGCTTGTATGCTTGTAGGTGCGTGCACATATGATTTCTTATAAGGAAATAAGCAAAACATTTGACAAAGGAGTAGCTGTGGTATACTTGGATTTTGCAAAAGCATTTGACACCGTTCTCCACACAGGGCTAATGTGTAAGGTAAAATCTACAGGCCAAAAAAATCCAGTTTGCTACTAGATAGAAAACTGCCTAAAATACCATATTCAGAAAATAGCGATTTATGATTCATACTCTGAATGGTCCAAGGTTATTAGTGGTGTAACCCAAGGTACAGTGTTGGGGCCCTTGCTTTTTAACCTATTTATAAATGATATAGCGTTTGGGAAAAAAAAGTGCTATTAGAGTTTGCTATTGAGTTTGCAGATGACACCAAGCTATGCAGTGGAGTAACATTCTTGTAGAATGTCTCAAACTTACAAATCAATATCAATGCAACTATGTAATTGAGCAACATTGTATTAAATGGGGTTTAATGTTGATAAATGTAGAGTTAATGCACTTGGGGGGCTAAAAAAGTGCATGCATCATACATTACATTCTAGGAAGAGTACAGATGGGAGAGTCAATGGCTGAGAAGGATCTGGGTGTTCTGGTAGATCATTAAATTAATATTAGCAGGCAATACAAAGCTGCAGTTTCTAAAGCTAGTAAAATACTTTCTTATATTAAAAGAGATATAGAATCCAAAGAGAGAGAAAAACATAAGTTTGCCCCTGTACATATCATTAGGGTAGCAGCCTGCTCTTTTTTTTTTTTTTTTAGTCTAGTCAGGTTTTCCTAAGGTCAACGGTTGATTGTTTCTGTCTGCCTCTAGAAGAAGCTTCCAGATGGGAGGACAAATGACTGATTTATGAATAGTATCATGAATAGTTTTATGAATAGTTATCAAATCCCAGCCAATTCTTGGGGAGGGGGTGCCCAGAAGGTGTCTGGAGAGGGGATAAATGTTTGGAAGGCCTGTTCAGAGTGTTCTTGTCCTGGTGCTGCTGTCTGGCTTATCATGAACCCTTAAATTCCCTCCTGTTCAAATGTCTGCAAATAAAATCCACAAAAGACATCCCCTGAACTGAGCAAGTGTGCTTGGAGACTGTGACTGGCAGCCTCTGTACTAGCAAGGGAGACCTGGGCATCTTCTCAGCTGCCCCTTCGGGAGAGAGCACAACATTAGTAAGACCTCATCTGGAATACACAGTTCAGTTTTGGGCACCAGCTCACAAAAAGGATATTAGAGAACTGGAGAAAGCGCAAAGAAGGGCAACCAAACTGATAAGAGACACAGAGGAGCTCAGCTATGAAAAATGATTACCTGAACTGAATTTATTATCTTTTGACAAGAGGAGATTAGGGGAAATATGATCAACACGTATAAATACATAGGCAGCCCAAATAATGAACTTGGTGTTCAGTTATTCTCTTTCAGGTCATTAGAGGACGAGGGGGGAATTTACATCTGGAGGAAAAAGAGATTTAACCTCCACATACGGAAAGGTTTCTTCACAGTAAGAGCTGAGAAAATGTGAAATAGACTGCCTCAAGAAGTAGATTTACCCAGCTCAGTAAATTGTTTTAAAAAAAGAGCTGGATGCATTCCTAAATGCACAATATATAACTTGATACAAAATTTCTAGGTAGTAACAACAGAGGTAGTTAACCACTTGCCGACGTAGACCTACGTCGCTGGATTCCTCCCTCTCTCAGTGGCGCGCGCGCACCGCTGGAGGCTCGCTCCGGCTGTATTCAGACACAGCGGGAGTCGGGCCAGGGGAGGAGAGGCGGTGATCACCGCAGCTCTTCCCTGATTGTCGGGGGAAAGAGTGATAAAATCTGCCCACTTGTGTAAACAGGCAGGGACAGATCACAAGATTCAGCATAGCTGAACCTGCGATCTGTGTCACACACGTCAGTAAGCATGAGGCACACATTTAACTCCTTGATCAGCAACAGTGTTAACCCCTTCCCTGCCAATGTCATTATTACAGTAACAGTGCATATTTATAGCACTGATTACTGTAGTAATGTCACTGGTCCCCCCCAAAAGTGTAAAAAATTGTTAGGGGTCCGATCTGTCCGCCGCAATGTCGCAGGCCCGCAAAAATAAAATCGCAGATCGCCGCCATTACTAGTAAAAAAAAAAATAAACAATAAAAATGACAAATCTTTCCCGTAGTTAGTAAACGCAATAACTTTTGCGCAAACCAATCAAAATACGCTTATTTTGATTTTCTTTTACCAAAAATATGTAGCAGAAAACAAATTGGCCTAAAATGTTAAAAAATTTTGATTTATACATTTTTTTGGGGGAATGTTATACAGTGCCTTGCGAAAGTATTCGCCCCCTTGAACTTTTCGACCTTTTGCCACATTTCAGGCTTCAAACATAAAGATATAAAACTGTATTTTTTTGTGAAGAATCAACAAGTGGTACACAATCATGAAGTGGAACGAAATTTATTGGATATTTCAAACTTTTTTAACTAATAAAAAAACTGAAAAATTGGGCGTGCAAAATTATTCAGCCCCCTTAAGATAATACTTTGTAGCGCCACCTTTTGCTGCGATTACAGCTGTAAGTCGCTTGGGGTATGTCTCTATCAGTTTTGCACATCGAGAGACTGAAATTTTTGCACATTCCTCCTTGCAAAACAGCTCGAGCTCAGTGAGGTTGGATGGAGAGCATTTGTGAACAGCAGTTTTCAGTTCTTTCCACAGATTCTCGATTGGATTCAGGTCTGGACTTTGACTTGGCCATTCTAACACCTGGATATGTTTATTTGTGAACCATTCCATTGTAGATTTTGCTTTATGTTTTGGATCATTGTCTTGTTGGAAGACAAATCTCCGTCCCAGTCTCAGGTTTTTTGCAGACTCCATCAGATTTTCTTCCAGAATGGTCCTGTATTTGGCTCCATCCATCTTACCATCAATTTTAACCATCTTCCCTGTCCCTGCTGAAGAAAAGCAGGCCCAAACCATGATGCTGCCACCACCATGTTTGACAGTGGGGATGGTGTGTTCAGGGTGATGAGCTGTGTTGCTTTTACGCCAAACATAACATTTTGCATTGTTGCCAAAAAGTTCGATTTTGGTTTCATCTGACCAGAGCACCTTCTTCCACATGTTTGGTGTGTCTGCCAGGTGGCTTGTGGCAAACTTCAAACAACACTTTTTATGGATATCTTTAAGAAATGGCTTTCTTCTTGCCACTCTTCCATAAAGGCCAGATTTGTGCAGCATACGACTGATTGTTGTCCTATGGACAGAGTCTCCCACCTCAGCTGTAGATCTCTGCAGTTCATCCAGAGTGATCATGGGCCTCTTGGCTGCATCTCTGATCAGTCTTCTCCTTGTATGAGCTGAAAGTTTAGAGGGACGACCAGGTCTTCATAGATTTGCAGTGGTCTGATACTCCTTCCATTTCAATATTATCTCTTGCACAGTGCTCCTTGGGATGTTTAAAGCTTGGGAAATCTTTTTGTATCCAAATCCAGCTTTAAACTTCTCCACAACAGTATCTCGGAGCTGCCTGGTGTGCTCCTTGTTCTTCATGATGCTCTCTGCGATTTAAACGGACCTCTGAGACTATCACAGTGCAGGTGTATTTATACGGAGACTTGATTACACACAGGTGGATTCTATTTATCATCATTATTCATTTAGGTCAACATTGGATCATTCAGAGATCCTCACTGAACTTTTGGAGAGAGTTTGCTGCACTGAAAGTAAAGGGGCTGAATAATTTTGCATGCCCAATTTTTCAGTTTTTTATTTGTTAACAAAGTTTGAAATATCCAATAAATTTTGTTCCACTTCATGATTGTGTCCCACTTGTTGTTGATTCTTCACAAAAAATTACAGTTTTATATCTTTATGTTTGAAGCCTGAAATGTGGCAAAAGATCGCAAAGTTCAAGGGGGCCAAATACTTTCGCAAGGCACTGTATATCAGAATGTGAAAAATGTTTTGTTTTTCAAAATTGTCGCTCTTTTTTTAAAAAATTAAAAATCACACAGGTGATCAAATACCACCAAAAGAAAGCTCTATTTGTGGGGAAAAAAAAGGACATAAATTAAATTTGGGTACAGCGTCGCAGGACCGCGCAATTGTCCATCAAAGTAACGCAAGGCCGAATCGCAAAACATAGTCTAGTCAGGAATGGGGTAAAATCTTCTGGTCTTAAAGTGGTTAAAAATACGCTCATTGAGAATTTTTTTGTCAAAGACATGTAGCTAAATACATTTTGGCCTAAATATATGACAAACATTGAATATATTGGATATTTTTTAACTGTCAAAGTAGAAAATGTCAATTTCTTTGCAAAATTTTCGGTATTTTTTTTATTAATATCGCAAAAAATGAAAAGCGCAGAGATGATCAAATACCACCAAAAGAAAGCTCTGTTTGTGGGGAAAAAAGGACGTAAATTTAGCTTGGTTATGGCATTGCATGACCGCGCAATTGTCAGTTAAAGTCGTGCAGTGCCAAGTTTACAAAAGTGGCCTGTACGTTAACCAGGAAAATCCTCCGGTCCTAAAGTGGTTAATGCAGGGAATATCCGATTGACTCTTCAGAATCAGGGAGGATTTTGTTGCCTGCTGGAGCAAATTGGATCATGCTTTATTGTTTTTAGTTTACCTTTCTCTGGATCAATTGTAGATAGAGGGATAGATATGGAGGTTTTTTTTTTTGTATTGGTTAAACTAGAAGGTCGTTTTTCAACCAGACTAACCATGTAACAATATAACTGAGAGGTGGACAACACAGCAAACAATGCCATCAGGCCAAAAAGTAACAAAGTTTCCAACTGAAACAGCAGCCTGAAGCCAGCATCAGCAAAGGCCTGAACATTCACCTTTATAAACCCTTGCAAACGGGTTAACAGAAGACCAGGTGGCAGCCTTGCAAATCTTAGAAATAGGCACCTGGTACCCAGAAGACACTAAGGCTCGGTTCACACTGGGGCGGCACGACTCCTTACTACTTCGGGGGCGACTTGTGCATTCCCGCGCACCACGACTTCGGAGCGACTTGCATGGACTTCACATAATGGAAGTCTATGCAAGTCGCTCCGAGGTCGCCCCGAAGTAGTACAGGACCCTTTTTCTAAGTCGGAGCGACTATTAGAACGGGTCCTGTAGCAGTCAATGGACCACGAGGGAGCGCGACTTGTCAGGCTGACAAGTCGCGCTAGTGTGGATCGAGACTGAATGAACAAATCAAGGTGAACCTTACCAGGGAAAGGTGTAATTCTATCATTCAAGGAATAATGGGCCATACACACTATAAGATTTTCTGAAGACTTTTTCCTTTAGACTTACCAAAACCATATAATATGAAGTCAAACCTAAACACTTTCAATTTGTATGCAATCTGGCAGGCCCTTGCACTACATAGAAAAGGTAAATCTGAAGGAAAAAGTCTTCAGAAAATCTTATAGTGTGTATGGCCCTTAAGCCTCAGTTATAACCTGTCTAATCCATCTAGAGATGGTGGAAGGAGATACAGGACAGCACTTGGGAGAGCTTGCAGGCAGGAAAAAGAGAACAGTGGCAGAGAGGTAAACTCACAATGTAATCTCTTTAGGTAAGAGGAAAGAGCCCCCGGTCCTCAAAAACAACTTGTCTTTATGAAGAACAAAGAATAGTTCTTTGCAAATCTGAGACTCATCTTTCTGGCGTGATAGTCATTGGCTCAAAGAAAGGCTTCTATAGAGCCGACAAGACCAAACTGAGATCCCAGGTAGAAACAGGTGTAGGAACAGGGAGAACAATGTGAGCCACCCCCTGAACAAAGGCCTTTATCAGCGGATGAGTGGCCAGCAGTCTCTAAAACAAAATAGCCATTGCTGAGACTTGACCCCTTCAGGGTACTCAAAGCCAGTTGCTTCTCCAGCTCAGATTGGAGAAAGGACAGGACACATTCCACAGAGTGCTGTGTTGGGTGAATCCTCTGTACTTTGCACCATGTGAAGTATGCTTTCAAGTGCACTGAAGGACCTTTGCAACAGGATGATTTCCTAGCTTTAAACAGTGTAGGAATATTGGAGTCAGGGAAACCCTGATTTCTCAGGACTTCGGTTTCAGCAGCTAAGCTGTCAAGCCAGCCCCCATGAAGCAGGATGATAGACCAGACCCCGAGACAGTAGGTCTGGCTGGTCTGGATGTGCACACAGAGTGTCTTCTAGGAGTTGGAGAATGCCCAAGTACCATGTCCCTTTGGGCCAATTTGGTGACACCAAGATTACTGAAATGCTCTTAACCAGTCGAAATCCTCTTAAACCAGTCGAAGAAGAATCTGTAGCAGAGGTAATTCAGATATCAACCAGAACTGATCCCATGGGATCACCAGTGCATCAACAAAAAAGGTTTTTTGTATCCTTGATCCAGGCCACAAACCTTGTAATTTAATCAGGATGCCAATATATCTACATATAAAAATCCCACAGTGCTGACCAATGTTTTGGAACACTTTGGGGTGAAGATACTTTTCCCACACATCCATACACTGATGTCTTAGGAAGTTTGTTTGCTAAATGTCTGTTCCCAGAATGTGGACTTCTGACAAGGCCCAAACATGCCTTTGGCTCAAACCATAATTAAGTCTGCTCTTGGTGGCACCCTTGTGTTCATGTAAGCCATGGTTGTGGCTTTGACTAAACTCCTCGTCAGTTGTCCCTGAAACTGGCTGGTCCAACAAACAGTAAATAACCCTCAGTATGAGAAGTTAATGAAGCCTGGACTGCATTGACGACTTTGTCCCTTGGAACGATTCCCTCCCTAGGACACCTCTGCAGCCTAACAGGCTGGTATCTGTCGTGAGGACCATCTAGGTTAATGGGAGAAACAATTCAGCATAGGGCTGGTCAGCCACCAGGTCAAAGATATCCTGGTCTTGGGATAGAGGCCCATTGGCTTGTCCAGAGACAAGAGAGTTTGTCCAACGCACTCAGAATTTTCAGCTGCAGAAGCCTGGAGTGAAACTGGGGAAAGATCACCACCTCACATGAGGCACAGAACCCTCATGGAAATGCAAATGGATCTGCAGTGAGTTTTTTTTAATAAATGTTTCAGACATGAGCTTGGAGAGTCAGCACTGGTTCCTTGGTCTCAGACTTGGCTGTGTATAGGACTAGGCCCAACTACTCTAAGCAGAGGGTTGGATCGAATGCAGACTCCTACAGTATCTCACAAACTGAGTACACCCCTCACATTTTAGTAAATATTTTATTATATCTTCTATGTGACAACACTGAAGAAATGACACTTTGCTACAATGTAAAGTAGTGAGTGTACAGCTTGTATAACAGTGTAAATTTGCTGTCCCCTCAAAATAACTCAACACACAACCATTAATGTCTAAATTTCTGGCAACAAAAGTGAGTACACCCCTAAGTGAAAATGTCCAAACTGGGCCCAATTAGCCATTTTACCTCCCCGGTGTCATGGGACTCGTTAGTGTTACAAGGTCTCGGGTGTGAATGGGGAGCAGGTTTGTTAAATTTGGTGTTATCGCTCTCATTCTTATACTGGTCACTGGAAGTTCAACATGGCACCTCATGGCAAAAAACTCTCTGAGGATCTGAAAAAAAGAATTGTTGCTCTACATAAAGATGGCCTAAGCTATAAGAAGTTTGTCATGACCCTGAAACTGAGCTGCAGCACAGTGACCAAGACCATACAGCAGTTGAACACAACAGGCTCCACTCAGAACAAGCTTCGCCATGGTCGACCAAAGAAGTTGAGTGCACGTGCTCAGCATCATATCCAGAGGTTGTCTTTGGGAAATAAACATATGAATGCTGCCAGCATTGCTGCAGAGGTTGAAGGGGTGGGGGTCAGCCTGTCAATGCTCAGACCATACGATGCACACTGCATCAAATTAGTCAGCATTGAGGTCTTCCCAGAAGGAAGCCTCTTCTAAGGATGATGCACAAGAAAGCCCGCAAACAGTTTGCTGAAGATAAGCAGACTAAGGACATGGATTACTGGAACCATGTCCTGTGGTCGGATTAAACCAATATAAATGTTTTTGTTTCAGATGGTGTCAAGCATGTGTGGTGGCAACCAGGTGAGGAGTGCAAAGACAAGTGTGTCTTGCCTACAGTCAAGCATGGTGGTGGGAGTGTCATGGTCTGGGGCTTCATGGCACTGGGGAGCCACAGTTCATTGAGGGAAAAATGAATGCCAACATGTACTGTGACATACTGAAGCAGAGCATGATCCCCTCAAATTCGGAGACTGGGCTGCAGGGCAGTATTCCAACATAACAACCCCAAACACACCTCCAAGACGACCACTGCCCTGCTAAAGAAGCTGAGGGTAAAGGTGATGGACTGGCCAAGTATGTCTCCAGACCTAAACCCTATTAAGCATCTGTGGGGCATCCTCAAACGGAAGGTGGAGGAGCGCAAGGTCTCTAACATCCACCAGCTTCGTGATGTCGTCATGGAGGAGTGGAAGAGGACTCCAGTGGCAACCTGTGAATCTCTGGTGAACTCCATGCCCAAGAGGGTTAAGGCAGTGTTGGAAAATAATGGTGCCCACACAAAATATTGACACTTTGGGCCCAATTTGGACGTTTTAACTTAGGGGTGTACTCACTTTGTTGCCAGCGGTTTAGACATTAATGGCTGTGTGAAATGGAGAGAGGGGGGGCGCAAAAGGGGGGGGGGGACTTTCTAGAGGGGTGCCGTCATTAGACCAATATAATTAGAAAGTTGTATAAAACGAATATTTTATTGAAAAAACATAAGTATAAAATGTATACTGTATTTCCAAACAAGAGAGGACAGTATTACAGTGATCAATTAAAAACATGTAAATACAAGCCAAATCATAGCAAAACCATGTATCGATCAGTAAATATCTTATCTTACACAGGGGCTAATAGAATATACTACAGACCCTTAACCAACCAGAGGTAAATTGTCCTGGTTAGTGTAGACGTGAAGAACGATGATGCCCAAAACTGTAGCCCGACATGTTTCGCGTCAACAGCCGCTTCCTCAGGGGCAGTTGAGGGGTTATATAAACATCAATACAGTTACTAGAAAAGAAGAAAAAGACATATATATCAAAAAGAAACACAACATATAACAAATCTTTGATATTGTACATAAGCAGTTATATATTTATAGCACATAACACATCAAATAATCAGAGAGAGGAGCCTGACCATATATAACACACCTGAAAGGCATGCAGCTTGCAAACTGACAAGTGGATCCCGGACCATAAGGTAGGTATCACCCCCCCCCCCCCCCGGGACGAATACGGGAACTGTTCACCTCTGGTAGCGGCCGCAGTGCGGTTGAATAGCTCGGTATATAGAAGAGCTAGATAAATAATGTAAAGAATGTGTGACACTATAGTATGTAATAACAATACGGAGGTATATCAATCCATAAGCATCGATTGCATGATGGAGACGTTGTTCAGATAAAAGAGGTTATTAATATATGTGTGTGTGTATATATATATATATATATATACATACAAACATATACAGTTGTATTCAAAATTATTCAACCCCCACTGAAATTGATTGTTTTGGCCAGTTTGACATTGATTTTGATCATTCAGTCATCCTGCTTACAATTAAATCAAAGAGGCATGTGTAGGTCAGACAAATATAACATAACATTTATAATGAAATAACCACAAATGTCTTTTCTGTGCTCACATCATTATCAGTTTTATTCAACCCCCAAGTGACATTCAATCTTAGTACTTAGTACAACATCCTTTTACAGTTATAACAGCTTTTAAACGTGAAGCATAGCTTGACACAAGTGTCTTGCAGCGATCTACGTGTATCTTCGCCCAATCGTTAAGGGCAAAAGCCTCCAGTTCAGTCACATTCTTAGGCTTGTGCACTGCAACTGCTTTCTTTAAGTCCCACCAGAGGTTCTCAATCGGATTTAAGTCTGGTGACTGTGATGGCCACTCCAAAATGTTCCAGCCTTTAATCTGCAACCATGCTCTAGTGGACTTGGAGGTGTGCTTGGGATCATTGTCCTGTTGAAAGGTCCAACGTCTCCCAAGCCTCAGGTTTGTGACGGACTGCATCACATTGTCATCCAATATCTCCTGGTACTGAAGAGAATTCATGGTACCTTGCACACGCTGAAGCTTCCCTGTACCTGCAGAAGCAAAACAGCCCCAAAGCATGATTGACCCCCTGCCATGCTTCACAGTAGGCAAGGTGTTCTTTTCTTCATAGGCCTTGTTCTTCCTCCTCCAAACATAGCGTTGATCCATGGGCCCAAACAGTTCTAATTTTGTTTCATCAGTCCACAGAACACTATCCCAAAACTTCTGTGGTTTGTCCACATGACTTTTGGCATACTGCAGTCGACTCTTCTTATTCTTTGGAGACAGCAAGGGGGTGCGCCTGGGAGTTCTGGCATGGAGGCCTTCATTACGCAGTGTGCGCCATATTGTCTGAGCAGAAACTTCAGTACCCACATCTGACAAATCTTTTCTCAGTTCCTCAGCAGTCACACGGGGACTTTTCTCCACTCTACGCTTCAGGTAGCGCACAGCAGTCAAAGTCAGCATCTTCTTTCTGCCACGACCAGGTAGCGTTTCAACAGTGCCCTTTGCCTTGAATTTGCGAAAATGATGCTTCCTATGGTGTCTCTTGTTATGTTTAACATCTTTGCAATCTTGTTATAGCCATTGCCCTTCCTGTGAAGAGTAATCACCTCTTCTCTTGTCTTCCTGGACCATTCTCTTGACTTCACCATGTTTGTAACCACACCAGTAAATGTCTAGAAGGAGCTGAGTATCAGTCATTTTAAAGCTGCCTAATTGGTGCTTATTAGGCTTTATTGCTGCTCCCTGACATCCACAGGTGTTTTCAATACCTGATTGAAAACACTTCAATGGACCTCTGTTCTTCAGAGTGGTAGTCTTTAAGGGGTTGAATAATTGTGTCAATGAAGAATTCACAAAAGAAACATTTACTACTGTATTACAAAACCAATTGATGTCATTTTAGTTGCATATGGTTCTTTAAGAAGTCCTTGTAGGATTTCATTCTGAATACAATTACAAATGTACACTAAATTCCCTAAAACCCTTTACAGCATTGGGGGGTTGAATTATTTTGAATACAACTGTATATATCATCCGAAGATGATGATAATAGGTATCCATGTATGAACTATATATATGTCTTACCCAGATGGATCCAAAGGTGGAAATAGAGGCAAGGGAACGGGCAGGATGATGGTGATTGACTGGGTGAATAATCCCTAGACAGTGACCAAAAAATAGTTAGCATATTCCAGGGAATCTGGATTAAAAAAGGGGGGGGGGGGGAGAAGGGGCGAAAAGAGAGGATTAGAGTTTAAAGATGGTGAAATGAATGAAGACAAAAAAAGATAAATAAAAATGGAGATATATATCTAAATGTATGTATGATAGGGCGTATATGGGTGATATATGTGTATAATTATGTGATGATAAAAATAATAAATATAACTCTAGAGGGAATATAGTGCAGGCTGGGATGAGATATGAAAGATATATATGATGATGTGGCATTATCCATAGGAAGTAGTCGTGGCAAGTCATGATTGACATCACTATAATCCAGGGGTCGACTAAACCCAGGCGCCAGGTCGCATTTGCGACTAGAATTAGCGACCTGGCGCCTGGGGTGCCCTGCAGAAGGTGTCCTGTCATTTTTGCACGGAGTGCACGGACTTCCGCGCACGGAGTACACGGACTTCCACGCTGTCTGAAAATTGAGGCCCCGGCTTTTCGGCCTGCTTGAGATGAGAGGCTTCCAATGGGGAACTGGCGCCCTCTTGTGGTGGCCGGGTGTAATGACTGTTGTAATGACTGTTTCCACTGCCTGTTTGTTTTCAATGCATTACCATCTCCCTGTCCAGTTAGTTACCTTTGACAGGGATTGTGGTTATTATTATTAATTTAATTTATTTTTTAAATGTAAAAAAAATAAATAATATTTTTTTCTTTTTTTTAATTATTAAAAAAAATAAAAAAAAATATTTCTTTTTTTTCTCCAATTATTATTATTATTATTATTATTATTATTATTAATAATAAAAAAAATATATATATATATATATAATCTTTTTTTTTTTTTTTTCCTCATCGCCATGCCACAGCCGAAGGCCCCTTTCACACGGGCTGTCTGATCAGGTCCGCCTGTCAGTTTTTCAGGCAGACCTGATCGGACCCTTCATTCTCCTCTATGGAGCAGTAATCTGCCGCCATCTGATCCTGTCTGCCAAAAGCAGACGGATGGTGGTTCTATTTTCTATCCATCCTGTGGATCGGATCAGATGGCATCGGATGGAAAGAGACAGACAGTCTGTTTTCATCCAATTGCGCTATAGAGGAGAGTGGGGGTCTAGTCGTATTTATGTGTAAATTTAGTATCCGTTTTATTAAATAAAGCTTGGTTGTTACTTTAAAAAAAAAAAAAAAAACTGGCTCCTAACTTTTTTAGCTGGCTCCTAGATTTCAGGAAAATTTGTCAAGACCTGCTATAATGGTGTAATGGGGTATACTGGTGTATGGAGAAACCCATGAGGGGATGAGGGCCGTCCATCGGTAATGAGATGTGCGATACAGAGAGACAAAGAAAGGAAAATAACCAGTAGATGTACAAGGTGGCCTCATAAAGAGGGAGAGAGGTGCCAGTAGGTCCAGTTACCTGTTGTGATTCACCGCAGCGTGTCCCGTCCCTGGTGTACAATGGAGGACACTGAAAGGAAAAGGGAAGTGATTGGCGCTGCCTGGTGGGGTGCTTGAGGGATAGGATCTTACTGTACTGATGGTAGGGTGTTGTATGGAGATCTATAGGAAAAACCCCTGGTAAGATCTATGTATAATATGTTTGGATAATTTGGTGTAGCAAATATAAATCAGGGCAGGTTTATGCATAAAAAAACATCAGATAAAAACTTGTTCAAAATATATCAACAAAAATATACCATAAGTGCAATCGTGCAGGAAGGTGCAAAAATGAGTGGCAAATGTGAAGTAATAAAAGCAATATTACAATGATGGAGTTCAATAAATAATAACCAGTGGTAAATTAACATCCATAAAAATGACAATCGATAAATATAAGTGTATCAATAAATATAAGTGCGAAAATAAATATATATAAATGACTACCAATAAATAAGTGAGTGCAAAAGTGCAAAGTACTCTTAAAACTGAAAATAAAAGAATATGTATATAAATAGCAGTATCAAAAAAAGTGTCCGTATAATTAATCCAATAAATAAGTCCAAACGCATGTGCAATCTCGGTGACTTTGAATCCAAAAGGAGTCCTATATAAGTGCAGTCCGTATATGGTGATACAAGGTGCTCCTTTATCTATGCCCAAAGTGTGGTGGGTGGGCGGAAAGAAGAAGTGGAGGACACTGAGCGGGCCGATAAATAGGGGAAGTTTTGAGTGCGCGTGTGCGGGAGAGTTGCGCACGCGCAAGTGGCCGGCGTGTTCTGCAGTACCCACGATGATCGGCAGGGATCACAGCCAATAATGAATCACCAGCCAGCACAATCGGGGAAGCAGGAACAGCCGGACACCCAAGCCCACCCAAGGGGAGGGCCTGGGACAAAACGTCACGTGCTCGCCACGGGGGAGAAGAAAACCCAAAACAGTCCCTCCACAGGCACAGCTGTAGAGGCAAGATATACTGCCAGAGAAGCAGCGGCAGCCACAGAATATGGTTAAAAAAGGCTCATCTAAATGATTGAAAATTATGCACAGATGTAGCACATTATACAAAGTAAACAAAATAGTGATGCATATAAACATATTTAGATAAAATTTCTTTAATGAAGCACGCAAACTTCAGCAAAGACTGTTATTACGCGGTTACTCCCGAACAACTCTAAGAAAGGCTTTCAACAAAGCAAAGGCCTGTTCAAGAAATTGATTTACTACACAAAAAGAAAAATACCAATACCACACAGACCGTGAGACTAATTACTCAGTATTCTGATAATAACACACAACTACGTTCCATCCTTAAAAAACATTGGCACCTTCTTAGCGAAGATTACACTTTGTCTAAAATACGTAAAATCATACCCTGAGCTGGTCTTCAGGAGAGCCACCTCCATACGAGACCATCTCATAAAGAGCCATTATGTGGATGGGCCCTCTCACTCTCCAGGTGCACCAGGAACCTACCAATGTGGTAACTGCCACCGCTGCCCCTGGATTGAAGAGGGTCCCACCACTTACTTAATAATGAGACACACAAACTTTGCGGACACACCGACTGCTTTACACGTGGCGTTGTCTACTTAATGAGTTGCTCAGCATTTTATGTTGGGAAAACTATTAGACAATTGGGCCAAAGAATAGGAGATCACATCTACTACTCCGGGGGTGGCAAAATCCTTACCCCCGTAACACGCCATATTGGCTTACATCACAAACTTGATAAAACCTGTGTCTCCTTTAGGGTCTTGGAGATCATCTCCCCAGACCCTAGAGGAGGCGATTGGGACTGCCGGATTTAACAGCGTGAGACAATTTGGATAGAGAGGCTTAATGCCCTCTCACCCCCTGGCTTAAATGAAGCACATTCATACAAGCCATTTCTGTGATTGAATCTGTCAGACTGGTACTACTTTCCTGTTCCCTGTCTTTTTCCTCCCTCCCCCCCCTTCTTTCCCGTTTTCCCTAACCCCCCCCATCTCCCTTGCTCCCTACTCTTTGCCCTTCTTTTTTGTTTTTATCCCTTCCACCCCCTTCCTCCTTTCCCTTCTTAGCCACCCTGTCCAACTCCACTCTAGATCCATCAAATGTAATTGTATATATAGAACCGGGGATCTCCTGGTTTGAAATCCTCGATCCTATTTTTGGGACATACCTGTCTCAAAAGATGATGCAGATATTATGATTTGTATTTACCCTTTTGTGCTTGATTGTTGTAATTTAATCAAAATATGTTTATATGCATCACTATTTTGTTTACTTTGTATAATGTGCTACATCTGTGCATAATTTTCAATCATTGAGATGAGCCTTTTTTAAGCATATTCTGTGGCTGCCGCTGCTTCTCTGGCAGTATATCTTGCCTCTACAGCTGTGCCTGTGGAGGGACTGTTTTGGGTTTTCTTCTCCCCCGTGGCGAGCATGTGATGTTTTGTCCCAGGCCCTCCCCTTGGGCGGGCTTGGGTGTCCGGCTGTTCCTGCTTCCCCGATTGTGCTGGCTGGTGATTCATTATTGGCTGTGATCCCTGCCGATCATCGTGGGTACTGCAGGACACGCTGGCCACTGCACGTGCGCAACTCTCCCGCGCACGCGCACTCAAAACGTCGGCCCCAGAAAGCGTCATTTGACGCCACGTTCTTATGTACGTCTGGGGCGGAACTTCCCCTATTTATTGGCCCGCTCAGTGTCCTCCATTATACACCAGGGGGGGACACGCTGCGGTGAATCGCCACAGGTAACTGGATCTACTGGCACCTCTCTCCCTCTTTATGAGGCCACCTTGTACATCTACTGGTTATTTTCCTTTCTTTGTCTCTCTGTATCGCACATCTCATTACCGATGGACGGCCCTCATCCCCTCATGGGTTCCTCCATACACCAGTATACCCCATTACACCATTATAGTGATGTCAATCATGACCTGCCATGGCTACTTCCTATGGATAATGCCACATCATCATATATATCTTTCATATCTCATCCTAGCCTGCACTATGTTCCCTCTAGAGTTATATTTAATATTTTTATCATCACATAATTATACACATATATCACCCATATACGCCCTATCATACATACATTTAGATATATATCTCCATTTTTATTTATCTTTTTTTGTCTTCATTCATTCTTTCACCATCTTTAAACTCTAATCCTCTCTTTTCGCCCCTTCTTCTCCCCCCCCCCCCCACTTTTTATCCAGATTCCCTGGGATATGCTGACTATTTTTTGGTCACTGTCTAGGGGTTATTCACCCAGTTCCTAGGATCATCATCATCCTGCCCGTTCCCTTGTCTCTATTTCCACCTTTGGATCCATCTGGGTAAGACATATATATAGTTAATCCATGGATACCTATTATCATCATCTTCGGATGATATATATATATATATATATATATATATATATATATATATATATATATATATTAATAACCTCTTTTATCTGAACAACGTCTCCATCATGCAATCGATGCTTGTGGATTGATATACCTCCATATTGTTATTACATACTCTAGTGTCACGCATTCTTTACATTATTTATCTAGATCTTCTATATACCGAGCTATTCAACCGCACTGCGGCCGCTACCAGTGGTGAACAGTTCCCGTGTTTGCCCCGGGGGGGGGGGGTGATACCTACCTTTATGGTCCGGGATCCACTTGTCAGTTTGCAAGCTGCATGCCTTTCAGGTGTGTTATATATGGTCAGGCTCCTCTCTCTGATTATTTGATGTGTTATGTGCTATAAATATATAACTGCTTATGTACAATATCAAAGATTTGTTATATGTTGTGTTTCTTTTTGATATATATAGCCCACGAAACATGTTGGGCTACAGTTTTGGGCATCATCGTTCTTCACGTCTACACTAACCAGGACAATTTACCTCTGGTTGGTTAAGGGTCTGTAGTATATTCTATTAGCCCCTGTGTAAGATACGATATTTACTGATCGATACATGGTTTTGCTATGATTAGGCTTGTATTTACATGTTTTTAATTGATCACTGTATTACTGTCCTATCTTGTTTGGAAATACAGTATACATTTTATACTTATATTTTTTCAATAAAATATTTGTTTTATACAACTTTCTAATTATATTGGTCTAATGACGGCACCCCTCTAGAAAGCCCCCCCCCCTTTTGCGCCCCCCTCTCCATTTCATTTTTCTTTTATACATACTGGGACGTGGGTGCCCTTTCCCCCCCCCCCTTTTTTTCATTATATACCTCAATTTGAGTCTGTCTTTCCTCTTCATTAATGGCTGTGTTGAGTTATTTTGAGGGGGACAGCAAATTTACACTGTTATAGAAGCTGTACTCTTACTACTTTACGTTGTAGCAAAGGGTCATTTCTTCAGTGTTGTCACATGAAAAGATATAATAAAATATTTACAAAAATGTGAGGGGTGTACTCACTTTTGTGAGATACTGTATAGGTTGTGAATCCACCCAAAGCACTGAAGTGTCTGCACTGTCATTCACCACCAATCCAGGGGGAAAGGGAATACTTATTACAGCTACTGCCCACCAGTATAGGTAGGGGTAATATATAACACTGCCACTGACCACCAATGTGGGGGAGAATAAATAACACTGTCACTGACCATCAGTGTGGGTAGCGGAGTTGAATAACAATGCCACTCACCACCAGTGTGGGAAGGGGGTTAAATAACAATGTCACTAATCAGCAATGTGGGGAGGGGTGTTAAATAACACTTTCACTAACCACAAATGTGAGGAGGGGTTAGATAACAATGCCACTGACTACCAAAGTGGGAAGGGAGCTTAAATACTAATGACACTGACCACCAACGCAGGTTGAAAGGGGTTAAATAACACTGCCATGATTTTGCTGAGTTTTGCACATGTCTGTTAGACTCTCCCTTGTGGCACAGTAATTAAAGCATATTTTGTTGGGGCGTGGCCTGGCAGCGAATGTAGATGGACGCATGGTCTACTAGCTCTGCCAAACATCAGTGCAATAATCCTTCTGGCACCTACCATACTCCACTCCCTTTCGTGCTACTTACACCGGGCGGCAGCAGAGTTCTCGGGCTATCAGGCGATACCTCTCCTCACCTCCGGGGACATGTCCAAATGTGGATCTACCTTCCGCTCAACCTCGGACAGCATGGGGCAAGATGGCGCTGCCCCCCAGCGGCCAGCCAAGGAGAAATATAAAGAGGTGGCTCAAAAGGTTTTTGCCATGCCGCAGCCATGGGAGGCTCCTTCACTGCCCGACACTCCAGGAGACCATAGTGACAATCAATCTGAGGCTGAGTACACCTCCTACTAATTTGGCCAGCCGTGCAGAACAGGCCAAGAGCCCGGATGGATCGGAACCTACTTTGAGAGACACTCTAGTGGCTGTCACGACTTGTAACTCCTCCATTACAGAGCTTGCATCAGAGATTAAGGGGATGAAGACAGAAATTACTTTCATTCGCCAAGATATGCAAAAGTTGCGGGATCACACAACAGCGCTGGAGGGGCGCCTGAGTACCTTAGAAGAGGATTGGGCGCTTTTGCAGCGTGATGTACATTATCAGCAAGCCGCCACTGCTAAACATGCAGCTCGCCTTGATGACATGGAGAACAGGCTGCGGCAAAACAATGTTAGAAAAATAGGCATCCCAGAAAAAAGCGATGAGAAAAACCCAGTCACATTTATCGAACAATGGCTAATTTCTGTGTTCAGAAGAGACTCATTTTCACCGATGTTCTCAGGGGAAAGGGCCCATAGCGTCCCTCCCAGACCTTTACCACCAGGCAATTTTCCAAAATCATTCCTCTTTAAGATGCTTAACTACAAAGATCATGATTTGATCCTTTCCAAATCCAGGTCTATGGGAGATGCTCTAGTGGTTGGCAAGTCAAAGATCCCATTGTTCCCCAACTTCTCGGCAGAGGTCCAAAAGCAGAGGGCACAATTCACTTAGGTGAAAAAACGCCTTCAGGTCTGGATCTACAATATGCCATGCTGTATCCTGCCCGCCTATGTGTTTGTTGCCAAAGAAGAAACACACTTCTTCAAAAAACCCTCCCTTGTTTCCCAATGGCTGGACACTTCGGGAAGATGGTGTGAGACGTAGGCAAGCTACTGTACATTAGCCGCTTATTTCTACCATTCCTAACCACCTACTGTGATGCCTTATTTGCCCCTGATCTTTTCTTAAGGTGGATCCATGCAAGTACCCGATACGTTTGTTTTTGGTTGGTTTTTCCTTTTGGTTCCTACAATTGCGCACCATGCCTATGAGTCTGGCTATGTTATGTAGTCCAGCTGTTTCAACCCCCTGGATGTTGGTCCAAAGTGGACATTTTCACACTGTTAAGTTCAACTTGTGGACTCTGTTGGTCCTTGAGCTTTATTTATTAATTTTTTTTTCTGTTCTTGCATTGGAAGACAATTATTTCCTGGTTTCTGAAGATCCCATGTGGTTGAGGAGTGCCTTCACCTCTGGATTTGGGACTTGTGATCCTTTAGTGTGTCATACTCACTGTTTCACTTCTTCATTTCAGCAGGACTCAAGTGTGTTATATGATGTACTGGATTTCTGCAATGTTTGGATTAACTTGCCTAACATTTTTTTTACAGTTTTGCTATGTCTAGATCAGATGGGATAATTAGCTGGAACATGAGAAGGTTAAGTAACAGAGTGAAAAAACTGGCTGTTTTGCATATGGCTAAACGTCTAGGCTCCTCTGTAGTTTGTTTACAGGAGATCCATTTGTGCTCAGATCAAAACACCCCATTCTCTACAAGATTGTTCAGCTATCAATTTCACTCTACATACTCTGCCTATTCAAGGGGGGTAAACACGCTAATTTAACAAAATGGACCGTTTTCATGTAAGCTGTCGGTTTCTGATCTATATGGTCAATATATCTTTTTATTATGCAACCTGGATGGACTGGAATGTGTACTAGTCAATATATACACCCCTCATTCCTTTTCTATGGAAGTACTTAATACCCTGGCAAACTTTTTGGCCCATCATCCAAACATCGCAGCGTATTTTACAAGGGATTTTAATAAATATCTGGATGTCAATCAATAGGACATCAGACGCCCTTCGCTAGACTTTTGGCAGAGATGGCATTGAGGGATGCTTGGCGTACACATAACCTGCAGTCCAAGGTTTTCTCCTGTTACTCTGCCTTACACAAGAGCCTCTCCAGAATTGATCTTGGTCTTTGTAACGAGGAAATGCTTCCCTTGATTTCTTTGTCTCATTACGAGTCAAGGACCATCTCCGATTATCCCCCCCCCCTCTGCACCCGCTATGTAACATCGGGCGTTTCAAAACAGACGTACTGGAAAATTAACCCTTTCTGGTTATCGTTATTCCCAGATCCTGACCCCATACCAAAACTGTTGTCCAAATTTAGCAAAGGCACGACTTCCTCAGGGATGTTCTGGGATTCGTTAAAGGCTTTTTATACGGGGTCAATTTTATGAAAACAATCTCCTCCATTAAGACTGAGACCAGATCCTGGGAGCAGTTGGTAATGCGGGAAGTAAAAAAAACTGAAGTTACATATGTGGATCTCCCATCCTCTCATACTGAGAGGACATGGGTAAAAGCCCAGCGACTAGCGATACAGGTGGTATTGACCAAAGCCAAAAATAAATGTTTTTTTTGGAACAAAAGTTCTTTGAGGAAGGGGAGAACACAGGACATATGTTGGCGATGCTAGCAAAATCCCACATAGGTTCATCTTCGATTACTACAATTACTAACATTTCAGTTTGAGTGGTTCAAACTCATTCGGAAATCCTTACGACCTTTCGGGATTTCTGTGTTGTGATGTATATTCCTCTAAAGTTTCACCTACACCAGAAGCCACTCAGTCCTTCCTAAAAGAGAGTGGAATACCACAACTTTCACGATCCAATAGAGACATGCTGAAACACGCCTTTGACTAGTGATCAATTGCTCGATGCCTTGTCCCTCTCTCCATCCGGCAAATCTGCGGGTGCAGACGGGTTGCCGGCAGAGGTGTATAAGAAATACGCAGAGGCCCTTTTATCACAATTAAATTATGTTTTTTTAGAAGCTTTGGAGTTGGGAGGCCTCCCCCTGTCTATGAATGAGGCAGTTATTATTTTTTTACCTAAATCTGGCAAAGACTGCCTGTTACCAGGCTCATATTGACCCATCTCACTGTTAACAACTGACGTCAAGCTTTTAGCTACAGCCCTGGCTACACGTCTGGCGAGAGTAACTTCTAAGCTCATCAATAGGGATCAATCTGGTTTCATACCTGCTAGATCCACAGCGATTATTATCAGAAGATTGTCCTTGAAGCTTCAGATACCTGTATCCAATCCGGGTAATCGTGCAATCCTATCCTTAGATGCAGCCAAAGCCATCAATAGAGTAGAGTGGCCTTATTTATGGGAGGTGTTTAGACACTTCGGCTTAAGCGAGCGATTTATCACATGGGTTCAGCTGCTTTATTCAGCCCCTATGGCTAGGCTGCGTACTAATGGGGATTTATCGGGGTACAAGGCAGGGGTGTCCATTGTCACCCTGCTATTTGCACTTGCCCTTGAACCATTGGCAGTGACATTCAGGTCTTCTCCATCTATTTCAGATTTCCTTAGAGGTAGCAAGGAGGATAAAATCTCGCTATATGCAGATGACACACTCCTCCACCTGGGCGACACTGATGCCTCCCTTACAAATGCCTTGTCCCTTATAAAATACTTTGGTTCCCTGTCTGGATTCTCCATTAATTGGAGCAAGTCGGTACAGTCAGGTAAATAAATATTGGGACATTGACACAATTCTAATCTTTTTGGCTCTATACACCACCACAGTGAATTTGAAATGAAACAAACAAGATGTGCTTTAACTGCAGAGTTTCAGCTTTAATTTGAGGGTATTTACATCCAAATCAGGTGAAAGGTGTAGGAATTAAAACAGTTTGTATATGTGCCTCCCACCCACTTTTTAACCACTTAAGCCCCAGGCCTATTTCGGACACTTTTTGTTTACAAGTTAAAATCAGTACTTTTTCCTAGAAAACTACTTAGAACCCCCAAACATTATATATATTTTTTTAACAAAGACTCTGGAGAAAAAAATGGCGGTCATTGCAATATTTTGCACACTTCACTGCATTTAAAAAAAACTAAACAGTAAAGTTAGCCCATTTTTTTGTATATTGTGAAAGATGATGTCACGCCGAGTAAATAGATACCCAACATGTTACAGTTTAAAATTGCGCACACTCGTGGGATGGCGACAAACTACCGTCAATAGAAATCCCAATAGGCGACGCTTTAAAAATTTTCAACGGTTACCAGTTTAGAGTTAGAGTGTAGCTCTTTTTTTTAAATTACTGGTCACTCTCTGGCGATCGCGGCGACACCTCACATGTGTGGTTTGAACAGCGATTTTATTCGCGGCTCGACTTCCATATGCGTTTTCTTTCGTGCGCGAGCTAACGGCGACGGGGGTGGCTAACATTTTTTTTTTCCTAGACCCCTCCACTACACTTCCATGTATTCAAAATGCCACAAACGCCATTTTTGAATAGACTTGTTTTTTAAATTTGCCACCTTTAGCAGGAGAGTAACCCGAACGTGACGTCATGGACGCTGCCTCCGGGTTACGTCATCGGAGACCTGATCGAAGCCGCTTCCGGCTTTGATCAGGACTCCATCCAGCCGGCGGACGTGCCAGCTGGGTGCTCGGGACGCCCAGTGGGACGGGAGACCCGGGCAAAGCCGCGGAAGGCGGGGCGTCCCCTCCCGCTCGCCGGGGTAACGACCGAGCGGCTCCCGAGCCGCATCGGTCGTTGCCGCCGGAAAGCCGACCGCCGTCTCTAAACAACGGTACCCGGGTGATGCGTCTAGCATCACCCCGCTATAACACCGCAAATTCAGCCGACGTACCCCTACGTCAATTTGCAGTAAGTGGTTAAGGGACCAAAAGTAATTAGCTGCTCACCTGTTCCATGGCCAGGTGTGTGTCATTCCCTCATTATCCCATTTACAAGGAGCAGATAAAAGGTCCAGAGTTAATTTCAAGTGTGCTGGTTGCATTTGGAATCTGTTGCTGTCAACTCTCAATATGAGATCCAAAGAGATGTCATTATCAGTGAAGCAAGCCATCATTAGGCTGAAAAAACAAAACAAACCCATCAGAGAGATATCAAAAACATTAGGTGTGGCCAAATCAACCGTTTGAAACATTGTTAAAAAGAAAGAATGCACCGGTGAACTCAGCAATACCAAAAGACCCAGAAGACCACGGAAAACAACTGTGGTGGATGCAAGAAGAATTCTTTCCCTGGTGAAGAAAACACCCTTCACAACAGTTGGCCAGATCAAAAACACTCTCCAGGAGGTAGGTGTATGTGTGTCAAAGTCAACAATCAAGAGAAGACTTCACCAGAGTGAATACAGAGGGTTCACCACAAGATGCAAACCATTGGCGAGCCTCAAAAACAGGAAGGTCAGATTGCCAAACAACATCTAAAAAAAGCCTTCACAGTTTTGGAACAACATAGTTACATAGTTACATAAAGACAATAGTCCATCCAGTTCAACCTGTGTAGGTGTGTGTAGCTGTAATCATCTCACATACCCCTGAATGTTCTGATCCTTGAGATGTACGTCTAATAGTCTTTTGAAAGCCACCATACTACCCGCAGAAACCACTTCTTGTGGTAGAGAATTCCACAGTCTTGTAGCCCTAACAGTAAAGAACCCCCCACGTTGCCTGAGGTTAAAACGCTTCTCCTCTAATCGCATTGTGTGCCCCCGAGTCCTCATGCAATCCCTTCGACTGAACAGCTTTTTTTCAAGGCTGAGATCCTCATTGAGATATTTAAAAATTGCTATCATGTCCCCCCTCAGGTGCCTCTTCTCCAGGGAGAATAAATCAAGCGATTGGAGACGCTCTTCATAATCAAGGTCCTCCAATCCCCTAATTAGTTTAGTTGCCCTTCTCTGTACTCTCTCCAGCTCCAACACATCTCTTCTGAGGACTGACGACCAGAACTGGACAGAATACTCCAGATAAGTTCGGACCAGAGTTTTATAAAGTGGAAGGATTATAGTCTTATCTCTGGAAAACATCCCTTTTTTTATGCATGCTAATATTCTGCTAGCCTTGGTAGCCGCCGCTTGACATTGCATGCTGTTGCCTAGTCTATCATCAACCAAGACTCCCAGATCCTTCTCCATTTTTGATTCCCCCAAGGGTTCCCCTCCTAACGTGTATTGTGCTTTTATGTTTCTAGTCCCCAAGTGCAAAACCTTACACTTCTCCACGTTAAACCTCATTTGCCAAGTCGTTGCCCACGCCGTTATTTTGTCCAGGTCATTCTGTAGGATATCTGCTTCTTGCTGTGCAGTTATTGCCCTGCCTAATTTTGTGTCATCAGCAAAAACTGATATCAAACTACTGATCCCGTCCTCAATGCTGTTTATGAATAAATTGAACAAGGTTGGTCCTAGGACTGAGCCTTGGGGGACCCCGCTTACTACCTCAGACCAGTATGCACTGTTTATTACCACCCTATCCACATCCTATGGACAGATGAGACCAAGATCAACTCGTACCAGAGTGATGGGAAGAAAAGAGTATGGAGAAGGAAAGGAACTGCTCCTGATCCAAAGCATACCACCTCATCAGTGAAGCATGGTGGTGATAGTGTCATGGCGTGGGCATGTATGGCTGCCAATGGAACTGGTTCTCTTGTATTTATTGATGATGTGACTGTTGACAAAAACAGCAGGATAAATTCTGAAGTGTTTTGGGCAATATTATCTGCTCATATTCAGCCAAATGCTTCAGAACTTATTGGATGGCGCTTCACAGTGCAGATGGACAATGACCCGAAGCATACTGCAAGAGCAACCAAAGAGTTTCTTAAGGTAAAGAAAAGGAAAAGGAATGTTATGCAATGGCCAAATCAATCACCTGACCTGAATCTGATTGAGCATGCATTTCACTTGCTGAAGACAAAACTGAGGGGAAAATGCCCCAAGAACAAGCAGGAACTGAAGACAGTTGCAGTAGAGGCCTGATAGAACATCACCAGGGATGAAACCCAGCGTCTGGTGATGTCTATGCGTTCCAGACTTGAGGTGGTAATTGACTGCAAATGATTTGCAACCAAGTATTAAAAAGTGAAAGTTTGATTTATGATTGTTAATCTGTCCCATTACTTTTGGTCCCTTAAAAACTGGGAGGCACATATACAAACTGTTGTTATTCCTACACCGTTCAACTGATTTGGATGTAAATACCCTCAAATTAAAGCTGAAAGTCTGCAGTTAAATTGTTTCATTTCAAATCCATTGTGGTGGTGTAGAGAGCCAAAACAATTAGAATTTTGTTGATGTCCCAATATTTTTGGACCTGACTGTAGGACGAGTGAACCTAATGAAAATGGATTGGGCTCCTCAACTATTGTATATCCTTCACGATTACACTCAATATACGCATAGAATCTTTATTTAGATCTCTTATTTGGAAGAAGGTTACCAGAATACACCTTTCCACTCTACAGTATAGTAAGGATCAAGGGGGTCCTAGTGGTACCAAATCCTAGATTGTACTTTGTGGCCTCCCAACACCAACATCTAGGGGGATGGGTAATCCCAGATGATTCTCATCTGAGTCAGGCAGTTCTGCTTCATGATAAATTACATTATACAGCACTGTCTTACCTAGAGGCCGGCTTTCCTACCTTCTCAGGTTCAGAACCTACAATATTCCTATTCAAAAAGCTTTGGGCGTTCCTTAGTGGAAGCTTAAGGCTGTCGGGTTTTCTTCTGAAAACCCCTATATGGCGCAATCCCACTTATGCAGAATTAGATAAATCGGAGAGCTTTCAAACATGGGAGACACTGGGTGTTCGGTACATGTCTCAATTATTCCATCAAGATGTATTAAAATAATTTTCAGAGCTGCAGTCGAAATTTGAGATGCCACAACATTGGTTTTACAAATATCTGCAACTACGACATGCACTGCAAGCTAAACAGCAGCAGTCTCACCTAGTGTTGTCTAAACACCAGCTCCTAAATACTGTATTTACTGAACCTAGCAAAAAAGGAATGATCTCGCTAATTTACTCTACTCTGTCAACAACAATATAAAACTCGTCCACCTTACTGTGCAGGTGATGTTGAGAACGGGACTTGTGTGCTATTGATGATGAGACAGGGGAGACGTGTCAACTTTTTCTATTGCACAGGGTCAATTGGACTTCATTGCAGCTTTATCATTGGGAGAGCAGAGACTCGCCTATATGCCCAAAATGTTGTGGCAAAGAGGGAATGCTTATACACTTGATGTGGCGATGTCCTAAACTCTTCCGATACTGGAGGGGAGTGACTGATACCATCTCTAGAGTATATATGATCAAGGTCCCATTGGACCCCGTAGTTTATTTATTAGGAGTAATAGACGAAGAGCTTCCCCCCCTCCCCAGTGAATACTGTTATACAACTACTATACTTTGCCAGAAAACAAATAGCCAGACTTTGACTGTCCTCAAACATCCCCTCTACGAGACATTGGATACAACAGGTTAATCAGACACTTATCTGTGAAGAGTTAACCTAACAGCATAGAAACGCTAACAAAAAATATAGCTTGATTGGGCAGGCATGGCTGGACACCCCTGGAACAGCTGAGTTAATCATGCAAAGACTATTTCAAGTCAGAGTATATCGGACCTAATAGTCCTCCTATTTGGAGGAGGGTATGGAGGTATGTCTTCTTCCAGTTATCCTATGTGAATGAGTTAAAACTTAGTAAGTTATGCTATTGTGCAGGTGTTTGGCAAATTCTTGTCTTCATTTGAAAGTATAATCTTCCATTGTGCATTGGCCCGTCGGCTGTTGTTTTTGCTTTCCTCATTTAAAAAAAAAAAAAAAAGAGATACCAATTCTACTGCTGTTAGATTCTGGTGCCAAGATGTACTCCCACACTGGGTATATGTTCTACTACTGTTGTACACCCATCTATTGTAGAACTTTGATCTAGTGGGTGAAGTGTTTCTTCTGCTTCTGTAAGCACTGTATTCTTCTTTTATATTAGGGTTGCCCCTTGCTGTATGTGTAACCATTTGTTGTATATTTTGTTATTTGACACAATAAACATTTCTTATGATTTTAAAAACAAAAAAAACAAACAAACATTTTGTGGTTACAATGACTGTGGCATATGTTACGGACTACACAATGAGTATGCTCAACCTTTAAGCCCCTCCCACTGGTAAAGCAATGTTGCCACACCCATATAACTGCTCTGTGCTGCACATGCCTCCTAATTTATCTCCATTAGGTGCACACATCTGACTCCTTCACCAGGCAAAAAAAAAAAATATCTGTGGCCCTGACTCTGTATGTCTTTCTCAGGCTATATAAATTCTAGATTTCCTGCACTTCTTTAGGATAAAGGTGATACCCTTGTGTTTTCAAAATTTTTAGTCTGCACCCAGGAAGCATATTTGTACTTTTGGAGGCATATTATTGGACATTTTATTGCACTTGTAGCACCCTCTTAGCATGGGTGGCTTGGCAAATTTAGCATTGGCTCCTTCTGTACTTAAGCAAGTAGTAATTGTTCTGGCCTGTTCAGGATCTTACAGGCTGCGAGTTTGATTGCTTCCCACTGCCTCTGAAAGAAGCTTCCAGAGCTTAGGGTGAGAGATATAAATCAACTAGCCTAAATATTTATTGGGCATTAGTCATTCCCTGGAGAGGAAGTGTCCGGTAGGGGGCTGGAATAAGGATAAATAGTCTGATACACTACAGAGCAGGATTCTTTCTCCTCACTGTTCTCAGGAAGGAACAGGGCCAAGTGCTTAGGCAGCCCATTGACTATACAACTGCTCTAGAGGCCTCAGAGGTGCCAGGACTGAGAAATTGAATGGACTTTGCTCAGAGGTGATTGCAGAACCATGCCACAAGGAAACTGGTCTTGAGAGGTGCTGTCTCATTCACTGAACCATTTCCGGAGAAAGCTGAAAGGAGGCAGCTTTCCTGGGGGCATGTGAGTAGTGACGTTAAATTGACCCCTGCAACTTGGTCCCTAAAGCTGCACTGGGTACCAGTAGTTGTGCATAGGTGCAAGGTAACCAGATGTCCAAGGACTTGCCTCATGGTCTTTAACTGTGGGGCCTTGGGCTGTTCACTAATTACTAACTACTAAGCGTCTAAAAGTACTCCAAGTCCATGTTCCCTTTACCCTTTTGGAGTTCTTCAAGCAATAAACTTTAAAAAGATATCCCCTAGATATCCCTGTTTTTGGAGCCAGTGTGGATGGACTGTTGCTAGTGTGGACTGGCAGTCTCTGTACTTATTGGAGAAGAACGGCTTAAAATCATCGGCCCTTATGGGGGTAACGTTGACACTTTATTCTGTTTTTTGAATCCATGTATTTAGTTATTTAATTTAGGTAAATTTGTAACATATACTATTTTATACATTGTTATATTTGTACTATCATAGGTTAAAGCGGAGTTTCGGCCTCAAATACCTTTTTTAACTAAAAATACCCCTATAATACTAATCCATCGCCCTTTACAGAACCACTATTTTCATACTTACAACGTGTACAGTATTGGATTTTAGTCAAAATCTTACTTTTAAAAACGCTGTCTGGGCACGGCCATCTTAGTCGTGGGCATCTGAAGCCACAGTGTAATCTGCTGTGTCCTTCTTCCTGATTTCAGGGAGTGTTCTTGGAGTTCTTCCTGATTCCACCCTCCTGGGAGTGATGACAAACCGCTCCCAGGATGCAATGCAAAGGCGGAAGTGATGTCGGTGGCCGTGGCTACAGAGGGGGGAGAAGGAGGAAGTACAATCAAAAATGCCCCGAAAAAAATTGAAAATGCCCAATTGTTGATCACTCAACAATTATAGCGAGCACTCCAGGAATCTCTAAAGTTGCAAAATAGGCTGGAACTCTGCTTTAATACCATTAGCATGACTTTACTTTTTCCTATACATTTGCACCTAAGATCTGATCAATTTAGCTGCTGGTACAGATTTTTCTGCTCCAAACACGGCGAGTCGAGTTAATGCCAAAAAGCTCAATCTTGGTCTCATATGACCACAGCACTTTTTCCCAGTTACATAGTAGGTGAGGTTGAATAAAGACAATAGTCCATCCAGTTCAACCTGTATAGGTGTGTGTGGCTGTAATCATCTCACATAGCCCTGAATGTTCTGATCCTTGAGATGTACGTCTAAGAGTCTTTTGAAAGCCACCATACTTCCCGCAGAAACCACCTCTTGTGGTAGAGAATTCCACAATCTTGTAGCCCTAACAGTAAAGAACCCCCCACGTTGCCTGAGGTTAAAACGCTTCTCCTCTAATCGCATTGTATGTCCTCGAGTCCTCATGCAATCCCTTCGACTGAATAGCTGTTTTTCTATGCCGAGGTCCCCATTGAGATATTTATAAATTGCTATCATGTCCCCCCTCAGACGTCTCTTCTCCACGGAGAATAAATCAAGCGATTGCAGACCCTCTTCATAATTAAGGTCCTCTAATCCCCTAATCAGTTTAGTTGCCCTTCTCTGGACTCTCTCCAGCTCCAACACATCCCTCCTGAGGACTGGCGACCAGAACTGGACAGAGTACTCCAGATGCGGTCGGACCAGAGTTTTATTAAGTGGAAGGATTATAGTCTTATCTCTGGAATACATACCTTTCTTTATGCATGCTAATATTCTGCTGGCTTTGGCAGCTGCCGCTTGACATTGCATGCTATTGCTTAATCTATCATCAACCAAGACTCCCAGATCTTTCTCCATTTTTGATTCCCCCAAGGGTTCCCCCCTAACGTGTATTGTGCTTTTATGTTTTTAGTCCCCAAGTGCAAAACCTTACACTTCTCCACATTAAACCTCATTTGCCATGTCGTTGCCCACTCCGTTATTTTGTCCAGGGCATTCTGTAGGATATCTGCTTCATGCTGAGCAGTTATTGCCCTGCCCAATTTTGTGTCATCTGCAAAAATTGATATAGAACTACTAATCCCGTCCTCAATGCTGTTTATGAATAAATTGAACAAGGTTGGTCCCAGGACTGAGCCTTGGGGGACCCCGCTTACCACCTCAGACCAGTCTGAGTATGCGCTGTTTATTACCACCCTTTGGACACGCCCTTTTAGCCAGTTCCGTATCCAAGAGCAAACCCTGCTGTCGATACCTGCAGACCTTATTTTGTAGATTAAGCGCTTGTGGGGAACTGTATCAAACGCCTTAGCGAAATCCAGGTACACCACATCCACTGGTCTGCCCCTATCTAGCTCACAGCTCTCCTCCTCGTAGAATGAGATTGGTTTGACAAGAACGCCCATTTGTAAACCCGTGCTGATTACTGCTGATGATCTTGTTGTCTTTAGCAAACTCTACGATATAGTCCCTTATCATCCCCTCCAGAAGTTTACATACTATCGATGTCAAACTGACAGGCCTATAATTTCCCGGGATATGCCTCTGCCCCTTTTTGAATATCGGAATCACGTTAGCTTTCCTCCAATCCCCTGGTACATCTCCTGTCCTAATACTGTCAGCAAAGATCAGGAACAGTGGTCTAGATATAACCTTACTGAGTTCTTTGAGAACTCTCGGATGTACACCATCCGGGCCTGGTGATTTGTTTGTGTTAAGTTTATCCAGCCTTTCCCTGATTACAACCTCTGTTAGCCATAATGGCAATTCCTGTGTATTACTACTAACCATACAGTCATGGTCAGTGTACCCCTCCTTTTCCTGTGTAAAGACTGATGAGAAAAAAGCATTCAGCACGGTTGCCTTTTTAGTGTCCTCTGTAACCATCCTCCCATCATCGTTAATTATGTGTGCAATATGCTCTGCCCTAGCTTTTTTGCTGTTGATATATTTAAAGAATTTCTTTGGTTTTTTTTTACTATCCTCCGCTATTTGTCTCTCAAAGTTGATTTTAGCCATTTTGATTTCGTATTTACTTTTCTTATTTGCCTCCTTGTATTGCTTGAAAGCCGATACTGTACCCTCTGATTTATATTTCTTGAAGGCCATTTTTTTTCACTGCATATCAGAACTGATTGGCTAAATGAAGATGCAGATTGACTTCTAACTAATTTGTGAACATAGGTTATTTGTTTCAGGTACACCTGCCCCCTACTGCTTTTGTGCATTTATTTCAAGAGATACTTAAACCTGTATTTTAGTGTAGTTGTGCGGCTCAATCACACTATGCTGGGGGGAAGCAGTTAATCTTTTAAGACTAATTACATAAAATCTCATATAATTACAGTTTAGCTTTTCAATTACGCACAAACAATTACACACGACTGATTGAAATGCTAGAGGAAAACATCACTGAACCAGGTGCTATATTAGGAATCATGCATCCTATGAGATAACATTGATCATGTAATTGTCTGCTGTTCTATTTCAGCACAATAAAAAGTGAACAGCCAGTTCAGATTAGATAATATAAGGATCTTCTTATACATGTTTTTGTCCAAGATTCACACACTTTAACTCCTTTACGACCGCCCGCCACAGATATACTGTGGCAGGCAGCCGCTCCTGCGCGAATCGTCGTACATGTACGACGCTCGTCTTCGGAAGTCTAGGAGGCGAGTGCGCGCCGCCAGTGGTGCGCTCCCACCCCTGCTTGTCATCAGGGAAGCCGGTGCGTGTGTCAGGCGACTCCGGCACCCGCGATCATTTCCTGCTAATAGAGAAGGACGGTCGGCTGTTGTAAACACAGCTGACCGTCCTTCTCCCTGGGATGATCACAGAGCTCATGTGATCCTTCTATATAGGATCACATGTCTCTATGGTCATCTCAGAAGTCCAACCCCCCACAGTTAGAATCACTCCCCTAGGGTCACGTTTAACGCCTTGATCACCCATAGTGTTAACCCCTTCCCTGCCAATGGCATTATTACAGTAACAGTGCATATTTTTAGCACTGATTACTGTAGTAATGTCACTGGTCACCCCAAAAGTGTCAAAAATGTCAGTTAGGGGACGGATCTGTCTGCCGCAATGTCGCAGTCCGGCAAAAAATCGCATATCGCCGCCATTCCTAGTAAAAAAAACAAAAAAAAAAAACAATAAAAATTACATAAATCTTTCCCGTAGTTATTAGACACAAAAACTTTTGTGCAAACCAAACAAAATACGCTTATTGTGATTTTATTTTACCAAAAATATGTAGCAGAAAACAAACTGGCCTATTTTTTTAAATTTTGTTTTGGGAATGTCATATAGCAGAATGTGAAAAATATTGTTTTTTTTTTTCAAAATTGTTGCTCTTTTTTTGTTTATAGCGCAAAATATAAAAATTACACAAGTGATCAAATACCACCAAAATAAAGCTCTTTTTGTGGGGAAAAAAAGGACATAAATTTTGTTTGGGTATAGCGTCGCGCGACTGCGCAATTGTCCGTTAAAGTAACGCAGTGCGGAATCGCAAAATAGGACCTGGTCAGGAAGTGGTTAAAGTCGGCCATACAGCGGATCAAAATTCAGCCTATCCAGCAGGGACTGGCTGAATTTCAATCCATGTATGGGCAGGTAGGTTGTACACAAGTTGATCTTCCTCTGTCACAATACAATAGCTCAGCGGGGAGTATTCCTCCATCCACCTCGAATGTGTGAATGGAGAAATCGGGTCAGTTTTTTCTTTCAACCCGCTGGTATAAAAAAAAAAAAAGATCCATCTTTGAGCTGCCTAAGTTGATTAAATGGGAAAAATGTGTTAATCTTGGGTAAAAGTGGTGTGAAAAAATGTATAAAGAGAACCCATAGTATACTTTAAATATTTTTACATTTAATATGCAATGGAAGCTCAATGCTCATACATGCAGCTTATAGATTAACAAAATGCTGCTAGATATGCTCCTAAATATGAGAAGAAAGTGGCCTGGCCTGAACAGGATGTGTTTAAGTGCTCATCTATAATTCCAATGTCAGAGGGTCATCAGATAATGCTTACCCGATTCTCCTAATAATTTTTTGTGATCATAAAGCACCTGCAGACAGTATATGATGGCCTGTTTTACATGCATGAATCAAACAGTGAAAAATGTCATGTGTAGTTTGACGGAGCTATATAAGTTCTCTCCTCCTTGCTTTTAACATACCTATTCTAAATGGAGTTGAATAGTTACTTGCCTGAGTCGTGTGGAGTAGGTCGGGAGTAAGCTGTAACTGCTCTTGGGAATATACCTAGAGCACAGGTGTCAAACACAAGGCCCACAGGCTGAATGCGGCCTCCTAGGCCATTTCAGGGGGCCCTCGCATCCTCCTCGTCTCTGCCCTCACCTTGTCTCTGTAGATGGCAGCAGAGAGGACACAACTCCTTTGCAAGATCATGCACTCCTCTGTGCAGCTGCAGGAAAGGCTCATGTTTGATCACGCCCTCCTTCTCAGCAGTCTGTAGCAGAGGAGGGCAGAACTTCTACAGATCCTGCACCGCTCTGTGCAGCCGCAACACCACCTTGCCTTTGCCTCTCCTGGTTCCAGCATTCAGCAGACTCTGGAAGCTGACTTCAGCCCTCCTCTGGTTCTCCTCCAGAACCTGCACTTCTTCCCAAATCCACCCGCAACTTCTTCCTGGCAGCAGCACAAGGTAAGGGGGTGCATTGTGATGTAGGGAAGGGTGGGTGACTCGACTTCTGATGGTGGGGGGGGGCTGGTTCTTGACATCTCATGTAAGGGTGTAAGGGGGCGTAGGGTGCTCTGGACATTTAATCCTACAGATATAACCAGCAATTTGAGGGCAACCATAATGCTGATACGGCCCGCGATGAAATGGAGTTTGACAACCCTGCCTTAGAGCATTGTTGTCAGGGACACAGCAGTACTGGCATTTCTGCCAGTACTAGTCATGGACGCTCCTGGCTCAATCGACACAGCCCTCTGCTGGCCCATCAGGGAAATGGCCATAGGAGAACTGGCAACATTGCCAGTAATAGCAATGGTCGTTCCTGCCTCAATTGACACTGCCCTCTGCTAGCCTATAAAAGGTTGCCATAGGAGCAGACTCATTGCTGGATTATCTCTCAGCTTCCTGTGTTCCTGTTTGGACTTCTTGTTGTGACCCGGCTTGTTTCTGAACCATCTGATCTCCTCCTGGTGTTAACCCTCGGCTTGCCTCTCGGACTTTGCTCTTGCTACTACCTGCCTGTTTTCCCAGTGTATGACCCCGGCTTGCCTACGGACTCTGTTTCTGCCTGCTCACCTGTGTATGACCCCGGCTCGTCCCTGTTCTTCTACTACAGTGGTTCTCAATTCCGGTCCTCGGGACCCACTAACAGGCCAGATTTTAAGTATTACCTTGGGGGATGCAGACTAGAATACTGCAATCACTGAGCAGCAAATGAGATCACCTGTGATGTAATTTAGTTATCTTGCAAACCTGGCCTGTTGGTGGGTCCCGAGGACCGGAGTTGAGAACCACTGTTCTACTATATACCTTGCTCTTGGACTGATCACCGGTGTTTGACCCTCGGCCTGGCTTTTACTACTCCTCTAGTTGCCTGCCTTACCCAGAGTTCCTGAAATCATCTGGTGCTCACCACAGGCGACCTGTGCTACTTGGGACACTTCACCTCCTGTACCACTTCCAGGGGTGACTGAGCTGCAAGGGAAGCCCTCTCTGCACTTCGGCCTCCATCCAGATTGTGACAGTATAATCTAGCCATGTCTGAGGCCGACAGAGGTGCTTCCCCGCTCGAGTCGCTATGTCAACATGTCGCCACCCTGACCCAAGCAGTCCAGAGGCTTCAAGATGGCTACTTCCAGTTAGGCCATCTGAAGCATTTAACAACTTCTCCTTCTCCTGCTGATCCCAGCCAGCTCTCTGCCAGCTCCGCTTCTGCCTCCTCACAACAAGAGCACCCCACAAAAGAAATTCAGGTCCTTTAAAAATGCCTGCCTGCTGTACTTGGCCCTCCAGCCTAGGACCTTTTCCTCTGAGACTGTGAAAGTGGGGTTCATAATCTCCCTACTATCTGAGGAACCCCAAACTTGGGCCCATAACCTTCTGGAACAAAAGAGTCCCACTCTGAATTCGGTGAACTCCTTCTTTGAGGCTATGGCTCAGCTTTATGAGGACCCCCAGCGTGCCGCTACTGCCGAATCAGCCTTGCATGCTTTACAACAGGGGAAACGACCAGCAGAGGACTATACTCTTGACTTTTCGCAGGTGGGCCGCAGACACTGATTGGAATGAGGCGGCTCTCAAATATCAATACCGCCATGGATTGTCCGAAATCCTCAAGGATGAACTGGCTCGTGTCGATACCCCTGCTTCTCTCGAGGGTCTTATTCAACTAGCTATTCAATTGGACAGACGTCTGAGAGAACGACGTTCCGAACGTTACCAAGGCTCCCGACCCACCTTGGTATTGCCTAAGGTTCCTTCAGCTACTGCACCTCCTACTGGGTCACCTGCTACCTTGAGCACGGATGGGGAACCCATGCAGATTGGCTTGATTCGCTCCTCCTTGACTCCTGAGGAAAGACAACGCCGCCGGCAGGCCAACCTCTGCCTCTACTGCGGTGGGACCGCCCATTTTCTGTGCAACTGCCCTGTAAGACCCAGTAAGTCTTACCTACGAAGCTCTCCAAACTGTCAAGTCTCTGAGCCTTCCTCCTCTCACCTTGTTCTCCCTGTCTCCCTACAGGTGGCGGAAGGGAAGGTTCGGCTCCTGGCGATCATTGATTCCGGGGTGTGCAGCTGTTTCATGGACTTTGCTTTGGCTAAGAGACTGGGTATCTCTTTGCAGCCGAGGAAACAAAGACTTGAGGTCCACTTAGCCGATGGTTCCCTGCCCAGCTCCGGTCCGGTTACCTGGGAGACCTGTCCTATTCTAACTACATCGGACTCTGGCCATCAAGAGTTTGTTCGTTTCGATGTAATATCTTCACCCATGTTCCCCATCATCCTAGGACTCCCTTGGCTGCAGGCCCACAACCCTCAGATTAATTGGGTCAAGAAGGAGATCCTCTTCACTTCTGAGTATTGCCAGAATCACTGTCGCCCTCCCGGGCCTCATAGTTCTTCTACCTGCTTGGTGGTTCAACCAGCACCTGACACCCTTTCCAGCATCCCTGCAGCCTATCGGGAGTTCATGGACGTTTTTGATAATAAGAAAGCCGAGGTCCTTCCCCCTCACCGCTCCTACGATTGTCCCATTGAATTACTCCCTGGAGCTGAGATCCCGTTTGGGAGGATATTCCCTTTATCCGAGAACGAACTTGAAGTCCTCAGAGTCTATATCAATGAGAACTTGGAGAAGGGGTTCATCCGTCCCTCCTCCTCTCCTGCTGGGGCTGGCATATTCTTTGTGGAGAAAAAAGATGGCTCTTTAAGACCCTGTGTGGACTACCGAGAACTCAACAAGATTACCGTTAAGAACCGGTACTCTCTTCCCCTTATTCCTGAACTTGTTCAGCGCTTCCGGTGTGCCCGAATTTTCACCAAACTTGATCTTCGAGGAGCTTATAACCTAGTCCGTATCCGAGTGGGAGACAGCGTTCGGAACTAGATTTGGCAACTTCGAGTACTTGGTCATGCCTTTTGGGCTGTGCAACGCTCCAGCGACTTTTCAACATCTCGTGAACGACATCTTCTGAGAATTCCTGGACAACTTTCTGATTGTTTATCTAGATGACATCCTCATCTTTTCTGCCACCCTTGAGCTCCATCGGGCTCATGTTAAAAGAGTGCTTGCCACCCTCAGGAAGTATGGACTCTATGTAAAGGCAGAAAGTGCGACTTTGAGAAGGATTCCATTCAGTTCTTAGGACTGATTATCTCCACCAATGGAATCTCCATGGATCCTCAGAAAGTAAAATCTATTTTAGATTGGCCAGCCCCTTCCGACATAAAAGGTGTCCAACGGTTTGTAGGCTTTGCCAATTTTTACAGAAGGTTCGTGAAAGGTTTCTCCACGATCATCTCACCCATCACCCAGCTGACCCGCCAGCAGGTTCGATTCCGCTGGTCACCGGAGGCCCAAGCAGCATTTGACGAACTAAAAAGACTATTTATCTCAGCACCTATCCTTCAGCACCCGGATCCGGCTCTGCCCTATATATTAGAAGTTGACGCTTCAGAAATTGCTACTGGGGCAATCCTGTCCCAACATCAAGGCCCCAAGGCGCTCCTTCACCCCGTGGCCTTTTCCTCCCGGAAAATGACTCCTCCAGAGAGGAACTACGATGTAGGTGATCGTGAACTTTTGGCTATAAAATGTGCCTTAGAGGAGTGGAGATATCTGCTGGAAGGGGCCGCCCATCCCATCATGATTTTCACTGACCACAGGAACTTAGAATACCTCAGAACAGCTAAACGTCTAAGACCTCGATAAGCCCGGTGGGCTCTGTTCTTTTCAAGGTTCAACTTCCACATCACCTACAGGCCCGGGTCTAAGAATGGAAAAGCAGATGCTCAGTTTCTCGGATGTTTCCTGACAACCCAGAGATGGTTGAACCCAATACCATTCTCTCTGCTCAAATTTTTTTTTTTTGCTTATCCAGCCTGACCTGAAGACCGCGATTAAGAAGGCCTCTGCTCAAAGTGCAGAACCAGTAACTCCCCCCTTAAGCAGACAAGATGGATTCTTGTGGCATCAAGACAAAATTTTTGTTCCCCCTCAAGTAAGACTTCAGGTCTTAAAAAGCTTTCATGACCACAAGCTTGCCGGTCACTTCGGGGTACGGAAGACCCTCAAACTGGTCCAATGCCTCTTCTGGTGGCCCAGCCTGAATCAGGACTGCAAGGCTTATGTTGGTTCCTGTGTCACTTGCCAACGTAGCAAGGGGTCCAAAACCAAGTCTTGGGGCCTACTGAGACCTCTACCCATTCCTGAACAACCCTGGAAGAAGCTCTCCATGGACTTAATCGTGGATCTACCACCCTCAGAAGGGTTCACCACTATTCTGGTGGTAGTTGATCGTCTTTCAAAGATGGACCACTTTTTACCCATTATTGGTAACACCCTCTGCTCTAGATACTGCCAACGTGTTCATTAGAGAGATACTTAGGTTACACGGGCTTCCGGACAATATCATATCAGACAGAGGTGTACAATTCCCCTCTAGATTCTGGAGGGAGCTATGTAAATCCTTATCCATTGAAATAAGTCTGTCATTGGCTTACCATCCACAGAGTAATGGGCAAACCGAAAGAACGAACCAAACTTTGGAGCAATATCTATGTTTTTGCACAGGTTCCCAGGATAATCGGGTTTCTCTCCTTCCTTGCACAGAATTTGTGTACAATTCTCTACACTCAGCAACCAATCAAACCCCATTCTGGGCAAATTACGGGTTCCATCCCTCTTTCTTGCCTAATGTCATTCCTGAAACATCAGTCCCTGCAGTCCAGGATCGAGTAAGTTCCATCCAGGCCAACTACCAGTTACTGCAGGATGCCATACTCAAGGCCCAAAAGGACTATAAAAGATTCTATGATCTGAAGAGGAAAGGAAATCCTGATTACAAGATTGGAGATAAGGTATGGCTTTCTTCTATGAATTTGAAACTGTCTTGTCCTTCTAGGAAACTTGGGCCCAGATTTATCGGCCCTTTTGAAATCAAGAGGGTGATTAATCCTGTGGCTTTTGAACTGGCTCTGCCCAGTTCCTACAAGATACACCCAGTGTTCCATACCTCTCTACTTAAACCAGTTGTACAGAGCCCGTTCCCTGGAAGAGAGGAGCTACCTCTACCACCGGTTTCAGTGGAAGTTGAAACCAAGTTTGAGGTCGAATCCATCTTGGATTGCAGGAAAAGGGGTAGACAGACTCAGTACTTAATTAAGTGGAAGGGGTATCCCCCTGAAGATAATTCATGGGAACCCATGAGCAATATCCATGCCCCAAGGCTTATCCGAGAATTCCATAGAAGGTTTCCTGAAAGTCGGGCCCGTCTGGGCATCCGGAGGCTGCCCCTTGGGGGGGGGGGGCACTGTCAGGGACACAGCCGTACTGGCATTTCTGCCAGTACTAGTCATGGACGCTCCTGGCTCAATCGACACAGCCCTCTGCTGGCCCGTCAGGGAAATGGCCATAGGAGAACTGGCAACATTGCCAGTAAGAGCAAAGGTCATTCCTGCCTCAATTGGCACTGCCCTCTGCTGGCCTATAAAAGGTGGCCATAGGAGCAGACTCATTGCTGGATTATCTCTCAGCTTCCTGTGTTCCTGTGCTTCCTGTTTGGACTTCCTGTTGTGACCCGGCTTGTTTCTGAACCATCTGATCTCCTCCTGGTGTTTGACCCTCGGCTTGCCTCTCGGACTTTGCTCTTGCTACTACCTGCCTGTTTTCCCAGTGTATGACCCCGGCTTGCCTAAGGACTCTGTTTCTGCCTGCTCACCTGTGTATGACCCCGGTTCGTCCCTGTTCTGCTACTTACCTTGCTCTTGGACTGATCACTGGTGTTTGACCCTCGGCCTGGCTTTTACTACTCCTCTTGTTGCCTGCCTTACCCAGAGTTCCTGAAATCATCTGGTGCTCACCACAGGCGACCAGTGCTACATGGGACGCTTCACCTGCTGTACCACTTCCAGGGGTGACTCGCACTGAGCTGCAAGGGAAGCCTTCTCTGCACTTCGGCCTCCATCCAGATTGTGACAATTGTTCTTTCTGATCCCTTGTGGATCAGTGGTTCTGGTAAGCATATTTATATCGGTATAACCTCGCGCTTATGGTATAGTGAAAAAAATATATAGAATGTGTCTGTGGATTAAATAGCTGCTTGCTGCAAGTTAAAGTGCTAGTGCCTTTATATAGTTTGGTTTATTATGGTTCTGGTAAGCAGCTGGTCTGTATATGTGAGCACCAAGGTGGAGGAGTGTTGAGTCCCCCCCCTAGTGGACACAACCATATTCAGAATGGAGCACCTTTTTCTTTCTTTTTGCATGAAAAAGGACAGAGTTTGGACTTTGATTATGTTTTAGAAAACGTTTTTCAGTTTGATTTTTGTCTACATATATCAGTAGTCATTAAATGGCGGCCAGCGGCTTGAGAACGGACCGCACGATGCTTCCGCCCGGGCCGTCAGGCCGCCACCTACAAGCAGTCATTGGTTTGCTTGGACTGCAGGTGTCCTAGCAACCAGTGATGTCCCGAGTGTGGGCCCTGCCCCTCTGCTTCTTACTGCGGCCCCCGGTGTACAGCTTCACTCCCAGCCGGGCCGCGAGTTGGGGCATGACGTCGTGTGTCCCCCTGCTGCTCGCGGCTCAGGATATATCATATTTATCTCCTGACACCTGCCCCAAAGGTATGTGGGCACATTTTAAAAAGTATTGCTGATGAGAATAATTGTTAACCGGTTGCCGACCGCCGCACGACTATATACTGCGGCGGTCAGCCCCGGCCAGGCAGAGTGACGTATCGGTACGTCACTCGCCTGTCACTGACTTGCGAGCCTATCGCGGGCGGGCGCGCGCCCGCCGCGGCTCGTTCACAGGCAAGTCAGTGCGTGTGACCGGCGGACTCGATGTCCGCCAGTCACACTGCGATCGCTCCTGTGAAGGGAGAAAGACAGAGCAGCTTGTGTAAACAAGCTGCCTGTCAGTTCTCCCTGTGTAAAAGTGAAGATCTGTCCGTTCTACTATGTAGAACGGTTGATCTTTGCTTTTACACCAATAGGAATGTCCCTACACAGTTAGAATCACGCCCCTAGGACACACTTAACCCCTCCCTGTCCAATAAAGTTAACCCCTTTCCTGCCAGTGTCATTTTTGCAGTAACAGTGCATATGTATAGCACTGATTACTGCAGTAATGTCACTGGTAACCCCAAAAGTGTCAAAAATGTCAGTAAAGGGTCCGATCTGTCCGCCGCAATGTCGCAGTACCGAAAAAAAAATCGCAGATCGCCGCCATTACGCGTTAAAAAAAAAAACACCAAAAATGACAAAAATCTTTCCCTTTGTTAGTAAACGCGATAACTTTTGCGCAAACCAATCAAAATACGCTTTTTGCGATTTTTTTTACCAAACATAGGTAGCATAAAACAAATTGGCCGAAAAATGTTACAAAATTTTGATTTTTACTTTTTTTTTTTGGGGAATTTCATATAAAAAAATGTGAAAAATATTGTTTTTTTTGCAAAATTTACGCTCTTTTTTTGTTTATAGCGCGTGATCAAAAAATCGCACAGGTGATCAAATACCACCAAAAGAAAGCTCTGTTTGTGGGAAAAAAAGGACGTCAAATTCGTTTAGGTACAGCGTCGCACGACCGCGCATTTGTCCGTTAAAGTCACGCAGTAAAAAAGCGCAAAAAAACCCCTGGTCCTTTAGCAGCCAAATCCTCCGGGGCTTAAGTGGTTCAAGTGCACACTGTTAGGCATATTTTGTTAAGGGGCACATTTTGTTTTGCCCATCAGAGTGCCCCATAAAATAAAATGTACTCATCACAGTGCCCCTTAACATAAAAGTGCCCATCAGCATGCTACTTATTTTATGTTAAGGATCACGTAATGGGCACATTTTATGTTAAGAGCAACACTGATGGGCACATTTTGTTGTGCCCATCAGCGTACCCCTTAACATAAAATGTGCCCATCAGAGTGCCCCCCAACATAAAATGTGCCCATCAACGTGCTCCTTATTTTATGTTAAGGATCACGCTGATGGGCAAATTTTATGCTAAGGGGCACGCTGATGGGCATATTTTATGTTAAGGGTCACGCTGATGGGCATATTTTATGTTAAGGGCACTCTAATGGGCATATTTTATGTTAATAGCAACACTGATGCACACATTTTGTTTTGCCCATCAGCGTGCCCCTAACATAAAATGTGCCCATCAGAGTGCCCCCTAACATAAAATGTGCACATCAGCGTGCCCCTTATTTTATGTTAAGAATCACGCTGATGGGCAAATTTATGCTGTGGGACACACTGATGGGCACATTTATGCTATCGAGGCACACTGATGTGCATATTTTATGTTAAGGGGAACTCTGAAGGGCACAATTTATGTTAAGGGGATAACTGATGTAAGTGGGCACTCTAATGGGAATGCCTGATGTAAGATGGCACTGTGATGGGGACATCTGATGTAAAGGAGTACTGTCATGGGGACACCTGCTGTAAGGGGGCACTCTGACGGGAATGCCTGACGTTAGGTGGCACTGTGATGGGGACACCTGATGTAAAGAAGCACTGTGATGGGGACACCTGATGTAAGGGGGCACTCTGACGGGAATGCCTGACGTAAGGTGGCACTGTGATGGGGACACCTGATGTAAAGAAGTACTGTGATGGGCAGAAACTTTAGCGACCGGACCTCCTTGAATTTTAATTCATTACCCCTGACATATATCATCTCTATCAGAGAGTGTCACATGTTGATTTTGCACTTGGCAGTTTATATTATTGCTTTGTAAGATGAAGTATATGGCACTTTTTTCATGTTTCATTAATTTATTCTATATCACAGTTTTTTTATTATGGTTTAATACTGTACTAGATCACTGAGTATTGTTTCATGTTTTGCACATATTTCATACATGATTTTTATGTCATAAGGTGAATTGTTTGGGGACAATTTATTTAGTATCGCTATAGTAGCGTATTCACTACCCCAGGTGCAGCAGTCCATGTAAACCAGCCAAGCAAACCTACCGCCCCCCCATCCTTCTCAAATTCTCCAAAATCTGCCTGCCTTTCACTACAGATTTGACCCTGACTATTATGAACCTTGCCTGCCTTGTACGTAGGCTGTCATTTAACTGCTCTTCCTGTCTGCCCAACGCACGTACTGGTTTGCTGTGCTCAGTTCGCGTCTGCCCCAGCGTAATGGCCAGACACTTTATTATTGTGTATAAGACCTGGGGGCAACTGAGTATCGGTAGGCCTGCTTGTCTTATGGGAAAGGGGGCTGCTATAGGTGAACACAGAAGCTAGCTATAGTTTCTGACCACCTGCATTAGGGGTACGCATGACAGGTACACCTTGTACACAGGCTTTGAAAAGGGAATTTTAAACAATAGATCTTAGAAAAAAAATCACAATACCTGAAGTTTGTCCCTTGATGGTACTTAAACCAGCTGTTAGTCCAGACCAGCTTGTCAAATGACCAGCATCCTACCAATTTCCTGGGATGACATTTCCTTGTCTTGCACCAGCCAAAGTAAACCTTCCATGTGTGATGGTAGAACATATGTGATGTAGACTTACTAGCATTCAGAAACAAAAGAGTAAAAAAAGACCTGTATCTTTTAGGACCTGGGTTTCAGAAAGCCATCAAAGCTAGTGACTGTGAAGCAGGTTGTTAAACTGGACTATAGGACAAAATATCCTGGCAATCTGGAAGAACCCATGGGGTGTACACTAGGAACCTGATGAGGTTGGAGTACCCTGTTGTTCTGGGCCAGTTTGGTGCAATGCGAATCACCAGAACGCCCTGCATTTTGATCCTGATAAACAGACAATGAAAAGTCTTAGAAAGGCGTAAATCAGGTTTTCTGAACTGATTCAGGTTGTACCGATCTCACTGAGCCACCAGGGCATCACTGCTTCTGAAAGAGGATCACTGCACTTGGAGATAAAACCTGGCCAGTTTATTGTTGAACACAGAGGTCGGAAAGTATGCATCTGATATCCCTGACCTAAGACACAAGTCCTGGAAAACCTCTATCAATGAGACCATTCCCTAGAGCCCACCTGTTGACTGTTGAGATAATCTACTTGCCAACTATCTATGCATGGAATCTTTTTACATTGGTGATGTTCAGACCAGTGTTTTAACCAGAAGGTCCGCTACATATTAACAGACAGGAGAATTATTATAGAAATGAGATGGGAAATGTAAACTAACTTGTTGACACAAAAGTGCAGTGCTGCAGGCATTACCTAAAAATGCAGCATAACTGACTGTTTAGTAAGCATAAAATTGGGTTCCTAAGCTATTTCTATAGACCACACCCCTGGGGTCTAGCAATAGCAGGTCAAAGGACAGGGCCCGCTAAGGGGAAAAAAAAAAAAAAGACTTTGAAAGGGTTTCCAGATGCTTGTTAACTTAATCTTACCAGAATGTCCTCAGCAGGAACGGTCAGTCTTGTTTAGGCAAGGAGTGCCTGGGTCTACAACAGAAACAGTCCTTTATTGGTGATAAAGTCACACGGCTATTTGTCAAAATCTTCTGAGCTGGGTTTGTGCTGTGCATTTTCCATTTAAACACATGAAGAGCTCATACTGTCTGCACTGGAAAAGCAGTTGGGAAAACTCAAATCAAATATCTCAAAAGATCAGGAAGTAGAAGACTGATGGGGGGGGGGGGGGGGTGTAACTGCATCCCCAAGGGTGCAGTTATCCTTTAATTTCAATAAACCCAAAACTATTACACATGTCTACTGCATTCTAAACATAATACCTTCATTATTATTTGTTTTCCATAGGAGTATAAAAACCTGTTTTTCCCAGACCTTCTTGCCTGTAGCGTCTTGCCATCCATACTTTGGCACAAAGCAGGAAGTGAATGGCTTGCCCAGTCACTAATAAAAGAGCATGCAGTCTAGTTTGCCCACATGACTGTTTGTAGGCATATACTCATTGTTCAGTGGCAAGCCCCTCCCTCTCTATTCCTCCATGGCAAGGTAATACCAGTCATATGTGGGGTGAATTTAACATGACTGATTGATGAAGGCGTCACCTCCCTGTTAGTTGCCCATATAAACACACAATATACAAAGGCTGGAGGGGAGTGTCTACTGCTGTGATTGGCAGCATCCCCTCCAAATATTTCCACCTGTTTTTATATTATGATTTCGATTGAGGGTTAAAACACTTTATTCATAGACATCCATACCCAATCAGCTTCTAACTTCAGCTTTTTTTAATTAGGTTTTGAAACAAACAAACTGGAAGCGGATTGGTTTCTCTTCAGAGCTGCGCCAGATTTTGCACTCTCCAGTTTCAGTAAATCAAGCAATATGTGTAGTTAGGGTGATAAGAGAGAGAATCCTTAGCAGTTAGGACAACATACTGGCACCACATTCCTGTGCATGGGTGTGTTTACACCCATGTGATCCAGTTCAGGCAAATGCACTGCATTTTGCGACCTGCTTTTGGGAGTAATAATGCCTAAACAGAAGTTCCAACCATTCTATTTGTTTGTTTTCCTGTCCAAAGAAGTGACAGAAAATCTCCCCAGTGAGAACAGCAAATAAAAGCTCAACAGATATTCTATCACTTCCCGATTCTAGGAATGTTTGTTCGACTTGATAATCGTAAGTGGGGTCAAATCAATGTTCGTTTTCTACCATAGTCATGGGAAAATTGGAAGGAGCAGGATGAAACATTTTCCTTGAATGAATTAATTTTTGGACACTGCATGTGGTTTTCGTTTGGGAATTTCATTAATTTTAAAATCGAATTCGAAAAGCAAGGAATATTTTCGGACAACATTCATCCATTCATAAATATACAAAAAAAATTTGTACGAATGTTCATATGCATATTCACATCCTAAAAACCTACTAGTGTATGGCCAGCAATACTCTCTGTCCACACATACACACCAAGGTTTGCCTGCAATTGGGCCTTAGCCCTCGTTCACATTGGAGCAACTTGTTATGCAATTTGACATGTCAAATCACATGACAAGTCGCACCCTATTGTCGGCAATTGCCATGTTCAAATTGATGTGACGCCCAACTTTGCGGTGCAACATCGATTTGAAAAAGTAGTTCCTGCACTACTTTTGGCGATTTCGGGTGCGACTTGCATAGACATCTGTGCATGAAGCTGCAGAGATGTTTTCAAAGTCGCACTGACATGCGGCTTTGATATCATGCTATTTCAGATGAAGTCACACAATTTCAAAGCCACATTCAATGTGAACAAGGGCTTAAAAGCATAACTGAAGGAGCACTTCCTATACTTTTTATATTTAGGTGCATATGACAGTGAAAGTAAAAAAAAACAAATAAAAAAACAATGATGCCAGTTGTCAAATAAATTTACTTACAAATAAGTTTATATGCGTTCTGAACATGACCAATAAAATTTATTAAACAATATATTTACATAAATATGTACAAATTGTAGGTAAATATTAAAATAGAACATATACAATTATAGAATTTGTTTTCGTTCAAAGTCTTTTTTTTTTTCTTTAAAAATAGGCTCATTTGAGTCTGATGTCTAACAAGATTTAATTTTTTTTTGTTGGTTTTTAAGATTTAAACAAAAAAATAATCTGAGTAAGTTCAGCAGGCTAACATGAATTCTGTTTAAGTGTTAAATAGCGATAAGTCTGGTGCAGTAGACGTGTTGAAGTGTGACGCATGCAATACCTTTTATCCATAAACCTGTACAAGGCCATGATCATGCCTTACTGAACACTGACAAATACAACACATTACAATAAAAAAAAAAAAAAAAAGACAACTTTGGTCCATTAAAACGGCAGACATAGGTTTACACATAAAATATCTATTTTATACAGGCTTTGATCATTAATTACAATACTATATACAAATGCACAAATATATATAGAAAATAAGTTATTTAAAATAAGACAATATTATATCTGTTTGAATTTCACACATCTCTTTAGATTTGATCCATTCAGAGCGTTTCTAATTTATTTTTTTCTTTTTTAGATGCATTACACGTCATCATCTTTCTTGTTATGTAATGGAACATAAACCCTTTAAACGTGGTGTAAGGGTGGGCTGTGTTCCTGCATTGCACGTTTAGGTAGATATCCCTATGGCACTCAATGGATTAGCGCTGAAGTGAGACTATAATGCAATGATGTGCAAAAGTCAGGTACCAAAAGCATCATAGAGAGGTGATGGACAATTCTCTATCATGTGATCTAGAGCTGCTTAACGTTAAGCAGCTTCCTGAGCTGCCAGTTTAAAGTGGAACTCTGATCCCAACAAAAGTGGAATTATATTAGTAAAAGTTGAGGAATCTTTTCCATAGTTAAATATATAATTAATAAATCCTATATGCACATCCTAGACAGCACGATCCTGAAAGGCCAGAAGGCTATGTGCACTTTGTATTTCCTTGAGTTCCTCCTCCTTTTAGAAACTTTTTAGAAGCAGTGCTTCTCCCAAAACTGTGATATTAAGTGAATACGAGCTTATAAAATGCAGCCTTTAGGGGCAGCTATTGAGTTCTACAGCATCATATAGGTGTCAGTTCAAAGTCGTCATTGACCTCCACAAGTGGAACATAAAATTCTTGGATCTCGTAGATACTGACGGATTTGTATGTAGCTGGATCAAGTTCCTGTAGTTTGAGCTGCCACTCTAATCTCTGAACTGCATTCAGAGCTGCTGCTTCATGCTGCTGCCTCATAAGTAAACATGTCTACAGAAAAAGCATAAAAGTGATACAGTTAACCGTGTAACACACAGAGCAACTAGTGATATTTACTGTGCAAAACAAGTGTACAAAAACATACCACAAGAATGTGTCAAAATAATTTGCAAAGCCAATTGCCCAGCTTTCCATTTTACCCACCTCCCTTGCACAATTCTGGGTGTCATAATACAGTGTTTGGAATACATTTTTTCAAATAATGAAAAACTGGATTTTTGTCTTGCCGTAAGATCCTTTTCTCTGATTTTCAGATCTTCTTGACCCTTGGGTTTATGCAGCCCCCTACAGTAGTAGGACACTAGGTGGAAAAAGTTTGACTACACCTATAAGGCAATCCCAGGGGGTATACTTGCACTTCCTGCTATAGGTCTTCAGTTTTGTAATAAGCAGTGTCAGAAGAACATAAAACCCAACTCAATAGAGGGGCGGGTGCTGTGTCCGTCAATAAACATCAAAGAAAAGGATTTTGACAAAAATCCAGTTTTCTCTTTAGTTCGTTGACGGACACAGCAACAGATCTTCTTGACATTTGGGACGTCCCAAAGCAGTGTCAACATGAGGGATGGGAAGAACACAGCAAACAACACACTTCCCAAAGGCAAAACATAGCCAAGCAGGTAAAACAGGAGCTAAACCAGGAACAACTGGAAAGTGGCCAGCGGGCGCTGAAAGAAAATTGCCAGGGCCGAAATATGGCCTTTGATGGTACCCAAGGCCAAATGCTGATCTACACCTCTTTGGAGAAACTCCAAAACACGAGAGACCAAAAAGGAACTGGGGGAGACCAAGCAATGTACGCCCTCCAGACTTGATGATAAATCTTCCTAGAAGTAGATTTTCTAGTTTTTAACAGTGTAGGAATCACTGATTCAGACACCCCTCTATCCTTCAGCACCTGTTTTTTTAACAGCCAAGCCGTTAAAGCCAGTGACTGTAAAGAAGGATGGAAGATCAGTCCTTGAGCTAACAGAACTTCTGTCAGAGGAAGTCTCCAAGGGACATTGGTGACCAGCCAAACTAGGTTTGCATACCAGTACCTGTAAGGCCAGTTCGGAGCCACTAGGATGACCGTAATCCCTTCTGCCTCGATTCTTTGCAGAAGTCTTGGCAGAAGAGTTATTGGGGGGAAATGCATACATTAGGCGATACTGGCCCCAAGGAGACACCAGAGCGTCTGTGATCCCGAGACCTTGCTATGAACCTCTGCACCTTCCTGTTGAGACAAGAGGCCAACAGGTCCACATCGGGAGACCCCCACCGGATACACAGTCGATGAAACACCTAGTGGAGAGACCATTCTCCCTGATCCAACGTCTGCCGACTGAGGTAGTCCGCTTGCCAATTTTCTAATGCATAGCAGAGATGGCTGGAACAAACCGTTCTGCCCACTTTAGAATGCCGGCTACTTTCCTGGCCGCTAGGACACTTTTGGTGCCCCCTTGATGATTGACATATGCCACGGCTGTGGCATTGTCCGATTGAATTCTTACCGGGCGCCCCTGCAGATGAACCGCCCTTAGGGTCAGGCAAAGCCTGATCGCCTGAATTTACAGGATATTGATCGGCAGGCTGGACTCCTTCAGATTCCAAACCCCCTGAGCACAATCCGTGCCCAAGACACCTCCCCTACCGGACAGGCTGGCATCCGTGGTGACCACCGTCCAGTACAGGGGGAGAAAGGATTTTCCCTGTCGAAGCACTGGAGAGGGGAGCCACCAGATCAATGATCCCCTCGTTCCCCAGCTCAACAGGATCAGATTGTCTAGAGACTGTGGGGTCTTGTTCCATTTGGCAAGAATCTCCTTTTGCAGAGATCTGGTATGGGACTGAGCAAACGGAAGCGCCCCGAAGGTGGAGACAATCAAGCCCAGCACTTGCATACAAGTCCATAGAGATGACCGCTGGCTGAACAGGAGCCGTATCGCATCCTGCAACTTCTGGAGTTTCACCTCCGGAAGAAACACCCGGGCTGAATTTCCAAAAATCTGTTCTAGTCCAGCTTTGTGGACGGGAGCAGAACAGATTTTTGGAAATTCAATTTCCAGCCGAACTCTTGCAGAGTTCGCACCTAGCAATGCTAACATCGGGGCCAAAACTTTTGTTAACACCCGGGGAGCTGAGGCGAGAGCAAAAGGTACGCCACAAATTAATAGTGGTCCTCGCCCACGGCAAAGTGAAAGGAAATGCTGATGCCCGACATATATTGGGATATGAAGGTAAGGGTCCTTGATATCGATAGAGGCCAGGAAATCCCCTTGATGAACGAATGCCACTACCATGCAAATGGATTTCATTTGAAATTTCTTAACCCGCACAAAGTGTTTCAAGGCCTTGAGGTGCAAAAATGGACGAACCTTGCCTTCCTTCCTGGGAACAGTAAATAGGTTTGAATAAAACCCCTGAAAGTGCTCCAATTCCGGAAGCGGTACAATGACCCCCTGTGAAAGCAGATCATTTACCGCCCCAGGAAGATCTCAATGGCGATCTGGGGCCAAACGCAGGTTGGAAGGGAAGAACCTTGCCAGAGGCAAGGACCGGAACTCGATCTTGTAACTGGACCGAATCAACTCATGGACCCATTTGTCCTGAATCAAGGAGGTCCATGGATCCGGATAGAAGCAAAGACGTCCCCCCACCCCAGATACAGGTGAGGGCGCCCCTTCAGGCAGAAGTGGGCTTGTCTGCGTTCCCAGGGGAAACTGCACACGACTTACCAGGACAGGGCCTCTTGGAACAACCTGCGGGGTTACGGGTGGATTTTGATCCCTGGTCCTTAGATCCCGAGGGACGAAAGGACCACTTATGGGCCAAGAAGAAAGGGCCACGTTTGCGACGAGACTCTTTGCTCCTGGTAGTCTGTGGAAGCAGAGTACTCTTACCTCCAGTAAGACCCTTAATGATCTCTTCCACGGAAGCTCAGAATAAGCGGTCTCCTACAAAAGGGAGATCAGTCAATACTTTCTTGGAAGCCTGGTCCGCAGACCAGTATTCAAGCCATATCATGATGAAGAGTAACCGCTGTCAAAGGCATCTGCAGGCTAAGGGGGTGGCATCCAGAGAGGCATTACAGATATACTGCAACCTGTGGACCAACTGTTCCGCCAGCTCTGGCAGATCAGGAGGGGACTGTCCCCCTTCCAAGTCCTGACACAGGAGCTTAGCCCATTCCATTAAGGTCTGGAAAACCAAAGTTATGGCAAAAACTGGCCGCAGAATGGAACCGGCCATGGTAAAAAGGTAAAGGACCAGGGATTAAGCTCTCTTGTCAAAAGGGTCCTTAAAAAACGGAGAGTCCTCCACCGGCAGAAGGGTGTCTTTGTTCAACCTGGAAACCTGTGAGTCCACTACAGGTGGTACGATCAGTTTTTTTAACAGGGACTCTTCAAAAGAATACCTTCAAGCGAAGCACTTGGGGACCCTGACAGTGCTTTTGGGGGAACCACTCGCCACAATGTTGTCAAAATAGGCGGGAAAGGGAAACACCTTTGCTGCTTTGGAGGCTCTGCGGGTACCAAATTGCACCTGGGCAGCCGACGCAGCAGTAGCTGCGTCCTCCGATTTCAAAGTTTCCAGCACTGATACAATCAGCTCATCCACTAGCGCTTTTTCAGGCGCGGCTGTCACTATCAGGGCACTCAGGGTGCGTGGACGCAGACTCAGTAGGGTGACTTTGCGGCAGCCAAATCAATCTCAGGATCTGAGGAGACAGAGAATGCAGGTGAAGGCTGAGGACGCTTTTTGCTCGTCCTATTTTGGAGGGCCATATCTACTTTGGACACCAGTGACTGCAGGACCCCAGTCATAGCAGACAAGGTGAACTGGGACCCCATGGGCCCCGCAGCCTCTGAGAGGGGGTCAGGTGGTGACACATGCTCCAAGGGACTCCATGGGATAACCTGGGGACCGCCAGCAAAAAGTGTATAAATTGCTGTTAAAAGTTCCCCCCTGTACCAGCAGCACCACAAGTCCCAGCGCACCAATTACTGCTATAGCAGAAAGAGGGAGCCATTTAGCACCCACAGGGACTCACCACCGAGAGCCAGGCTGCACGCTGTGCGGCGATCAAAGAGAAAGAGGAAGTTCAGGAACTGCCACTAGAGGCCCACTGCCGATTCACCACTCCATAGGCTTCAAAAACATGGCTGCCGCATAACAGCAAAGGGAAACTACAAGAAGATGGCTGCTGGACCACACAAACATGGCCGCCGATTATACAGCAGTCATCCACGGCAAAATGGTGGCTACACACAGCTCCCAGGATCCCCCAGGTACACTTGGACAGTAAGGGGGACCCCCACCAGGACCATCACCCCAAAAACTGCATTTTGTGCCCCCGACACCTGCAAACAGAAAAAAACTGAAAAAAAGGCATGGCCACCCCTAGGCGTGGGTGAATGGGGGGTGGTCCGCAGAGGGAACCCAATAGTGAGAGGGTGCTACATGAGGGAAGGAAGGGCACTCGGGGGTCCAAACAACCCAGGGAGGGGCCCATGTCCACCCCAAAAACCACCAGAAGGGAAGGGGGACACTACTCACCACACCTTGGGACCGGGCGGGCACCGCTCCAGGCAGACAACCGTACAATCTTGGAATGGGGGTGCTGCGGGCAAGAGGCATGCTGAGACTCAGGTTGTGACCAGGGCTATGCGTCCTCGAGAGGCGTTCAACTCGCTGGCCAGCCTCTGTCCAGTGGGACTATGTCGCGGCCAACCTAGCGCGGAGCAAAGGTTGGGTCACGTTCGCTGGCCAGACTGGGGAGATCATAAGGATCTAGGATATCCAGTCCGTCACCCAGTCTGCCATTTGATTGTAGTTCACACAGGAATGGAAATAAAAGAAGAAAAAAAATGTAATTTAAAAGGGAAAAAATGCTAGGACCAAAGATCCCAGCAAGGAACTAGGTCCCTACTACTGACTAGGCAGAAAAAAAAAAACTGAAGACCTATAGCAAGAAGTGGGAGTATACCCCCTGGGACTGCCCTATAGGCGTAGTCAAACTTTTTTTCCTACTCCTGTAGAGGGCAGCATAAACCCAAGGGTCAAGAAGATCTGGTGCTGTGTCCGTCAATGAACGAAATAGAAATGTAAAGTTTACTATATTCATATAAAAGTTTATTTTTCATAACTACATTTAAGTAAAAATCTGTAAGGCCCCTTTCACACAGGCGGACCGATCAGTTTTTTGGGTGAACCCGATCGCACCATCCGGTGCCCTCTATGGAGCGGCGGGCGTCAACAGACATGTATCCATTGACACCCACTGATATCCGATCCTCCAAAAACACATGGATAGGGGATCTGTTCCCCACCAATCTGGCGGACAGGCGGTCCATCTACATCTGACTGCCCATAGAGGATAGTGGGCTGTGTCTGTGTCCGCTCTGCATAAAGCATTTTGGAAACACTTGGGTCTAATTCTGAAATCTCAACTTCAACAGGATACAGCAAAACCTTAAAAATGAAATAAAATGACTTTCATTTTGACTATAATCACCATATCATGTGTTTTTGTGTGCGTTTACAAAATGAGCTAAAAACGCATGTTGCGTTTAAGGTGCCATTCATTACTAAAGGCACCCCAAAAGCAGCAAGAAGACATGCGGTAAAAACCATGCAAGGCTCAATACAGCAAAAAATTGAATTACATGAGCTACTTTGTAATGCGTGTCGCATATCGGGCAGCCCATTCAAATTAATGGACTCCCCTATAAGTGTTGCATTAAAAACACGTGTTTAAAACCGCTAGGTGTGAAGGTAAACTTAGGCTTTAAGTATATGTGCACAAAAACCTTGTAAAACAACCCAATTTTTTTTTTTTTTTTTTAACAAATGACAACCCAATTTAAAATAGAAATGTAACCGATCAGATAATCTCTGTTCTCAGCTACATAAGTGGCTTGGAAAGCTGGGGGTGGAGAAATAGCACCACACTGGTCTTCCCAGTGATTAGCTGTACAGGGGTATTCATTGGAGCACATGCAGACTGTGCTCCCAGCACAGCCAGAAAACTGACCACAATAGGATGGATGTGCTCTCATGCCCAGTGTGGTCAGTTTTAAATAAGAAAGCAGGGGGACTGGCAGGAACGCCAGTCATTTCACACAAAGGAAGAAATACAAACAGCATGATACTTTTTAACACATGTACATGGTACAACAGAGACATATCAGTAATATGAAATGTTTGGGTAATATATTCTTTAACATACAGGCACAAAAGTACAAGTTATTCGCAGATGCCAAAGGACAGAGTGACCCGAAATATCCATGTTCACTTAGCTATGCTACATTGTAGACAGTAAAAGAAAAAGCATATAGCTCTGTTGTATTGTGCTAAAACAGATAATATCAAATGGTAGGTTCAATTCATAAAGTTAACAAACCAGGAGATGTGCTGTTTAATTATTTTTACTAAAATACATTTTTTTTCAGTTGATTTAAAAGGATTTGAAAATCAGTGTCAGGCCTCAATTACTCTATGTGTTCTCTATGTGCCCAGTTCATACCACAATACAGGTATCATGTGCAGATTTTTTTCTGCGCAGGAATCTGCAATGTGTATGCAGTGTTCTGTGTGGAAAAAACAAACAAAAAACCTGACATGACATTAACATTGTGGTGTGAACAGGGCACACAGAACAACTATTTTCTTTCAGTGCGTGCAGATAAACTGACATGCTGTGAGCAAGCCTATGCAAGTCAAATCTGCATGTTTTTTTCCATCAGTTTTATGCATGTATGGTGTGAACGAAGCCTCACACAACTGGATTCTAAATCCCAATACTTGTGTTAAAGGTTTGGCAATCAAGCCTAATGACTCGTTAGCCCTCACCCCACCCAGGGACAATCTAACATCAGGGCTGCTGAAATGATAGCAACATGCAGTACACTTGACTGAAATAGATTCATTATTCTGACGCAAAAGGGAACTGAAGCAAAGGATAAATAGAGGTATATAAAGGACATGCTTGTAACTTTACACATATGAAGCTCCAGCAGCCATTGCAACCATGCCTAAACATTACACCATAATACAGAAGGTTGTAATAGGATGTTAATATATCTCTAAATGGCTTCCCCCATTAAAACAATTCCTAGAAGTCTTGTTTTCCTCCATGCAATAGGTATGACTAAAGTCTGCCCATGTGTATATACATCAGCTGTCAGAGCATCTCTTTTCTAACCCATAGTGTCAATTAAAAAAACGCTTTCAGAAAACCGTGGTGTCACCTTGGTTCAACATAAATCATTTCTGCAGCATCTCCTTGATGCAGGGGCAGAAGTTGATGTGCACTAAATCTCGCACCACACTGCCCCCTGCCACAGCTGCCAACGGAAAGCTGCTGGAGCGGTAAATCGATCCGGCAGGCCTCCGTTGTAGTGTGGATTCACCCTGATTTTTTTTTCCCTTTAGTCTCCTGGCTTAACAGTAAGACAAAAAACAAAGCAGCAAAAAAAAAAAATTACAACAAACCGTGATTGGTCAGTTATACGGTAATAGAGTAATGGTTTACACAGGACAAACCAATCACGATTGTTACGGTTGGGAAATGAGCCCTTAAAGCTTTTGGACAGCAGCAATGTCAGTTTGGGAAGAGGGTAATGTTTGATGCACTAGCAGATTTAGATGGAATTGACCAACAAATTAAAGTTGAACTCCAGCGAAAGTTGGCCTTACACTGTACAAATTGTGCCCGCTTCGTGTGGAAATTCGCTTAGTTGGTGGCCCACTTGGTCACCTCCTTCCTAACATCAGTAAACTAAAAAATCTAAGGAACCAGGTGGAAAATTGTTGGCCAAAAGCAGCTACATCCAATCACATGCAGCCACTGTTTGGGTATTTTGACAGCTGGCTGTCAAAATGCAATAGGCACAGCGGGAGACTCATCCATTTGCATTGTATAGTGTGCATTTAGAAATCTATTAGGTTTTTTTTTTTTTTTCAGCCTATGGGTTGAAAAGAAAAAAAAAATTAGTGATTGGCCAACTTTTACATTTTCACACTTTTTTAAGCAGCTACAAAAACATTTTTTTCCTTTTTGGATAAGGTTTTACAATGATCAGGTTTTTATTATTTTATGTAAGCCAGAGCCTGCCAGTGTTAAAGGAAGTTAAAAAAACAACAGACTTTGACAAGATCGAGTGAAAGAAAATGAAACAAAGAAAATGAATGCAGTCACCCCATCTAATGGGGTGCAAGTTGCAATATAATACACTTTTGCTTTTGGGTTTAATACCGCTTTACAGGGCCTATTCCCCAATGATAATAATCATGATTGGCTTGTCCTACGTGAACAGCTCAAACCCGGTACGAAAACCTAGAGGATGAAGTCGTTCCCCACAGACACAGAGTCTAATATGCAAGAATATTTACTCTCCAATTATAGAAAACATACAAAATTGTACACATATAGAGTATTTCTAAAAGCACTATTTGGTCCCCTCAAAAAATGCACATGTATCAAAACTGATGTCCAAAGAAAGCATCTGTTACGCAGTCTCCATCCCTTCTAACCAAATAGAGGATTATGGCACAGAACCGGAAAAGTAACACACAGCAAAGGAACAATTACCCTACCCCTAAACTAAATACATAAAGCACCGAGTGTTAAAATAAAGAAAATGCTGTAATTAGAACAAAATGGCCCAATGTCATACCATTATAAGCACATATTAGAATTATGACAGCGGTTCAAAAAACAAACTACAAAAATTATTAATCTATAATGTGACAAAAGGCATGAAAGGGAGAGAAAAAAGAAAAAAAAATTGTTGTGTTTTGTTTCTGGTTCCCTATGCTATGCATTGTATCCAATGACTGTTAGTCACTGTTCAAAAAGTCATAGGTTTATTGCGTTTTCTACTACCGCTAAAAATTTTTTAAGGTGTGCAATCCAATCAGGAATGGAATTCCATTTTCCTGAGTAATATAACAAAAGTAACATGATGTAGTAAATGCAGCCACGGCGAAACGTGAGACGCCACACCAACTGGACCTTCCAGTTTCTACCAACAGCATTTTTCATGGTCAGCCTTGTTAGTCTGTAAGCTACCACTGGACACTTGGGACACGTTTTGCAATGACATTATTGATGACCATTGTAACCAGTGAGTGTTACTTTTTCTTTGTTTGGCTGGGTCATTTCAATATAAAGATTGGATGTTTGCTTTGCACACTTCCGACTTGGATGTGGTCTACATTAATTAGGTTTTGCATAAGTGATATTTGGTTCAGAACAATATACTCCTATGATCTTTTGTCTATGAACTATTGATTCGTGATGCCTTTTCATTATCAATGTACAACATATTTTATATTCTTTACGGCTGACTTGTGTATGGGTTATGAAACCCTAAAGCACCGTGCCAGTTGTTTTTAGGTTTAATAAAAGTCAGCAGCTACAAAGTGTAGCTGCTGACTTTTAATAAACACACACTCACCTGTTCCATGATCCAGCGATGCGGATGCCGAACCCTTGGTTCTCTCTCTTGCCTCTCCCTGGTGCCAGCATCACACGCATAATAAGGCTTACCTGTAGGTACTGTGACTATCTCCTAAACCAGCACAGTTTAGGAGATATTCAGAGTGCATGCAGCCGAGGACAGCACCAGGGCATGCGCTCTGAATGTCCGGCTTACTGTGCCGCTACCCCTTTACATTCCTGTCTCCCCACTACCCCCTTTACTTTCCTGTCCCCCACTACCCCTTTACATTCCTGTCCCCCACTACCCCTTTACATTCCTGTCTCCCCACTACACCTTTACTTTCCTGTCCCCCCACTAACCACTTTACATTCCTGTCCCCCCACTAACCTCTTAACATTCCTGTCCGCCCACTACCCCTTTACATTCCTGTCCCCCACTACCCCTTCACATTCCTGCCATCAGCTTTACCCCATCTTCAGATTCCTGTCCTCAGCTCCCCCCCCTCCTCAGCTCCCTGTCCTCAGTCCCCCCATCCTCAGCTCCCCCCCATCCTCAGCCCCCCCCATCCTCAGCTCCCTGTCTTCAGCCCCCCCCCCCATCCTCAGCTCCCTCCCATCTTCAGGTTCCAGTCCTCAGCTCCCTCTTCACTGCACCCTCAGCTTCCTCCACAATCCACACTACTCACAGAGCAGACGGCCGCTGGACAGCTCCGCATGGACGGCGGCAAGAATGAAGTTGAAATCAGAAGCAGGACAGCTCTGGAAGGAGGGCGGGATCTCCATAACTTTTCCAGGTTACCAGATTGTGATTGGTACCGTAAACGGCGGGACTGACGTCATCGCGCCTCCAGCCACTCATCTAGCCAAAGGCCACAAAACCGGAAGGAAGACCAGGGGAAGAGGTCAGCCCTCTCAGTGGTGACAGCGTGGCGCTGGAAGGCTTCATTCTAAGGTAAGTTTCTCATAATGTGCTAGTATGCGATGCATACTAGCACATTATGACATTGCCTTGATGGGAAATTTTTTTTTTTTTTTAACCACCTGCAGTTTACTACCGCTTTAATGCTAGTGATGGACTGCATTATATATGTAATTATTTTTTTTTATTGCAGTTTCAGTAAGTAAAGCTACAAAACAGCCTTCCGGGGATACCCTGCTCTAGGCACTTACAATGCACATTGAAGTGAAAACATAATACAAATAAAACAGGTAACACAATCCATCCCATAGAGCACAACAAAAACATGCTCAGATTTATTAAGGTGTATCAAAGAAGGAGAAAAACCAAAAAGAACAGTCACCTCTGTCCCAGCTATTTGTAGGAGATCCATCAAGCATCATTAAGTTGTGCACCATATGAGACACAGCACACAACATAACAATGGAACTAAAGACCTCATTGTAAGGAGTTCTCACTTCAAGAATCAAACCAAAAGAGGGGGGGAATACACCACAGAGTGACCGCTCAGTTGATATAAGCCTCAGGACATCCTACAATTGTAGTATCAGAATCAATCTCTACATTCCAAATCTTGTTGAATCTCTTAGGACACCCCTGAGATTGGTAGGTTTCTTTATGTAAGGGAATTACCAAGTTAATGATAGATTTCTAAATAGTCTAATGTAGGGGCAGTGGCTGACTTAGACTCGACTGTAATACAATCACCTTCCTAGCATAGAATAACAGCAGGCACAGTAGGGTTCTGATTGCTCCGGTTGGGGCTAATGCCTCCATTAGGTTTATTATACATACATCTGCCTGAGACGGAACTTGTTGGCAAAACGGGAAATTAACTCTAAGGCTGCTTTCACACTGAAGAGTTTTTCGGGATAATAATAAAAAAAAAAAAAAAAAACGGCCTGAAAAGCTCAAGAAAACTGGATTTTTGACTTCCCGTAAAATCCTTTTCTCTTAAGCTCATTGACAGACGCAGAATCCATATCTTGATATCCATAGGGTATTACTGCCCCCTACAGGAGTAGGACACTAGGCAGAAAAAAAGTTCTGGCTACACCTATGGGACGTCCCAGGGGGTATACCCTCTCTCTCCCTGCTATAGGATGTCAGTTATGTAACAAAGCAGTGTCAGAGAATCATACCAACCCAACTCAAAATAGAGGGGCGGGTACTGCGTCTGTCAATGAGCTTAAGAGAAAAGGATTTTACGGAAAGTCAAAAATCCAGTTTTCTCTGTCGCTGTCGCTCATTGACAGACGCAGAATCCATATCTTGATATCCATAGGGATGTCCCAAAGCAGTGCCATAAATGAGGGGTGGGATAACATAAAAAAAACCCAATCCAGAAGGCCAACAGAGCCAACCAGAAGAACAGAGGACTCATCGGAAACAAGAAGATGAGACCCACCTGGAAAAAACAGAACCCCCGAGGTAGACCAAGGTCCCCTCAAACAGCAGCCATCAAAACTTTGCGGCCAAAAGAGGCATCCGCCGATGCCAGCACATCAACCTTATAAAATTTAGTAAAGGTATGAACAGACGACCAGGTAGCCGCCTTGCAAACCTGAAGCACCGACGCCTGATGGTGGAAGGCGCAGGAAGCACTAAGAGCCTGAGTAGAGTGCACCTTAACAGGGAACGGAGGAACCTGACCCTTAATAGAATAAGCCTGCACCACCATCTGTCTGATGCATCTGGAGATAGTCGCAGCAGACGCAGGCAACCCCTTTCTAGGGCCATCCGTGATCACAAAAAGTGAATCAGCCTTACGAAAAAAGTCAGTAGTAGCCAAGTACACCCTGATCGCCCAAACCACATCCAAGGAGTGTAACGCAAACTCCCGAGGATGACTGGGCTTAGGACACAGGGAAGGCAACACAATATCGTCATTCAAGTGAAAGTCGGAAACCACCTTAGGAAGGAAGGATGGATTCGGACGAAGAACCACCTTATCCTTATGAACCACCAGATAGGGGGAACGGCAGGACAACGCAGCCAGTTCCGACACCCTGCGTGCAGAAGTGATAGCCACCAAAAAGGCCACCTTCTGGGATAAGGTAAGCAAGGGAATCTCCCTAATATTTTCAAAGGGATGTTTCTGGAGAACCGACAACACCAAATTAAGGTCCCAGGGTGGCAAGGGCGCGCGCACTGGAGGAACCGGGTGCCGCACCCCCCGGGATGAAATTCCGCGAAGATCGCCAAGGCTGAAACCTGACCCTTGATAGTGCTCAAGGCCAGCTTCTGCTCAACCCCCCGTTGCAGGAAGGCCAATATCCGAGCCACCGAGTAAGAACGTGGAGGAACCCCGAGGGACTCACACCACACGATATAAGACTTCCACGTGCGATGATAGACCTTTCTAGAAGTCACTTTTCTCGCTTTAAGCAGAGTAGGAATAACTGAAGCAGACAAACCCTGTCCTTCAGCACCTGGCTCTCAACAGCCAAGCCGTCAAAGCCAGCGAACGTAAAGCAGGATGGAAGATCGGTCTCTGAGACAACAGATCCTCCCTGAGAGGAAGTTGCCAAGGAGCGTCCGCGACCAGCCTGACCAAGTCGGCGTACCAGGCCCGACGAGGCCAGTCCGGAGCCACAAGGATGACTGGAATTCCCTCCGCCTCTATCCTGCGAAGAAGTTTCGGCAGCAACTTGAGAGGAGGAAAGGCATACAGCAGCTGATACTGCCCCCACGGAGAAACCAGTGCGTCCGTGGCGTCCGCCAGAGGATCGCGGGAGCGGGCTACAAACCTCTGCACCTTCCTGTTGAGCCGAGATGCCAACAGATCCACATCCGGGGTGCCCCACAACTGGTGAAACACCTCTGGATGAAGAGACCATTCCCCTTGATCCAAGGTCTGACGGCTGAGAAAGTCCACCTGCCAATTTTCCACGCCTGGAATGTGAACTGCGGAGAGAGCCGGAACAAACCGTTCCACCCAACGAAGAATGCCGGCCACTTCCACGGCCGTCAGAACACTCTTGGTGCCCCCCTGGTGATTGACATAAGCCACGGCCGTGGCATTGTCCGACTGAATCCGAACCGGGCAGCCCCGAAGACGCTCGGTTCAGTGAACCAGGCAAAGCCTGATCGCTCTCAGTTCCAACACATTTATCGGCAGCCTGGACTCTTCCAGGGACCACAGCCCCTAAGCAGACAGCCTGCCGAGAACCCCTCCCCACCCGGATAGACTGGCATCCGTGGTGACAATCGTCCAATAGATCGGAAGAAAGGACTTCCCCTGACTGAGCATCGGAGACCGGAGCCACCAAACCAGAGACTCCCTGGTCCGCTCGCTCAGCCGGATCCGATTGTCCAGGGAATCGGGATTTCGGTTCCATTTGAGAAGAATCTCCTTTTGGAGAGTCCGCGTATGAAACTGAGCAAAAGGTACTGCCTCGAAAGATGCCACCATCAGTCCCAGAACCCTCATGCAGGTCCGAAGGGACGGCCAGTTGGCGGACAGTAACAACTGAGTCGTCGACTGAATCTTCTGGAGTTTCTCCGCAGGGATAAACACTTTGGCCAAGGACGCATCCAAAGTCAGGCCCAGATAGTCCAGCCTCCTGGAGGGAACCAGGGATGACTTCTGCAGGTTCACCAGCCACCCGAACTCTTCCAAAGAGGTCATGGTGATCTCCAAGTTTGCCAACAGAGCCTGCGGAGACTCCGCACGGAGGAGGAGGTCGTCCAGGTAGCCCAGAACCGATATGCCCCGCTGCCGCAACAGTGCCAGAACTGGTGCCAAAACCTTTGTGAAGACCCGGGGAGCAGAGGCGAGACCAAAGGGTAACGCCACAAACTGATAATAGTCCTCTCCCACAGCAAAGCGCAGAAAACGCTGGTGTCCTGCGTAAATGGGAACGTGAAGATAGGCATCCTTGACGCCAGAAAATCCCCCTAATGCAGGGAGGCCACCACTGTGCGAATGGACTCCATCTTGAATTTTTGCACCCGGACAAAACAATTGAGCGCCTTTAATTTCAGAATTGGACGCACCTTGCCCTCTTTCCTGGGCACTGTGAACAGGTTTGAGTAAAAGCCCCGAAAACGTTCCCCACAGGGAACCGGAACCACCACTCCTTGTTGCATCAAGTCCTGCACTGCCCCCAACAGAGCCCTTAGGCGATCCGGGGACAGTCGCACATTGGAAGGGAAGAACAGCACCAGTGAAACTGATCGAAACTCGATCTTGTATCCCGACCGTATGACCTCGTGAACCCATTTGTCTTGAATCCTGGAGAGCCACGGGTCCGGGAATCGACGAAGACGCCCCCCCCCCACCCCTGATAGGGGTGGGGGCGCACCTTCAGGTTGAAGTGGACTTATCCTCAGGTCTGGAAGGACCGGATTTTTGCTTACCAGACCAGGGTCTCCTGAAACCCCCCCTGGGAGGCCTTGGAGGGCTTTGTCTTGTCAGCCGCCCCGGAGGAGCGAAAAAACTTCTTGTGAGCTGAAAAGGAAGGTCCCCGTCTGCAACGAGGTTCCTTACCCTTGGCAGCCTGTGGTAGAAAGGTGCTCTTGCCCCCAGTGAGACCCTTGATAATCTCATCCAAGGTAGCACCAAACAGGCAATCCCCCTGAAAAGGGAGATCAGTCAAGGCTTTTTTGGAAGCCGGATCCGCCGACCAGCACTTCAACCATAGCATGTGCCGGAGGACCACCGCTGAGATCGACACACGCCCCAGCAATGGAGCAGCGTCCAGCGCGGCGTCACAAACAAACTGTAGCCCCTGCACCATCTGCTACAGCAACTCCGCCACAGCAGGGGGGAGACTTCTCCCCTCCAGGTCACAGCGTAACAACTTGGCCCATTCCGTCAACGTCTGTGAAACCAGAGCAATGGTAAACACTGGCCTGAAGGCCGACCCTACCAGGGAGAATATGGAGCGGGACACAGATTCCGCCCTACGATCAACCGGATCCCGAAAGGACGGGGAATCCTCCAACGGGATAACAGTAGCCTTATTTAGTCTGGAAACAGGCGGATCCACAGAAGGTGGCACAGTCCATTTCTTAAGGAGGGACTCTTCAAACAGGTAGTGCCTAGCAATCCGTTTGGGCATCCCAGGGGGTCATTTTGGACGGACCCACTCCTTTTTAATGATATCGTCAAAGCATTTGGGAAAGGGAAACACCTTTGCCACCCTGGAGGGCATGCGAGTGCCAAAGGCAACTTCCGTATGAGTCGCATCCGCAGGTGCAACCTCCAGTTTTAGGGTCTCCCAGACAGACACAATCAGTGCGTCCACCAGCACCTTGTCTTGCGCTATGTCGGAGGCAGAAAGGTCATCCTCACTATCAGAGGAGACAGGGCACGAGACAGCAGCCCCAGAGGAGGGACCTGCATCAGCAGCGACTGGCTCAGAATCAGAATCTGAGGCATCAGACGAGACAGGGGTAGACGGGGGTCGCTTTTTAGCCCCCCGTCCCTGACAGGCCACCTCCACCCGGGACACAAATGACTCCAGGACCGCCGAAAGCGCATCAATGGTGAGCTGAGAACCGGAGGGCCCTGCGGCCACCTCGAGGGGATCAGGTGGGGACACATGTGCAGCAGGGTCCATGGCAACACCAGGGGAACCTGTCAGCAAAATATGACAAAATTGAAAAAAGTTTTTTTTTTTGCAAAATGTCACCCAGCGCTACAGCACCCCTCCGTTGTCAGACAGCGTGCCTCGAGACCCCCGCAGAGAGAGAAGAGAGACCCCCAAAAGGCTCACCACACGATGCACCAGAGTTCAAAAGGACTGCTCTCAGCGCTGTCCACATGAAAAAGAAGTCCTGTGGAGCGGTCTCCCCGGGTCTAGGGAGGGGCTCCGCCCCCTCACATGCCTCCAGTAACTCCCACAGCAGCCCAGCTCTGAAAACAAACGAGCTGTGTGTACCAAGATGGCCGCCACCATGAGCCACACGAGGTACTACAAGAAAATGTCGGCCCAGCGTGCTGCAGCGGGAAGGGGGGTCCCCAGGGGCCCCCACCAACTCCAACAGGCGATCGATCGGCAGGTAGGCCCTGGGGAGCCATGGAGGAAGCCCCGCACAACAGTCATCCGCACAGTCGGGACCCCCCCCCCTTAGCGGCCTGCACGAACAGGCAGCCACCCCACATGCACACAAACAACCCCCCCGGGTGGGGGGACACCACAGGAGGGGGGTGCACAGGGAAACAGAGGGGAACCCAGATTAGTGGGGATCCGACCGTCCCAGGGAGGGGCCCGCATCCACCCCAGAGTCAGCCATGAGGGAAAGGGGGGGAACAAGTACTCACCATACCGGAACAGAGCGGGCGCCCCTCCAGACAAAACCCCTCGCCGCCCAGTGGGGGGGGGGGGGGAATGTCGGCCAAAAGAGACGCTGCGACTCGGCCGTCGACCGGTCGTATGCGACTCGGCAGGACGTTTAACCCACGGGCCAGTCCCCGTCCAGCGGGACTATGTCGCGGCCGACCCAGCGCGGAGCTGGGCCTGCACATGCTCGTAGGCCGGCTGGGGTGACCACTAGATCTCAGCATCCATCCCGTCGCCCAGATCCGGCATAGTTGCAAAATCCTTTTCTCTGAGGTTCACTGACGGACACAGCTCCATGTCTTCTAGACCATTGGGCTTATGCTGCTCTCTCTTCAGGAGTAGGACTAGGTGGAAACAATTTTGGGTACGCCGCTGTGGCAGTCCCAGAGGATACACCATCACTTCCTGCTATAGGACTTCAGTTTGTAACACGCAGTGACAGAAGAATACATAACTCAACCCAACAGAGGGGCGGGTGCTGTGTCCATCAGTGAACCTCAGAGAAAAGGAATTACGGTAAGACAAAAATCCAGTTTTTGCTTTCGTTCAATGACGGACATAGCTCCATGTCTTCTTGACTATTGGGACGTCCCAAAGCAGTGCCAACATGAGGGGTGGGAAGAACATAGCAAGAAACACACTTCCCAAAGGCTAAACATAGCCAACCAGGTAAAACAGGAGCTCAACCAGGAACAACTAGAGCTCAACCCCAGGAAAAAATTACACCCTCAAGAGGCGGGAGCCTTTGCAACTGCAGCCTGCAAAACTTTGCAGCTGAACGCCGCATCCAAAGATGCAAGTACATCCACCTTATAAAACTTTGTGAATGTGCATACAGACGACCACATAGCCACCTTGCACACCTGAACCACTGATGCCTGATGACGGAAGGCCCAGGAGGCACTATGCGCCCACGTAGAATGCGCCTTGACAGGGAAAGGAGGAACCTGACCCTTAAAAGAATAGGCCCGCACCACCATCTGCCTGATCCACTTGAAAATGGTCGCAGCAGATGCGGCCTGCCCCTTATGAGGCCCATCCGTAAGAACAAACAAAGAATCGGATTTCCAAATCGGCTCAGTCACCGCCAGATACACCCGAATCGCCCTGACCCCATCCAAGGAATGTAAAGCAATTTCCTTAGAATGTTTTGGCTTAGGACATAAAGACAGTAACACAATATCTTCATTCAAATAAAACCCCGAGACACCCTTAGGAAGGAATGACTGACAGTCACAACACCACTTGAATCACCAGGTAAGGTGACCGACAGGACAACACAAGCCAACTCCAACACCCTACGTGCAGAAGTAATCGCAAGTAAAAAAGCCACCTTCTACAACATAGTTTTGCCCACCTCAAGATACTGGCTACTTCCCGGGCCACCAGGGCACTCCTTCTGCCCCCTTGATGATTGACATATGCCAAAGCCATGGCATTGTCTGATTGTATCATTACAGGGAGTCTTTGCAAATGATCCACCCACTGAGACAGAAAAAAGTCTGATCGCCCGAATCTCCAGGAAGTTGATCGGCAGACTGGACTCCTCTTGACTCCTTGGGCCGAGGACATTCCCAAGACACCTTCCCACCCGGACAGACTGGCATCTGTGGTGACCACAGTCCAATACAGGGGAAGAAAGGATTTTCCCAGGCGAAGCGCCGGGGAGCGGAGCCACCATAGTAGAGACCCCCTCGTACTCAGACTCAACAGGATCAGATTGTCCAATGACAGCGGATCCTTGTTCCATTTGGCCAGAATCTTTTTTTTGCAGATGTCTGGTATGGAACTGAGCAAACGGAACCACTTCGAAGGTGGAAACCATCAGGCCCAGCGCTTGCATGCAAGTCCTGAGTGACGACCGACGGATGGACAACAGGAGCCGAATCACATCCTATAGCTTCAGAAGCTTTGTCTGTGAAACACCCGGGTCGACGCTGAGTTCAGCATCAGACCCAATTAGTACAGCTTGGTGGACAGAGTCAAAGCCGATTCCTGAAAATTCAGTGTCCATCGGAACTGCTGAAGAGTTTGCACAGCGATGTCCAAGTCGGCTTCAACAGCCTAAGAAGACTCTGCACGCAGAAGCAGATCGTCCAGGTAACCCAGTCCTGCGATCCCCTTCTGCTGTAGCAAGGCCAGCATCGGGGCCAAAACCTGTGTGTACACCCAAGGAACTAAGGCGAGACCAAAGTTTAACGCCACAAATTGATAGCCCTCCTCACCCACGGCAAAACAAAGAAAACGCTGATGCCCGACATATATTGGAATATGAAGGTAAGAGTCCTTGAGATCAATGGAAGCCAGAAGATCCCCTTGATGGAGGAAAGCTACTACCCGGGTCCAAAATCGTTTGAACCTTGCCTTCCTTCCTGGGAACTGTAAACAGATTTGAATAAAAACCTTGAAAACATTCCGACTCTGGAACCGACACAATAACTCCTTGTGCTAACAGGTCCTGCACTGCCCCGTATAGGCCCTGTAGTCGATCGTGAGACAGGCGCAAGTTAGGAGGAAGGACCGAAACTTGATCTTTTAGCCGAACCAACTCATGGACCCATTTGTCGATGAAAGGGCCGCAAGTGAGCCGAGAAAAAAGGACCATGTTTACGAAGAGGTTCCTTACCCCTAGCAACCTGCGGAAGTAATGTACTCTTATCTCCCGCAAGGCCCTTGATGATCTCTTTCATAGAGGCACCGAACAAACAGTCGCCTACAAAAGGTAGATCAATCAGTACCTTTTTAGAAGCCTGGTTGGCCAACCAGTACTTCAAACAAATCATGCGTCGAAGAATTACCGCCGTCACAGATACCCTGCCGGCCAAGGGGGCAGCATCCAAAGATGCATCACAAATGTACTGTAACCCCTGGATTAACTGATCTGCCAGCTCAGGAGGATGTTGACCCCCTTCCAGATCTCGGCGTAAAATTTTTGCCCATTCCTTTAAAGTCTGGGATACCAAGGTGATCGCAAATACTGGCCGTAACATTGAACCTGCCATAGTGAAAAGGTACCCGACCAGAGCCTCAGCTCTCTTGTCCACAGGATCCTTAAAGGATGGAGAATCTTCCAGCGGCAGGAGTGTGGCCTTATTTACCCTGGAAACCTGAGAGTCCACCGACAGTGGAACCGTAAGCTTCTTCAGGAGAGACTCCTCAAAAGGATATCTCCTAGTAAAGCGCTTAGGTATTCCAACCATTCATTTCGTGGGACCCCCACTGACTAGTGACAATCTCGTCAAAATAGGCAGGAAAGGAAACCTTTGTCACCTTGGAAGATGTGTGGGTGCCAAACTGCACCGGGGACGCCGACTTAGCATCAGCGGAGTCCTCCAACTTTAAGGTTTCCCACACTGACACAATTAATGCCTCCACCAGCGCTTTTTCATGCGCGGCTACGGAGAAGGATTCGTCCTCGCTATTCGAGCACACAGCATGCGTGGACACAGACACAGTGGGCTAACTCTCGTCCGCAGTGGCCGAATCCACCTCAGACACTGAGGAGGCAGAGGATACAGGTGAAGGCAGGGGGGGGGGAGGGGTCAGCCTTAAAACAATTGTTTTAAGGCTGACATAGGAGGAAGCTTGCATCTTCAGCTGCTCGCACTACAATGGACATGTCATTGCAAAAGACAGATAAATCAAAAAAAGTGCAGCGCTAAACCAAATCGCAAAATAAATATCCCCTATTAAGCTGAACAAAAAAATGTGAAGAAATATACATAACAACAACAATCATAAATGACAGTGCAGTCCAAGGGAATAAAGTCTGCAGAATAGAAAACATATATCCGAGTGCAGTGAATAATCACCGAGCAGGATCGTGCCACCTTGTGTTCCAATCCTCAATGTGAAAACCTTCCACTACTTGTAAAAATGACTGCTTACCAGAACATATGAACTCAGTTACCCATACAGCAGGGGCGGACTGATCATTCGGGCACTGCCCGAGGGCCCGTGGTCGAGGGGGGGCCCCATGAGAGGCTCAGCAGTCTGTCCCGGGAGGTGCCTACACACTCTTGTACTGAAGAATGGAGGAATGGAGGCTCCAGTGAGGCAGTGAAGATGCATTCCTTGCTGGCGGTGAATGCGGGCATGCGGCTATAGGAGAGCTGGCCGGGATCAGAATTATTTAAATGGAGCTTTGGGGATGATAAATCAACAGGCGCTCGGGCCACCTCAAAATTCAGCTGAGGGGCGGGGCCACACGTTCCCGCTGCGGGGGGCAGTCAGGAGATTGTCGCATGCTGCAGAGGTAAACTGCAGAGTGAAGAAGAGAGCGGTCCTCGGAGCAAGTCAGCCACCCACGAGTTGTGATAGGTAAGGGTCCCAGCATGCAAAGTGTCCTCCTCCGTGCCTATTAGAGTCTCCGACTCCACCCACCTCCGCTCCTCCATTCATCCCCACTGTGTGGCCGCTGAGGCAGCAGGACCAAGCACAGACAAACTGCTGCTTCAGGTCAGATATTCTCTCTCTCCCCCCTCCCTCTCTCTCCACCCTCTACCCCCTTCCTCTCCCCCCTCTCTCTCTCCCCCCTCTCCTCTCTCTCTCCCCACCCCCTCTCTCTCCCCCCTCCCCCTCCCCTCTCTCTCCCCCCTCCCCCTCCCCCCCTCTCTCTCTCTCTCTCCCCTCTCTCTCTCCCACCCCTCTCTCTCTCTCCCCTTTCATAAAGTATAAAGAAAACCCTATTGACATAAGATAAATACCAATAAACCCCCCAAAGAAATGAAAACCTAAATATACCACCCTCCTGAATAAAAGCCCACTTGCTTTTTTTGGATAAAAAGCCTGGCAGAATTTTTTTTTTTTTTGCATAGGACAGCATCACCACTAGTGGCGGCTGGGGCGTTGGGTGATGCAGTACGCTGCCCCTCTATCCATTCCCTATCTATTGGCCAAGGAGGAGGTGGGAGGAGACGCGGTGGACTGAGGAGAAGGCGCTGCTGCAGGTAAGTGCGCTGGTTTCTCTGCAATGAAGTGGACACGCTGGTCTCTCTGCATTGAAAGAGGGCACGGCACACTGGTTACTCTGCATTGAAAGGGGGCACACTGGTCTCTCTGCATTGAAAGAGGGCACGGCACACTGGTTACTCTGCATTGAAAGGGGGCACGCTGGTCTCTCTGCATTGAAAGAGGGCACGGCACACTGGTTACTCTGCATTGAAAGGGGGCACACTGGTCTCTCTGCATTGAAAGAGGGCATGGCACACTGATTACTCTGCATTGAAGAGGACACGCTGGTCTCTCTGCATTGAAAGAGGGCACGGCACACTGGTTACCCTGCATTGAAAGGGGGCACGCTGGTCTTTCTGCATTGAAAGAGGGCACGGCACACTGGTTACTCTGCATTGAAAGGGGGCACGCTGGTCTCTCTGCATTGAAAGAGGGCACGGCACACTGGTTACTCTGCATTGAAAGGGGGCACACTGGTCTCTCTGCATTGAAAGAGAGCACGGCACACTGGTTACTCTGCATTGAAAGGGGGCACACTGGTCTCTCTGCATTGAAAGAGGGCACGGCACACTGGTTACTCTGCATTGAAAGGGGGCACGCTGGTAACACATTACCCAGTCCATACCAGTATAGATCCTAGCACAGTACCTAGTCCAGACCAGTATAGATCCTAACACATTACCCAGTCCAGACCAGCATAGATCCTAACACATTACCTAGTCCAGACCAGTATAGATCCTAACACATTACCCAGTCCATACCAGTATAGATCCTAACACATTACCCAGTCCATATCAGTATAGATCCTAACACATTACCCAGTCCATACCAGTATAGATCCTAACACATTACCCAGTCCATACCAGTATAGATCCTAACACATTACCCAGTCCATACCGGTATAGATCCTAACACATTACCCAGTCCATACCAGTATAGATCCTAACACATTACCCAGTCCATATCAGTATAGATATCCAGCATGATATTTTTAGATCTGTTGTGTTTTCAGTGTTCCTTTAATTATTTTGAGCAGTGTATAAGGAATAGTACTCAATAGTGTAGTACATATATCAGTGTTTTAGGTACTAGCACTCAGTTTATAGAAATCAGTGTTATACATAGGGAATAGCACTTAGTGAGTTCTATTCCCTATATATAACACTGTACACTGAGTGTTTTTCCCATAATACTGACATCTGTACACTTTGGTGGGAAGAATACTCCTTACATTAGTGGTCAGTGGGAAGCATGCCCCTTACATTGGTGGTCAGTGGGAAGAATGTCCCTTACATTGGTGGTCAGTGGGAAGAATGTTCCGTACATTGGTGGTCAGTGGGAAGAATGTTCCTTACATTGGTGGTCAGTGGGAAGAATGCTCCTTACATTAGTGGTCAGTGGGAAGCATGCCCCTTACATTGGTGGTCAGTGGGAAGCATGCCCCTTACATTGGTGGTCAGTGGGAAGAATGTTCCTTACATTGGTGGTCAGTGGGAAGAATGTTCCTTACATTGGTGGTCAGTGGGAAGAATGCTCCTTACATTAGTGGTCAGTGGGAAGCATGCCCCTTACATTGGTGGTCAGTGGGAAGAATGTTCCTTACATTGGTGGTCAGTGGGAAGAATGTTCCGTACATTGGTGGTCAGTGGGAAGAATGTCCCTTACATTGGTGGTCAGGGGGAATAATGCCTCTTACATTGGTGGTCAGTGGGAAGAATGTTCCTTACTTTGGTGGTCAGTGGGAAGAATGACTCTGACTCTTACATTGGCGGTCAATGAAAGTAATGTTCCTTTGTGTGGGTGTGGCTTGCTTGTGGGCGGGGACACAGGGGGCCCATGATCTCTCATTGCCCGGGGCCCCCATGAGTTGTCAGTCCGCCCCTGCCATACAGATACTGGGTCAACCATGTTTTGGATGTGTCCAGGAGTGATATTAGAAGACTCCATAGTGTAAAACTGTATTTCCAAAATGTATTTAAAAAGTAGAAAACTTACATCATTCCCAATAAACAAACGCTTGTAACATCATCCAGTATAAAAGATCATAGTGCAATGGCCTAAAAGGTAAGAAATCCAACGCATTTCGTCTTCAAAGACATCATCTTGGGTCTGAAGAAATTCTGGCCATTGCTTATATATAACATTTCAAGTAATTACTTTAATTGCTGTCTCCTTGAAGGCACGCCCTGAATATTTACTTCCTGGAACCAAACATGGCCGTGTAGAGTGAGCTCCAAGCCTCATTCTGGATTCACATGAAATACCAAGCCTCACTCTGATCACTGGAATGCACTCCAAGCCTCACTCAAAATTCACATGTGTGAATGTTAAGAGTGAGCTCCAAGGCTCATTCTGAATTCACATGAAATACCAAGCCTCACTCTGATCATTGGTGACAACCTAGCCAGAAACAGGCCTAGCCATGGACATCCGTGTCGACATATAATCAACCCAACGCCTACACACAATCCACATAAAAAGTAGAAAATTAGTATACTTTACTTCTGTAGCAATACTAAATAATATAAAAAATATATAAAAAGGGAAATCTGAACCGCCTTATAGGAATTATGAATAATAATGTGAATAAAAAAAAAAAGAAAAAGCAAAAAACGTAATCTGTATAAATACCAAAAAATAAATATAGTAAAAAACGGAATTTTTGTAAAATCTTACCTGTAAAATTCCTTTCTCTGAGTCCTCCGACAGTCGCCGCCTCTTCATATTCGTCACATATGGGGGTATTAGACTTTGCTCCGAAGGAGTAGCTAGGCAACAGAATATGTTAACATAAAGCTTTTAACATATCCCACCCTCAAGGGGTGGTCCCCTCAGTCAATACCCTCCTACTTCCTGCAACCATATCTCAGTTTTAGTGGAATAGCAGTAGAGTATACAACCAAACCCCAAAAGAGGGGCGGGGGCGGCGACTGTCGGAGGACTCAGAGAAAGGAATTTTACAGGTAAGATTTTACAAAAATTCAGTTTTCTCTTACGTCCTCCGACAGTCGCCGCCTCTTCATATTCGTCACATATGGGGACGTCCCAAAGCAGTGCAAACATGAGGGGTGGGAAACGCATCCGCGCCGAAAAGGCAACGCAGTCTCCGCATCAAAGAAAGGAACCTTACCAAAGGAAGGAAACCAGCTGGGCAACAGCAAAAAAACAAGTGCTCAACATGAGCAACAACCCAGGAAAAGACAAAAAACCAGGGGATACAAAACTTATCCCAACAGCCAGGAGTCCCCAACAAGGGACCCTAGGGAACAGCCGCACGAAGAACCTTGCGGCCAAAGGAAGCATCCGCCGATGCCTGAACATCTACTTTGTAGAATTTTGTGAAAGTGTGCACGGTCGACCAAGTCGCCGCCTTACACACCTGGGCTACAGAAGCCCCATGACGACAGGCCCAAGACGTACTCAAAGATCTAGTAGAGTGCGCCTTCACAGGTACAGGAGGAACCTTCCCCTGCAAAGCATAGGCCTGTTCAATGGTCTGCCTGATCCATTTGGCGATGGTAGAGGCCGAAGCCGCCATGCCCTTCCGAGGACCCTCTGGAAGAACAAACAAGGAGTCCGTCTTTCGAAAAGACTCAGTCGATTTAAGGCAAACCCTTATCGCCCGAACAACATCCAGAGAATGCAATCTCACCTCCTTTGGATGTTTAGGCTTCGCGCACAGCGAAGGCAAGACAATATCCTCATTAAGATGGAATACCGAAACTCGTTTCGGAAGAAAAGAAGGATTAGGTCGCAAGACCACCTTATCCAAATGAACAACCAGGTACGGAGACTTGCAGGACAAAGCCGCCAGCTCCGACACTCTGCGAGCCGAAGTGATCGCCACCAAAAAGACGACCATTTTGGACAACATAGACAACGAAATCTCCCTGATCTGTTCAAAAGGAGCACGTTGTAACACAGAGAGAACGAGATTCAAGTCCCAAGGGGGCAGAGGATCCCTCCTAGGGGGAACCAGATGCCGCACACCCTGAACAAAGGTGCCAACCAAGGAGTTGGAAGCCACGGGACGTTGAAACAGAACGGCCAGCGCAGACACCTGACCCTTTATCGTAGCCAGCGCCAAACGCTGATCAACACCCGTCTGAAGGAAAGACAGCACACGGGAAACCGAGTACGTGCGGGGTGAAAACCCCCTGGACTCATTCCCCGAGGAAGACTTCCTCGCGTTGATCAAAGTATGAACGACCTCTGGAGAGAGACCCTTCTCCTTCAGGACCTCGGTCTCAACAGCCAGGCCGTCAAAGCCAGCGACTGTAAAGCAGGGTGGTAAATCGGTCCTTGAGACAGTAGATCGTCTCGAAGAGGCAGACGCCACGGGGCGTCGACCGCCAGATTCACGAGGTCTGCGTACCAGGACCGGCGAGGCCAGTCCGGTGCCACAAGAATCACCGTGCTGCGTTCCGAGAGTAACCTGCGAAGGAACCTGGACAGCAACTGAATCGGTGGAAACGCGTACATCAGCCTGTACTGATGCCACGGGGCCACTAACGCGTCCGACGCGTCTGCCCGAGGGTCGCGCATCCTTGCCACGAACCTTCTCACCTTGTTGTTGAGACGAGACGCGAACAGGTCCACATCTGGAAGACCCCACTTCGCGCACAACATCTGGAAGACAGCCGGGTGGAGAGACCATTCCCCCTGATCCAGGGTCTGGCGACTCAGATAGTCCGCCTGCCAGTTCTCCACCCCCGGAATGTGAATCGCCGTTATCGCCGGGACATGAGTCTCGGCCCAAGACAGAATGTCGGCCACTTTTCGAGCACTCCTGGTGCCCCCTTGGTGGTTGATGTAGGCCACCGCCGTGGCATTGTCCGTCTGCACCCGAACCGGGCAGCCCTGCAGCCGGTCCGTCCAGCGATGAAGACAGAGACTTATCGCACGCAATTCCAGAATGTTGATCGGAAGGGAAGACTCCCCCTCCGACCAAGTCCCCTGGGCGGACAGAACGCCCAGAACTCCACCCCAGCCCGACAGGCTGGCATCCGTGGTGATCACCGTCCACGAGACAGGACGAAACGACTTGCCCCCGGACACCAACGGGGACTGGAGCCACCACAGAAGGTTTCCTCTGGTGCGATGACTCAACGAGATTTGAAGATCCAGAGATTGAGGTCGCCCGTCCCACCTGGACAGGATCTCCGCCTGGAGACCCCGCGTGTGAAACTGGGCGAAGGGAATCGCCTCGAAGGCCGAGACCATCAATCCCAGACATCTCATGCACGTCCGCAGAGACGAGTGCGGAACGTCCCTGAGGGACCTGACTTCCTCCTGGAGAGTCCTGAATTTGTCTTCCGGCAGGAAGACCTTCGCCTGCACCGAGTCCAGAATCATTCCCAGGTAGGGAAGACGAACCGACGGACTCAGTGTCGACTTTGGAAAATTTATCGTCCAACCAAACTCCTGCAGAGTTTGCATCGTGAAAGACAGGTCCTTCTCCAGACCCTGGCTGGTCGCAGACCGAACCAGAATGTCGTCCAGATACCCCAGGACAGAAATGCCCTGGGCCCTCAATAATGCCAGAACCGGTGCAAGCACCTTGGTGAAGACCCGCGGAGCCGAGGTGAGACCAAAAGGCAACGCCACGAACTGGTAGTGATCCTCCGCAATGGCAAATCGAAGGAACCTCTGGTGACCCTCGAAAATGGGGATGTGAAGATACGCATCCTTCAAATCGATGGAGGCCATGAATTCCCCCGGAACCAGGGCAGCCACCACCGACCGCAGGGATTCCATGCGGAACTTGCGAACCCGCACAGAGCGGTTTAGAGCCTTCAAGTCCAGAATTGGACGAACCTTGCCCTCCTTCCTGGGCACGGTGAACAGATTGGAATAAAACCCCCAAAATCTGTCCCGATGAGGCACCGGAACCACCACTCCCTGAGCCCTCAGGTCCCGCACCGCCAGGTGCAGGTCCCGCAAACGCTCTGGAGACAGTTGAAGATTTGAGGGAAAAAATCTGCTCTCCGGCCGAGAGAGAAACTCGATCTTGTAACCAGATCGAACGATTTCCTGAACCCATCTGTCCCGCACACGGGCCAACCAGGGCTGAAGAAAACCGAGCAAGCGTCCCCCCACCCCAAAACTGGGTGAGGGCGCCCCTTCAGGCCGAACTGTTATGGGCTGCAGATCCGGATTGGCCGGACTTCTGTTTACCAGACCAGGGCTTCTTCTGAGAGCCTTGACCTTTGAACGGCTTGCCCTTGTAGTGCGGCCGAAAGGCACGAAAGGACCCCTGAGGGGGCCGAAAATTTGCATGCTTCTTCCCAGAAGCTCCCTTAGCCTTGGGGAAATGGGGCAAGAGAGTGCTCTTACCCCCGGTGATCCCCTTAATCAACACATCCAGGGACTCCCCAAAAAGGCGAGACCCATCATAAGGTAGATTGGCTAAGGTCTTACGTGAAGACTGGTCCACCGACCAACATTTTAACCAAACCAGGCGGCGAGACAACACCGCCACGCTGTGCACATGTGCAGCCAACGGAACCAGGTCCAGGTCCGCATCACACAGATACATGACACCCTGGTGGATTTGATCCACCATATCCAGGGTCGCCGGCGAGGCCGAGTCGGCCACCAAGACGCGCCTAAGCATCTGCGTCCAACTTGCGATCGCCTGGGCCGCCATGAGAGAAGCAAACAGAGCCTTAAGCATAGAACCCGTAACAGAATAAGTATGACGGGCAAGAGACTCCAGTCTCCTATCCGTGGCATCACGGAACACAGGGGAATCCTCTGCAGGAATCGCAGTGGCTTTGTTCAAAACCGCAATTGCGTGATCCACTGGGGGAGGCACACACCACCTTTCATCAGTGGAAGGCGAAAAAGGATAACGCAGTTTGAATCTACTTGGTACCGCAAAAGGTTTGCGCAGATTGCGCCATTGTTCCTTAACAGCGCGCTGAAAATCATCATTGCAGGGAAAAACCTGCGGCGTCCTGCGTTTTCTCTGCGTCCCATAAGCCGCCAAGGCGGCGGGGGGACACACTTCGTCCTGCAAACGCAGCGTTTGTTTTATGGAAGCAATCAACTCATCCATGATTGCAAGCTCTTCAGGCGAGCCAGGGGGAGAATTATCAACCCCTTCAACTTCAGCCTCCACCTCGGACCCCACAAGATCCAGGGAGGAGCGGGACCCCGATAAGGAGGCCCCCGCCATAACAGCCCCATCACCTTCACCCTCAGAATCAGAGGAAAGAGCAACTCTGGGCCTTTTAGTAGATTGAGCAGCCACCAGCATCTGCACCTGAACAGCAAGGCCAGCCACAATAGTGGCTAAATCCCCCCCTGGGGGGGAAACAGCGGTCCCCTGGCTTTCCACCAAGGCTGTAGGAAATTTGCCCTCCTGAGAATCCATTGCCCCTGTAATGCCAGACAACAAAGGGTTAACTGCCCCTTTTAAGCAAGCGCAGCCCACCGCACCACACTCAAGCACAATAAGACCCCCACAGGGAATATGCAAACTGAACACAGGCAATGGATAGCAAGAACAGAAGGATAAAACCTGAGGAGACCCTCGCCGCTGCTGCTGCCTCGATCGGTGTTCCTGGAAAGAGGAAGTGATGCTGCCAGGGCGCTCTATGTAAGCCTATGGAGGCTACAAGAAAATGGCCGCCATGCATGTAAAACATGCGGCCGGAGCGAGTGCAGACAAAATGGCGCCGTTTGGCGCCGAAACCGCCGCTCCACAGTGCATTAAAACACACATTACATTCCAGTATCAGAATACATGTCAGATCGCCGCAGCGATCGCTGTATATGCCCAAACATGCCAAAAAAACATGCCCCACAGCACACAGCTTCACACACTGAGCAGGCTGACACACACAGTGTCACACAGCCCCCCCCCCCCCCTGCAGCCCACAGCATGCAGCCGAGAGATAGGGAGACAAGCAGTGTGAATAGAGGCAGGTTACACAGTCCCAGACTGACACCCCCCCAGACAGACAGGTCCCCACATAAATACACTTACCTCACATGGCGTGGGGGACCCGCACAGGCGAACAAGCCGCTGCACATGAGGCCGGGAGAGTCGCATTCAAGACGCACAAAATGGGGGTTAAGAAACCGCACAGCGTCCAGTGAGGTAGCCACCTCACCAATCATCCCTGCACCGAACAGGGATGGGTCGTTCACTGTGCCAGGAGCGTTACCTGGCTGAACGCTCGATGGCAGACTGGGAAGCCACTGACCCACGACCTGCGACCAGGGGGATCAGCCCGAGACCCAGTCCGCATGATCCTCTTCATCAGAAGAACTAACTAACGCTGACAAAAATAACAGCTAAGTAAAGGTAGAGAGAAAACTCAAACAAAATTGTAAAAAGAAGAAAGAGTCTGGGGCAGAAAGCCCCAGCACAGAGAGAGCCAGCCACTCCTGACAAGCTAGACATTAAAACTGAGATATGGTTGCAGGAAGTAGGAGGGTATTGACGGAGGGGACCACCCCTTGAGGGTGGGATATGTTAAAAGCTTTATGTTAACATATTCTGTTGCCTAGCTACTCCTTCGGAGCAAAGTCTAATACCCCCATATGTGACGAATATGAAGAGGCGGCGACTGTCGGAGGACGTAAGAGAAATAAAGAATTAGGTATAAAAAAAGAGATAAAAAATATATAATGCAAACGCGTCTGTCAGACTCAGCATTACATATCAAACCTTATTGATAAATGAGTTGATGTGCCACTTGATATTCATCACATAGGGAGAAAAATACCTCAATTCGTAAAACCAATAGGTTTCAAGTTGTGAGCCCCCCTACATATTTCAGAATCCAACTCAAGTGAGTCATATCCCTTCTCCAAGAATCTATGTTTGAGTACAGAAGCTTGTTGTTTAAAATCTAAAGTGGTTGAACAGTTACGACACAGTTGCAAAAATTGGCTGCGGGGCACTGATTTCAGCCAATTCCTGTGATGATAGCTGTCAGCAGGAATAAAACCATTATGGTCATACTTCCCTGGGGAAATTACATCCACCACGGGAAACTGGATTATTTTGATTGTAATTGTAAGGAGATTGGATGTAACCATCAGAGTCCCTACCCACCTACGGGTAGGTATCATTCCCGGGATTGCCCCTAAGTGGAGAAAATCTATTACAGGTATCCACCTAAAACCTTGAGTCATTATATGAATGATGCATGCCCGGTCTTGGGTCCCATTACCACCATTATAAGTGTTTGGTCCCTTCATATAATTCACATTAGGGTAATATTGTACATTTCTTGGGGAGAGGTGATAATAGTGATCTCCTCCTCTATTGGGACCACCTTTTCCTCTATTATTAAAATTGGGGCCTTTATTGTAATAATGATGACTGGGTGTTCTGTGACCGAAAACTTCTGCCCCTCAACTGGGTGGGGGTCTATGTCTATGATTGGCTCTACCAGTCCTTTGGGAGTAGTTAGGTTTCATCAGGGGGCAGGGGCATGGAGAAGATCCACTTCTTGGATCTTGAGATAGAAATTACCAACCAGCAGTTACTTATCAAAACTTATTTTAAACCTACTGACCATAATGATTTTATCCCCGCTTCCGGCGGCGCGCGCTCGCTCCCCAGACCCTCCCAGGCTAGTGACGTTTATATACGTCACTTTGCCTGTGAGGGGCTGACCGCCGCAGTGGGACCCAAGATCGGGCATGCATCATCAATTTGTTTAGGTACAGCGTCGCACGACCGTGCAATTGTCCGTTAAAGTCACGCAGTGCTGAATCGCAAAATACCCCCTGGTCTTTTAGCAGCCAAATCCTCCGGGGCTTAAGTGGTTAATGTCGATATAGGGTCCCTTTTGGATGAACAACCTAAGCGGACACATGATGACAATTTTAAGTGCTCCTTTTTTACCACCTACTCCTTACAACATAGACAGGTTAAGAACTTTAACAAACATTGGCATGTACTTAGAAATGATCGGATTCTGGGACCACTATTACCTGAACAAGCTAAAGTATTTGATAGGGGAGCCCCTTCTCTACAAATTAAAATTGGCCACAATATAATTAACCCTCCCACACGTTTTTTTCCCATAATCTTACTGGGTATTTTTCATGTCGCAAATGTAGTGGTTTGCACACATAATATCCATATTAAAAAAATATTTTCTGAGTTTCACCATTACATTTTTTGCCACATGTGCCACTTAGAATGTCGTGTACCTGCTGACTTGTACATGTGGCAAACAATATGTGGGCAGAACCATCAGATCCTTTCCTGTGAGGGTCAACGAACATATTAACAACATCAAGAAGGGCTTAACTAATCATAGTGTACCCAAAAATTATCTGCTTTATCATATTAAAGACCCTAAAGGTACCCAATTTTTAATTCTAGACACATATGTTCCCCATGGAGGGGAGGAGCTATCAGACGGGGGGTCTCACAACTTGAAACCTATTGGTTTTACGAATTGAGGTCTCTCTCTCCCTATGGAATGACTATCGAGCGGGACATCAACTCATTTATCAATCAGTCTTGATATGCAATGCTGAGTACGTCTGCCAGACGCGTTTGTATTTATTTTTTAGCCCTTTTTTTTTTTTTATATCTAATTCTTTATTTTTACTAGATTGTTTTTTTTGGTATTTTTACAGATTAAGTTTTTTGCTTTTTCATTTTTTTAATTCACATTATTATTCATAATTCCTAAAAGGAGGTTCAGATTTCCCTTTTTATATATTTTTTATATTATTTAGTATTGCTACAGGAGTAAAGTATACAAATTTTCTACTTTTTATGTGGATTGTGTGTACGAGTTAGGTCGATTATATGTCGACACGGATGTCCCCGTCCATGGCTATGCATGTTTCTGGCTAGGTCAGTGATGGCAAACCTTGGCACCCCAGATGTTTTGGAACTAATTTCCCATGATGCTCAACTACACTGCAGAGTGCATAAGCATCATGGGAAATGTAGTTCCAAAACATCTGGGGTGCCAAGGTTTGCCATCACTGGACTAGGTTGTCACCAATGATCAGAGTGAGGCTTGGTATTTCATGTGAATTCTGAATGAGGCTTGGAGCTCACTCTACACCGCCAAGTTTGGTTCCAGGAAATAATGATTCAGGATGTGCCTTCAAGGGGACAGCAATTAAGGTAATTACTTGAAATGTTATCTATCTATCTATCTATCTATCTATATATATATATATATATATATATATATATATATATATATAATTATGCAATGGCCAGAATTTCTTCAGACCCAGGATGATGTCTTTGAAGACGAAAAGCATTGGCTTTCTTACCATTCAGGCCATTGAACTATGATCTTTTATACTAGATGATGTTACAACCGTTTATTGGGAATGATGTACGTTTTCTACATTTTTAAATACATTTTGGAGATACAGTTTTACACTATGTGGAGCCTTTCTATATGTCTATGGTCCAACGCACTGTTTTGACACCAATCTATGTGGAGCGGATTAATTTTGTCATGTGTGGAAAAGTTTGGAGTCTTCTAGTATCACTCCTGGACACATCCAAAACGTGGCTAACCCAGTACCTGTATGGATAACTGAGTCCATATGCTCTGGTAAGCAGTCATTTGTACAAGTGGTGGAAGGTTTTCACACTGAGGATATGAACACAGAAGGTGGCACGATCCTGTTCTGCGATTATTCACTACACTGGGATATATGTTTTCTATTCTGCAGACTTTATTTCCTTGGACTGTACTGTCATTTATGATTATTGTTGTTATGTTGTTATATACATTGCTTCACATTTTTTGTTCAGCTTATTATAGGATATTTATTTTGTGATTTGGTTTAGCGCTGCACTTTTTTTGATTATATGATGGAACTGTGCAATATTTGAATGAAGATGCAATGGAGACTGCATACCAGATGCTCTATTTGGAACTCATTACTGACAAATGTGAAGTGTGTTTATAAAAAAGGTTATATCTTATAATTGTATAATTTTGTTTGCTTTTTAGAGTTGGAAAGAAAATATTTTGGCATATGATACATTGTGTGTGGGAGGGAATATAGAATATATTGTACATAACTTAGTCCACCTTTTGTAATGAAAACAAGTTTAAATAAATAAATGTACCAACACTGATCAAATGATCAATGTGCATTTACTAATTTGTTGCAATTAAGCCTACAGAGCAATGCACTGGCTCTTGCAAATTTTGCTGGAGGAAGTATAGCTTGAATTACAGAGCATGGAGAGGAAGGAGGGATTGCCAGCACACTCTGCAGAGTCCCTCTGGATGACAAACTTCTGACAGAAGCAGCACCACAGGGATGCTGTATGCGACTATGCTTCCAGTTATACCCTAAATATGGGCGTTCAATGAAACATGGTCTAAAAAAAAAAAGTGGACTTGGATGTTAAGAAAAACTAATGTGCATGAAAGGTATATCTGTGTACTTTGAACTAGCATTTAAAACTGATAAAAGAATTACTGAAGAAAAAAAACAAAAACGCTAAAACATACCTTCAGTTTGTCAAATTTGTCATCAACATCATGAAGCCAAGACATAAACTGCCGTGCATTAAATCTATCTCTCACGGAAGCCTTGCCATCTTCACTCTGCAATTATAAAAATAATAAGATCTTAACTTTTTTTTGTGATTTGTTCCAGGTCATAGATTGTGCAAGTACTGAAGCCAAAGCATAACAACAACAGCTATGGAAACCCTACATACTCCATTTACTTCCTTTAAAACAGCATGCAGCCATGACACATTTCCAGAGTGTTCTGGGTTTTCTGAAGAGAGCTCTTTTGTGACTGCCAATCTAAATCTTTATATGGCTCACATGAAAGGAAAGCCCAGTCATGACTAATTTTCTTTATACTTTGCAGCTAAACAGCAAAGTGGCATTGTATTTTGCATGTATGCAAAGGGATTTAGAATACATTTTTGTTGGCTTGATTTATTATGGGGAGTAGATATTGTTCTCCGCAGAACATTGCAGAAATGACTCCACAATGTGCCTTAAATTTAAATTACAATCACAAAATGCAGGGCCCGGTTTGAAGCCGGTGGTTTCCATAATGCTACAGAGAATACACTCCAGAATAGGAGGTAAGCCTTGTCACATGACTTTTCAAAGTCACAGGAAAGCGGTTCTTCACATGCAAAAAAGTTGCATAGAGTCTAACTGCTGGCTTAACACATCTACAGCAAAGGAGAGATAAAACTAAATATTAGGCAAGTACATTTGTAGTGGGGGTGAGGCATTTGTTTCCAGTTACAGAATTGTGTTTGAGATTGTATTTTCATACTATTTATAAGATCTAGATTAATCAAATTTAAAAGTCAAAGCATAGGAAATACAATACAAATCATACAGTCCTAACAAGCTAAAGGCAAACGAGTGCCTATTCACCTGAAATAAAGCAAGGAATTAATCCTCAGCTAGGATTTCACTACTGCTCTGGACGCCAGTGGGAATAGTTTTCGGTTCAATGATTTTTGATAAAAATTTTTACTATACAACCAAAAGGAATGATACAGTGATGCAGATCAGTTTTCAGATGGCATCGTAGAAAACTGAAATACCATTGTCATTCAATAATCAAAACATATGCCAAAAAATCTTGGATCTTTCAAACTATTCATCACAGATTGTTGTATACTGTACATGAAAGGAGTCAATGCCTAAATTGGTGAGGGACGGGTAGAGTGGAAAGAAGAGGGGGAAAAGGGGTGAAAGAGGGGGAAAAGGGGATGAAAGGGAGGGGAACCAAGGGGTCAGAAGTCAGGACGATCCTCAAATGATATCCATAGGATGAAGGAACACTGCCCACTACAGATAAGTAGAAGGAACAACTAGGCATACTGCCCCCGAAGGGGTGCAGAAGACCATATCAAGCCATAGGGGAAATATAGGCCCAAATTGCTCCACAATAACAAAGTCTCATTAAAGGATAATCACAGTGAGAATCAATTTAACCATCTGGTTATGTACCATGCACAAAAAGAAAAAAAAGGGGGCAAAGAGAAGTAAAAAGGGGGGAGAGAAAGAAAAAAAAAAAAAAAACAGCTAAAAGATAAAGGGAAGAGAAAAGCTGAAGAGAAAAGAAGCCTAGTGGGAGTAATTTTTACCAGCATACACAAATTCTGTATGTCTACATAATGCACAAAAGCGGGGCAGGCAAGCTCAGCACTCCGTTTGGACTTTGGTGAGGAAGATTTGATGGGAACCCTTTTATGAGGTTTATACATGTTTATGGAATTGTAGAGCGTATCTGTTACCAGCCAGCAATATTAAACAGGAAGGGTCCTCAAGGCATATATACAGCGGGGATCGAAAGTTTGGGCACCCCAGGTAAAAATTTGTATTAATGTGCATAAAGAAGCCAAGGAAAGATGGAAAAAATTTCCAAAAGGCATCAAATTACAGATTAGACATTCTTATAATATGTCTACAAAAGTTAGATTTTATTTCCATCATTTACACTTTCAAAATAACAGAAAACAAAAAAATGGCGTCTGCAAAAGTTTGGGCACCCTGCAGAGTTAATATCTTGTACTGCCCCCTTTGCAAGGCTGAGACCTGCCAGTGTCATGGATTGTTCTAAATCATCGTCTCGAAGACCAGGTGATGTCAATCTCAAAGGTTTTAAATGCCCAGACTCATCTGACCTTGCCCCAACAATCAGCACCATGGGATCTTCTAAGCAGTTGTCTAGAAAACTGAAACTGAAAATAGTTGACGCTCACAAAGCTGGAGAAGGCTATAAGAAGATAGCAAAGCGTTTTCAGATGTCAATATCCTCTGTTTGGAATGTAATTAAGAAATGGCAGTCATCAGGAACAGTGGAAGTTAAAGCAAGATCTGGAAGACCAAGAAAAATATCAGACAGAACAGCTTGCAGGATTGTGAGAAAAACAATTCAAAACCCACGTTTGACTGCACGATCCCTCCAGAAAGATCTGGCAGACACTGGAGTTGTGGTACACTATTCCACTATAAAGAGATACCTGTACAAATATGGTCTTCATGGAAGAGTCATCGGAAGAAAACCTCTTCTACGTCCTCACCACAAAAATCAGCATTTGAACTTTGCAAATGAACATATAGACAAGCCTGATGCATTTTGGAAACAAGTTCTGTGGACCGATGAGGTTAAAATTTAACTTTTTGGCCAGAATGAGCAAAGGTACGTTTGGAGAAGAAGGGGCACAGAATTTAATGAAAAGAACCTCTGTCCAACTGTTAAGCATGGGGGTGGACAATCATGCTTTGGGGTTGTATTGCAGCCAGTGGCACAGGGAACATCTCACGAGTAGAAGGAAATCTGAATTTTTGTAAAATCTTACCGTAAATTCCTTTCTCTGAGTCCTCCGACAGTCGCCGCCCACTCATACAGTCTTAACCAATGGGGTATTGACTTCCTCTCCACAGGAGTAGCTAGGCATAAGACTTGTTAAGAACAAAGCATTTACATAGACACACCCATGGGGGCTGTCCCACTGGTCCAATACCCCCCTGCAATAGCCATCCCAACTCAGTTTGGTAGCAAGCAGTTAAGTGTATAAGAACCCCAAAAGAGGGGCGGGGACTGTCGGAGGACTCAGAGAAAGGAATTTTATGGTAAGATTTTACAAAAATTCAGTTTTCTCTTACATCCTCCGACAGTCGGCGCCCACTCATACAGTCTTCACCAATGGGGATGTCCCAAAGCAGTGTAGACATGAGGGGTGGGAAACGCAACCGTCAGAAAGGCAACACATCAGAGAAAGGAACCTTACATGAACAGCAAGGGAACCTCCTGGGCAAAAAAAAAGCTCAACAGGAGCAACAACCCAGGAAAGCAAATAACCAAGGGGGTAAACAACCCCAACAGCCAGGAACCCACAACAACAAACAGGGTCCCCTACGGCACTGCCGCACAGAGAACTTTGCGGCCAAAGGAGGCATCAGCTGATGCCAGAACATCAATTTTGTAGAATTTGGAAAAAGTGTGCACTGACGACCAAGTCGCAGCCTTGCACACCTGGGCCACCGAAGCCTGATGCCGGAGGGCCCAGGACGTACTCACCGCTCTGGTAGAGTGCGCCTTGACAGGGAAGGGCGGTACCCGTTCCTTCAACGAATAGGCCTGTACAATTGTCTGTCTGATCCATTTTGAAATGGTCGCCGCAGACGCAGCCATACCCTTCCGAGGTCCCTCAGGAAGGACAAAGAGAGAATCCGATTTTCAAAAGGATTCAGTCGACGACAGGTAAACCCTGATCGCCCTGACAACATCCAACAAATGCAAGGCAACCTCATTAGGATGCTTCGGATTCGCACAGAGCGAAGGTAAAACAATGTCCTCATTAAGGTGAAAATCCGAAACCACCTTTGGAAGAAAGGACGGGTTAGGTCACAAGACCACCTTATCCCTATGAACCACCAGGTAAGGGGAGCGGCCGGACCACGCCGCCAATTCCGACACTCTGCGAGCCGAATCGATCGCCACCAGAAAGGCAACCTTTCTAGACAGCAGAGGTAACGAAATTTCCCTGATGTTTTCAAACGGGGAACGTTGTAACACGGACAGAACCAAGCACAAGTCCCATGGAGTTAGGGGCTCCCTTCTAGGAGGGGCCAAGTGACGCACACCTTCAATGAAGGTGCGAATCAAAGAATTAGACGCCACAGGGCGCTGAAAAAGAACAGCCAGTGCAGATACCTGGCCCTTAATCGTGGCCAACGCAAGGCGCTGGTCCACACCAGACTAAAGGAAAGCCCAGACTCTCGCCACCGAGAATGAACGAGGAGAGAAGCCCCTGGACTCACACCAGGCAAAATAAGCTTTCCATGTACGGTAATAAATCTTACCAGACGAGGCTTTTCTAGCCTTGATTAAAGTAGGAATGACCTCTAAGGAGAGACCCCTGTCTCTCAGGACCTGGCTTTCAACAGCCATGCCGTTAAAGCCAGCGACTGTTAAGCAGGATGGAAGATCGGTCCCTGAGACAGATCTTGCCGAATCGGTAGCCGACAAGGAGGCTCGACGGCCAGGTGAACGATGTCCGCGTACCAGGACCGGCGTGGCCAGTCCGGCGCCACCAGAATCACCAACATTGGTTCCGAAGCCAATCTGCGAAGGAACCTGGACAACAACTGAATCGGAGGAAAGGCATACATCAGACGATACTGATGCCAAGGGGCCACCAGCGCATCCACCAGAGGATCGCGTGTTCTTGCCACGAACCTTTCCACCTTGTTGTTTAGCCGAGACGCGAACAGATCCACATCCGGGGATCCCCACTTCGCACACAGCATTTGGAAGACCTCTGGGTGTAGGGACCATTCCCCCTGATCCAGGGTCTGGCGGCTCAGATAATCGGCCTGCCAATTCTCCACACCCGGAATGTGAACTGCCGAAATCGCTGGGACATGAGTCTCGGCCCAAGACAGAATGTCGGTTACCTCCCGGGCCGCCCGGGCACTCCTGGTGCCCCCTTGGTGGTTGATGTAAGCCACCGCGGTAGCATTGTCCGTCTGTACCCGAACAGGACGGCCCAGAAGTCGATCCGACCACTGGAAGAGACACAGTTTTATCGCTCTTAATTCCAATATGTTGATCGGAAGGGAAGATTCCTCCCCCGACCAAGTGCCCTGGACAGACAGGTTGCCCAGGATTCCACCCCAGCCCAACAGGCTGGCATCCGTGGTAATCACTGTCCACATTAACGGACGGAAGGATTTTCCTTTCTGACACAGCCGGGGACTGAAGCCACCACAGAAGATCCATTCTGGTCTGGCGACTTAACGAAACACTCAAATCCAAGGACTGAGGCAGTCTGTCCCACCTGGCCAGGATCTCAGCTCAGAGAGACCGTGTGTGAAACTGAGCAAATGGTATCGCCTCGAAGGCTGACACCATCAACCCGAGGGACCGCATACAGGTCCTGAGTGACGAGACTTCGTTGTCCCTGAGGGACCTGATCTCATTCTGACGGGTCCGGAGCTTGTCCTCCGGTAAGAATACCTTCGCTTGAGCAGAGTCCAGAACCATTCCCAAATAGGGAAGACAAACTGAAGGAGACAAAGTCGACTTCTGAAGGTCCAACCAAACTCCTGGAGCGTCTGTACCATAGTCGACAGATCACGCAACAAGCTCTGACTGACACTCGATCTTAACAGGAGATCGTCCAGATATCCCAAGACCGCAATGCCCTGTGCCCTCAACAGGCGCCAGCACTTTGGTAAAGACCCTTGGAGCCGAATCGAGACCGAAAGGTAACGCTACAAACTGATAGTGGTCCTCCGCTATGGCGAATCGGAGGTACCTCTGATGACCCTCGAAAATGGGGATGTGCAGGTATGCATCCTTCAGGTCGATAGAGGCCAGGAATTCCCCTGGACTCAGGGAGGCCACCACCGAGCAGAGAGATTCCATGCGGAACTTTCGAACGCGCAGAAAGCGGTTCAGAGCTTTCAAGTCCAGAATCGGACGCACCTTGCCCTCCTTTCTGGGCACAGTGAACAGATTCGAGTAGAACCCCCCGAAATCTGTCCCGATGAGGCACCGGGACAACCACCCCCTGGGCAAAGAGGTCCTGCACTGCCCGATGCAGGTCCCGTAAACGCCCTGGGATCAAATGAAGATTTGAGGGAAAGAATCTGTCTGCCGGCCGCGAAAGGAATTCGATCTTGTATCCTGATCTAATGATTTCCTGAACCCACCTGTCCGGGATTCGGAGCAGCCAAGGTTGGAGGAAACCGCGCAAACGTCCCCCCACCCCTGAAACGGGTGAGGGCGCCCCTTCAGGCAGAGGCGGACTGAGCCGCCGCACCGGCGTGGCCGGACTTTTGTTTGCCCGCCCAGGGCTTTCTCTGGCCACCTTGGCCCTTGAAAGGTTTTCCCTTGTTCTGTGCCTTGAAGGCACAAAAGGACCCCTGATTGGGTTTAAAGGCAGGACCCCGCTTACCGCGAAAAGACTTGTTCTTCGGATTCCGGGGCAACAAAGTGCTCTTGCTCCCAGTGACTCCTTTAACCAAAGTATCCAGGGCCTCACCAAAAAGGCGAGACCCCGCATAAGGAAAATCAGCCACCGTTTTCCGTGACGTCTGGTCAGCCGACCAGCTCTTCAACCAGATCAGTCGACAGTTAAGTACCACGACACTAGACAGTCGTGCAGCCAAAGGGGCCTCATTCAAGGCCGCATCGCACAAATACATGACCCCTTGATGAATTTGGTCCACCGTGTCCAGCGTAGCAGGTGGGGCAGAATCAGCCGCAAGAGTGCGCCTAAGCACCTTAGTCCAATCAGCCACCGCCTGAGCCACCATGACAGAGGCGAAAATAGGTTTGAGCATAGAACCCGCCACCATGTAAGCATGGCGGGCCAGAGACTCCAACCTCCTGTCCGTAGGATCCCGGAACACCGGGGTATCCTCAGTGGGAACCAGGGTAGCCTTGTTCAACATGGCCACAGTGTGATCCACCTGAGGGGCCACACACCAACGCGAATCTGTAGAAGGCGCAAAGGGGTAAAGCAGTTGAAACCGTTTTGGCACCGTGAAAGGGCGTTTCAAACTGCGCTATTGTTCATTCACCGTGTGATGAAACTCAGCGGGGCAGGGAAAAACCTGCGCCGACTTGCGGGTCCTATGTGTACCAAAAGAGGACACAATGCCCGAAGGATTGGGCTCATCCTCCAAATGTAGTGTTTCTTTTACAGAAGAAATCAACGCATCCATAGCTGCGCGTTCTTCAGGCGACCCCGGGGGAGAATCATCTACCCCCTCCACCTCCCCCTCAGACCCCAGCGGGTCCTGAGAAGAGCGAGACCCTGAAAAGGGCACGCCACCCACAGCAGCCACATCCCCATCTGAATCAGAAGAGAAAGATATCCTAGGCCTTTTTCTAGCAGCCCGTTCAGCCATCAGCACCTCCATTTTGGACACTAAAGTCGCCACCACAGCGGCCAAATTAGGTAGAACGGGAGGTTCAGCAGAACTGAGGTCCCTCACCAAGGCTGGGGGGAATTTGCTGTCCTGAGATTCCATTGCAGAAAACACAATTCTTCAATGTACTGGCCCTTTAAGAGCGCTGCGGACCCCGGAGCCCACTGTGTACACAGACCCCCTACAGGGACAAAACTGAGCCAGAAAGGATAAAACAGAGGAAATATGGAAAGGACAGTCTGCAGAGCCCCAGAGAGTGTTACCACACCAATCGCTGCTCCAGAGGAAAAGGAAGTGAGGTCGTCAGAGGCTGAACAATATGCTGCAGGCTAAGGGAAAATGGCTGCCCATAGGAAGTAACGGGAGGCTTCGGGAAGATGGCCGCCGACATGTGCACCGAACGATCGTTCGCCACACACAAGATGGCGCCAAAAACACTACATAGAAGCTGTGTAAAAAGCCCACAGTGAAGCCAGACATGCTGCCCACACCTAAAATGGCGGGCCGCGCCGTCTTCACCCCACAGCGGCCGCCGCACACACAGTCTGCACCTCCAAACACTGAAGTGACACAGGAGAGGCACCCCCACACACACAGCGCCAGCAGTGCAAATAAAAAAGGATCTCGCAGGGATCGCATCAGGGAGCCCCACAAACGCACAGACATGAGGGGACACCACAGCACACAGGACTGCCACCCCAGACAGAGGCCCCACACAGATAGTACTTACCTGTACCGGATGGCGTGGGGTGCCTTAGTAATGGAAAGCTGCTGCCCTCAGATGGCAGGGAATGCCGTCAGCCAAAAACGCAGGACACTGCAGCATGCAGATGTGTCCAGTGAGGTAGCCACCTCACAGGCTGCATCCCTGCTGCGAACAGGGATGGATCGTTCGTAATGCCAGGGCAAACACATGGCTGAACGCTCAATGGCAGGCTGGGGATCCATCTGACCCTCTGCCCTGGAGGACCAGGGCAGTCAGTCCGATTTCCAGCTCCGCAAAATCCATCTTCAACCGAAGAGCCGACTAAACTAAAGCTGACAAATAAACAGCTAGTAAAGCAAAAAAAAAAAAAAAAGACATTCTTGCAAATAAAATCATAAGAAAAAAGGCTGAGACTGTAGCCCCAGCACAGGGAAGCCTATCTACTCCTAACGCTAGGCAGAAGACAAACTGAGTTGGGATGGCTTACTGCAGGGGGGTATTGACCAGTGGGACAGCCCCCATGGGTGTGTCTATGTTAAATGCTTTTGTTTTTAACAAGTCTTATGCCTAGCTATTAGTGTGGAGAGGAAGTCAATACCCATTGGTGAAGACTGTATGAGTGGGCGGCGACTGTCGGAGGACATAAGAGAAAATAGGTTTAAGCATGAAACCCGCCACCATGTAAGCATGGCGGGCAAGAGATTCCATCCTCCTATCCTATGGTAGGATCCCTAAATACCAGAGACTCTTCGGTGGGAGCCAGAGTAGCCTTGTTTAATCTGGCCACAGTGTGATCCACTTGAGGAGCCACACACCAGCGCGAAACCGTAGGAGACGCAAAAGGGTAAAGAAGTTGAAACCTTTTTGACACCGTGAAGGTGTGTTTCAAACTGCGCCATTGCTCATTCACTGTGTGATGAAACTCAGCGGGGCAAGGAAAAACCTGCGCCGTCTTGCGGGTCCTGTGTGTACCAAAAGAAGACACAATGCCCAGAGGATTGGGCTCATCCTCTAAATGTAGTGTTTCTTTCATGGCAAGAATCAGTGCATCCATTGCTGCGCTTTCCTCGGGCGTCCCAGGGGGGGGGAATTCATCCACCACTGCAACCTCCGCCTCCCCCTCAGACTGAGAAGAGCGAGACCCTGAAAGGGGCACGCTACCTACAGCAACCATGTCCCATTCAGAATCAGAAGAAAAATAAATCTTAGGCTTTTTTCTAGGCAGCGCGTTCAGTCATCAGCACATCCATTTTGGACACCAAAGTCGCCACTACAGCAGACAAATTAGTCGGGGCAGAGGATTCAGAGGAACCGGATTCTCCCACCAAGGCTGGAGAGAATTTGCTGTCCTGGGATTCCATTGAAAAAAAAGTTTTTTTTTTTGTAAGGTACTGGCCCTTTAAGCGCGCCGCGGACCCCGCAGCACACCGCTACAATGACTGTGGAACACAGACCCCCCCGCAGGGACAAACTGAAAGCCAGGAAGATTGTACAAGGGAGGACAAAAGGACAGCAGAACAGAGCCCCACAAGTGTGTTACCACCGCAGTCGGTCGCTCCTGAGTGAAAGAAGGAAGTGATGTCACCGCCAGAGACTGAACTGAGGCTGCAGGCTAAGGAAAAATGGTTGCCTATGGAAAGTAATGGGAGGCTTCGGTAAAATGGCCGCCGACATGTGCTCGGAACGATCGTTTGCTACACACTAGATGGCGCCAAAATACACTACATACCATGCTGTATAAGCGCCCATAGTGAAGCCAGACATGCTGCCCACACCTAAAATGGCGGACCGGCGGATTTTAACCCCGCAGCGGTCGCCGCACGTGTCTGTACCTCCAAGCACCCTAAAGTGACACAGGAGAGGGACCCCCAAAAATCCACACAGCGCTGGCCGTGAGAGAAAACAACCCCCGCAGGGACCGGGATCAGGGAGCCCAAAACGCACAGACATAAGGGGACACTACATACACACAGGACTGCCAGCCCCAGACAGAGGCCCCACACAGAGTGTACTACCTTTACTCGATGGCGTGGGGTGCCTCATATCAAACGGGAAACCGCCCGCCCTCAGATGGCAGGGGAGTGCCGTCAGCCAAAAAGCGCAGGACAGTAGTGCACGGACGAACCGTGAATGTGTCCAGTGAGGTAGCCACCTCACAGGCTGCATCCCCGAGGACAGGGATGGGTCGTTTGCGAGGCCAGGGCGAACACATAGCCTGCGAAACGCTCGATGGCAGGCTGGGATTCCATCTGACCCTCTGTCCCGAGGAACCAGGATGACAAGTCCGATTCCCAGCTCCGCAAACGCCATCTTCATCCGAAGATCCGACTAACTAACGCTGACAAAATAAAACAGCTAGTAATGCAAAGAAAAAATGACATTTGCAGAAAATAAAATAAAATAGAAAAAGAAGGCTGAGACTGTAGCGCCAGCACAGGGAAGCCTATCTATTCCTTAACTAGGCAGAAGACAAACTGAGTTGGGATGGCTATTGCAGGGGGGTATTGGACCAGTGGGACAGCCCCCATGGGTGTGTCTATGTAAATGCTTTGTTCTTAACAAGCCTTATGCCTAGCTACTCCTGTGGAGAGGAAGTCAATACCCCATTGGTGAAAACTGTATGAGCGGGCGGCGACTGTCGAAGGACGTAAGAGAAAAATGGATTCAATAAAATTTCAGCAAATTTTGGATGGTAACTTGATGCCATCTGTAAAAAAGCTGAAGTTAAAGAGAGGATGGCTTCTACAAATGGATAATGATCCTAAACAAACCTCGAAATCCACAGGGGATTACATCAAGAGGCGTAATCTGAAGGTTTTGCCATGGCCTTCACAATCTCCTGACCTCAACATAATTGAAAATCTATGGATAGACCTTAAAAGAGCAGTGCGTGACAGACAGCCCAGAAATCTCAAAGAACTGCAAGACTTTTGTAAGGAAGAATGGGCAAAGATACCTCAAACAAGAATTTATAGACTCTTGGCTGGCTACAAAAAGCGTTTACAAGCTGTGATACTTGCCAAAGGAGGCAGTACAAGATATTAACTCTGCAGGGTTCCCAAACTTTTGCAGACACCATTTATTTGTTTTCTTTTATTTTGAAAGTGTAAATGATGGAAATAAAATCTAACTTTTGTTGACATATTATAAGAATGTCTAATCTGTAATTTGATGCCTTTTGGAGATTTTTCATCTTTCCTTTGGCTTCTTTATGCACATTAATACAAATGTTTACCTGGGGTGCCTAAACTTTCGATCCCTACTGTAGAAGTTTTGGAAGGAGTGTAATTTTAGGGGCATGATTTTCCCTACCCACGGGATTTGATAATTTTTCCATGTCTCCAGGATTGCAGTTGTTTGGGGTAGCAGAGAGCCAAAATTTGCGGAGGGTTTCATAAGAAGGTGTAAGGTATATCCTCAGATAAGGGAGGCGATGGGAGGACCATTGATGAGGAAAACTGGCCTTGAGGGAATGTAATTGGTCCAGCAAAAGGGCAATATTCAGAGTCTTAGATTTTAAATCATTAATACTGAGCCCTGAAAAAGCAGAGAACTCCTTAAGAATGCCTATCAAATTAGGGAGGAAAACCAAGGGGAATCCGGAATCCCTTCTGCCTTGATCCTACACAGAAGTCTTGGCAGAATCTTGAGAGGGGGTAAGGCGTAAATCAGACGATACTGACCCCACAGGGCCACCAGCGCGTCTGTGGCATCCGCCAGAGGGTCCAGAGACTGTGCCACAAACCTCTGCACCTTCCTGTTGAGACAAGAGGCCAACAGGTCCACCACACCGGAGGCACAACTGGTGAAACAGTTGTTGGATGAAGTGACCATTACCCTTGGACCATTGCCTGTCGACTGAGGTAATCCGCCTGACAATTTTCCCCACCTGTAATGTGTACAGCAGAGATGGCTGGAACTAAACGTTCTGCCCACCTTAGAATGCCAGCAACTTCCCGAGACCCTAGGACACAGGCCACAGCCATGGCATTGTCTGATTGAATTTGCATTGGACACCCCTGAAGACGATACATCCAAAGATCCAGATAAAGTCTGACCACTCAGAGTTCCAGTACATTAATCGGCAGTCTGGACTCTTCCAGTGTCCAGACCCCCTGAGCAGAATCTTTTCCAAGGACGCCTTCCCACCCAGACAGGCTGACATCAGTGGTGACCACTGTCCAGTACAGGGGGAGAAAGGATTTGCCCTGGCTAAAAGCCGGAGAACAAAGCTACCAGATCAGGGACCCTCTCGCACCCTGGCTCAGCCAGGTCAGATTGTCTATAGACTGTGAATTCTTGTCCCATTTGACTAGAATCTCTCTTTGCAGAGATCTTGTGTTGAACTGTGCAAACAGAACTGCCTCAAAGGCAGACACCCATCATGCAAGTCTGAAGGGATGACCGTCTGCTGGACAACAGAAGTTGAATTGTTTCCTGCAGTTTCTGGAGTTTTTCCAGAGGAAAGAACACTTTGGCAAAGGCCAAATCCAGAGTCAGACCCAGGTAGCCCAGATTTGTGGACGGGACCAGAGCAGACTTCTGAAGGTTCCGAAATCCAACCAAACTCCCTCAGAATTCGCTGAGTAATCTCCAGAGTAGTCGGAAACTCCACTCGCAGCAGAAGATCGTCCAGGTACCCCAGTACCGCGATCCCCTGCTAACGCAACAATGCCAGCACCGGGGCCAACACTTTTGTGAAGACCCGAGGAGCGGAGGCGAGACCAAAGGGTAACACCACAAACTGATAATGCTCCTTCTCCCACGGCAAAGAGGAGAAAGCGATGGTGACCAACACATATTGGAATGTGCAGGTAAGCGTCCGTGATGTTGATAGAAGCAAGAAGATCCCCCTGATGCAGAGATGCCACTACCGTGTGAATGGACTCCATTCGGAACTTCTGCACCCGCACAAGTTTTTGCGCCTTGAGGTCCAGAATTGGACGCACCTTGCCCTCTTTACTGGGGACTGTAAACCGGTTTGAAAAAACCCCTGAAAATTTTTCGAAGTCGGAACCGGGACAATCCCCCCTTGGCTCAGCAAGCTTTGCACTGCCCCAAAGAGACCCCGTAAGCGGTCTAGGGAAAGGCGCAAGTTGGAGGGAAAAAAACTTTCAAGAGGGTAGGAATGAAACTCGATCGTGTAGCCGGACCTACTTGTCCTGTACCAGGGAGGTCCACGGGTCCACCTTGGACACCAAAGACTCCAGGGCCACTTTCAGTACAGTAAGGGATTGTGGAGACCTGGAGGGCCCGGCAGCCTCTGAGAGGCGGTCAGGTGGGGAAATGTGCTTCAGGGACTCCATGAGTGAAAAAGGGGGACCCACAAAAAAAGGTGTAAAAACATAGCTAGGGACACCCCCACTGTGCTGGCAGCACTTCAGCTCACCAGGCACAGAGCACCAACCGATCCTATAGCAGAGAGGGAGAGGATCCCACCAGACTCACCACCCACTGCAGGGACAACCGAGAGAGGGGGGACGCTGCATGGGAAGGAGGAGAACCTGGGGTTCTGACCGTCCCAGGGAGGGACCCACGTCCACCCCAAAACCCTTTAGGGGGATGCTACTTACTTTATCAGGAATAGAGTGGGCACCGCTCCACACAGAACCTCCTCTCTATTAAAATGGGGGGGCTGTCGGCCAGGAGAAACACTGCGACTCAGGCCGAGGCCAGGTCGTGTGCGACCTCTCAAGACGTTTAACTCGCAGTCCAACCCCCTGTCCAGTGGGCTATGTCACGGCCGACCTAGCACGGAGCTGAGGCCTGCGCACACTCACTGGCCAGACTGGGGTGACCACTGGATTTTAAAAAATATCCAGCCTGTCGTCCAGTCCAACAGGTGACTGTAGATTCTAACAGAAAAAAAAAACTAAAAATCCATTAAAAAGGAAAAAAAAAATGTCATGTTATCTTAAATAATGACAACATTTTGCAGAATAAAGAGACCAATAGCAGGAATTGCTTTGGACCATAGAGACTATATACAGGCATGAAAGCTGAAGTGGTTCATCAGAACATATGGAACGATGTGTGCAAAATAACAGTTTTATATCACACTAAAAATACATAGAAAGTCATTTATGCTACTACAATAGTAAATCTAGGCTAAAATGGTTTGGCCTCTGGGTGGCAGTGTTCTTTAGAATCTCAGCTGTTTCAGTTTCCAAGCTCTAGCAGTCTTCCAAACATTATCGTAGAACTGTAAACCTTGTTTTTTTTTTATTTTATGCTGTACTACATGGATCCCTACACACGATTTAGGCAGAAGGTTGGAATCCGCTACTAGTATACTGATATAATAGAATAAAAAGAATATCATTGGCTAATACTAAAAACATCCAGAATTCCAGCATCTCATTGGCCAATACTAAAAACATCCAGAATTCCAGCACACAAGGTTTCAGAAAGGTCTTGCTAGGGTTCTCCCCTCAATGGATCAGAAGGGCACAGAGGGCTAAGATTGATGCGTTAATGTGAATGATAACACAAATCAGCAGACTGTCATGTTATATTTTTATACCCTGTATTTTCCTTAAAGCATCAGCAAAAAAATGACATCTGCAGTTGGCCACACTGTGCAACCGATTCCCTGGAGCCTCTTTTCTTCAGTTTGACAGTTGCACTCTGATGTCCCCATGTTCAGTGCAGGGCCAGCAGTCCTGCATTGCACACAAAGATGGTGAGAGCCCACCCACAAACCAGAGCAATGAAGAGGAGAGGGAGAGAGATAAAGTATTATAGCTTATTCCTTTAAAACTTAACAAGCATGTATCCCTTGCAGTGCAGGAGGTGACCAACTGCAAAGTTATTTATAGAAAGTCCCAGACTTCACCTTTACAGGGATATTGTATTACCAGGGGTCGGGAATCTATGGCTCGCAAGCCAGACGTGGCTCTTTTGATGGCTGCATCTGGCTTGCAGACAAATAGACAAATCTTTAATAAAGGGGGCGTGTCCCAGGGCTCAAGTCCTGCAGGATCGCATGGGAACAGCGTTCCCGCACTTTTTCCACAGCAGGAACGCCATTCCCATGGCTCCTCCTGCAGGACCAGGACAGCCAGAAGACAAAGAACAGTGCAGGTGCCTCACGATGCCTCTACAAACAGGCTGGTGGAGGGGGGCGTGCACAGCGGCATGACCTCACGGCAGCAAAGGGAGAGTGGGTGCATCTGCGCTCCACCAACCCGTCCCAGGCCCAGCCCTAGAGCAAGCGGACGGGACAGGCGTGGACTGACTGGATAGAGTCAGTGAGAGTGTCGGTCGGTAAAGGCGGCGAGGCAAGGCAGCATATGTCAGCCCAGCAAGCAGCAGTCAGAGGAGCCATTACCAGGACACGAGGAGCAGGCCGGGGGGGCCATCGGTTATAGAAGTGGCAGTCTGCCTGGGAGGTGAGTCACTGGAGCAGCGAGTCCACTCACTGCACATTTGCATCTCATACCACCCTCACACCCCTGAAAATTACAATGTGGCTGACATGCTGACAGAATTTTACAGCTGAACTGCTCCACTTACCTGCCACCTCTAAAATCGAGGCCCCCGGACTTGGTCCTTGTGTGCTGGCTGTGTCTGCTTCCTTTACTGCGTGCTGCTGCCTCGCCTTACCGGTGACTCCCCTGATGCTGTCTGCACACACTCTCTGGGCCTTCAAATGCATAAACATGAAATATTCGTGACTGATGCCTATTTGTCAGGAATATTTCATGTTTATGTGTTTATTTGGCCAATTTGTCTTGAATGTTTCATGTTTATGCATTTGAAGGTCCAGAGTGTGTGGACAGCATCAGTGGAGTCACTGGTAAGGCGAGGCAGCAGCACGCAGCAGAGGAGCCAGACACAGCCAGTACACAAGGAGCAGGCCCGGGGACATCGATTTTAGAGGTGGCAGGTAAGTGGAGCAGTGAGTCCACTGCATATTTGCATTCTCGTACCACCCTCACACCCCTGAAAATGACAATGTGGACTCACATGCTGACAGAATTTTACAGTTGAACATGGCAAACATGTATAATACATGTCAGTAAGTTTGCTATGTCCAGCTGTAAAATTCTGTCAGCGTGTCAGTCCACATTTTCATTTAATGTTTATGCTTTTAAAATCCATTGTTTCTTGACAATGGGAATCAAATGCATGAACATGAAATATTCCAGACAATGGGCATCAGTCACGAATATTTCATGTTTATGCGTTTAATAATTGGCCAATTTGTCACAAATGTTTCAAGTCTATGCATTTGAAGGCCCAGAGTGTGTGGACAGCAACCGACCCCTGAAATATAGTGTATGGCTCTCACTGAATTACATTTGAAAATATGTGGTGTTCATGGCTCTCTCAGCCAAAAAGGTTCCTGACCCCTGTTGTATACAGAACATATTTAAAACATGTATCTTTTGTACCCAAATATTTAAAAAAAGAAAACGGTGGCATTAATAAAAAAAATACTTAAGTTCAGCAAGTAACGTGACAAGGTTTTTGCCCAGTATGGAAATGTGACAGCCTATTTACAGCACCAGTACATCTAGGTTTAGTTTCTTCTGAGTTACCTTTATTTTTCTTTTTTCATCCACATCACGTACGCCAAATTGTCCGGTTGTTATCTATTTTGGAAAAAAGATTGATGGAAAGTAATTTGTGGGCCCAACACAACATCGTTATTCATGACAATCATTTCAAATGGCCATGTAAAGCACGGACGAAAAAAGATGAAGCCAGACAGATTGAATTCCTCAGGGATTATGTTTTAATTCTGTCAATTTACACCTTGTTTTATTAAACATCTTAAAAGAAAGCTTTAACCTTTAGCTGCCAGAGCTGTTTTTGCATTTTTTGCATACACGTTTAAAAACATTTAGGCATGAAGAATACATAAAACCCCCAAAAACATTATATATTTCCTTAAAGCAGACACCCTAAAGAATAAAATAGTGGTAGTTAATTTTTTATTTCACACGATATTACTGCAAAATTTCACGTAAAAATACTCTAATTTAAGCTTAGGGCATATGAATGCAATAAATTACCCAATTGTTTTAGATATAAAAGATGAAAAATAGATACCCAACATGTCCAAACTTAAATTTGCGTGTGCCTGTGAAATGGTGACAAACTGCAGTACTATCATTTTCCATAGGTAACGCTTTAAAAGCCCCTTATAGGCCATCAGTTTAGCTTTATAGAGGTGGTCTGGTGCTAAAAATATTGCACTCACTACAGCATGCATGGCAATATGTAACGGGTGTTTTGCAATCGACAGTTTCATGTGTAGGCGCCCCCAAAGCGTGTGATAGTATGTGCGTATATGTATGTGCGTATATGTGGGGGTCCTCAGAAAAAAAAAAAATTTTTGGGGGGGGGGGGGGATTATGTGCCTGGGTATAACTTTAATTTTTTACAATTTAAAAAAAAAAAAAAATGTAATATTTTTTTTTTTCATTACATAGGGGACAAAGAAAAAGGAGGACCCGGAAGTGATATCAAACATGTCACTTTCTGGGTATGCAACAAGGAGGGGAGGAAAGCGAACAAGAGTCCACTCAGTTCTCTCCCCCCACCCGGTGGCACCTGCAATGTCCGTCATGAGCATACGATACATGGCTGGGGGGGAGGTTAGGCACATCATCGGGGGTATGTGGAAGCAATTGGGCTGGAGTCTGCTTGTCAGACTTGCACAGAATGAATGGCTGAATGTGTTTAAAAACCCCCTGCTGCTAGGTCCAAGGGATGTACAGACCTGGCAGTAAAAGGGTTAAATATATGTTAGGCATAATTATTTATGACTGTACATGTGTTTTATTATAATATTTTGAATGTTAAATATAGACATGCCATGTTTAGATCTCTACATTCAGATTCTGTTTAATGCAGTGGTTGTTGTCCATCCTGCGGCCAATGACAGCTATAAATGCAGGCCCAGCAGTTTTTTTTTTTTTTTTAAATGCATTTACACTTAGCTGAAGAAAATTTTGACAGTGTATTTACTGGACTTTTATGTGTTTTATTTATCTCTACGGAAGACGCCGTGATTGGATGGCGAAACGCATCTAGCGATTGGCCGAGCGGACCTTGACGTCACTTCCGGCCAGTGAAGCGCACGCTGCGGGAGCAGCGAACCACCGAGCCGTGTTCTATCTGCCTAATTTTAAAAGATGTTTGTAAGTAAGTTTTTTTTTGCAATAAATTTTCAAGTGAACGTACTTCACTATGGATGGCCTTTTATTTCCTATGAGGGGCCTCGGGATGCAATAAGGACCACCATCCAGGATCTCTCCTACAACATTGTGGATTCCAGGCTGACAGGAAGAGGCTGTGACTACACTACTGGATTTAAATTGAATGACTAATATCACACGAAATTGTGGTAAGTAGATAACCACAAGGGGAGTACCCCAGTTTATGTACACAGTGAAGCACAGAAGCACTTTATCTGCACGTGATGGACACTTGTTTGATTTATGGACTTTATGATTTAACAATATTCTCAGTATAATTTACTGCTTTGTCTTGCGAGATTTTGCACATTGTTTTTGCACATTTTTGTACATTTGCACAACTTTTCAATTGGTTGAATGGTAATATTAATTTATAATATTTAATAAATAGCAGCGCTGCAATATTAGGTTTATAAGTAAGGGACAATGTTGTTGAGAAGTACAAGTCAGCTGGGAAACTGATTAGACTTGAGGGAAAGATGGATGTTGCTAAATACAGGGATATTCTTGAGCAAAACCTGTACCACTCTGTGCGTGATTTGAGGCTAGGACGGGAGGGTTCACCTTGCAGCAGGACAATGACCCCAAACACACTGCTAAAGAAACACTTGAGTGGTTTAAGGGGAAACATGTAAATGTGTTGGAATGGCCTAGTCAAAGCCCAGACCTCAATCCAATAGAAAATCCAATAGAAAATCTGTGGTCAGACTTAACCACTTGACGACCTCCCACCGCAGATTTACTGCGGCAGGTGGCCGCTCCTGGGCATACCGACGTAGTACTATGTCGCTGGCTCAGGAGACTCTAGGGGGCGAGCGCGCTGCCGCCCCTGCTCGTCAGCTGGGAAGGCTATGTGATCCTGCTATATAGGATCACATGTCTCTGTGATGATCTCACAAGCCACGCCCCTCCACAGTTAGAATCACTCTACTAGGCTTACATTTAACCCCTTGATCACTAATAGTATTGACCCCTTCCCTGCCAATGGCATTATTACAGTAACAGTGCATATTTTTAGCACTGATTACTGTAGTAATGTCACTGGTCCCCCCAAAAGTATCAAAAATGTCAGTTAGGGGTCCGATCTGTCCGCTGCAAAAATCGCAGATCGCCGCCATTGCTAGTAAAAAAAATACTAAAAATGACATAAATCTTTCCCGTAGTTAGTAGACGCAATAACTTTTGCGCAAACCAAACAAAATACGCTTATTGCTATTTTTTTTAACCAACAATATGTAGCAGAAAACAAATTGGCCTAAAATGTTAAAAAATTTTCATTTTAACATTTTTTTGGGGGGGAATGTTATATAGCAGAATGTGAAAAATATTGTTTTTTTTTTCCCAAAATTGTCGCACTTTTTTGTTTATAGCGCAAAAAATAAAAATCGCACAGGTGATCAAATACCACCAAAAGAAAGCTCTATTTGTGGGGGAAAAAAAAACACCAATTTTATTTGGGTACAGTGTTGCATGACCGCGCAATTGTCCGTTATCATAACACTGTGCCGAATCACAAAATAGGGCCAGGTCACTAAGCAGCAAAATCCTCCGGGTGGTTAAAGATTGCTGTTCACAAGCGCAAAGCATCCAACTTGAAGGAGCTGGCGCAGATTTGCAAAGAGGAATCGGCAAAAATCCCAGTGGTAGGATGTGACAAGCTCATAGAGACTTATCCAAAGTGACTTGTGGCTCTACAAAGTATTGACTTTAGGGGGGTGAATAGTTATGCATATTGACTTTTTCTGTTAATTTGTCCTATTTGTTGTTTTCTTCACAATAAAAAAAAAAAAAAAAATCTTCAAAGTTGTGGGCATATTAAATAAATTAAATCCTCAAACAATCCATGTTAATTCCAGATTGTGAGGCAACAAAACACGAAAAGGGGGTGAAGGTGTATACTTTTGCAAGGCACTGTAGGTACATTATCTATATCAGTGATTGTTAACTTGTGATCTACCCGACTTTTTCTGCTCATCAGCTTTTCTAATTGTTAGTGTATTTTATTCCAGTGTGGCCCAGCAAGGTAAAAATTTGGACATCCCTAGTTAAGTGCAACCATTCTATGGATCGTTCCGCTAACTTTTTTACTGATAACCCAGTTATTCACTGGTAAACCTCATATCACCATGCATGTTAGCACTGCATGGTGTTTCTATTTCTCACTTTGAATGAGGTTACAATTTTGTTAAATAAAACAGGCTCTGAGGTGAGAACTGAGCGATCAAACACCGCTGATCGCTCAGTTCTCTCCATCCGTTTTGAGCAAAGAGCCAGGACTGTCAGTCAGTTTTTCTTCATTTTTTTATACTTCACTGCAGGCAGTTCTTGATGCTCCCACTAACAATGCAGGACCATTGGTCAGGCATTGTATTGTGAGGAAAGTCAGAAAGATCATGACTGAATAGGTGGCTTTGGAGGAACAGTCATATGGCAGTTAGAAAGCTTGTGGGGGTAAGGAATACAGCAAGTATTTCACCATATTTCTTACCCCTAGATTAAACAAAGACTTAACTCATTGCTGTGGGCAGCTGGGGAGTGGGGGGTGTTACTAGAGTTCATCTTTTAAATTTAACACCAATATGATTAAACCATGTAAGTAAAGCAAGCAAAATAATTTGTTGTTAAACATTTTTTACTTCATCAATATTTTGTATAAAATTAAGTACTAGTGGCACTGGTGCTTTAAATAAGGTCACCAACATTGGTGTATCAGCAATAAATGCTACATATTCTAAAAAGCATTAGAGGATGAGGGGGGAGTTGGTGTGAAACAAACTGTAACAAAGTAAAATACCTGTGACTCCTGTGGAACATTGTACACTTCAGCATCTAATAATACTGTGCAGGCACTAAATGGCAGCGATTGATTAGCCAATGTCCTGGCTGCTCTGTAGTGGACGCGCAAAACTTCCTGTTCATTAGACACAATGAGCTTTTCCTAAAATATTCAAAAGAAAAGAAAAGTCAGAAAAAGTGAAAACATACAAAACAAAATAAATATTCACACTAGACCTACAGAGTATAAAAAAGCATTTAGGTGTTTATGAACCTAAGATAAGCCACAGCCAGTGAGAGTGGACTGGCATTTGACCACGCCCACTGCTGTCTTTCCACCTCCCTGGTGACACTAGGCTGACTGCTCCTCCGCCCACTGCCCCAGGATCCACCAGCACGGCTACCAAACATGGGACACTGCAGATGACAGCCCTCCACCTAAACTTTGGCAGACAACGTGGCTTTATTTTACAAGTTTTTATTCTCTTCCACCATGTGAGTGTATTTCTATTAAACGTGTGCCTTTTTACAAAATACTGCACTTAGAGTGGCACCGCTTGTTTTCATCTCCAGCCCTCTACCAGGAAATTCTAGATCACTTCATGCTACCCTCTGTTGACCAACTTTATGGAGATGGGGATTTCAGTTTCCAGCAGGACTTGGCACCTGCCCACACTACCAAACGTAGCAATACCTGGTTGATTGATCATGGTATCACAGTGCTTGATTGGCTAGCAAACTCGTCTGACCTAAACCCCATAGAGAATCTGTGGGGTATTGTCAAGAGCTAGATGAGAGACAGAAGACCCAACAACGCAGACAAGCTGAAAGCCATTATCAAAGAAATCTGGGCTTCCATAACACCTCAGCAGTGCCACAGGCTGATCGCCTCAATGCCACACTGCATTGATGCAGTAATTTATACAAAAAGGAACCCCAACAAAGTATTAAGTGCATACTATACTGTACATGGACATACTTTTCAGTAAGCCAACATTTCTGTATTAGGAATCCTTTTTTTTTTATTGGTCTTATGTAATATTCAAACTTTCTGAGATACAGAATTTTGGGTTTTCAGTAGCTGTAATCATCAAAATTAAAACGCATGTGTGTAACGCATCTATATAAAACATATGAGTTTTAGTTTTTGAAATGAATTACTGAAATAAAATTATCTTTTTGTTGATATTCTAATTTTATGAGATGCACCTGTACATGCATGTGAACTGCCATTTCTGGCTAGGGGGCCACCTGCTGTCCCATCTGCACTGATATTCAGTACAGCACAAGTCGGTCCCAGGCCAATAATTTATGGCTGGAACTGCTGATTGACTTAGCGAATCACAGTACACTGAGCAGTGATGTGGCTGTTTTTTTCTCCCTGCCAACAATCACATCTCTTCGTAAAAGCAGCACACATTACACATTGTTAGGCACACAGTTAGCCTCTGATTGCCCCTAGTAACCCCTTCCCAGTCAGTGTCAGTAGTACAAATTACAGTGTATATAATTGGAACTGATCGCTGTACTAACCACTTACAGACCGAGTTAGAGTTAGCCTCTGATTGTCCCTAGCTGTTAACCCCTTCCCAGTCAGTGTCAGTAGTACAAATGACAGTGTATAGTATTGGAACTGATCGCTGTATTAACCACTTACAGACCGCCCACTGTGTATTTAAGTCGGTACTTTGAAGTTAAATACTGGGGTTATGGCAGCAAATAGCTGCCATAACCCTGGTATTTTTTTTTAAACGGCGGGCGGTCTGCTTTAACAGAAGTGTAATCTCAGTGGCGGATTGGACCTGGGATCACCTTTATGGGCGGAGGGGGCGTTTGAAGCATGACATGTTGGGTATCTATTTACTCGTAACATCATCTTTCACATTATAGAAAAAAAAGGGCTTACCTTATTGTTTTTTAAATTTAATTTAAAAAAAAAGTGTATTTTTTTCCCAAAAACAAATGCAACAATTTCCATTTTATTCACTAGGGTCTCTGCTAAAAAAAAAAAAAAAAATATATATATATATATATAAAATGTTTGGGGGTTCTGAGTAATTTTCTAGCAAAAAAAAAAAATGATTTTAACTTGTAAACTACAAGTGTCAGAAAAAGGCCGGGTCCAGGAGTGGTTAATGTCCATGCTGATGTCAGTGTCAGTTAGCCAGTTCCCACCCAGTGTCATGAAGCAGAAGACATTTTGGCCTGAATTTTTTTATTTAATATGTTTTATAGCAGAAGGTAAAAAATATTGGGCTTATTTTGTTCATTTTCGATCCTTCTTTGCTTATATAATAAAAAAAACAAAAAAACCCCAGTGGAGGTTAAATACCAACAAAAGAAAGCTCTATTTGTATGAAAAAAAATGACATAAATTAAATTTGCGAACAGTGTTGCAATTGCCAGTTATAGTAGCGCAGTGCCAAATAACAAAAAGTGCCCTGGTCATGAAAGAAGAGAAAGCTTCCGGAGCTTAAGTTGTTAAAGACTCATGATTAAATATGTTCATAATTACTATTTACACTCAAATTAACATTAACACTTACTCTTTCTATGCTGTGCTGCAAACGGAGTTTCATCCGTACAACTTCCTGTTGTCGAAAAAGTTCTTTCAAAGGTTCAGAGAGGGACGGAGGTGGTGTAATCTGCAAAGTAACAATGTTATAGCTCCATAAAGATGTATGCTAAAGTATGCAAAATCTGCTTAAAATTAATCTAAAACGCAGAGGTGTAAATGCAGCCTTAGGATTGGATGGGTCTTCATGTCCAACACAACCTTTTCATTTCCGCAGCACCTAATGTTGCATTTGACCTGATTTGCATGCAATTCAAATGCACCTTCGATAGAGCCTGCTGCACTAGAAGAAACAAGGCAGGAAAACCAGACATGTACACAAGTTTAAAGTGTAGTTCTGAAAGACACTATTCAAAATAATGCAAAGCTAAATCAACTGTACCAGTAAGAGAACACCAAGGTGCAAAATAATAATCTTCCTTCATTAAAATAGCCAGCAACAGAGGTTCTAGTCTGACATGTTTTATGTAAGACCCAGCGCTTTTACACACCCCATTATATATAAACCTTAAATAATCTCACATAATCATTAACCCTTCATTATTCATATTCAAACATCTAATAGAATACAAAAATATTTAAAAACTTAACATGTTTACAATGTAAATACATTTGCATTGGAACATGTACTGTGCTACACAAACAAAAAAAAATAAAAAATAAAAATCAACAAATATATAGAGATGAAGTGTAGTAATAAAAAAAAAAAGTACATTAATATGTGATATGAAGCGTGGAGTCCGAACTTGCTGGATTAGCATGTGGAATTTAAGAATTAAATTCTAAGCTGGATTTTTAAAATATTCTTTTGAATACTGTGACAGATTAAAGGAGCCCTCTAAATAGCACCCAGCATGTAACTGGTACTCCTTATGAAGACCAAGAAGAAGTGCAAATAAATAGTATTAACTACCCTCACGACAGAATAGCTTTTCTTTCTTTCATGTGTTGCTCTGTTTTTGCTGTGTCCCCATTCCAAGTTCTGGTTAGAGCTAAGTAATGGTCCTCTTCAGATTTGAAAGTTCAGAGGGGGTGTTACATTTGGAATGATTGGCCCCCTCATTCGCTCCTCCTTCAGCTCTCTGTTGTAGCCGCACTTTCCCCACAGGCTCAGGTCCGAGCCGAGCCACAAGCTGGAACGTGCATGCTTGTGATGTGCCCCTGTTTCCATGGCAATGTGACATTAAACTGTCAACAAGAAATGGAGGCACAATACAGTAAGCTAAGCTATGATAGTTGCAACTCCAGGAGACTTTACTGTTCAAGAAAACCATAAGTAAATGTTTTTCAACTGCTTCCCTGCTCTACTTTGCAGAAGGAGAGCACTTCTGAGAAAGGTCGACGGGGCTGAAGTTTTCTGCTCGTCTGTGTCACTGACACAGTGAGAGCTCAGCCTGAATAAAAAAGGGGGGAGGAGGGAGAAAGCACACATTTATGTTTGTAAAACTGAGTGGATTGCTATTCGAGCCATGAGCTTTACAGTAGTTGCTATGATGTGTGACAGCAAAGGAGTTAAATAAATAAAAAATACCCTGTACCCACAATTTATGTAACAGGCTTGACTGTGGTATCATGTCTTAAAGTACACTTGTCAGAAACCTAGGCACACAATACATTTCATTAAAAACTTAAAATTGTAACGTTCAGTAGGCCCATTGATATTTTGGTAACTGAAAGAAAACATAATAGTGAAAATGTGATTTTTGACTTACCGGACATAGCTCCTGATATTCATAACCATTGGGTTATACTGTCCAATACAGGAGTAGGACAGTAGGCAGAAAATAATTCTGGCTACACCCATGGGCAGTCCCAGGGGGTATACTGCCTCTCTCTGCTACAGCCAGTAACAGTTTTGTTACAAGCAGTCTCAGGAGAATTATAACTCCACAGAGGGGTGGGTGCTGTGTCCGTTAATAAACATCAGAGAAATGGATTTTATGGTAATTCAAAAATCCCATTTTCTCTTTCGTTCATTGACGGACATAGCTCCTGATATTCATAACCATTTGGACGTCATGAGGGGTGGGAACAGCAAAAAACTTCTCAAGGCTAAACATTAGCTAACAAGGCAACAGGAACTCAACCAAACAACTGGAGCCCACCTGAAAAAAACATCCTCAAAGAGGATCAGGTCCTCGTAAACAGCAGCCTGCAAAACCTTGCGGCCAAAAGAAGCATCTGCAAATGCCAACACATCCACTTTATAAAACTTTGCACCGACGACCAGATGGCCACCGTGCAAACTGCGTCACTAACGCCTGATGACGGAAAGCCCAGGAGGCACCCAACGCTCTAGAAGAGTGCACCTTGACAGGGAAAGGAGGAACCTGACCCTGGATGGTATAGGCCTGAACCACCATCTGTCTGGTCCATTTGGAAATGGTCACAGAGGAAGCAGACCTTTTTTGAGGTCCACCCCTGAGCTCAAAGAGAGTCTGACTTCCTGAAAGACTCTGTAGCTGCCAGGTACACCCTAATTGCCCGAACCACATCCAAGGCATGCAAGACAATTTCCTTCAGATGACCACTGTCAAATACAAAGGGAGGAGGGATTTTCCCAGCCGAAGTTGCCAGAGAACGAAGCCACAATTTAAGGGACTCCTTTGTGCCCTGATGTCCGATTTGGTCAGAATTTCCCTTTGCAGGGACCTTGTATGGAACTGCGCAAACAGAACTGCCTCAAAAGGTAGATACTATCAGGCCTAGCAACAGCATGCAAGTTCAGGGGGATAACCATTTGTTGGACAGCAAAATTGCAGTCTGCAATTTCTGGAGTTTGTCCAGCTTTGTGAACGGAACCAGAGCAGACTTCTGAAAATTCAGATTCCAGCTGAACTCCCACAGAATTCGTAATAGGATCTCGAGGTTCTCCACCAGAGCAGAGGGAGACTCCGCTCGCAGAAGGAGATCATCCAAGTAGCCCAGTACCGCGATCTCCCGTTGGCGTAGCAAAGCTAGCACCGCGGCTAACACTTTTGTGAAGACCTGAGGAGCAGATGCGAGAACAAAGGGTACCGCCACAAACTGATAATGCGCCTCTCCCACAGCAAAGCAAAGAAAACGCTGGTGACTGGCACATATTGGAATGTGAAGGTAGGCATCCTTGATATCGATAGAGGCAAGGAAATCCCAATGATGCAGGGATTCCACCATCGTTCGAAAGGACTCCAATCTGAACTTCTGTACCCGCACAAAGCAGTTTAGCGCCTTGAGGTCCAGGATTGGACGCACTTTTCCTTCCTTCCTGGGAACAGGTTTGAGTAAAAACCCTGCAAACGTTCCGAGGTCATAACCAGGACAAATCACCCCTTGAAGGAACAGGTCTTGTACCGCCCCCAACAGGCCCTGTAAGCTGTCTGGGGACAGGCGCAGGATGGAAGGAAAAAACCTTGCCAGGGTATAAGAGCGAAACCTGATCTTGTAGCTGGACTCAATGACTTTGTGGACCTACTTGTCTTGCAAATAATAAAAATAACACTCACGCCAAATATATGGTGTAAATATGTATGTATGTATGGGAAAAAATCAGGATTGCAGCTGCTACACATCCACGAATAGGGAAACAATATATCTTTATCTTGAAGTTGTAACATCAATTTAAGCAGAGCATAATCCTACCATACAAAAATGTGCGTTTATTAGTGACTGTATTAAAATTAATTCTCCTGTGCGTTTTAAAGTGCTATAGTGATATATGAGGGGTCACCCCCTTATATGAACCATATACTCAATGCTGCAAATAATATATATATTGTGCAATTCTTATATATTACACTACCTAGTAGTATACCAATCCTTTATAAACAATCTTATAAATTATGATAAAGTGCATATATATCAATCAATAAAGTGCTTTTATGCTCTGTGAAACTTAAATTATAATATACCAATCCTGTATGCATAAATAATCATATAAATTATATAAATTAATACAGTGCACACACATCAACCAATAAGGTGATTTAGTGCTCTGTGCAACTTAGATTGATCACTCAAAGTCCAGTGCATATGTATCACAATGTCCCAGTGAAGTAATTCACAACCATGCAGGGGAACAGTGATGGTGGGTATCTCCTAATCATTCGTGCAGTGATTATCTCCTAATCACTCATGCAGGGATGGCCAGAATTTGAGCTTACCAGATATATTTGATCCCTGTTACCATATGGCAACCTGGATCCTGTAACGCTTATTGGAAAATTCAGATGTCAGATAGCCCTCTTGTCCACTCTCCTCGGTACCAGAATCACCTGTATATCTCGGGGTGGGTGTTAGAGCAAAGACAAGGAACTCCTCATGGTGTAGTATTTTTAGCAGACCATTCCATTTATTAAAATAAGTTTTAAATCATATACACATAAAAATTATATCAATGCCCTAGCGGCATCATTTAGCTAAGCAGCCGCATGTACTTCACTGGGACATTATGTGATACATATGCACTGGACTTTGAGTGATCAATCTAAGTTGCACAGAGCACTAAAGCACCTTATTGATTGATATACATGTACTTTATCATAATTTATACAATTGTTTATAAAGGATTGGTATACTACTAGGTAGTGTAATATATAAGAATTGCACAATATATATATATTATTTGCAGCATTGGGTATATGGTTCATATAAGGGGGTGACCCCTCATATCACTATAGCACTTTAAAACGCACAGGAGAATTAATTTTAATACAGCCACTAATAAACGCACATTTTTGTATGGTAGGATTATGCGCTGCTTAAATTGAGGTTACAACTTCAAGATAAAGATATCTTGCACCCTGGAAGTCCACGGGTCCGAAAACGAAGACAACTCCCCAACCCGGATACATGTGAGTGCGCACCTTCATGCAGAAGGAGCCTTGTCCATGGGTCTGGAGAAGCCCGATCTTGGCTTGCCAAACCAGGTTCGTTTGGATCCTCCAGAAGAAGCCCTGAAAGGCTTTGAGCCCTTTTCAGTCGACCCTGAGGGACGAAAAAACGTATTATGAGCTGAGAAGGAAGGCCCACGTCAATGACAAGGTTCCTTGCCCTTAGTAACCTGCGGAAGAAAGTACTCCTCCCCCTGTGAGACCTTTAATGATGTCATCCAGGGTAGCTCCAAACAGGCGATCTCCCTGAAAAGGAAGATCAATCAAGGCCTTTTTTGAAGTCTGATCTGAAGACCAGCACTTGAGCCAAAAGACACGCCGAAGAACTACTGCCAAAACAGAGAGGCGAGCCATCAGGGAAGCGGCATCCAAAGAGGCATCACATATAAACTGCAGCCCCTGAACCAGCTGGTCCGCCAGCTCGGCAAAGCCAGGGGGGAGCTGTTCCCACTTCAGGTCAGGGTGCAGGAGCTTAGCCCACTCACTCAGTAAGAGTTTGCAACACTAGGGCATTGGTGAATACTGCCTCATTGCCGAACCAGCCAGAGTGTAAATAGTGCGGGCCACAGCCTCCGCCTTCCAGTCAGCCAGATCCTTAAAGGCTGGGGACTCTCCAACCGGAATCATGGTTGCCTTGTTTAATCTGGAAACCAGAGGGACTCCTCATAGGGGTAACGCCTAGTAAAGCGATTAGGAACCCCACTGGGACGCTGCGTCCTCCATTTTCAGGGTCTCACGCACAAATACAATCAGTGCATCCACCAGCGCCTTTTCGTGCGTGGTCGCAGACGTGGAGGAATCATCCTCTCTAGGAGAGGATTCCAGGCACATGGTTGCAGACCCAGCAGGGTTACCCACATCCGCAGCGGCCGAATCAGATTCAGGATCTGATGAGACAGATGAGGCAGGGGAAGGTGGGGGACACTTTTTGCTAGCCCGTCGCCCCCAAGCCACCTCCACCCAGGACACAACGGACTCCAGGACCAGGTAGGCATCTAACTACTAACTGCTATAGCAGAGAGAGCTAGTATACTCTCTGGGACTGCCCATGGGTGTAGCCAGAATTATTTTTTGCCTAGGGTCCTACTCCTGTAAGGGGCAGTATAACCCAATGGTTAGGAATATCAGGAGCAGTGTCTGTTAATGAACGAAAGAGAAATAGAGGCTGCCATTGCTGACCTACTTCTATAAATACTAACTGCGTAGCTGTAACATGGATAATTTGTTTCAGAACTTTCTAAAGCACTGAGCTGGAGCCAGCATGCAATGGGGTCCTGATTATGTTGAGTTTCTTAATCTGCAAACCTGTTCTAGGTGACCCATATGTTACTGAGACCAAACTATCAGACAGAACGACATCTAGCGTTTTCAGAAAGAAGTCAGCAAAAGCAGCCTCCTCTGTGACCCCAGGACCACAACACGGGATTTAGGAGAGTAGGAGGAGATCAGTGAATAACAAATTCACAGATCTCTTCTAGGTGGAATGAGTCCTTCTAGGTTTAGAGCTGTATATAACCTGGCAGAAGCAGCAGACTGAGTGTTCTGTACCGGTTGAGAAAGGGAGGCGGCATCAGGGGTAGACCTCTAATGTCTCTATATTGAGTACCTATCACTGCATCTGTACTATTAGATAGGGACCTTGAAACAAAGTTAAGATGCATGGACATGGAAACTTTATGTAACCCCACTCATGTCAAAAGGTAAAGAAAAAATATTGGAGCCATCATTTGGCCCCAAATTTTTTATAACCTTGCAAATGCGTGCAACTTTTAGGCTAGATATATTTGGTACTTGTTAAATTGATAGAGTCCCTATCTTTTGTATTTAATAGAAATCTGGGAGGTTTGTATATACTGTACATTTGTAAGCTCGAAATGAATTATCTACTGAACCTGTATATTTCAGATATTGAAGTACAGTGCGATACACAGGCAAAGCATTTATAGACCTTGGGTTATAGGCTTATACCTTCAGGTAATTTAACACTCGTAAGCTTTCAAAGATAATCAAAGATACACTCACTGGATGCCTTCTGTATTAGTCTAACCAATTCTGAATTTTCCTATTTGCAGCAAGCAATGTAGAATAACCAATAAATGGAAGGGAGGTTGTCCTGTGTCCTCTACTGAACTCCAAGATATGAAATTTACAGGCAAATCAAAATTCCTCTTATCCTAATTATACAGTACAGGACACTGGCAAAGTATTGCCATTATAGACACTGGTAAAGCACTGGTGCAAGAACCTTGCATCCAAAAGCTGCATCTGAGGATTGGATGCCTACCTGAACAGAATGAACAGAGGACCAAGTTGCATCTTTACAAAGCTTGGCTACAGAGGTCTGGTGCTGGAAAGCCTAGGAAACCGCCATCAATCTGGTAGAATGAGCGTGTAAGAGAACAGGAAGATATTTGTCCTTTAGAATGAATGTAAGCTCTGGTGTTCAGTGCGCTTATACATCAAGCAATGGTAGACCTTGAAGAAGGAGGCTCTGAAAAGCGGACTAATAGGAAATAAGTCTTCCTGATGAAAGCTACAGCTTTGAAGAATACTCTATAGGATCTAACTATGTCCAGGCAACTAAGAGGGATTTCCTTCTGATGTTTTGGAGCAAGGCATAAGGATGGTAAGAGTGTTTTCTTTGAGGTGGAAGCATATCATCACCATAGAAAAAAACATGGTCTTCGACGAAGGAATACCTTTACATTGTGAAGGAGGAACAACTCGTTACAAAAGGGAGCTGCCAACTCAAAGACAAATCTGACAGACGTTATGGCAATCAAAAAGGCCACTTTGCAGGAGAGCTCATCTGGGTGGATATCCTAGATGGGTTCAAATGGTGGTTTCTGCAGGTCAGAGAGAACAATGTTGAGATCCCAAGGGAACACAGGGTCCTGCAATAGGTGCACGTGGGATACTTGTTAAATTACGTTTTTGAAAAGGAAAAGGGAAGCCAGTGGCTTTTGAAAAAGGATAGCCAAGGCAAGAACCTGTCCTTTCAGAGTGCTTAATGTGGATATAAACCCCATTCATGAAAACTGACCTAGGCCCATTTCTGTAGTATTTACCTATCTCTCGTCCGTGTCTCCCGTGTCTTTCTGCTGCTCCGTTCCTCTGTTATCAGCATGATAATTTCTGACAAATTCGTCGACACAGGAGATAAAAGCAGCTAAACAATTGTGTCGGGGAAGAGACTTGGAGACAAATAAGCAGAGAGCTTGTCTATTCACAGCACAGCTCTGCAAGTTTCTTCATTCCTCTGCCTGTGTACAGGGTTGGTGTCTGCCTTTCCTCCAATCAGCTCACACACAGTGTATGCCTAGACTCCCCCCCCCCCCCCACTGCTGAAACAGGAAGAAACATCTCAAACACGATGTACACTTTTTTAAAACCAGTTAAAGCTGCTTCTGCTTATAGGTGATGCTGCGTTTTTTTCTGCTACAGTCCTACTCCTTAAGGTGGCGCTAGAACCCTATGATTAGGAATCATCCCGAGTTGTATTCTTCAATTAATGCAAGAGAAAAACTAGGATATGAAGTCCATCAATTTAGGACCCTGGCCAAAAATGGAGGACTCACAAAATGGGGTAAGGGTTACAAGGGAGGTGCCAAGTCCTCAAAATGCCAGTGTCCAATCACCTGAAGGTACAAGCCTATAACCCAATGTCCATGATTATTTTACCTTTGTCCTGTACTGCACAATTAAGATATATAAATTTCATAAACATCTGCATAAAGGTTTCCATTTTGCAATGATTACGGAGATCATGCTGCTATCTAAATGATCTGTGTTTTAGTGGTTTGAATACATCCCTAAATTCTCATTAAAAAGAGAACTTGTCACTACAGCAATAAAGCTAAATAAAAAAAATAAAGCAATAAAATAATAATAATTAAAAAATATATAAAAGCAATAAATGAAAAAACAAAAAACAAAAACAAAACAAAAACAAAGTTTGTTATCACAGCACATGCAATTTTAAGGTTTGACGTATTTGGTATTTACTTGTCTAATCCTTATTTATTTATTGTACAAAAAATGTGATTATACAACCCCAAATTCCAAAAAAGATCCGATGCTGTGTAAAATCTACATACAAACAGAATGAAATGATTTGCAAATCGCATAAACCCATATTTTATTCACAATAGAAAACATATCAAATGTTTGAATAAAATGTATCATGTTAAGAAAAAACTAAGATTTTTAAAATTGATGGCAGCAACATGTCTTCAAAAATATGAGACAAGGCCATGTTTACCCCTGTGTAACATCCCCTTTTCTTTTAGCAACACTCTGTATACATCTGGGAACTGAGGGCACCAGTTGCTGGAATTTTGAGAGAGGAATGTTGTCCCATTCTTGCTTGATATAGGATTCTATTTGCTCAACAGTCCTGGGTCTTCTTTGTCATTTTTCGTTTCAAGATGCACCAAATATTGTCAATTGGTGAAAGGTTTGGATTGCAGGCAGGCCAGTTAAGCACCCAGACTCTTCTACTACAAAGCCATGCCATTGTCATAGATGCAGTATCTTTCAGCAACGATGTCCCTTTTCAAATGTGCAAGCTGCTCATTGCATATGCACTTATGCACCCCCATACCATCAGGGATGCAGGCTTTTGAGCCGAGTGCTGATAACAAGCCAGATGGTCCTTCCCCTCTTCAGTCTGGAGGACTCGGTGCCCATGGTTTCGATTTGTCTGAACACAGAACAGTTCTCAACTTTGCATCATACCATTTTTAATGAGCTTTGGCTCAGAGAAGGCGGCATTTCTGGAACATGTTCAGATATGGTATCTTCTTTGAACGATAGAGCTTTATCTTGCATTTTTGGATGGCACAGCAATCTAGGCTCGCAGACCGTGATTTTTGGAAGTATTCCTGTGCCCATGAAGTGATGTCCATAATAGAATAATGCCTGTTTTTATTGTAGTTAGGTCTGAGGTCCCGAAGGTCAGGGGCAACAAATATTGAGTTTTAGCCTTGTCTTTGCGCACAGAGATTTCTCCAGATTCTAAGAATCTTTTGATATTATGTACTGTAGATGATATTTAAAGTCTTTTCGATTTTACGTTGAGGAACATTATTCTGAGCTTGTCTGACATTTTTTTAGAAGCAGCTACTGACCTGTTGCCAATTAACCTAATTAGTTGCAAAATGTTATTCCAGCTTTTCCTTGTTAGTACCACTTACTTCGTCAGCTTTTTGTTGCCATGTCCCAACTTTGAGATGTGTTGCTGTCATCAATTTCAAAATGAACCTATTTTTTTCTTAAAATGGGACGTTTTCTATTCTATTGTGACTAAAATATGGGTTTATGAGATTTGAAAAACCTTGCATTTTGTTTTATGTAGATTTTACACAGCATCCCAACTTTTTTTGGAATTGTGGTTGCATATTGTGTGTACTAAAATAAGCATTAGTGCTTTTTTTATTTTTTATATATGTGCACTTATATATGACATCAAAGTTTGCAACTACTTATTTTCTGCTTTCAAAAAATATAATGTTTGGAGGTTTTAAAGCGGTTGTAAACAAGACAAAGGCATAATGAGCTATGGCATCAAAGTTTGCAACTACTTATTTTCGGCTTTCAAAAAAATATGTTTGGAGGTTTTAAAGCGGTTGTAAACAAGACAAAGGCATAATGAGCTAGTATGCATCGCATACTAGCTCATTACGAAATCCTTACCTTAGAATGAATCCCTCCAGCGGTGCCCACACACTACTGAGACGGCTGACATCTTCCCTGGTGTTTCTTCTGGGTTCGTGGGCTTTGACACTGAGTGTCCGGAGGTGCGATGACGTCACTTCCACATTTACGGCACGGGCTTTGAAGGTCTGGCACGGTAGGCCGGACCTTCAGAGCGCATGTGCCGATGACGTCATCGGCTGCATGCACTCTGAATATCTCCTACACGGTGCAAGTTTAGGAGATATTTACAGTACTTTCAGGTAAGCCTTTTATTATAGGCTTACCTGTAGGTACAAGTAAAAAAGACTTTACTTCCACTTTACCAAATTTTCCAGCCTAAAAATGAGAATGCAAATGTTTTGGAAAAACTTGGAAAAAAAAGCAATGATAAAAAAAGTGGTTGAGAATTATCTAGTTCAATTAATTATAATAGATAGGTAACATATTAAAAAAGCAGACCTCTTTTATTATTTCCCATGTGCTTCTGCTACTGGTGAAAAATGATTCTGCTTCTTGATTTTACCGCCCCCATGCTTCTAATTATCCATTCAAGTTCATTGCAGTAGGCACACTTCCTGTCTGGGAATGCCCCGCCTCCCACAATACACAAACACAATCTTAAACATGACCCCTGGGCTACAGAGGGTGTCAATCATAGTTGTTATGACCCATGTGGTGAGCACAACTTTCACAGAGCCAGGCTAATTGGGATTAAAAAGAGTTTGCTGCAAAGCCTGACACTTCCCTGTGTACACTGAACCATGGGACTCAGGAATACCTCTGCAGCAGTTGTAATGTTGGTCAAACTAGTCTCTGTGCAGTGTGATCCAGACTACAGACATATAATAGCAACTTGTTTCATCTGGATAGACAAAGGATATCTGCAGAGACCCCTTTCCTCAGTGTTCAGTGAATTGTGTTACTTAGGAGCTCAAACAGCTTTTCAGTACATGTGTTGCTCTTTTTCTGTAAATGCAGTTATTTCTCAGTGAGTACAAATGATATGCTGTGTTCTTTATCATACTAGGTGATATTCTGTGCTGTATTACCCACTTATACAGGAGCAGTAAGGAGTAGAAGGGTAATGTGGGTTATCGTTTTATGCTGTGCAGCATAATCTAGACTGCAAACAGATGCAACACATAGCATCTGGTTTAAGGTCTGTGTTGTTCACATTTATGTAAAATAAGCAGGGAAAAAAGCAGTGCAGCAATTTTAGGAGAAATATAAATACAGATTACTGCAGACAGGAGTTCGTTTTAACTTTTACTAAACTCAAATTAACATTTACAAGGATTGCTATGGATTTAGTAGCGGACTTACTGTGGGTATGCAAAGCTTGCTGAAGGGATTCCCATCTAGAAGATATGAGCCATTGAAGGTCACATACTCATCATAGTACTGTGGTGCTTGAGGGATAACACTACACAGCATCTTTCGCCTCTCTTCTACTTTTCGTCTAATGTGAAGATATTCAAAATAAGGATTTGCCCTCTCAGACTGATATGGTTGAATATCCTCCAGTTTCAAAGAATCCACAACTGCAGCCAAGGACTGTTGTGTTTTTTCTTTTGCTTGCTGTATTGAAGGATTAGCTAGGCTGGGTTGAGGCACACGAGGCAGCTTTCTTTTACGTGGATGATGAACTTGTACATCATCCTCTTCAGTTAGTCGTATCCTCCCTCTCAGGGATATAGTGTTTTCAACAGCTTCCTTTTCTGAAGCGTGGGAGAAGCTTGCTTGCGCCTGCTTATTTTGATTGGCCAACATGTTAGCACGATTTCTTGTAATTCTTTGAGGAATATCCTGTGGCTCAGTTTTTACTTCAGTATTTTCCTCTACTTCCATCTTAATGGTCTGGCTAAATTTCTGCATCTCTTCCTGTACTGAAGGAGTTTGATTCTCAGATGAACAGAAGTCATATTTTTGCAAAGATGCATCCTTTGTGTTAATAGAATGATTGAGTTGATGATGTGTGTTTTCTTTAAGTGTTTCTGCTGTTCCACTCGTCTTTTCCAAGTCAACATCATCTGTTCTATCACTCTGTGATGCTGTAAGATTTTCTACAACAGATTTGCAGTCTTTAGACTGTTCCTCCTCTAGTTTATCTACCAGAATATTCTCCTTTGTTGGACTTGAGCTTGGTGTGATTTTCTTTGAAAGATTAGGCTCCTGTATATCTGCTGTGTTTTGCATTCTTTCCACAACACAGTCTGAAAGGACAATTTTTAACCCATCAACAGGGTGAACATTTTCTTGAGGTGTTGCAGTGGATACCTCAGTTTTCTCAGTTTCAGGTAGAATGGGTTCATCTTCTTTTACCTCATTTCCTTTGATGGTATTTGAGTTGGCAATTGCACAACTTTGCTCTTCTATTCCAGTGCTAGGTGTCAAACTGCTAAGCAGAGAAGTTTTTGGGGAACTATGTAGATCTGAAGGTGGTGGAGGTGTAACAACAGTAGGACATGATATAGGAGAGGAAAGTACACATGGTTCATGTGGGCTTGTTTTGGTGTTTTCTTGTCTACATGAGATCAAATCCTGAGATGTGTTGCTGTCAGCCTCCGCAAATGTGGCAGACTCTTGCTCTGAACAAATTGATTTTGCAAGTTCAGAATCCAAAGGTGAAGACATTCCTACATGACAACTGTCTCGGTCAGCGCTATTTATAACAAGTGATCCCTCTGGAATGGTTTGAATTTCTTGGACTAACATATTTGCATCTCCAGTATGCTTACTAAAAGGTAAGGATTTTTTACTACTTGGATGTAGATTAGAAAAGCTTCCAAGGAAATCTTTTTCCTCTATTTTTGGAGACATACAGCTGCTAGGTACTGATGGAGCAGCTGATGTAGTTTCTTGTAAAGTGCTTTCTAAAATTGAAGGGGAGGGCCTAATTTGATCAACAAAAGCAGCTGGCATGCTGCATCTTCTAACTTCTACAACGGGCCTGCATTCACTTGTTGCCAATTTAGTATCCTCTATGGACACTGACCTGAGATAACCTGGGAGAAGTCTGTTTGACAGAGGTTGCTTAACACGATCAGGTAGCTCAGCAAGGCTGTCCAACTCTCTGTCATGAACGGCTGGTGATTTAGCAGTGGATAGAAAAGGGGACTGAGAAAAAGACATTTGAGAATCTGAACCTTCAAGTGCAAAGTCTGAATCATATTCAATAGTAGGCCTTGGTGTGGTCACAGTAGCATGACAAGAGTCTTCAGAACTGGCAACTGATATCATCGATATAGATCGGGAACTTAGACCAGTTTTTTCACTCTCTGACCGAGGAGATCTAGCTAGGCTATTGTTTTCCAATATTAAAAGTGTTTTTCCGGGATGTGCCACGTTTTTTCCATCGACTGACTGTGATCTGCAGCTTGTGGCATCCTTTAGCATTTTATCTTTAGGGCCAGAGTCTGACAACTCTGAACTTTTTGATCTCATTAACTCTTTGTTTTTAGACGGTGTGAGGGAATGTCTCTGCTTTTCTTTTTCTTTTAGTTTACCTAGTTCAGTACTGTTTCGATGTCTCAGCCTTTCCTTTTCTTTTTGTTTGATCTTCTCTTTATGTTTTTTATGCCACTGTTCAATTTCAAGGTCTTTCAAACTAAGCATTCGCTCAAAACTAGTTTGCATTAGATCATCATTCACTAATCTTTTCTCTTTTGGTCTGGTATCTTTGATTAGTTGTAACTTAGGTTTGTTTTTTTCTGGTTCAGTCTCTTTAGGTTTTACTTTTAGTATATTTGTTTGTGTTTTGTCTTTATGCTTGTCCCGTTCTTTATATCGATCTATATCCTTTTCCTTGTCTTTGCGGTCTTTTTCTTTATAATCAGCCATTTTTTGTTGCTCCTCTTTTGACTTTTCTCTGACTAATGATAGTCGTTCATGCAATACCTTGTTGTTTTCTGTGCTAACTGGTTTCCGTTCCTCTTGGCTGTGCTTTACACTTGTTCCTGAGAAATCTCCGTCTTTAGATTTCTCCTTCTTTCGATAATCCCGCTCTTTGCGTTTTCCTTTGTCTGATTTGCTTGATTCCAAATCTTTCTCCATTTGTTTAATTTTCTTATCAGAAGAAACTTTCTGCTCACCAAGATGCTTATCCTTTTCAATCCTCTCAAGTTTCTTCTCAGGTTTGTCTTTGGACTTTTCTTTGCTGGTTGAAACCGTTCTTATTTTATCGTTTTCTTTCTGTACAGACTGTAAATGTGTTTTGCATTTTTCTATGTGGTCATGTATGTCAATCTTCTCTTTTTCTGCTTTGTGATCTTTTGATTTCTTCTCTTTGTCGGTGCATTTTTTATCCAACTTATCAATGTCCTTTTCTTTAAGTGCTAGTCTTTTCTCAGACTTCTCCCTGCTTTCTCTAGCAAGCATTTCAGTATCTGTTTCCCTGTCAAGGTTTGTTGACTCATCCTTAACAAGTACATTCCCTAAAAAAATGTCACCTTTTTCTGGAAAAATATTAGTATCCCTTTCTTTTTTCACGGTCTCCTCAAGATCTTTAGTGTTTTCTTTGTGGTCACAGTTCTCTTTTGTTTTATCTTCTTTTGCTTGTGTTTTTTCCAACTTGAATTTTTTATCTGGAGGTGGGTTTTTGCATTCCATGCTCAAAAATTCTTCATCATTTTCATCACTTTTAAAAAAGTTCTCCTTCCAGAATTCCCTGTCAAACTCAATATTTCTTTGTGTGTTTTTATTATCTCTGTGTTTGCTTTTATCCTTTTCCACATCTAGCTCTTTTTTATTTTTGTCTTTTTCCCTATCCTTATGCTTCACTTTGTGCTTTTTTACTACTTTGCCTTCCTTGTCTTTCTTTACAACAAACTCTGTCATTTCAAAGGAAGGGCTTTTGTCATCTTCTTTGCTCTTAGCTGCAGCCCTGTCACCATATTCATTAAAACATTCTTTTGCGTGTTTACTTTTTTCCTTGTATTTGGAAATTGTGGTGCTCGAACTTTCCAGTGCATATTCTGAGTCGGGGGTCGGTTCGAAGCGGAAGAGTTCTGCTTGTAATGATGACTCGGATCCACCAGGTGGTGAAATGCAAATTTTAGTGTTGTCTTGTTTTAGTGGTGTTGATTGCTTATCAACAAAAGTGAACGTGTGCTTGGGAGATTTGCCAGGGGTAATCTGAAACAAGTGTAAAGACCCCTCATCTTTTGTACACAGAGATTTCCTAAACACCTCTTCGTCTCTAGATTTTTCTATAGAATCCACAGCGGAGTTCATCACTATGTTCACTACTTTAACATTTTCTTTCTTATCTTTTTCTTGTTTTAATTCTTTGTTCTCTTTGTTTTTACTCTGATTCTTCACTTTTTTCTTGACTTTTCCCTTCTCCTTTTGCTCGTGTAGAACACTGTACTCTTTTCTTTGTCGGATATCAGAATTTAGACTTTCAGAAGCAAGGCTCAATTTTTCAGGAAGCAAATCATCATCTGAGCTGTCAGAGCTTGTGAATAATAAGCGAGATGGTTTCGGTTTTCGGTTTTTATATAGTTTTGGAAAATCAATTTTATCTTTTTTTACAAAAAAGTTTTCACTCCCTTCAGAGCCCTCTTTGTTATTCTCATTCCTAATTACACGCTTGTCCTCCATCATTTTGCCCATCTCTCCATCATCATCATCGTCGTCGACATCGTCGTCATCATCATCATCATCGTCGTCGTCATCCTCTTCATCATCTTTAAACTCATACTCATCAAGTCCTGAAGTGCAAGGTGTCCCCTTAGCAGTGGCATGCTTGGCCTCATTAATCATGGGTTCCTTTTCGCCCTCTGAATCTAAGTTTTCATCTACACTGGAGAGATTGGTAAACTGGGGCTCCTCGGAGTCTGTAAAATGAAATACAATTATATTAAAACTGACTGAATGCCATGAATAATTAGGAGCAATTGCTAAATGTCTTTGCATGGAAAAAAAACAAAAAAGAAAACTTTTTGGCAATGAACAAAAACTGATACTCAGAGCTTCATTCAGGTCATTTACAGGCCGGGCAAAGATGACATGGTTGCAGAAAACCAGGTGCATTGTAGGCGTTTCATCCCAAAAGAGACTGCAGTGTGTTTATTGTTTTTCGACAAATCTTACTAATAACATGAGTAGGGAATTCGATGTAAAGCTTTCTTATTATATCAACAAATATGGATGTCCAATAAACATTTAAAATGATAAACCATCCATAAAATGAGGTTACTGAACAATAACATGCTTAATTTAAAGTGTTACTAAACCAACAACAGTAAAATCAGTCCATATGTGCAGTAAAGCATGCTTGTTATACTCCCTGTGGAACCTAAGGGGTTAATTGTCTGCATTGTGTAAAATGGCTGATCCTGTCTTCTCTGATCCTCCCCTTCTTCCACAGTCTCCAATCCATCTGCTGATAGTAGAAAGCCTTGGAGGCACTCTGCACATGCTCAGTTTGGTGTATATTGCTAGCGAATTTTTTGTTCTTGGGAGGGTGCATGTGATCAGCACAGGGCCAATCAGCACTGTCCAGACAGAGGGGCAGGGGTCATGCAGCCTCATAGGACAGTCAGAGGAGAAGGAAAACTCAGTCTACAAGCTTTAACCAGTGCAAAGCTGGAGACTGATAGAAGTCACAAGACTGCTATATACTACAGATGAGAAAAGGTATTTAGCAGTTTATATTTACTAAAATAATTGCATTTCCATGTTCTATTTACTGTGGGGGGCCAGATATAGTGAATGCAGGGTCCTGGGTTTAGTAACACTTTAAGATCATTTACCATTTGCTAATCTTTATTTAGTATACAGTGGCAATAAAAAAATATGTGAATCCCTTGGAACTAATTGGTTTTCTGCAGTAATTTGCCCTAAAATGTGATCTGTTTAAAGTGGAGTTCTGCCCCCCCCGTGAAAAAATGAAAAGTCAGCAGCAACAAATACTGTAGCTGCTGACTTAAATAGTAGTACTTACCTGTCCAAAGAGCCGCTTTGTAATTGGCCCGGTGGCGAGGGAAAAAGGAGTGGGCCGTACTTCCAAGAGACAGCGCCGCGGAACTGTCTCCCGGAAGTGGGGAAAGGTACCTGTCAAAAACAGGTACCCATTCCCCCCTCCCCCCTGAAAGGTGTCAAATATGTCACCGGAGGGGGGGGAAGCATATAAGCGGAGTTCCACTTTTGTGTGGAACTCCGCTTTAAGTTACGACAATAGAGAAACACAATGTGCTTAAGCTGATAACACACAAACATTATTGAACACACCCATTCATCATTCACAGTGCTGGAGGAACAAGTAAACCCACATACTAATACTTCAGCAAAAGCAACTTGGAGTCAGCAGTTTGCACACCTAGAGTCCTATTAAAAGAGAAGTATAGGTTTCCTTTTTTCTTTTTTTGCTTAATCCCTATGAGCTGCTGGTATCTACCAATCTTTCCTGCCCTCTGAGAAGTGCACCGTTTTTTGTTAAAATAGAGTTAGAGTTAATTACCTGTGGGAGGGTCTACACACTTTAATGAAGTGGAAGTCTGGATCCACCCCCTTTCCTCTCTGTGATTGACGTCCGCTCTGCTCATTCCAGGGACTTCACACATCACACAGAGCTGCCCTCCCCTCCCTTCTTCTTTCCCCCCTCCCTCCTCTGTTCCAGGCAGAACGATATATATTGCATTCTACATTCCTAGTAGTTATAATGCAAAGCATACACAAATAGGCTGATGTTTACTATGTCTTTCCTTATAAATTTATACAGCAGGATGTTTAGAGAATATTTCCTATATTGGTTCAGAGAATAGATGCGGATAGTTGGAGATCAAAGCCCATAGGAGAGGTGGGGGAAAGCTGCAGTAGGGAGAAGATACAATATGGAGGAAAATTGCAGCCAAAAACACAAGACCAGCAGAGCTACTGGAGAATAGGAAACGGACTGGGTTTTGTGGTGACAAGTTGCCATGGCGATGGAGGCATGTGAAAAGTGTGCTTGCTCTAGCTGGCAGCTGGGGGTGTGCCTGTTCATCAAGCACAACCACATGTCCAAGAGAGGGAGGGACTGAAAGAGGGAGTCTAAACTTTCAAACAGGGAAAGAACTCTTACAGGCTTCTTCTTGATAGTTCAAATACCTGCACCTCACAAATTAAAAGCCTGGGGAAAGAAAGAAAAGACATGAAAGCATGAGGGTAGTATATATATACTGCCTATTTTTGCTTTCCTATACATCTCCTTTAATTAAATTAGTTTGGAGGTGTGGTTTAGAGTTACTTTAATATTAAAAGACACTCAAACATTTTAAGATTTATGCTGATAAGAAGCATCAGCTAATGGGAACTATGCCTCACAAATGGGTCTCTAAAGACGTATGATCAAGAGTAGTCGATTTGCATACATTTGGAAAGGGATACAAAGCAGTCTCAAAGTGTTTAGGCATCCATCAGTCGAAAGTTAAACTGTCTATAAATGGAGACTGTTTAGTACGGTGACTAGTCTTCCTAGAAGTGGGCGCCCACCCAAGATGACTTTCAAGGCATAACTCAGAATCTTTAATGAAATAAGGAAGGACCCATGAATCACAGCTAAAGACTGGAAGACATCACTGAGTCTACTATATGTAATTTTTTCTACAGGCAGGGTGTCCATAGCAGAGCACCAAAGAGTTTTTGACTTACTGTAAAATCCTTTTCTCTGAGGTTCACTGACAGACACAGCTTCAATTCTTCAGACCATTGGGTATTATACGGTCACTCTTCAGGAGTAGGACTAGGCAGAAATCTGGGGCAGTCCCAGAGGGTATACCATCACTTCCTGCTGTAGGACTTCCAGTTTGTAACAAGCAGTGTCAGAAGAGCAAATAACTCAACCCCAAAAGAAAGGCGGGTGTTGTGTCTGTCAGTGAACCTCAGAGAAAAGGATTTTACGGCAAGACAAAAATCTAGTTTTCTCTTTCGTTCACTGACCGACAGTTTCAATTCTTCAGACCATTAGAATGTCCCAAAGCAGTGTCAACATGAGGGGTGGGAAAAAAAACACAGCAAACACAGAATTTCCAACAAGGCTAAACATAGCCAACCAGGTAACAACAGGAGCTCAACTAGGAACAACTGGAGCTCACCACCAGGAAAAAAATTTCACCCTCAAGAACAGGAAGCCTCCGCAACCGCAGCCTGCAAAACTTTGCGGTAAAACGCTGCATCCTAAGATGCAAGTACATCCACATTATAAAACTTTGTGAATGTGTACAGACAACCAAGTAGCTGCCTTGCACACCTTAACCACTGAAGCCTGATGACGGAAGGCCCTGAAGGCACTAAGCGCCCCCATAGAATGCGCTTTAACAGGGAAAGGAGGAACCTGACCCTTAATGGAGTAGGCCTGCACCACCGTCTGCCTGATCCATTTAGAAATGGTCGCAGCAGATGCGGCCTGCCCCTTATGAAGTCCATGCCTAAGAACAAACAAAGAATTGGATTTCCTAATTGGTTTAGTCACCGCCAGGTAAACCCGGATCACCCTTACCCCATCTAAGGAACGTAAAGCAATTTCCCTAGGATGTTTAGGCTTAGGACATAGGGACGGTAGCACAATGTCTTCATTCAAGTGAAACCCCGAGACAACCTTTGGAAGGAACGCCTGACAGGGTCGTAACACCACTTTGTCCCTATGAATCACCAAGTAAGGTGACCCACAGGACAATGCAGCCAACTCCGACACGCGACGTGCAGAAGTAAAAGCCACGACGTGCAGAAGTAAAAGCCACTAATAAAACCACCTTCTGCGACAGAGTGAGCAGAGGAATCTCCCGAATATTTTCAAAAATAGGAAGGGGCAGATGTGGGACTTTATATGAGGCACAAGGTGGGACATGCCTTGTGCCTCCATCCCTATTGAATTATACATAAAAACAAGTTTGGACTTTGAGTGAAGGATATGACAAGGCTGGTAGGAAAATAAATCAATACATTTTTGTTGCATAAAAATATAAAAAAAACATTGCATATTAAAGGAATTTCATAATGTGTGAGCTGATAAATGGTCCCCAAATCCAGATAATAAAAAAATAACATTGCATAATTCAATGGAGTAATAGACTATATAAGCATATGATATTATAATCGCTGCATCAGACAGGCTCAACACGTTTCGTGGACTGGATCTGACACTTCTTCAGGAGTAGGTGCGTGATGCATATCTGCAGAAAATATATATATGTATATAGGAAATTGCAAAGATGATATATTCAATAAAAAACTGGGAGGAGAAGGGGAGGGGGAAAACAAGCACCCATATCCCCAAAACTTACAATACAGCTCAGGTTGTTTGTGGTGTTGGAGGCAAGACGTGACCATGAGTATCCCTCCCGGGAGCTGAGGGGGCACAGACCAGGCGGACAAGGTAAAGCACGCCGCACACAGCAGGAGTGTGGGCATGAGTGATAAAGTAGATAGTAATGCAAGTAGCAGCGTAAAAGGATATACAAAAATAAGGAAATAAAGAAAGTATGTATTTAATTAAAATCCATAATACTGCTTATGTGGTGAGATAATATATAGGTACACAGAATCCAAAAGTTAAGTGTAGGAAGAGAGAGTGAGGAGTATAGAATGACACAGAGTCAGAAACCAGAAAGTGTAACTGATGCATCGTGGTCCAACAGAATAGACAAGTGAATAAAGACCCACAAGGGTACACCAAGTGGTGGAGTGAAGAGAAAGAAGAAGCAAAAACCCCTGAGAAAAAACAGAAGACTACAAGGAACACACTTGTGATGGACTGCGCAGCCGGCGTGGTGGAGGCAAAATAAGATGCCACGCATCGGCGTGGGGTGTGGCGCCGATGCGCAGCGATTAAGTCCACCTGATCCCCCGTGCCTTTGAAGCACCGGCAGAACCAAATTGAGATCCCACGGAGGTACCAAGGATCACTCCAGATGAGCCAGGATGGTGAACTCCCTGCACAAAAGTGTGAACCAAAGACCTTGCCGCCAACGGCCTTTGGAAAAAAATAGTCAAGGCAGGAATCTGGCCCTTAATGGTGCCCAGGGCTAAACGTTGATCTACACCCAATTGTAGAAACTCCAACAGGCGAGACACAGAAAAGGAGCGGGGAGAATCCCCCCGAGACATACACCAAGTAATATACCCCTTCCAAACTCTATGATAAACTTTCCTGGAAGTACATTTCTTAGCCTTCAACAGCGTAGGAATCGCTGACTTCGACAGCCCTCTGTCTTTCAGCACCTGTCTTTAAAAAGCCACACCGTTAAAGCCAGCGACCATAAAGCAGGATGGAAGATTGGTCCCCGAGACCGAAGATCTTGCCTGAGAGGAAGTTTCCAAGGGACATCTGCTACCAGCCTTACCAGGACTGTGTACCAAGACCAGAGAGGCCAGTCTGGTGCCACCAGAATGACTGGAATTCCTTCTACCTCGATTCTGCGTAGCAGTCTCGACAGAAGTTGTATTGGAGGAAAGGCGTAAATAAGACAATACTGACCCCAAGGGGCCACTAGAGCGTCTGCGGTGTCGGCCAGAGGATCCCGAGACCCTGACACGAACCTCTGCGCCTTCCTGTTGAGACAGGAAGCCAGCAGGCCCACATTGGGGGCCCTTCACCAAAAACACAGTTGAGGAAATACCTCTGGGTGAAGAGACCATTCTCTCTGATCCAATGTCTTCTGACAGATAGTCCGCTTGCCAATTCTCCACCACCGAATGTGCACAGAAGAAAGGGCTGGAGCATATCGTTCTGCCCACCTCAAGATGCCGGCCACTTCCGGGGCCGCCAGGGCACTCTTTGTGTCCCCTTGATGATGGACATATGACACCACCATAGCATTGTCTGATTGTCTCCGCACAGGGCGCCCCTGCAGATGATCCCTCCACTGAGACAGACAAAGTCTGATCGCTCGAATTTCCAGGATATTGATCGGCAACCTGGATTCCTCCTGAGTCCAGACACCTTGGGCCTAACACACCCCCAAGACACCTCCCTATCAGGACAGACTGGCATCCATGGTGATTACAGTCCAATACAGGGGAAGAAAGGATTTTCCCAGATGAAGGGCCGGGGAGTGAAGCCACTATAAGAGGGCCTCCCTCAAACCCCGACTTAACCGAATCAGACTGTCCAATGACAGCGGATCCTTGTTCCATTTGATCAGAATCTCCCTTTGCAAAAGTCTGGTGTGGTACTGTGCAAATGGAACCGCCTCGAAGGTGGAGACCATCAGACCCAGCACTTGCATGCAAGTCCTGAGCGATGATCGATGGTTGGAACACAGGAGCCGAACAGCCTCCTGTAGCTTCAGCAGTTTTAAGGTAGAAACACCTGGGCTGACGCTGAGTCCAGTGCCAGACCCAAATAGACCAGCCTTGTGGATGAAGACAAAGCCGATTTCTGAAAATTCAGTGTCCACCCGAACTCCTGCAGAGTTCTCACCAAAACCTCCAAGTCGGCTTCTAGAGCTGAGGAAGATTCTGCACGCAGAAGCAGATCGTCCGAGTAACCCAGTACCACGATCCCCTTCTGCCGTAACAAGGCCAGAACTGGGGCCACTCGAGGAGCTGAGGCGAGACCAAAGGGTAACGCCACGAATTGAAAGTGCTTCTCGCCCACGGCAAAACAAAGAAAACGCTGATGCCAGACATATATTGGAATATGAAGGTAAGCGTCCTTGAGATCGATAGAAGCCAGCAGATCTCCTTGATGAAGCTACTACTGTGCGGATGGATTCCATCCAAAATTTCTGAACCCGCACAAAGTGGAAACGTTCGAACTCTGGAACCGGCATAATAACTTCTTGTGCTATCAGGTCCTGCACTGCTCCGTAAAGGCCCTGTAGCCGCTCTGGAGACAGGCGTAAGTTGGAAGGAAAGAGCCTTGCCAAAGGGAAGGACTGAAACTCAATCTTGTAACCGAACCAGTTAGTGGACCCATTTGTCCTGAATTAGCAAGGTCCCCGAAGACACTCTCCCACCCCAGACACGGGTGAGGGCGCTCCTTCGGGATGGGGAAGGCTTGTCTGTGGAACAAGAAGCGCTGGCTTTGGACTTACCATTTCAGGGCCTCTTGGAGCTCCCCTTACAAGTTACGGGTGGATCTTGAGCCCTTTTCCTGCGAGCCAGCTGGACGAAAGGGACGCTTGTGTGCTGAAAAGAAGGGACCCCACTTACGGCGAGGTTCAATGCCCTTAGCAGCCTCTGGAGGCAGTATCTTTTTAGAAACCTGGTCAGCTGACCAGTACTTCAACCAGATCATGCGGCGAAAGATCACAGCCGTCACAGAAACTCTGCCGGCCAGGGGGGCCGCATCCAGGGATGCATCACAATTGTACTGTAACCCTTGGATCAACTGATTCGCCAGCTTAAAATAATGTTGACTCCCCTCCAGATCCTGGAGCAAAACCTCAGCCCATTCTGTTAAGGTCTGGGATACCAAGGTGATAGCAAACACTGGTCTTAAAATTGAACCAGCCACAGTGAAAAGGTACCAGACCAGACCTAAGCTCTTTTGTTTACGGGATCCTTAAAAGACGGGGAATCTTTCACAGGCATAAGTGTGTTCTAATTCAGTCTTAAAACCTGAGAGTCCGACGGTGGAACCGTCAGTTTCTTCAGAAGAGACTACTCAAAAGGGATATCTTCTAGCAAAAGGCTTCGGTATTCCAACCATGCGTTTCCGGTAACCCCACTGACTAGTGACAATCGCTTTAAAATAGGCAGGAAAGGGGAAAACCCTTATTCTCCTTGGGAGATTTGCAGGTGTCAAATTGCACCGGCGTAGCAGACTCAGTAGCAGCTGAGTCCTCCAACTGTAAAGTTTCCTGCACTGATACAATTACCACCCGTGCTTTTTCATGCTCAGCTGCAGAGAAGGAGGACTCATCCTCACTATTAGAGCACTCAGCATGCTTGGACGCAGACCCAGTGGGCTGACTCTCATCCGCGGCCAAATACACCTCAGAATCTGAGGAAGCAGTGGATACAGGTAAAGGTCGGTGGTACTTCTTGCCTGGTCTCCTTTGCAGGGGCATATCTACTTTGGCTTCTAGTGACTGCAGGCCAGCCGTCATGGCTGCCAGGGCAGACTGAGACCCAGAGGGTCCCGCAGCTTCCAGGAATGGATCAGGTGGTGAAACAAGCTCCCCAGCCTCCATGACCATAAAAGGTTAAGCAGAATCACGCTGCTCAGTAAAGAAAATGTTTTATTTATTTTTTTTAAACGGGAGGCCCCTCTCCCCTGTGCACTGCTGTGGCACTACAAAAAGCAGTGCCCCCAGAGACTCACCACCCGAGCTGGAAAGCGCCAAAACGATCTGCCACACTGCTGGAAAGAGGAAGAGGCTGGCCTGACACTAGAGGCCCCCACAGCCTCAGCATTGTCTCAGATTACAGGAAAATGTCCGCCAATGCAAGTCTATAGGGAAACCAAAAAACTGAATTTTTGTAAAATCCCTTTCTCTGAGTCCTCCGACAGTCGCCGCCCATTCACACAGTCTTTACTTATGGGTATTGACTTCATCTCCACAGGAGTTTTTAGGCATAAGACTTGAAAAAGAACAATAAATCTACATAGTCACACCCATGGGGGCTGTCCTACCAGTCCAATACCCCCCTGCAATAGCCATCCCAATTCAGTTTGTCTTCTGCCTAGCTTAGGAGTGGATAGGCTTCCCTGTGCTGAGGCTACATTCACAGCCTTCCTCTTTTTCTTTATGATTTATTTTCTGGAAATGTAATTTTTCTTTAGGGCTCTTTCACACGGCCGCTCCGTATGTCCGCAAATCATCCTATTTTTTTGCAGATGATTTGCGGACATAATGTAAGTCAATGGCATTGCGGATGTCAGCGGAATACCAACAATAAATCTACATAGTCACACCCATGGGGGCTGTCCTACCAGTCCAATACCCCCCTGCAATAGCAATACCAATTCAGTTTGGTCGCAAGCAGTGAAAGTGTATAAAAAAGACCCCAAAAAGAGGGGCGGCGACTGTCGGAGGAAAGGAATTTTACGTTAAGATTTTACAAAAATTCCGTTTTCTCTTACGTCCTCCGACAGTCGCCGCCCATTCACACAGTCTTCACTTATGGGGATGTCCCAAAGCAGTGTAGACATGAGGGGTGGGCAACGCAACCGCCAGAAAAGCAACGTAGTACCCACATCAGAGAAAGGAACCTTACATATACAAGGTAACCCTCTGGGTAACAAAAAAACAAAGGCTCAACATGAGCAACAACCCAGGAAAACAAATAACCAAGGGGAAAAAAAACCCCCCAACAGCTAGGAACCCGAATAAAAACCAGTGTTTCCTAAGGAACAGCCGCACAGAGAACTTTGCGGACAAAAGATGCATCAGCTGATGCCAGAACAATTTTGTAGACCTGGGTCACGAGGCCTGATGCCGATAGGCCCAGGACGTACTCATCGCTTCGGCAATGTGTTTTTCTATTTTTCAGTTTCTCACAGGTATCATTCATTGATAGAAGATCTTCATTCATATAGATATCTGTGTTTCTTCACTTATATTGTGTTGTACCGGCCCTACACTGCTGCCGATGGATTACTTGGAGAAATTCTTTCCCAAAAATTACTTTTGGATAAAGACAACTTTTATGTAGTTATTATTGACTACCAGAGGACAAGCCCTATAAGTATACATGTCATGTGTTACTTATTATACTTTGATTCTTTCAGCCCGTTATATATACATACATGTATTTATATGTATTTTTTCTATTAAACATGTGTTTTTATATTGTCTGTATGTACCTTTCTCCCTCCCCCCGCAGGGAGGGAGACATGTTTTGTATTTAAATGTCTTCAGCTTGAGACTGTGGATTGCTAAAAGAACAGCTGTGTGCCTTTTCGTACCAATTAACTCAGGGTGTGAGCAATTACATTCCTATCCACCTTTTACTTGGTTTATCTACAAAAGGTTGCTGGCATCCACAGTCTCAAGGTGTGTGGTTATGAATAAGCGATTTTTATCGTGAAACGCGTCAACCCGACACGTCTGTTCGTGTATTGCACTGTCTGTCTGCTGTCTGTTGGATTTATGGAGAATAAAGGAGTCCTAAGGATTTTTATTTAACATCTCTGAGTGCGGTCTCTCTCTTTTTGGATGTCTACATGCTTGGATGGCGGATCTGACCTGCACCGAGTGCTGAACTTGCACCTGAGCGGCTCTCTTCTTTGTTTTTGCAGGGAAGGGAGGAACCCGTTCCCGCAACGAATAGGCCTGTATAATGGTCTGTCTGATCCATTTGGCAATGGTTGCTGCAGACGTAGCCATACCCTTCCGAGGTCCCTCAGGAAGGACAAACAGAGAATCCGATTTCCTAAAGGATGCAGTAAACGACAGGTAGACCCTGATCGCCCGGACAACATCCAAGGTATGTAAAGCAACCTCTTTTGGATGCTTGGGATTCGCACAAAGCAAAGGCAAAACAATGTCCTCATTCAGGTGGAATTCCGAAACCACCTTTGGCAAAAAAGACCGATTAGGTCGCAAGACCACCTTATCCTTATGAACCACCAGGTAAGGGGAGCGGCAAGACAACGCCGCCAACTCCGACACTCTGCGAGCAGAAGTGATCGCCACCAAGAAAGCCACCTTTTTAGATAGCATAGGCAACGAGATTTCCCTGATGTTTTCAAACGGGGAACTCTGCAACACGGACAGAACCAAGTTCAAGTCCCATGGAGGTAAGGGCTCCTTCCTAGGAGGGGCCAAGTGCCGCACACCTTGAACAAAGGTGCGAAGTAAAGAATGAGACGCCACAGGACGCTGGAAAAGAACCGCCAGGGCAGAGACCTGACCTTTAATCATGGCCAAACGCAAGGCGCTGGTCCACACCAGTCTGGAGGAAAGCTAACACTCTCGACACCTACTAAGAACGAGGCGATAAACCCCTGGACTCACACCAGGCAAAATAAGCTTTCCATGTACGGTAATAAATCTTACCAGAAGAGGCTTTTCTAGCCTTGATCAAAGTAGGAATAACCTCTGAGGAGAGACCCCTGTCTCTCAGGACCTGGCTTTCAACAGCCAGGCCGTTAAAGCCAGCGACTGTAAAGCAGGATGGAAGATCGGTCCCTGGGACAGCAGATCTTCTCGCATTGGCAGCCACCACGGAGGCTTTACGGCCAGATGAACGACGTCCGCGTACCAGGACTGGCGAGGCCAGTCCGGTGCTACCAGAATCACCCGTGATGGTTCCGAGGCCAACCTGTGAAGGAACCTGGACAACAGCTGAAGTGGAGGAAAGGCATAGATCAGTTGATACTGACGCCAAGGCACCACCAGCGCATCCGAGGCGTCTGCCAGAGGATCGCGTGTTCTTGCCATGAACCTTTCCACCTTGTGATTCAGCGAGGCACGAACACATCCACATCCGGGGATCCCCACTTCGCACACAGCATTTGAAACACCTCGGGGTGTAGGGATCATTCCCCCTGGTCCAAGGTCTGGTGGCTCAGATAGTCGGCCTGCCAATTCTCCACACCCGGAATGTGAACTGCCGACAATGCCGGGACATGAGTTTCGGCCCAAGACAAAATACCGGTCACCTCCTGGGCTGCCCGGGCACTCCTGGTGCCCCCTTGGTGGTTGATGTAAGCCACCGCAGTGGCATTGTCCGTCTGCACCCGCACAGGACGGCCCTGAAGGTGATCCGACCAATGGAGCAGGCACAGCCTGATTGCTCTCAATTCCAAAATGTTTATCGGAAGGGAGGATTCCTCCTTCGACCAGGTGCCCTGGGCAGACAGGCTGCCCAGGACGCCAGCCCAGCCCGACAGGCTGGCATCCGTGGTTACACCGTCCACAGAATTGGCCGACACCAAAGGATTTTCCCTCCGACACCGCCGGGGACTGAAGCCACCACAAGAGATCCATTCTGGTCTGGTGGCTCAGAGACACTCTCAAGTCCAAGGACTGAGGTAGTCTGTCCCACCTGGCGAGGAACTCCGCCTGGAGAGATCTCATGTGAAACTGGGCAAATGGTATCGCCTCGAAGGCTGACACCATCAACCCCAGGGACCGCATACAGGTCCTGAGTGACAAGGAGTCGTTGTCCTTGAGGGACCTGACCTCGTTCTGCAGAGTCCGGAGCTTGTCCTCCGGCAAGAACACCTTTGCTTGAGCAGAGTCCAGAACCATTCCCAGATACTGGAGACGAACCGAAGGCGAAAAGGTCGACTTCTGAACGTTGATCGTCCAACCAAACTCCTGAAGCATCTGGACCGTAGTGGACAGATCGCGCAGCAGGTCCTGACTGGCACTCGATCTTAACAGGAGATCGTCCAGATATCCCAAGACCGCGATGCCCTGTGCCCGCAACAGGCCCAGAACAGGCGCCAACACTTTGGTAAAGAACCTTGGAGCCGAAGCGAGACCAAAAGGTAACGCCACAAATCCTCCGCGATAGCAAAGGATGCAGGTCCTTTAACCGCCCTGGGGTCAAATGAAGATTTGAGGGAAAGAATCTGTTTGCCGGCCGTGAAAGAAATTCGATCTTGTACCCTGACCGAATGATTTCCTGAACCCACCTGTCCGTGATTCGGAGCAGCCAAGGTTGTAGGAAACCGCGCAAACGTCCCCCCACCCCTGTAACGGGTGAGGGCGCCCCTTCAGGCAGAGGCAGACTGAGCCGCTGCACCAGCCTGGCCGGATTTTTGTTTGCCAAAAAAGGGCTTCTTCTGGCTACCTTGGCCCTTGAAGGGTTTTCCCTTGTTCTGCGCCCTGAAGGCACTAAAGGACCCATGAGTAGGTTTAAAGGACGGACCCCGCTTACCACGGAAAAACTTGCCCTTGGGATTCTGGGGGAGCAGAGTGCTCTTACCCCCAGTGACACCTTTAACCAATTCGTCCAAGGATTCCCCAAAAAGGCGAGACCCGGCATAGGGGATGTCAGCCACTGTCTGCCTGGATTTTTGGTCATCCGACCAGCATTTTAACCAGATTAATCGACGGTTAACCACAGCGACACTGGACAGGCGTATTGCCAATGGGGCCTCATTCAGAGCCGCATCGCACAAATACATGACCCCCACGATGAATCTGCTCCACCATGTCCACAGTAGTGGAAGGGGCAGAGTTGGCCACGAGGGTGCGTTTGAGCACCTTGGTCCAATCCGCCACAGCCTGAGCCACCATTACAGAGGCAAAAATAGGCTTGAGCATGGAACCCGCCACCGTGTAGGAATGACAGGCAAGAGACTCCAGTCTCCTATCAGTAGGATCCCTAAACACCGGGGAGTCCTCAGTGTGTAACAGGGTAGACTTGTTCAACCTGGCCACCGTGTGATCCACTTGAGGAGGCACACACCAGCACGCAGCCGTAGTAGCCGCAAAAGGGTAGAGAAGTTGAAACTTCTTAGGCACCACGAAGGTGTGCTTCAAATTACGCCATAGCTCATTCACCTTATGGTGAAATTCTGCGGGGCAAGGAAAAACCTGCGCCGTCTTGCGGGTCCTGTGTGTTCCAAAAGAGGACACAACGCCCGGAGGAGTGGGCTCATCCTCCAAATGTAGTGTTTCCTTCACTGCTAGGATCAACTCATCCATAGCTGCGCGTTCCTCTGGCGACCCAGGGGGGGATTCATCCACCCCTGCGACCCCTCCGCCTCCCCCTCAGACTCTTGCGGGTCCTGAGAAGAGCGAGACCCTGAAAGAGCCATGCTACCTACAGCAACCATGTCACACTCAGAGTCAGAAGAAAAGGAAATCCTAGGCCTTTTCCTAGCAGCACGTTCAGACATCAGCACATTCATTTTTGACACCAAAGTTGCCACAATAGCAGTCAAATCAGTCTGGTTAGAGGATGCAGTGAACCCTGAATTCCCCACCAAGGCTGGCGGGAATTTGCTGTCCTGGGATTCCATATTAGAAAAGTTTTTTTTTTATTTTGAACCTGGCTCTTTAAGTGCGCTGCGGACCCCTCCCCAGCACACCGCTATAAGACTGTGATATACAGAGCCCCCGCAGGGAAAAAACTGACCAGGAAAAGCACACAAGGCAAGGCAGGAAAAAGAACAGCAGGACAGAACCCCACAAAGTGTTACCAGCTTCTTGGAAGTCTCCTGTGAGAAAGGAGGAAGTGATGTCACCGCTGGAGGCTGAACCAGGCCAAGGGAAAATGGATGCCTATGTAAACTAATGGTAGGCTTCGGCAAGATAGCCGCCGACATGTGCTCGGAACGATCGCATTGCCACACACAAGCAAAAACGCGAAAATACACTACATAGCATGCTGCAAGAGCACCCACAGTGAAGCCAGACATGCTGCCCACATTAAAAATGGCGGACCGGCAGTGTTTTACCATGCAGCGGTCGCCGCATGTGTCTGCATCCTCAAGCACCCTAAGTGACATGTAGGAGAGGGACCCCCGAAAACCCCACACAGCACTGCTGTGAGGGAAAAGCGTCCCCGCAGTGACCAGGACAGGGAGCCCAAAAAACACACAGACACAGGGGACACCACAGACACACATGGACTGCCGACCCCAGACAGAGGCCCCACATAGAATGTACTTACCTGTACCGATGGCGTAGGGTGCCTCATATCAAGCAGGGAAACCGCCCGCCTTCAGTTGGCAGGGGAGTGCCGCCAGCCAAAAACGCAGGACACTAGGAATGCACGGACGAACCTATACTGTGTCCAGTGAAGTAGCCACCTCACCCAGCTGCATCCCTGACGGACAGGGATGGGTCGTTTATGAGGCCAGGGCGAACGCATAGCCCGCAAAACGCTCAATGGCAGGCTGGGATTCCATCCGACCCTCTGTCCTGGAGAACCAGGACGGTCAGTCTGATTCCCAGCTCCGCAACGCCGTCTTCATCCGAAGATCTAACTAACTAGCGCTGACAAAATAAACAGCTAGCAATGTAAGGCCTCTTTCACGCGGCCGCTCCGCTGTTTTTCTCCGCTACGGGACTTTTTTTTTCACGGAGCGGATGACGTTTGTGTCATCCGCTCCGTATGTCCGCATATCATCCCATCCGTTTGCGGATGATATACGGACATAATGTAAGTCTATGGGCATTGCGGATGTCAGCGGATGACACCGCTGACATCCGATTTTCCTTCCTTTCCGTTTTGTGAACGGAGGAAAAATAGGGTTCTGTTCCGTTCCAAAAAATGGAACAGAACTGAAAGGAAGGAAATCGGATGTCAGCGGATGGTATTCCGCTGACATCCGCAATGCCATTGACTTACATTATGTCCGCAAATCATCTGCAAAAAAATAGGGTGATTTGCGGACATACGGAGCGGCCGTGTGAAAGAGCCCTAAAGAAAAATTACATTTCCAGAAAATAAATCATAAAGAAAAAGAGGAAGGCTGTGAATGTAGCCTCAGCACAGGGAAGCCTATCCACTCCTAAGCTAGGCAGAAGACAAACTGAATTGGGATGGCTATTGCAGGGGGGTATTGGACTGGTAGGACAGCCCCCATGGGTGGGACTATGTAGATTTATTGTTCTTTTACAAGTCTTATGCCTAGAAACTCCTGTGGAGATGAAGTCAATACCCATAAGTGAAGACTGTGTGAATGGGCGGCGACTGTCAGAGGACGTAAGAGAAACATGGCCGCTGAACTACAGAAACATGGCCGCCAGGAATCATAGAGACTACGGAAAAATGGCGGTACCACGCAGCGCTCCACGGGACCCTGGACCCCACGGAAACAATTTATGGACCCCAGGAGGGGACCACCTAGGGACCATGTAGCCCCCCTACCCAATTGCATCCATGCCCCCAAACAGGGGCCTGGGGGGGGGGGGGAGACGGGACAGATGAGGGCATCCAAATTTAAGGGGGAACCCCGCAAGGAGGAGGGGGAAGCACAAGGAGGAAGGACACAGGGGGGGCCTACCATCCCCAGGGGGGGGGGGGGTCTGCGACAACCCCAACAATTCAGCAGGGAAAGGAGGGGGGGGGGGACACTACTCCCCATACCACAGTCACTAGGCGGGCGCCACTCCCAGCAGTCCATCTTGGAAAGGGGGTGCTGCGGCCTGAGGTACGGGCTATGCGACCTTGCGATGTGTTTCACTCGCCGCTCAGCCCCCGTCCAGTGGGGCTACATCGCAGCCAACTTAAAGTAGAGATAGTAGTTGGGTCGTGCTCGCAGGGCAGACTTAGAAGACCGTAAGGATCTAGAATATCCAGTACGTCGCCCAGTCCGGATGTTTATTGTAGTTCTCACAGGAACAGTTAATTGTAGTTCTCACAGGAACAAAAATAAGAAAGAAAAAGTAAAAAAATCAATTTAAATAGGAAAAAATGCCAGGACCGCAGATCCCAGCACTTACTCCTAAACTAGGCAGAAAAAACTGGAAGTCATACAGCAGGAAGTGATGGTACCCTCTGGGACTGCCCCAGGGGTGTAGCCAAAAAGGTTTCGGCCTAGTCCTACTCCTGAAGAGTGACAGTGTAATACCCAATGGTCTGAAAAATTGAAGCTGTGTCTGTCAGTGAACAAAAGAGAAAAATGAATTCCTAAGTTTACCAAAATATCCTACAGGATGTCAGGGTGGCTGTCTGCAAACTGAAGCTTAGTAGAGGTTGAGTGATGCAGCAGGACAATGACCCTAGGCATGAAACTAAATCCACCACAGACTGGCTTCAGAAAAAAATGCACCTTGTGGAGTGGCCCAGTCAAAGCCCAGACTTCCCTCACATGTAAAAGCCATCCAAGTTTCTCCTCCCACCGACCTCCGGTGATTCTCCAGATTCTCCCGTGCGATCGGGAAGCTGGAAAATGAACCTGCCGGCGGCTTACCATAGAGCTATGACCCTCGCAGACCGGAAGTGATGTCACAATGTTCCGGCTCAGGCAGATGTAGACACTGCCGTTTTTTTTTTTTTTGCTGGAAAACCGGAGATCATTTTTTTTTTTTTTTTTTATCTCAGGCTTTCCAGCATAGAGGAGGGAGAGATGTGGGGATTTATAGACCTTCGATCTCTCAGTATAGAGGACCTATCATGTCCAATTCCTATTACAAGAGATATTTGCATTCCTTGTAATAGGAATAAAAGTGATAAAAAAAATTTAAAATGAAAGGGAAAGTGTAAAAAAATAAATAAACAAACACATGTACGTAGGTCGCGCCCGCATATGTAAACTGCATTCAAACCACACGAGTGAGATATCGCCGCGAACGATAGAGTGAGCAAGAATTCTAGCACAAGACCTCTAAAAATCTAAACTGATAACCTGTAAATAGGTTTATGTAGAAACGTGCTGCGCAAATACCAAGTGATATGAAAAATTGCAAAGACCGCCATTTTATTCCCTAGTGTCTCGGATATATATATATATATATATATTCAGTAGATTTTATTTTTACACTGTCCTTTACATTTTTTTTTATCACTTTTATTGCTGTCAAAAGGAATGTAAACATCCCTTGTGACAGTAATAGGCAGTGACAGGTACTCTTTATGGAGGGATCTGGGGTCTTTAAGACCGCAAACAACTTCTCTGCATTCAAAACGCTAAGTTTGGCTGTTTTGAATACGGTCATTTAAAAAAAATCTGACAGTACAACCACTTAGCGAAGCAACGAAGCAATATCGGCAAGTTTGTGGCCGATACTTCAAAAAAAGTGAATATCGGCCTCCAATAATTGGTCTGAGCACTGACAGGCTGCCCCCCCCCCCCCCCTCAACCCCTGAAGAAATGCTGGCAGCACTCCTACATCTTTTTCCCAAAGGCAACCTCTGGATATGACACTGAGCATGTGCACTCAACTTCTTTGGTTGACCATGGTGAAGCCTGTCTGAGTGGAACCTGCCCTGTTAAACCACTGTATGGTCTTGGCCACCATACTGCAGCTCAGTTTCAGGGTCTTGGCAATCTTCTTATAGCCTAGGCCATCTTTATGTAGAGCAACAATTCTTTTTTTCAGAACCTCAGAGTTCTTTGCCTTGAGGTGCCATGTTGAACTTCCAGTGACCAGTATGAGAGGGTAAGAACGATAACACCAAATTTAACACACCTGCTCCCCATTCACACCTGAGATCTTATAACACTAATGAGTCACATGACACCAGGGAGGGAAAATTGCTAATTGGGCCCAATTTGGACATTTTCACTTCTGTATGTAGAGCAACAATTATTTTTTCAGATGCTCAGAGAGTTCTTTGCCATGAGGTGCCGTGTTGAACTTCCAGTGACTAGTATGAGAGTGATAACACCAAATTTAACACACCTGCTCCCCATTCACACCTGAGACCCAAGTTGTAACACTAGCGAGTCACATGACACCGGGGAGGGAAAATGGTTAATTGGGCCCAATTTGGATATTTTCACATAGGGGTGTACTCACTTTTGTTGCCAGCGGTTTAGACATTAATGGCTGTGTGTTGAGTTATTTTGAGGGGACAGCAAATTTACACTGTTATACAAGCTGTACACTCACTACTTTACTTCGTAGCAAAGTGTAATTTCTTCAGTGTTGTCACATGAAAAGATATAATAAAATCTATATAAAAATGTGAGGGGTGTACTCACTTTTGTGAGATACTGTGTGTGTGTATACATATATATACACATGTATAATTTTTGGGGGTTCTAGCAACAAAAAGATAATGTTAAGAGAGGAATGCCAGAACTGGCTTGGGCTGGAAGTGGGTTATGGTGGTGTTCGATAAAGACACGGAAATTAGAATTGTGTGTGTGTTTTCAGCTTAAGCACACAGTGTTTGTCTATTGTTGTGACTTAAATTGGATGTAGATATCAGACATGAAATATGAACAAAGCATATCCCTGTATAGTGTGTACTTGTCCTCTATCCAGAGCACTAACTGTCAGTTTTTTCTGTTGCTTCATTCCTTTGCTATCTGAATATATCACTTCTGACAAGTTTTCCTGACACCAAGAGAAAAATGGCTACAGGGGAGGGATCGGCTGATTGACAGCCTGTTCCTGTGTGAAGGGAGGTGTGTCCCTTCCCTCCAAGCAGCTCTCAGAGCTCTCCTCACTGAGCTCTGCAGAGTGCCTCTTCAGCTCTCTGCCCCCTATTTCATGACAGCTCAGACAAGCTTTTCAAGCACTTTGAACAGATGTAAAGAAGAGAAGACTGTAGATAGACAGATACAATTAATGTAGGAGGGTTTATTTCATCTCTGTTTATCACCTGTGGCCAGTCACGTCAAAGGGCATATATGTAAGAGTTTACAATCACTTTAAGCTGGATACACATGGGCAGAAAACGGTTGGTTCAGCAGGAACCTGCCAACTTTCATAGTTACATAGTAGGTGAGGTTGAATAAAGACAATAGTCCATCCAGTTCAACCTGTGTAGGTGTGTGTGGCTGAATGTTCTGATCCTTGAGATGCAAGTCTAAGAGTCTTTTGAAAGCCACCATACTACCCGCAGAAACCACTTCTTGTGGTAGAGAATTCCACAATCTTGTATCCCTAACAGTAAAGAACCCCCCACGTTGCCTGAGGTTAAAACGCTTCTCCTCTAATCGCATTGTATGCCCTCGAGTCCTCATGCAATCCCTTCGAACCCGCCTGCACAACTTCCTGTCCAACAGAAGCCGGTCTCACGACCAGCTTCTGTCGAATGAGCATGCTGGGAAAACCAGCATCTGATGGCTGAGGGGGTGGGGGTGATTGGCGGGGGAAGGGTTGGGGTGAGTCCCCCTGTCAGAACACAATAGCTCAGTGGGGGATATCGCTTCACTAACGTTGCTTGTGCTAGTACAGCAAGCCAAGTTTTTTTTTTCCAGACATCAGAGGATCAGATCATATTATATGGCAAAATACTGCAAAAAACTGGTTAATATCAAGTGGTTCACATATCTTTTTTTTGCCACTGTAAATAGCTAGAATAGATTGAAAAAGCTATAGGAAGACCATCTACAATTAACACAGTGCCCTGATACATCTGCCACATACCGCTATTTTTGTTAGCATGCTGAAAAGTGTATGCAACCAATTGAATGGACTGTTTAACCAAGTAAAGGCCAAAGGGTTTTGATTACTGGCAGAAATGTGCATTTTTTTTTTCTTCCAAAAAACACACGTTTATTGGGTTCTGTGCAAACAAAAATACAAACATGACAAAAGAAAAAAACATAACATAGGCATATGTCATACAGCACATGAAAAAGAGGCAATAAAGGAGTCCATAGATGGGTTAGGCAGGGTACATAATAAATCACATCATAAAAACTTGAGCCAACCTCCTGCAAAATAAAGAAAGATGCACAGTGGGGTAGGCAATAACAGGAAAAATAACTCATCCAAGCATAGCAGGTAAATACAGTGGCAAACCGAGGAGTGTTAAGAGGAGCAAGTGTCCGGGGCCTAGAGCCACCGGTCCCATATCTAATGATAACGCTGGGGGCAGCCCCTGTTGATATAGATTACCTTCTTGTAGGGCAGGGATTGGTTGACATCCGCAATCCACATAGCAGGTGTAGGGTACAAGGGTTGAATCCACATGCGGGCAATCAGCTTCCTGGCACTAAACAAAGCCTCGTGCAAAAATGTAACAGTATGTTTGTCCATATCCTCTTCAGGGAAAATTCCCAGGAGGCAGAGTTTAGGGTCCAATGAAACGGAGTGCCCATACGGTCATGCAAGAATTGTATCACCTGTGCCCAAAAACCCCTGATGCAGGGACAATGCCAATGTAAGTGACCAAAAGTACCCGGGGACAGCAAGCATTTGGGGCAGGTAGGATCCCAGAAAGAGTCAAATTTGGCCAATCTGTCAAAGAAGAGATAGGACCTATGCATTATATATACCTGGGTCAATCTATTGGCGACTTTAGGGGAGACCAGCGTGCAAGTCAGCAGAGCATCGCTCCAGTCATCGTCATCAAAGTCCCCAACAGAAATGTGCATTTTAAATTCATTCATGACTTTAGTGTGTTCTACATTTATTCGTGATTTTCTTTTTCTCCACACCCATCAATCTTTGGGCTCCTATCTTGCTAGCCTTACTACTGGCAATGATATAGTTTGACACAATCATGGAGAGAACATTGAAACTAGAGAAACAGGTTGCAAGAAATCTTGGGTTGTTAGTCAAAGAAATGGCAGCAGAATGCTGGTTGAGCATCACATGCCAAGGGGAACGTCCATTTTAGGTTTATTCCCTGTAAAAATCACTTTAACAGTACACAACATAATATATGTAGAAATACCAGAGAAAATTATTTTCTATTTCACCCAGAAAACAACCCCAAAAAATGACAGTTCAGCTTAGAAGGAAGGCTGCATGTAAAAAATAGTGCCTCTCAAATGCCTCCCGTTCATCCTTTTGGGTGCAGCCCCTTTGGAAACAGGTCTCACTCAATGAAACAATAAAAATGGCAAAATTAAGGGGTACCCAACGACATTCGCTAATGGGCCAACAGAGGCTTCAGCTACAGTCCCAAGAGGTACGTATACTTACCTTGATCCTCATTCCCCTGACAGCCAGTGCGCTCCTCTACTGTCTGACGCTCCTGTGTTATGGGAGGACCTTTACCATCTTCATGTACAATGCAGGACTACTGACCCTGCATTGAATGTGATGATATTGGAGAGGTGCAAGAGGATGGGCATCCCAATTAAAGAGGGAGTAAATGCCCATGTATGATGTGTACCTATAGGTAAGCCTGTAATAAGGCTTACCTGTAGGTTCAGTAAATATCCAATAAACGTGCATCGTTTACGATATATTTTTTTTAGATGTAGTGGGTGACATCCCCGGCGGATGCGTTCTAAAGAAACGGCATACCCGTGCCTTTAACAGCGACTCCTGTGGGCGGGAGTGACGTCATCGCCAGCTAGGCCATTTACATCGCTGAAGCCCGCGAACCCGGAAGGAAGATCGGGTGAAGATGGAAGTGTCTTTAAGCGTTGCCAGCACAGCGCTGGCGGGTTTAGTTTTCAGGTAAGTCTGTAATGATGTGCTAGCAATTGTAGTGCGATGCATACTAGCACATTATGACTTAAACTAACCAGTGCCAATTTTTTTTTTTTTATGCAGCTTACTACCGCTTATAGCAGTTTTAGGGGCCTGGTTGCATAGGAGGGAAGAGAGCAAGGGAATAGGTAAATATTCCATTTTACTTCACCCCCTAGCCAAATGAGCATTTGGGAAAGGGGATGGGATGGCACTGCATGGGTAAGTTTAACAGCAGTCTGGAGTGGGGCTTTAAAACCCCACTATGGTCATTTCATTCACTGACCGCTCTGTAGGTAAAACGTTTCCAAAACAGTCACTGTATGTGAATGCAAAACTTTCATATGTGTTTTTTTATCTAGGCACAACAATCTCCATACTAAAAAAATGAATTTCTTTCAAAATAAAATAAGAAAAGTTTGTCCCAGGCTAAACTCCTGGAAAGCCCCAATGGACCCTTGAACAGTAGCCCCTCAAAAGATTCACTAATGTCTCCAGCTGCTGGGAGCATAGGGGATGTGCCATGATAATAATCCCCAAAGAAATGTAAAACCCCTTTGTTTAATACTGTTACTATAAGTTACATTGTGATTGCACACACCTCCTGTAACTGCTTTATACATTTCCTCTACCAATACGTGTGCTTACCTATATTTGCTTTTTATTTCTTTGTATTAATGTGTTATCTTGAAAACTTTAATAAAAAGTATTATCGGGAAAAACTTAGGAAAATGCAAGGATAAACAGACAGAGGTAATTACAGCATACCTGTATAACTTTCCTCATCATCAGAAAGGGGAATTTCTTGTTTTAGTAGCTGCTCTAGTTCCACCGAGTCAGCCACATCAATAGGACGTGCTCCATGTTTATTTGCCTGAAATGCATTGCCACCATGTCGGAGAAGTAATTTTACAATCTACAATGATAGAAAAAAAAAATAAATGAGGACCTTGCCTAAAAAACGAAATAGAAGCAATCTGAAGTTTTTTGTCCAGTTCATAGAATACATTATACAAACACTAGAAAAGTTCAAGTTTCTTTTAAAGCTATTCCATGATAAGTGTCATTTAAGGCTCAGTTCATACTACTGTGATACACTTCTGATGCAATTTTTAGTGCGATTTTGTAGTGCAACATTGAAGCAACTTTGGGAGTGGTTAGCATATTCTATGGAGCCAAATAACACTAAAAACTCCAAAGTAGCACAGAAATTTTTCCCAAAATCTCACGGCACAGAGTCGGATTTCCCTTGTCACTCGGATTCTGTGTAACTCAAGACGCATCAGAAATCACACCAGTGTGAACCAGCACTAAGTGTATTGTTAGTTAGGTATTGCCTTATAATACTTAGGTGATATTAAAGTTAGTTTTTGGCTCAGACAATGAGGAGGGAGAGTCCCCATACAGCCAAGGCTATCGTGAACATCGCTGGATCGGAGGGGGCTCAGGTGGCACACAGATTTTTTTAATTTTCATGCATAGAATGCAAAAAGGTATAACACCTTCAGCCCGCATTCACACTGCAGCGGCACGACTCTGTACTACTTCGGGGGCGACTTGTGAAGTCCCGTGCACTGCGACTTCGGCGCGACTTGCACAGACTTCATATAATGAATGTCTATGCAAGTCGCTCCGAGGTCGCCCCGAAGTAGTACAGGACCCTTTTTCTAAGTCGGAGCGACTTGTGTCGCTCCTATTAGAACGGGTCCTGTAGCAGTCAATGGACCGCGACTTGTCAGGCTGACAAGTCGCCTGACAAGTCGCGTTACTGTGAATGGAATGTCAGCCTTTAGAACCATGTTACGTTTAACAAACATGGAAACATGAGCGGTGACAATATAGCATTAAATGTACTTTGGAAACATGGAAGATATTTGCACATATAGAAATAATAGAATGTAGAAATCTGTAGAGCTATATACCATCTCCAGTTATTTGGCAATATTAGCACACAGTTTATCAAAGATGGACGTATGGCAGCCACAATTATGTATGGTCTATACATATTTCCAAAAACACCCTCAGGCATACCTCAATGCACATGCGTACGACACAACACTAGCTTTCTGTAACCTCTGCATGTAAAAGTAGGCTATGACCTTTATTAACAGTCAATACATTTACCAGGACTAAATATTGCAATGCCGTTTAAGACTTTTCCTCTGTTCATGCTGTATATGTGAGGGATTAAAGAGGAAGTAAACCCTCCTCTGACACTTTTATCTATAGGTAAGCCTATGATAAGGCTTACCTATAGGTACTGTAAATATCTCCTAAACATGTACCGTTTAGGAGATATTTACCTTACATGCAGCCAGTGACGTCACTGGCGCATGCGCTCTGAAGGAACGGCAGCTGGTGCCGTTTCTTCAGAGCCCCGTGCCGTGACTGTTGGCTCCCGCGCGCGTGCCGCGTGAGTGATGGCCTGATGCCGCGATCCCGGAAGATGGCCGACATGTCATACAGCTAAGTGGACGGCATGGCGGGGGCTCGTTCTAAGGTACTGTATTTTCTGGCGTATAAGACTACTTTTGAACCTCAAAAAAAATCCCCCAAAAATGGGGGGTCGTCTTATAAACCGAGTATAATATTTCCAAGGTAACCTAAGTATAAGTATTACCGGTAGATGAAAATTAGGGGGGGGGGTCGTCTTATACGCCCAGTCGTCTTATACGCCGGAAAATACGGTAAGTATTTCATAATGAGCTAGTATGCGATGCATACTAGCTCATTATGTGTTTCTCTTTCAGGTCGAAAAAAAAAAAAAGATTTCGTATGGGTTTACAACCTCTTTAACACTGCATTGTTGTCAAAAACTTCCCCTTTGTAGACACTTACTCCATACATACTACTTTAATAACAGACTGGAAATATCAGATGTGTTTTCTTGAAGACTGCCAAACTAATTTCCAAAGATTTGCAATACATTTTTTCAGCCATCTTTGGCAATTCATCTTGCCCTCATTTCCTGTACTTTGCCAAGTACATTGTACTTGCGCACACCAAGCCACCATATTTTATTACACCATAATCGTCACTTGAGGGATTTCCTACATAGACACATCAATACAATACGTACAAGAAAATCGGTGCTATATTAGTAGTAGCAATAATATTATCCACCATGCTCATCTAATAATGCTTACCAAAAGTGTTGATGCGCTTTAAATCTACATGCTCTACGTATGCCATGTCTAGTCTACCCTGAATATGTGCAAGAGACTATCACTACTGCTGAAAGCAAAGGGCAGCGAAGCTGTGAAAAAAACAAAAGGGAGATGGAGCATGCTCCCTAGGATGTAAACATTTATGGGTACAAGAACTATTCTAATGCTGCTCCATGGAAAACAAACAGTCCACATTTTTTTATTTCTTTTTTTTATTTTAAAGGAATAGGCATATACTATATTGTCAAAAGTATTGGGACACATGCCTTTACACACACATGAACTTTAATGGCATCCCAGCCTTAGGCCCCTTTCACACATACTGTCCCCGTTCAGTTCAGTCACGTCAAAATGTATCAGTTTTTTGTCCGTTTTCATCAGTTCTTTTTACATCCACTACCAATGCAAAAACGGATGAAAAACGGACCGTTTGTCCGTTTACATCCGTTTTTCGTCCGATCCGTTTTTTTGACGGATGAAAAATAGGGCATTAATTCGCTCCAAAAAAACGGACATTGACGGAAGCGGATGAAAACGGATGATCATCCGTTGTCATCCGTTTTTACATCGAAATGCATTGATGTCCGTTTTTCATCCGTCAACGGATGGATGAAAACGGACAAACGGACCGTATGTGGGAAAGGGGCCTAAGTCCGAAGGATTTAATACTGAGTTGGCCCGCCCTTTGCAGCTATAACAGCTTCAACTCTTTTGGGAAGTCTGTCTACAAGGTTTAGGAGTGTGCCTATGGGAATGTTTGACCATTCTTCCGGAAGTGCATTTGTGAGGTCAGGCACTGATGTTGGACGAGAATGCCCCAAAGGTGTACTATTGGGTTGAGGTCAGGACTCTGTTCAGGTCAGTCAAGTTCCTCCACAACAAACTAACTCATCCATGTCTTGTCTTCAGCCTGGGAGAGTTTAGCATGTCAGGGCATGTCTGGAAAAACCCCATGCGGAAGAGACGACACGGCAGCTATAGAGTGATGCAAGGGATGCCATTTATATGCATTTACATAGAAGCCGTGCAGCAAAGCTAAAAGAATGCTGGGGGTGTTCTTTTTGTAAAAATGCAACAGCTACAGAGACTCTACAGTGCCAGGCAAGTAAATGCCAGTTAGCTGCATGGAAGTGGAGGTGGGGAGAGGGGGTGTTTAGGGCCGCCAACTGCCATTAAATTCCATACATTTTTACATCTGTCCATGAATGTCTGTATTGGATATTCATAGACAGATGTAATATTGTAAAAATTGTCTGTGAATTTAGGCTAGGTTCACACTACTGCGGCTGGTGGCAGGTACATGAATTGCACCTGCAGGGCTGCCAGTCATTCTTAATGGCACCCCCATGCATCTAAAAACGCAGAGTGTTTTCAGGTGTGGGAAGCGATGGGAAATCACATGGTGGAAAAACACCATGTGATTTCACAGCCACTGCAGTTCAAAAATGGTGCAGGAACCTTTTTTCCTGCATGAACGGGCTGCCATGCCAGAGCAAATGTGGCTCAAGACAAATCATCTTTTTCCATTGTGGCCCAGGAAGGTCAAAAGGTTAAACACCCCTGTTTTACATGAATAAATAAAAGCTGATCATTGTAAGCACCATGTCAGTATAAAATGATTTATCTCATCCCTGTAATTAATACATTTTTCCAGAGAGCTTTTTCTTCTGAAAAACATGAGATTACTGGCTGGATCACCAGATGAAAATAGAAAGAAAGTCTTGAAAAGGAAATAAATGCAGCCATCACATCTAAGAATTGGTAAGCTGCAATACAATAAATATTTGCTTTTGTGTTTAATGCCACTGCTACACTAAGTAGGCAACACAAACCGTATATCCTGCAAATACATAGCCCAAAAATACTAACCAAATTTGGAGATTTAACACCTTGCTTCCACTTAGCACTGGCGAAACAGTACAGGGATACACAGACTTTCCTGTCCTCTTCAGTAAGTCAGAACAAGAAAGACCCCTTTGCTGAGAGAATGGGCTTTGGACTGCCAAAACAGATTGCTCAGGTGGTTCTTTTATATTGAGTTTATCTTGACATGCACTGTATATCCTAAATATTAAAGTGATCCGAAACACACACTGTTTAATTTCCATTGTCCCTTCTATTTCTGAATGTGGATGATGGCACCGTAATTATTTTCCTAATTGACATACAGCTGTCACATGACCCAGGTCTTTCCTAGCCTGTCTGCAGGTAAACAAAAGCAGGAGCAGCTTCTAATCCTCTGCTGCAGGTCAAATGTTCAAAAAAAAAAAAACAGCCTTTGGAATACAGAGTAAAAATAAATAAATATGAAAAATTGTTTTCAATTGTCAAAAAAATATATACTGGAAATAAATCTTTATTATTTTTGGCGGTAGCACGGCGTGGGTAGATTTCTGCCAGTCACAGGCTGTCAAGCCCATCTAGCCTTTGTCTTGGAATAATCTAAATGTAATATCCCACCCCCATTGTGTTTAGCTGGTTAGTGGGTATGGAGGAGGAGGAAGGGAGTGGGCTGTCATTTACAATTGTATATACACCCACATGTGTGACTCTATAGTCACATGGGCTGCTCAGATGAGATAGGGAAGAAATGCTCAGCATAGAAACTCATTGAAAACTGAGCATGTGCAGAGTTTCCACCACAGCTGCAAAATCTCTAGCTGGAATGGGGACATGAACAGAAGGCGGCGATAGAGAGCAGCAGGATCAATCAGTTTTTTTTTCAGAATACAGAAAACTAATCTCATAGTGACTGAGTGAGTATAAACAGCATGAATTACACCATTTATTGATCGTTTTTTATGATGTGGGTTAAGTGACACTTTAACAATGAAAACAAGACATTTCTTGTTTATGATATGATAGATTGTGTTTGGGAAAACTGCTTCATAAGGGACCACATAAAAAATATTGTCTCAATTCCTTTTGCGTTATCAAGCAAAGAGGTTGTTTGCATTCCCTATTATATACAGTATATTTTGGCTATTATTGCTATTAACATTTTATACATTAGAATAAAGAAAAAATACAAAATTGCTCATGTGGCCATTAAAGTGGAACTTTCGGCTTTTGTATTAAAATCGGTGGACAGGAAGGTTTTTAACCACTTAAGCCCCGGAGGATTTGGCTGCTCAAAGACCAGGCCCTATTTTGAGATTCGGCACTGCGTGATTTTAACGGACAATTGCGCAGTCGTGCGACGCTGTACCCAAATTAAATTGACGTCCTTTTTTCCCCACAAACAGAGCTTTCTTTTGGTGGTATTTGATCACCTGTGTGATTTTTACTTTTTGCACTTTAAACAAAAAAAGAGCGACAATTTTGAAAAAATAATATTTTTCACATTTTTTTTATATGAAATGCTCAAAAAAAAAAAAAAAAAAAAGTAAAAATCAAAATTTAAAATTTTAGGCCAATTTTTTTTTCTGCTACATATTTTTAAAAAAGGTAAAAAAAAAAAAAAAATCGCAATAAACGTATTTTGATTGGTTTGCGCAAAAGTTATTGCGTTTACTAACTACGGGAAAGATTTATTTAATTTTTATTGGGTTTTTTTTTTTTAACTAGTAATAGCGGCGATCTGCGATTTTTTTTTGCGGGACTGCGACATTGCGGCGGACAGATCAGACCCTTGACTGACATTTTTGACACTTTTGGGGGTACCAGTGACATTACTACAGTAATCAGTGCTATACATATGCACTGTTACTGTAAAAATGACACTGGCATGGAAGGGGTTAACTTTATTGGTGATCAAGGGGTTAAGTGTGTACCTAAGGGTGTGATTCTGTTAGGGGCGTGGCTTGTTAGATCACCACAGAGACATACGATCCTACATAGCAGGATCGCATAGCCTCAGTGATGATTTAAGGGAGAATAACAGACGGCTGTGTTTACATCAGCCGTCTGTCTTTCTCCCTCTCCTGCACGAGATTGCGAGTGACCGGCGGACATCGGAGCGGCCGGTCACACGCAAGGGGATGTCAGGGAACGAGCGGGGGCGGGAGCGCGCCCCCGGCGGCGCATGCTTGCCCCCTAGAGGCTCGTGGCCGAGTGACGTACCGGTACGTCACTTTGCCCAGGAGAGTCTGACTGCCGCAGTATATAGTCGTGCGGCAGTCGGCAAGTGGTTAATGCAGAACAGAGACATGCTTGGTCTTTTCTGCATTAAAGCTACTTGCCTGCCAGTCCACCCCTGTACAGTGAGCCGCACACACGCAGCTCACTGTTCGAATCTGGCAATGTCGAATCTGACAAAACTCGTGTGCATGCGAGGGAGTGACGTCATCACCAGCCGGCCAATGACAGCAGCCGGCGATCGAGACCTGGAAGCCGGCTATCCAAAGATGTTAGCGGCCGGGTGGGGAGCTTGAGGACGGCACATCACTGGTGGTGAAGTGAGTATTGTTCTGCTAGAAGTATGTGTTTTCTTTGTTAATGGTTTCAACTACCAACTACTGTTCTGCGAGCAAAAATTTGTGTATTAGGGTGATATACAGCATCACAACTATATAGGTATTGTCTTTTGTCAATGGCGTACCATAAATGTTATTATATTGCAGCTTAAAAATCTTTATACGTGGTGACTGCATTTGTTTTCTTTTTTTTTTTTTCTTTTTTTCCCTTCTCTGTTCTCAGCTGGTGATCTGACCAGTAACACAACTCTTGTTTTAGGGTGCCTTTACTTTAGATGAAGGAGTACAGGGGGCACCTTTCAAACACAGCATTTTTAGTCAGGAGGGAAGGGAGTATTAAGCCTAATGCACATTTGAGCTGCCAAACACCAGTTTTAAGCTGGCCATACATTATACAACTATCTAGTTCAGAGTTTCTCAACTCCGGTCCTCAGGGCACATTAACAGGCCAGCTTTTAAGTATTACCTTGGGGAGATGTAGACTAGAATACTGCAATCACTGAGCAGCAAATTATATCACTTGTGATGTATTTCAGTTTTCCTGCAAACCTGGCCTGTTAGTGTGCCCTGAGGACTGGAGTTGAGAAAAACACTGATTCTAGTTCATACCATAGAAACGCAGTCCGGATTCCTTTTTTGCATGCGCGTTTTTGATGCTACAAGTGCACCCCCCCCATTTTTCGTAAATAAGGACATGTGTGTTCCAGTGTGTTTTTGGTGCGTTCCGTTTTTTTTTTTTACATACTGGAACTGACTGCACTGGTATGAACTATGCCATTGAAAACCATATAACCTACTTTCCATGCGTTTTTGATGCAGAAAAAAAATGCACTGGACTGCATGCGGTGTGAACAGGCAACTATGTAGTGCAAGGGGCCTGCCTGATTGCGTACAAGTAAGTTGAAAGTGTTTAGGCTTGACCTCATATTATAAGTTTTTAATAAATCTAAAAGGGAAATGGTACAAGAAAATTGTATATTGTATGGCCAGCTTTACAGGCATTTGACTTTTTTTTTTCTGCTCTAAGCGCCCCTCTATGTTAGCCTATGTGTCCACGCACACATTGGAGTTTACAGGCATTTAAAGTCATGGGCAATTAGGGGCAGAAATCTGAAAGCACCAAAATCCTTTCAGGAGAGGAGCCTTTGGGCACGAAAAAAGCCTGACACGCCTAAGCATGTGTAAACATGTCTAAACGCGGGGGCGTGGCCGGGATGTGAGTCTGAGCGGACGTGTGGCTGCAGAGCTCCGTGACCATCCGTGCAAATTCCTCCGTTTTAGGGCCATTCTGTTTACTGTACCTGGCTTGCCGGCTTGTCCTGCTCCTCTGGATCGTCCTGGTCCTGCTGCCATGTCGACCAAGCCGAAGGGTAAGCTGCCCAAGGATCCGAAGCCTCAGCGCCCGGGGAAGAGCCGGGCCACGTGTCCTCCCGGCGCCATCTTGCCAGTCTCCGACAGTCCCCAGGCAAGTCGCTGCTCCAAGGCCTCGGCGGGGATGTCTTCCTCCCCTGACTCGCAGCCATCGGGCTCACGGACGCCGGAGCGGAGCTCCCCTGCGCCCGCGGAAGTGGCGGTGGAGGCGGCGGCGATCACTGGACCCATCCTCGCGGCCATTGAAGGCTGCAAAGCTTCCCTCATGCTCCGCATAGACAGCGTGGCCTCCGAATGCACCCTGATACGCCACGATCTGGACAAGATCAGGGGCAGGATGACGGAGGCTGAGGATCGGATTGGAGAGGTAGAAGACCGGCAGGGATCCCATTCGGCTCAGCTAGCGGACTTACAGGCGTTGGTCGCCGCGCTCACTAGCAAGGTGGATGATGCCGAGAACAGGCAACGCCGAAATAACATCCGTGTGGTAGGCTTGCCGGAGGGCGCGGAAGGTGATCGCCCTGAGGCCTTTGCTGAGGACTTCTTCAAATCCCTTCTGCACCTGCGTGACCTTCCTGCTACCTATGTGGTTGAGCGGGCTCACCGGGTGCCCACGGGCAAGCGACCCTCGGGGGCCCCCCCCAGACCGTTCCTGGTCCGGATGCTGAATTACCGGGACCGGGATATGATCCTTGCTGCGGCTAGGAAGCAAGAGGAGTTGCCCTATGAGAATACCAGGGTGATGTTCTTCCCAGATTTCTCGGCTGAAGTACAGAGGCGCCGCAGATCCTTTAACGAGGTGAGACGCCGCCTGCGAGAGAGGAAAATTAAATACAGTATGCTGTATCCCAGTCGGCTGAGGGTGGCCCATCAGGGCACAGTGCGATTCTTCGAGACCCCCCCAGATGCCAGTGAATGGATTGACACCTTGGGTGCTGCGGCCTGATTGTTGATGACCCCCTGTGTTCCCCTCGGCTGTGCGATGTCCTGGACTCTGTAAGTGAACTCCTGTGCTGACTTCTGCCCTGTTTGCCCCTTTTGTTCCCGCTCCTGCTCTCCTACATGCTTCTATTCTGCCTCCCTCGGATGTGTTTCTCGGGACTCCTGGACACTTGCACCTCCGTCCTCACGGCAGATGCTTGCCCTGCATCCTCCTTTGGCCCTTATGTCCCTTTTGTTCACCACGGAGCTCGGGTGAACTGCACTGTTTTTTTTTCTTTTTTTTTCTTCCCTTTTGCTTGACTTTTTGCCTTTTTTGTTTTTTGACAGGCTCCCTGAACTGTGCTTTCCGCTGGCCCTGTTGGCGGTGGGCGGACTGTTTTTGGACAGACTGTGGCGGTAGGCCCAGGCGGTCTGTTGGCCGGTGCCTAACCGTTTTTTTTTTTCCTCAGTTTTGGGTTCAAACTGTCCCTGGGCTCTCCCCCTTGGTTTTTGGGGTAACGGGGTACAGTAGGGTAAACGTTATGTGTTTGGGGTGTTGTGCTCTCCCTCCAGGGGGGCTTACTTTGTTTGTTCGTGTTTTTGTTTGGTGCATGGGTTTACTCGATCTTGCTGCTCCCCAGGAGGAAGTACCTATGGGTGATACTTCTGGGGTGTTCATTTATGTACCCTTCCAGGATGGCATCACGTAAACCATCTACCTTCTCTGTGCTATCCTGGAACGTACGGGGTCTCAATTCCAAGTTTAAGCGGGCATTGCTCTTTCAGTATGTGCAGCGTTACAACCCCTCCATACTGGTTTTGCAAGAAACCCACCTGGTGGGCAGCAAGCTCCTGTCTCTTAAAAAACCGTGGGTACAGAGGTCGTTCCATGCCTCCTACTCTACTTATGCAAGGGGTGTTTCTGTGCTGATTCATAAATCTTTGCCCTGTGTGGTGGAGGCGGTGCACACCGACCCCTCCGGACGATATGTGGTGCTGGTGCTCACTATGTGGCAGCAGAGGTATGTGGTGGCGGGCATTTATGTGCCCCCACCGTTCAAAGCTGAGGTCCTATATGCCGTCCTGGAGAGGGTCTCCGGCTACTGTCCAGCCAAACTGCTTCTCCTGGGGGACTTCAACGCCATCCTCTCCCCGGACCTTGACAGGCCCTTGCCTCCCAAGGCCTTTTCCGGGGACCTTCTCCATTGGTCTTCGGCCGCCGGGTTACAGGAGGTTTGGCGCTGGAAACACCCCCAGGAGAAGGTTTACTCCTGCTTCTCTGCTACCCACAAAACATCCTCCAGGATAGACTATGGCTTCGCCAACCCGCACATGTTGTCTGATGTGGAGGAGGTCTCTTATCTCCCCAGCGGCTTGTCGGACCATAGTCCCTTGCAGGTTGTTATTCGCTCGGGCTGTGACCGCAGTAGTGCTCTGTGGCGCCTCGGTGCCCAGTGGGTGGACCAGCCCGAGATTGTAGCCCAGACCCCGTCTATGATAAACGACTATTGGCAGACTAATGCAGGTACATCCTCTCCCGGACTGGTATGGGACGCCTTTAAGGCGGTTACTAGGGGCCACTATATTTCAGCAATCAAAGCCGTTCGAGTCCAGCAGCTGGCTGCGGTGTCCGACTTGGAGGCGGCGGCCGAGGCGGCTTCTGGCCGCTATGTCCGGGACCCCTCGGCCGCCAACTTTGAGGAGCTGCAGGCGAGTAAGAGAGACTTGCATCTACACCTGACTGAGGTCACCCGGTTGTCTATGTACCACTCTAAACAGAGGTTTTTTGAATACGGGGATCGGAACGGGAAACTGCTGGCTGTTATGTCTCATCATGATGCCCCCCTCACCCTGGTTCCGGAGCTCACTTCTCCTTCTGGGGAGGCGGTCACCTCACCGGAGGGAATTTTGGGGCTTTTTGGGGACTTCTACTCCCGATTATATGCTACTACCTTGCCCGCGGACCTCCGGCCGGAGGATCTGCAACAGCTCCTGGATCCGGTTGCCCTGGGTTGGTTGTCGGACGCGGAGCGCTCCGATTTGGTTCGGCCGGTCACGGCAGAGGAGGTGGAGATAGTGATACGTTCTATCCCTGGAGGCAAGGCCCCTGGCCCCGATGGGCTGCCCATTGAATTCTACAAAACTCATGCAGGAGTGCTGGCCCCCCTGCTGGCGGCATTGTACAACGATTGCCTGGAGATGGGCTCCTTGCCGCCCTCTATGGCAGAGGCACACATTATCCTGATCCCTAAACCCCCGAAGGACCCAAAGCTGTGCGCTTCCTACCGCCCAATTGCCCTACTTAATAATGACCTCAAGGTTCTCACTAAAATTCTTGCCTCCAGACTTCGCCCCATCCTCCCCTCCGTGATTGACCAGGATCAAACGGGGTTTATGGCCAACGGATCTACAGATGTCAATCTGCGTAGGCTTTATACTAATTTGCAAACTCAACATTTGAACTCCGATGCAAGGGTGGTCGCCTCCTTGGATATAGAGAAGGCTTTTGATTCAGTGGAGTGGTTGTTCCTGTGGGAGGTCCTCAGGAGAATGGGGTTCCCCCTGTTGTTTATACGATGGTTGCAGACAATCTATAGATCTCCAAGGGCGGCCATTCGGTTGGGAGGAAGGCTGTCCCCTTCGTTCCTGTTGTCCAGAGGTACGCGGCAGGGCTGTCCTCTTTCTCCGGCCCTTTTCGCCATCACCATGGAACCCTTGGCTGAGGCGCTCCGAACCTCGCCGGAGGTTCGGGGGCTTCGGGTGGCGTGGCTGGAGGAGAGGGTGGCGCTGTACGCGGACGACCTCCTGTTGTTTTTGCAGGATGCGGGTCCCTCCCTTCGGGGGGCTCTGGACATCCTGGACGGCTTCTCCAGGGTGATGGGCCTAAAGGTGAATTGGTCAAAGTCCCAGCTGCTTGCGATCGACGAGGCGGCCAGGAGTGCTGCCCCGCCGGATCTCTCGCTACAGTGGGTCGACAGTTTCATGTATCTGGGGGTGAGGGTGTCTAAGGACCCCTCGGAATTTATTTCCCTTAATCTAGACCCGGTGGTGCGGGATGTTCGGGCCAGGCTGAAGGCATGGGAGAACCTTCCCCTCTCCCTGTTGGGCAGGGTGAATCTGATAAAAATGAAGATCCTCCCTAAATTGACCTACCTCTTTCGCCACTCACCCCAATGGATCCCCAAAACCTTCTTCACCAATTTGAATAGGCTCTTCTCCTCCTTTTTGTGGGGCCCTCGCCCCCCCCGCTACAAGTTTTCAACGCTGATGAGACCCCAGTCACAGGGGGGTCTAGCTTTCCCAGACTGTCATAAATATTTTTTGGCCTCCCAGTTGGTTTCCGCGGTGTGGTGGCTGTCTCCTGATGCCTCCAACTCCGCGGTGGTGCTGGAGGCGGCGGTGCTGGGGTCAATGGAGGCGCTGTCGCATCTGTTGTTCCGGGGCCCCAAGGCTCCGTATCCTTTGACCTCATCCATGCTAACGACGCTCAGAGCCTGGCGTCAGGGCCTGGCGCTGGAGGCTTACCCGAGCACCGCGGTCTCCCCTAGGGCGCCGCTGTGGATCAACCCTACTCTGCCCCACTTGTACTCCCTCCCCGACCCGGCGGCCTGGACCAGATACGGCATTAAGGTGATTTCGGATCTGTCCTCGGACTTCTCCCTCCCTTCATTTGCCCAACTTTGTGAGTCTCACGGGGTGCCCCCGTCTCACCTCTTCCGTTATCTCCAGTTGTCCCATGCCTTCGGGGCTCAGTTCCCGCGGGGGGGGGCGGGGGTGGTGCAGTCGGATCTGGAGCGGGTTCTTCGGTTTGACTGCTCCGCCCGCGCCGCCTCGGTCCTGCACGCCCATCTCCTTCGGGTGTTCTCTCCGGAGCTCTCGGGTCTCCGAGATCGGTGGACTCGGGATGTCCCGGACATGGACGCCGAGGACTGGCAACAGGTGTGGGACTCCCCCTTTAAGATCCTGGTCTCCCTGAGGGACCGCATGGTGCAGTATAAGATCGCCCACCGGGCATACTTCACTCCCCATCGCCTGCATAAAATGCATGAGTCCCACTCCCCGGAGTGCTGGCGGTGCGGCCATGCGCCCGGGGACTTTATCCACATTTTCTGGACCTGCCCAGATTTGTCTGATTACTGGTCTCGGGTCTACGCGGCTGCAAACGGAGTGTTGCAGGTTTCGATAGACCCCTCGCCCAAGACGGCCCTGTTGGGCCTACTGGACGATCTGTTCCCTAGGGTGGCGGATCGCACCCTCATGGGTCTCCTCCTGTTTTTCGCCAGGAAGAACATAGTACTTCATTGGAGGCAGCGGTCCCCTCCCCCGCTCCGGCGGTGGAGGGCGCTGGTGGATTCGGTGATACCGTTGTACAAGGACACGTATTCTCACAGGGGATGCCCCAAAAAGCATGACAGGGTTTGGGCCAAGTGGCTGGCAGACTCCTCCGTGCCGCTGCTTGCCGCCTGTCTGGGCGGGGGCGGCTTGGGGGCTCCGTAGACCGCTACCCGGGGCCGGCCGAAGGCGGCCCGGACTATACTACTTATCCTATGCTGTACACTGATTATCGTTGTATTCTTGCTGCCAGTGTAATTATGCCCCTGCGTGGGCCCACTTTTCCCCCTTTCTTTTTATTATTTTTTTTTTCATGTTTGATTGCCTTGACGTTGACAATGCGCTGCAAGATTGTTATGTGAACCTTTTTGCACCTATTGTTTTTGTGTTGTTATGTTTTTCTGTTGACACAATAAAAAGATTTTCAAAAAAAAAAAAAAAAACATGTCTAAACGCTTGGTGTGTTTATTGCTTTAGTGTTTATTCATTTGAATAGGCAGGATAAATTAGAATTCTGACCAATTAAATGAATGAACTACCAAGCACTTGATGCACCAGAACGCTGCTTTCCTCCTGTCAAGAGAAAGACGTTCAGAAGAGCCTAGTCTACATGAGGCCTTTAATGTACTAGCAAATTTGAATACACTAACAAATTGAAGCCAAACTCCAGCTCGTACTTTATACTGTAAGGAGTTACAACAAACAGTTTTTTTTTTTCCTTTGGGGATAAAAGGTTTTACATAAAAGCTGATCATTGTAAGCACCCCTGTCAGTGTTAAATGATTTGTCTCACCCCTGTACCTGCAGAAACAGACTGGCTGGATCACTAGGTGAAAATAAAAGAAACATAACAAAAAAAGGGGATGGAAAGAGAGCCATACAAAGCATCAAAAACAACATAGCATGTGGATCACTCTTTATAGTGCAGCAGATGTAATCAATCAGACTCAGCAATTGTAATCAAGTGAAGTTCAATTCATAAAGGCATTGGAGTTGTGCATTTAGCAAAACAATACTATAAAGAGTGATTCACATGCTATGTTGATGTTTTTCCTTTTTCCAGTTACAATTCGGTTTAGCCTGAATCTGCTGATTGGGAAACTCTCAGCTGTGTAATTAGGACGCATGTCTCATTCACATGTCCTTTCAGCAATTGTATCAAGTTCTTTGCATTAATATATCCAGCCTTGGGATAAATCATTGATATGACTGGTTTTTGAACTGCACAACACATCACCTCATTTCTCCGGACTTTATTTCAGCTTTAGCATCTCCAAGCTAGTGGAATACTGTTTTGCCAAATGCACAACTTTTGTGCCTTTATAAATTATAAATTGAACTTTACTCAATTACAATTGCTGAGTCAGATTGATTACATCTGCTGCACTATAAAGAGTGATTCACATGCTATGTTGCTGTTTTTCCTTTTTTCCAGTTACAATCAGGTTTAGCCTGAATCTGTGGATTGGGATACTCTCAGCTGTGTAATTAGGATGCATGTCTCATTCACATGTCCTTTCAGCAATTGTATCAAGTTCTTTTTGAAAATTGCAGTCTATCCACAGTTCCTTTTCATGATGCATATTGAGCTTTAGATGTATGGCCTGCCAGTAATTTGTTTGGTTCCATTCACTGCCTGAATTTTAATATGTATGTATGGCCTTGTATGTGACTAGTTGCCGATATATGTTACAACCTTTTTATACACTCTAGTATTAATAAAGCATTGACTTTTTTAGCCTTATAATGCGTGGGTACGTTCCCTTTCTTTGTATGGCTCTCTTGCCATCCTCTTTTTTGTTATGGTTACACACCACTGGGAGTCCCACACCCCCACTGATATTTTAGGGGTGAGTCGGTAAGGCCATCATTCCCCACTTACATCCCAGGTGTCCTTCTGGGATGTATACCAAAATTCTTGTTGAAATTAACCACTTTACCACCGGAGGATTTTGCTGTCTTACGTCCAGGCCACTTTTTGCGATTCGGCACTGTGCGACTTAAACTGACAATTGCGCGGTCATTCAACACCGTACCCAAACTAAATTTACGTCCTTTTTTTTCCCACAAACAGAGCTTTTTTTTGGTGGTATTTGAAAACCTGTGCGATTTTCATTTTTTGCGATATTAATTAAAAAAAGCGACAATTTTGAAAAAATAACAATATTTTTCTACTTTGACAGTTAAAAAATATCCAATATATTCAATTTTTGTCATATATTGAGGCCAAAATGTCTTTAGCTACATGTCTTTGACAAAAAAATGCTCAATGAGCGTATTTTGAACCGCTTTATGACCGGAAGGTTTTACCCCATTCCTGACCAGGCCATATTTTGCGATTTGGCACTGCGTTACTTTAACAGACAATTGCGTGGTCGTGCAAAGCTATACCCAAATTAAATTTATGTCCTTTTTTCCCCCACAAATAGAGCTTTCTTTTGGTGGTATTTGATCCCCTGTGCGATTTTTACTTTTTGCGCTATAAACAAAAAAACAGAGACAATTTTGAAAAAATAATATTTTTCACATTTTTTTTATATGAAACTCCCCTCCAAAAAAATGTCAATCTAATTTTTTTTATCATTTTAGGCCAATTTGTTTTCTGCTACATATTTTTGGTAAAAAAAAAAAAAAAAAAATCGCAATAAGCGTATTTTGATTGGTTTGCGCAAAAGTTATTGCGTTTACTAACTAAGGGAAAGATTTCTGTCATTTTTGGTGTTTCGTTTTTTTAACGAGTAATGGCGGCGATCTGCGATTTTTTTTTTTGCGGGACTGCGACATTGCGGCGGACAGATCGGACCCTTGACTGACATTTTTGACACTTTTGGGGGTACCAGTGACATTACTACAGTAATCAGTGCTATACATATGCACTGTTACTGTAAAAATTACACTGGCAGGGAAGGGGTTCATTTTTATTGGAGAGGGAGGGGTTAATGTATGCCTTGTGCTTACTGACGTGTGTGGGGGGAGGTGACTGAGTGACACAGGGACAAATCGCAGGTTCAGCTATGCTGAACCCTGCAATCTGACCCTGCCTGTCACTTAGGAGATCCGCCCACTTTGTTTACACAAGCGGGCGGATTTCCACACTAGATCCCAGGCGATCGGGGAAGAGCGGCGGTGATCACCGCCGCTCCTCCCCCGGCCCGACTCCCGCTGTAACTGAATACAACAGGAGCGAGCGTCCGGCGACGCGCGCGCGCCACCGAGAGAGGGGAATGTCTGGTGACGTAGGTCTACGTCGCCAGATGTTATCGAGCCACTTTGCCGCAGAACACTCAACGTGACTGGTCGGCAAATGGTTAAAGGAAAGCCTAAAAAAGAAAAACAAATGCAGACATCACATCTAAGAATTGGTAAGCTGAATTCTAATAAATGTTTGCCATTTGGTTTAATACCATATTAAGCCAAGTAATAAAGAAATTGCAACAATAGAACTCCACGGACAAATCCCGGATTAAATACCTTTGAAAGCAGGAAATACTTACATCTCTGTGGCCACTGCTGGCTGCATCATGAAGAGGAGTGTCATCGTCCAGTCCCTGGGTATTCACGTCAGCTCCTGCTGCAATCAAAACTTTAGCAACTTCATAAGACCCCATATTGCAAGCTTCATGCAGCGGTGTCCAACCTGCAAAGCAAGTTAGTAAATACAATGGTTAAATTGCATTGTTTTAGGGATTGCAGGACACAAATCTATTATGATAAATGGATTTTTGTAAGAACTTACCGTAAAATCCTTTTCTCTTAAGCTCATTGACAGACGTAGTCTTCTTGATTCTCAAGAGCTGGGTTATGTTGTCTCCGCAGGAGTAGGACTAGGCAGAATGACAAAACGTTCTGGCTCCACCCTAGGGGGCAGTCCCTGAGGGTATATCCTCCCTCTCTCTGCTACAGGGAATCAGTTCTGTTTAAAGCAGTACAGAGAAATTAACCCAACCCAACTCAATGATAGAGGGGCGGGTACTACGTCTGTCAATGAGCTTAAGAGAAAAGGATTTTACGGTAAGTTCTTACAAAAATCCATTTTTCTCTATCGCTCATTGACAGACGTAGTCTTCTTGATTCTCAAGAGCTGGGACATCCAGAAGCAGTGCCACAAATGAGGGGTGGGATTGACAAAATCAAATCCAATCTAGTAGGCCCAACCGGTGCCAAACTAGAAGTTTTAAAGGCTCATTATAAACAAAGAATGAGACTAAAGAAAAAATTTTCCAACGGAAAAAACCCTCGAGGTAGACCACTGGTCTCCTCAAATTGCGGCCTGCAAAACCTTGCGGCCAAATGAGGCATCAGACGATGCCATTACATCAACTTTATAATGTTTAGAGAAGGTATGCACCGACGACCAGGTAGCCGCCTTGCACACCTGGACCACTGACGCCTGATGGCGAAAGGCCCATGACGCACTAAGTGCCCGAGTGGAGTGCGCCTTAACAGGGAACGGGGGCTCCCGACCCTTAATAGAATAAGCCTGCACTACCGTCTGTCTGATCCATCTGGAAATGGTCGCGGCAGATGCAGGCAACCCCTTTTTGGGTCCATCTGGGATCACAAAAAGTGAATCCGTCTTGCGAAACGAGTCTGTCGTTTTCAAGTATACCCTGATCGCCCGGACCACATCCAAGGAGTGCAAAGCAAATTCCCGAGGATGACTGGGCTTAGGACACAGGGAAGGTAATACAATTTCTTCATTCAGATGAAATTCTGAAACTACTTTTGGTAGGAAGGATGGATTCGGACGAAGAACCACCTTATCTCTATGAACCACCATATATGGTGAACGACAAGATAATGCGGCCAGTTCTGACACCCTGCGTGCAGAAGTAATAGCCACCAAGAAGGCCACCTTCTGGGACAACGTGGGTAGAGGAATCTCCCTAATATCTTCAAAGGGAGGTTTCTGAAGAACCGACAACACTAAATTAAGATCCCAGGGGGGTAACGGCGCGTGCACTGGCGGAGCCAGATGTCGCACCCCCTGGATGAAATTCCGCACCAAGGAATGAGTAGCCAAAGGTTTCTGAAAGAAGATGGCTAATGCTGAGACCTGACCCTTGATAGTACTCAAGGCCAGTTTCTGCTCAACCCCTTGTTGCAGAAAAGCCAATATTCGACTAATCGAATAAGACCGAGGACGGAACCCCAAAGGTTCACACTATGCAATGTAGGACTTCCATGTGCGATGATAAATCTTTCTGGAAGTCGCTTTCCTTGCTTCAACTAGAGTAGGAATAACTGAAGCTGACAAACCTTTGTCCTTCAGCACCTGGGTCTCAATAGCCAGGCCGTTAAAGCCAGCGATCGTAAAGCAGGATGGAAGATCGGTCCCTGAGACAGTAGATCCTCTCTGAGAGGAAGTCTCCACGGGACGTCCGCCACCAGTCTGACCATGTCGGCGTACCAAGCTCGACGAGGCCAGTCCGGAGCTACCAGGATTACTGGGATTCCTTCCTCCTCTACCCTGCGAAGAAGTCTTGGCAGTAACGCGAGAGGAGGGAAGGCATATATTAGCTGGTATTGCCCCCACGGGGCGATCAGTGCGTCTGCGGTTTCTGCTAGAGGATCGCGGGAGCGAGCCACGAATCTCTGAACTTTCCTGTTGAATCGTGATGCCAACAGATCCACATCCGGGGTGCCCCACCGTAGGCACAATTGGTGGAAAACGTCTGGATGGAGGGACCATTCCCCCTGATCCAGGGTCTGACGGCTGAGATAATCTGCCTGCCAATTCTCCACCCCCGGAATGAACACCGCAGAGATTGCTGGAACAAATCGTTCCGCCCAGCGAAGAATGCAAGCCACTTCCTTGGCTGCTCGGACACTCTTGGTGCCCCCCTGGTGATTGACATAAGCCACGGCCGTGGCATTGTCCGACTGGATCCGAACCGGGCTGCCCTGGAGCTGCTCGGTCCAGTGAATCAGACAAAGTCTGATCGCTCTCAGTTCCAATACATTTATCGGTAATCTGGATTCTTCCGGGGACCAAAGTCCCTGGGCAGATAATTGACCGAGAATTCCTCCCCATCCGGATAGACTGGCATCCGTGGTCACTATCGTCCAATATATTGGCAGAAATGACTTTCCCTGGCTGAGCATTGGAGACCGAAGCCACCAAACCAGAGACTCTCTGGTCTGTTTGCTCAATCGTATCTGATTGTCCAGGGATTCCGGATTCCGATTCCATCTGAGGAGAATCTCTTGCTGAAGAATTCGGGTATGGGACTGGGCAAATGGGACTGCTTCGAATGAAGCCACCATCAACCCCAGAACCCTCATGCAAGTCCGAAGGGAAGACCAGCTGTTGGACAGTAACAACTGGACTGCTGATTGAATCTTTCGAAGTTTCCCTACCGGAAGAAACACTCTTGTCCTGACTGTGTCTAGAATTAGACCCAGATATTCGAGCCTTTGGGTGGGAACCAGAAAGGACTTTTGCTGGTTCACCAGCCACCCGAATTCCTGTAAAGAAATCATAGTAATTTCTATGTTTTGTAGCAAGGTCTGAGGAGACTCTGCATGAAGCAGAAGATCGTCTAGGTAACCTAGAATCGATATACCTCTTTGGCGCAGAAGTGCCAACATTGGGGCCAACACTTTTGTGAAGACCCGCGGAGCCGTGGCGAGACCGAAAGGTAACGCCACAAACTGATAGTGGTTCTCCTCTACGGAAAAGCGTAGAAAACGCTGATGTCCTGCGAAAATGGGAATGTGAAGATAGGCGTCCTTGATGTCTATGGACGCTAGGACATCCCCTGGATGCAGGAAGGCTGCTACCGTGCGAATGGACTCCATTCTGAATCTTCTTATGTTGACGAAAGAATTGAGTGCTCTTAAGTCCAGAATTGGACGCACTTTGCCCTCTTTCCTGGGTATTGTAAACAGGTTTGAATAAAACCCTTGAAACCGTTCTGTCCAAGGAACGTGGACTACCACTCCTTGTTGTAGTAGATCTGTGACCGCTCTCCGCAGATCTTCTAGACGATCTGCGGATAGTCGGATATTGGAAGGGAAGAATCGCGCCGGTGGGAGAGATCGAAACTCGATCTTGTACCCTGACCTTATGACTTCGCAAACCCATTTGTCCGGGATTCTGGAAAGCCATGGATCCGGGAACCGGCGAAGACGTCCCCCCACCCCAGTTATGGGTGGGGGCGCACCTTCAGGCTTTGGATGGTTTATCTTCAGGTCTGGAGGGGGCGGGCTTTTGCTTGCCCGACCAACGACCCCTGATGCCTCCTGCAGGAGGCTTGGAGGACTTAGTTTTTTCACCCGCTGGACGAAAAAACCTCTTGTGAGCAGAAAAAGAAGGCCCTCGTCTTTGACGAGTTCCTCTACCTTTAAAATTTTGCGGTAAAAAGGTGCTTTTTCCACCGGTGAGATCCTTAATGATCTCATCTAAGTTGGCTCCAAATAGACGTTCTCCTGAAAAGGGGATATTAGCCAATGCTTTTTTGGAACCTTGGTCGGCTATCCAACCTTTTAGCCACAGTGTACGCCTGAGAACCACTGCTGAGACTGATGCTCGCGCCATTAATGGAGTGGCGTCTAACGCCGCATCACATACAAACTGTAACCCCTGTATCATTTGTTCCAACAAATCTGATACCGCCTGAGGGACTTCTTCTAAGTCCCGGCGTAACCACTTAGTCCATTCAGTTACAGCCTGCGAAACCAGACCAATAGCAATTATTGGCCTGAAAGCTGATCCAATCAAGGAAAACATGGTGCGAGACATAGCTTCTATCTTGCGATCCACTGGATCTTTAAAAGACGGAGCGTCTTCCAAAGGAATAACCGTGGCTTTATTCAATCTAGCAATTGGTGAATCCACCACAGGTGGTTCTGTCCATTTCTTAATAAGGGTTTCCTCAAACGGATAACGCCTGTCAATGCGTTTGGAAATATTAAAAGTGCGTTTTGGCAGACGCCATTCTTCATCGATTGGATTGCCAAAACATTTGGGCAATGGAAAAACCTTTGCCACTTTGATGCGCTTTTTAGTCCCAAAAGGGATCTCAGTTTCAGCTATTTCTGATGGAATACCCTGTAACCTTAAAGTCTCTTGAACAGATACAATGAGTGCGTTTACCAACGCTTCCTCTCGGGCTATGGCAGATGCCGAAACATCCTCCTCACTGTCTGAAGAGACAGGACCCGAGACACCAATACCAGATGAAGTACCTGCAACTGCAGAAATAGGCTCAGAGTCTGAATCCGAGGTTTCAGATAATAAGGGGTTAGGCGGGGGTCGCTTTCTTGCGCCCTGTCCCTGACAAGCCACTTCCACCCGGGACACAAAAGTTTCCATAATGGCTGACAAAGATTCAATTGTCAATGGGGTGCTGGAGGATCCCGCAGAACCCTCGAGGGGATCCGGAGGAGATACATGAGTGGCAGGGTCCATGTTAATACAGGACACTTTTGCCAGCAATAAACAAAAAAACTTTTTTTTTTTTTTTTTTTGTGTGTCTCCCCCTAGCGCAATAGCGCCCCTCAGAGTACCTGCTTCTCGATCCCAGAGAGAGAGAGAGGGACCCCCAAGGCTCACCAACCGATGCAGTGCAGTTTCCAACAAACTGCAGCCAGCGTCTGTCTTACACAGACTGGAAGGAGCTGTTTGCTTTTTCCCGGGCAGAAGGCGTGGCTCCGCCCCCTGTGTACGCCTTCCGGCGTTCCCAGCCCTCCACGAGGAAGCTGGGCTCACAAAACATGGCCGCCCCCATAGAAGAGACATAAGACTCCAAAAACATGGCGGCCGGCGTGACCTGAGGACATACATGCATTCGGTCTACGGCAAAATGGCGGCGGACCGCCGATATCGTCTTCCCAGCACATCCACCTGCACTCTGCTGAGAGGTGACAAATGGATCTACAGAGATACACTGCACATAAGGTAGGATTATACCTCCTATGTTTGCTGTAATGTTACAGTCTGCTGGGTAGAGTGTTAGCTCTTGAACCAAGTCCACTTCCCACAAACACATGCTGTATTACAAGGGGGACTTGTAAGTGTCAGATATATACTGACCATATATGGAGGGGCCCATAATATATACTGCCTCATAAATGAGGAAAAAAGGGAACGTTTTACTCACCATACCGAACCGACAGGCACCCTCTCTTCATAATACCCTCTCCACCGAGGTGGGGGTTTGTGGACGCCTCGACTCTCTGGTCCTGGCGTCCAAGCGAGCTTTTAACTCGCAAAGTCAGTCCCTTTACTGGGACTCCGTCGCGGCCGACTCAGCGCACTGGTCTGCACGCGCTTTTAGGCAGAAACCGGGGTGACCACTGGATCTCACATCCAGCCCGTCGCCCGGCCCCGCATACTTACTTGAATATGTCGCGGCCGACCAAGCGCAATGCCTGGTCTGCACGCGCTCGTAGGCCGGCTGGGGTGACCACAAGTGTCGCCCAGTCCGGCATTTTTGCTTGAAGATCTCACAGGAAAAAAACACTGGAGAAAACTACCTAAAAAATGTCTTTTTCTTAAAGAAAAAAAGTCTTGCCAGGACCAAAAGATCCCAGCAAGGAACTTAGGTCCTTACTCCTGACTAGACAGAAAAAAACTGATTCCCTGTAGCAGAGAGAGGGAGGATATACCCTCAGGGACTGCCCCCTAGGGTGGAGCCAGAACGTTTTGTCATTCTGCCTAGTCCTACTCCTGCGGAGACAACATAACCCAGCTCTTGAGAATCAAGAAGACTACGTCTGTCAATGAGCGATAGAGAAAATCAGTTTTAAACAAATTGCTGAAATGTGATTAACAAAGTTTTTTCTATCATAAAAGTCTGACTGCTCAATGGGGGAGCTAAATTTTGTACAGTTTTGAAGTGTAAAATTTTAACACAATACATTTCCCTTTTCGATAAATTTATACAACAGGTATACTTAAATCAATAAAATATTCCAATTAAGGCACATAAGGATGTCTATAATTAGTATACAGTTGTGATCATAAGTTTACATACCCTGGCAGAATTTCTGATTTCTTGGCTATTTTTCAGAGAATATGAATGATAACACAAAAACTTTTCTTTCACTCATGCTTAGTGTTTGGCTAAAGCCATTTAAATCAACTGTGTTTACTATTTTTAAATCATAGTGACAACAGAAACTACCCAAATGACCCTGATCAAAAGTTTACAGTCTTTTGTGGTATTTGTGGATGAGGTTCTTGATCTTCTCAGATGGTAAAGCTGCCCATTCTTCCTGGCAAAAAGCCTCCAGTTCCTGTACATTCTTGGGCTGTCTTGCATGAACTGCACGTTTGAAATCTCCCCAGAGTGGCTCAATGATATTGAGGTCATGAGACTGAGATGGCCACTCCAGAACCTTCACTTTATTCTGCTGTAGCCAATGACAGGTCGACTTGGCCTTGTGTTTAGCATCATTGTCATGTTGGAATGTCCAAGTACATCCCATGCGCAGCTTCCGGGCTGATGAATGCAAATTTTCCTCCAGTGTTTTTAGATAACATACTGCATTCATCTTGCCATCAATTCTGAGCATTTAGGGTTGTGGCCAAAAAAACGGAATTTTTGTAAAATCTTACCGTAAAATTCCTTTCTCTGAGTCCTCCGACAGTCGCCGCCACTTCATAATCTTCACTAATGGGGTAATTGACCTTTGCTCCGCAGGAGTAGCTAGGCAACAAGATTTGTTAATATCAAAGCTTTTAAGCATATCACACCCCTAGGGGGTGGTCCCCTCAGTCAATACCTCCCTGCTTCCTGCATTCTCAATTCAGTTTCAGTAGCATAGCAGTAGAGTACATAAACAAACCCCAAAAGAGGGGTGGGGGCGGTGACTGTCAGAGGACTCAGAGAAAGGAATTTTACGGTAAGATTTTACAAAAATTCCGTTTTCTCTTACATCCTCCGACAGTCACCGCCACTTCATTATCCTTCACTAATGGGGACGTCCCAGAGCAGTGTAGACATGAGGGGTGGGAAAAACGCAGCCGCGCCTAAAGCAACGCAGTACCCACATCAGAAAAAAGAACCTTACCAAAGTAAGAGAACCAACTGGGCAACAGGAAAAACGTGCTCAACAGGAGCAACAACCCAGGAAGAACAAGTAACCTAGGGGTAAAAACACCCCAACAGCCAAGGACCCAAACAAGGGACCCTAAGGCACTGCCGCACTAAGAACTTTACGGCCAAAGGAAGCATCTGCCGATGCCTGAACATCCACCTTGTAAAATTTTGAGAAGGTGTGAACGGACGACCAAGTTGCTGCCTTACACACCTGGACCACAGAAGCCTGATGACGATAGGCCCAAGACGTACTCAGAGACCTGGTAGAGTGCGCCTTCACAGGGAAAGGAGGAACCTTCCCCTTCCAAGCATAGGCTTGCACAATGGTCTGTCTGATCCATTTGGCGATGGTCGCAGCCGACGCCGCCATGCCCTTCCGAGGACCCTCTGGAAGGACAAATAGAGAATCCGACTTGCGAAAGGATTTCGTCGATGACAGGTAAACTCTGATCGCCCGGACAACATCCAAGGCATGCAAAGCCACCTCCTTTGGATGCTTAGGCTTCGCGCAAAGCGAAGGTAAGACAATGTCCTCATTGAGGTGAAATTCCGAGATCCTCTTCGGAAGAAAAGAAGGGTTAGGTCGTAAGACCACCTTATCCAAGTGAATCACCAAGTAGGGAGAGCTGCAGGACAAGGCCGCCAGCTCAGATACCCTGCGAGCCTAAGTGATCGCCACCAAAAAAGCAACCTTCTTGGACAACAGAGACAACGAGATCTCCCTGATCTTCTCAAAGGGAGCATGCTGCAACACGGACAGAACAAGGTTCAAGTCCCATGGAGGTAAAGGGTCCCTCCGAGGAGGGGCCAAGTGTCGCACCCCTTGAACAAAGGTGCTAACCAAAGAATTAGACGCCACAGGGCGTTGAAAGAGAACGGCCAGCGCAGAAATCTGACCCTTAATCGTGGCCAACGCCAAACGCTGGTCCACGCCCGTTTGAAGGAAAGCCAACACTCTCGATACCGAGTACAAGCGAGGCGAATACCCCCTGGACTCACACCAGGCAAAATACGCCTTCCAAGTACGGTAGTAAATCGTCCCCGAAGAGGCTTTTCTAGCCTTGATCAAAGTGGGAATGACCTCAGGGGAGAGACCCCTATCCTTCAGGACCTGGCTTTCAACAGCCAGGCCGTTAAAGCCAGCGACTGTAAAGCAGGATGGAATATCGGTCCTTGAGACAGGAGATCTTCTCGAAGAGGCAGACGCCACGGAGCGTCGACCGCCAGATTCACGAGGTCTGTGTACCAAGACCGGCGAGGCCAGTCTGGCACCACCAGAATCACAGCGTGCGGTTCCGAGGCCAACCTGCGAAGGAGCCTGGACAGCAGCTGAATCGGTGGAAAGGCATACATCAGACGATACTGATGCCAGGGCGCCACTAACGCGTCTGCCCGAGGATCGCGCGTCCTTGCCACGAACCTTTCCACCTTGCTGTTTAGACGAGACGCGAACAGGTCCACATCTGGGGAACTTTGCGCACAACATCTGAAAGACATCCGGGTGAAGGGACCATTCCCCCTGGTCCAGGGTCTGGCGACTCACATAATCCGCCTGCCAGTTCTCCACCCCCGGAATGTGAACTGCAGATATCGCCGGGACGTGCATCTCGGCCCAAGCCAGAATGTCGGCTACTTCCCGAGCCGCTCGGGCACTCCTGGTGCCCCCTTGGTGGTTGATGTAGGCCACCGCTGTGGCATTGTCCGTCTGCACCCGAACCGGACGGCCCTGAAGCCTGTCCGTCCAACGCAGAAGGCAGAGAGTTATCGCTCGCAATTCCAGAATGTTGATCGGAAGGGAGGATTCCTCCTCCGACCAAGTTCCCTGGGCGGACAGAACGCCCAGAACACCACCCCAGCCCGACAGGCTGGCATCCGTGGTGATCACCGTCCATGACAAAGGACGAAAGGACTTGCCCCCCGACACCGCCGGGGACTGGAGCCACCACAAAAGACCCCTTCGGGTGAGGCGGCTCAACGAAATCCGCAGATCCAGAGATTGCGGACGCCCGTGAAGGGAAACTGGGCGAAGGGAATCGCCTCGAAAGCCGAGACCATCAATCCCATACACCTCATACACGTCCGGAGGGACGAGCACTGATTGGCCCTGAGGGACCTGACTGCGTCCTGAAGTGTCCGGAGCTTGTCTTCCGGCAGGAAGACCTTCGCTTGAACAGAGTCCAGGATCATCCCCAGGTAGGGAAGACGACCCGATGGACACAGCGTTGACTTTGGAAAATTTATCGTCCAACCGAACTCCTGCAGAGTCTGCATCGTGATGGACAGGTCGTTCACCAGGCCCTGACTGGTCGCAGACCGAATCAAGATATCGTCCAGATACCCCAAGACAGAGATGCCCTGGGCTCTCAAAGCCAGGATCGGCGCCAGCACCTTGGCGAAAACCCGCGGAGCCGAAGCGAGACCAAAGGGTAATGCCACGAATTGGTAATGATCCTCCGCAATGGCGAATTGAAGGTACCTCTGGTGACCCTCGAAAATGGGGATGTGAAGGTACGCATCCTTCAAGTCAATGGAGGCCATGAATTCCCCCGGAACCAGGGCAGCCACCACCGAGCGCAAGGATTCCATGCGGAACTTGCGAACCCGCACAAAGCGGTTCAGAGCTTTTAAGTCCAAAATCGGACGTACCTTGCCCTCCTTTCTGGGCACAGTGAACAGATTGGAATAGAACCCCCGAAATCTGTCCCAATGAGGCACCGGAACCACCACTCCCTGGGCCCGCAGGTCCCGCACCGCCAGGTGCAGATCTTGCAAGCGCTCTGGAGACAGCTGAAGATTTGAGGGAAAAAATCTGCTCGCCGGCTGAGAGAGAAACTCGATCTTGTATCCAGATCGAACGATTTCCTGAACCCACCTGTCCCAAATGCGGGCCAGCCAGGGTTGAAGAAAACCGAGCAAACGTCCCCCCACCCCAGAACCGGGTGAGGGCGCCCCTTCAGGCCGAATTGGTATGGGCAGCGGACCCGGACTGGCCGGACTTCTGCTTACCTGCCCACGGTTTCTTCTGGGAGCCTTGGCCCTTGAAGGGCTTGCCCTTATATTGCGACCGAAAGGCACGAAAGGACCCCTGAGAGGGCCTAAACGAGGTATTCTTCTTACCGCGAACAAACTTATTCTTGTGAGTTTGGGGTAAGAGAGTGCTCTTACCCCCGGAAATTCCCTTTATCAGAGTATCCAAAGACTCGCCAAAAAGGCGAGATCCCGCGTAGGGCAAATTAGCTAAAGTCTTGCGAGATGATTGGTCAACCGACCAACATTTCAGCCATATCAGGCGACGGTTCAATACCGCCACACTTAAGAGGCGTGCAGCCAAAGGGACTAAATTCAAGTCCGCATCACACAAATACATGACACCCTGATGAATTTGATCCACCATAGCCAAAGTTGTCGGTGGAGCAGAGTCAGCCACCAGGGTGCGCCTGAGCACCTGCGCCCAATCCGCAATAGCCTGGGCTGCCAAAATGGAAGCAAAAATAGGCTTCAGCATAGAACCAGCAACCGTATAAGCATGACGGGCAAGAGACTCCAGTCTCCTGTCCGTAGGGTCCCGAAACACCGGGGCATCCTCAGCAGGGATCGCAGTAGATTTATTCAAAACCGCCACCGCGTGATCCACCTGAGGCGGCACACACCAACGCTCATCAGTGGTGGGTGTAAAGGGATAACGCAGCTTGAACTTACTTGGCACAGTAAAGGTCTTCTTTAAATTGCGCCATTGCTCATCAACAGCGCGCTGAAATTCCACAGGGCAGGGAAAAACCTGCGCTGTTTTGCGCTTCCTTTGCGTCCCATAAGAGGACATCAAAGCAGGAGGACACGGTTCATCCTGCAAACGCAGTGTTTCCTTTATAGAAGCAACCAACTCATCCATGAGTGCAAGCTCTTCAGGCGAGCCAGGGGGAGAATTATCAACCCCTTCTACCTCAGCCTCCCCCTCAGACCCCCCAAGGTCCAGAGATGAGCGAGACCCTGAGAAGGGCACTCCAGCCATAGCAGCCCCATCGCCCTCTGAATCAGAGGAAATAGACAATCTGGGCCGTTTTGCGGATCGATCAGCCATTAGCATCTGCACCTGAGAAGCCAAGTTCGCCACAATAGCAGCTAGATCAGCCCCCTCGGGGGATGCAGCAGCCCCTTGGCCCCCCACCAAGGTGGGAGGAAACTTGCAATCCTGAGAATCCATGTCCCAGCAATAATGGAAAAAGGAGGACTGCCCCTTTAAGACCGCGGCGTGCGTAGCCCACCGCACACTACTGTATGTACCGACCCCACAGGGATAAGGACACTGAGCAAGGAAATACAGGAAAAGGAAAGGTAAAAACCTGGAGAGACCACACAGGCTGCTGCCACCGATCGCTGTTTCAGAGCAAAAGAAAGTGATGCAATGACTGACCGCCCTATAAAGCCTATGCAGGCTACACAAACATGGCCGCTCGGCCGAGGCATTTCAGGCAATGAGAAAATGGCGCCGACATGTGGCTGTATGATCGATCGCCGCCAAAATGGCTGCGTTTGGCGCCAAAACACTGCGCCGTACCACACAGGGCCGGTCACCATAATTTGCCGCAAAAAATGGCGGGCCACAGTAGCGGCCGCCGCACAGCATGTCCAAGCCCAGTCTACCCCATACTCTCACATAGCAGAGCGGGAGAGCCCCCCCCCCCCGCAGCCCACAGAAAGGCAGCTATTCCACACAGGAATCTGACAGGGAGCTCAGCACATACACAGACATGAAGGGTCACACAGTCACAGACTGACACCCAAAACAGACAGGTCCCCACATAGAATTGCACTTACCAGTCCGGATGGTGTGGGGAGCCTTCTCCAGCGACCAAACCGCTGCACTGAGGACAGGGAGTGTCGCAGCCAGGACGCAGTGGAACTGCGGTGCGAAACCGCAAATGGCGTCCGGTGAGGTAGCCACCTCACAGACAGCATCCCTGCAGCGAACAGGGATGGGTCGTTCAATATGCCAGGAAAACCTGAGCTGAACGCTCGATGGCAGGCTGGGAAGCCCCTGGCTCTCAGCCCTGGGATCCAGGGTGGCCTGTCCAAGACCCAGCTCCGCATGATCATCTTCATCCGAAGAAACTAAACTAATGCTGAGAAAAAGAACAGCTCAGTAAAAGAAAGAGAAAAATACTCCAAATAAAATCAAAAAGAGGATAGAAGGCTGAGACTGAAAGCCCCAGCACAGGATCAGCCAGCTACTCCTAAGCTAGGCATTAGAAACTGAATTGAGAATGCAGGAAGCAGGGAGGTATTGACTGAGGGGACCACCCCCTAGGGGTGTGATATGCTAAAAGCTTTGATATCAACAAATCTTGTTGCCTAGCTACTCCTGCGGAGAAAAGGTCAATTACCCCATTAGTGAAGATTATGAAGTGGCGGCGACTGTCGGAGGACGTAAGAGAAACTAAATTTTGTTCTCATTACTCCAAATGACTTTGTGCTAGAAGGTTTGAGGCTTGTCTCTGTGCTGTTTGGCGTATTGTAAGCGGGATACTTTGTGGCATTTGCGTAATAACGGCTTTCTTCTGGCGACTTCACCACGTAGTCCATCTTTCTTCAAGTGCCTCCTTATTGTGCAGCTTGAAACAACCACACCAAGTTTTCAGAGTCCTGTATTTCATCTGAAGTTATTTGTGGTTTTTTCTTTGCATCCCGAACAATTTTCCTGGCAGTTATGGCTGAAATTTTAGTTGGTCTACCTGACCGTGGTTTGGTTTCAACAGAACCCCTCATTTTCCACTTCTTGATTAGAGTTTGAACACTGCTAATTGGCATTCTCAATTCCTTGGATGTCTTTTTATATCCCTTTCCTGTTTTATACAGTTCAACTACCTTATCCCACAGATCCTTTGAAAATTCTTTTGCTTTCCCCATGATTCAGAATCCAGAAACGTCAGTGCAGCACTGGATGAAAGATGTAAGGGTCTGTCAGGAGTCCAGAAACTCATTGACCTTTTATACACACACACTAATTATAAGCAAACAGATCACAGGTGAGGATTGTTACCTTTAATAGCCATTCAAACCCCTTTGTGTCAACTTGTGTGCATGTTATGAGGCAGAAATCACCAGGGTATGTAAACTTTTGATCAGGGTAATTTGGGTAGTTTCTGTTGTCATTATGATTTAAAAAGAGTAAACACAGTTGATTGATAATAAATGGCTTCAGCCAAACACTAACCATTAATAAATGGCTTCAGCCAAACACTAACCATGAGTGAAAGAAAAGTTTGTGTGTTATCATTCAATTTCTCGGACAAATGGCCAAGAAATCATAAATTCTGCCAGGGTATGTAAACTTATGAGCACAACTGTAAGTACTTTCCAGGTAGGAAAAAAAAATGTCAGCATGCTTCTTGCCACTACATGAACTAAGTGGCTCCTTGTGCTGCTTCTTCCTCTCACACATCAGCTCTGTTATATGGGGACTGTGTAAGGCTGGAATCAGGTCAAATTCAGGTGCATACAATGCTTGCATTCAAAAAACACATTAAATGATGTTATAATTATTACAGATCTGCATTGTGTCCTCAATATCTGTTAATCATATTCAGACTATACGACAGTACAAAAATATGTTGTGGAATATTCCTGTGGTGTGCTCAGTACTGGGACAAGGTCATCCAGTGCCCAGGGTGAAGATGCCAAACTGCAACCCTCTCCTACTGTGCATGCCCAAAATGTCCTTTGCAACACTGCCTCCCACTTGTGCCTCCCACTCAGGCAGACTCCTGAGCCTATGTCAAACCTAAATGGCAAACCCCTGTGCAGTGATATTTTGGGACCTACTTCCTGCTATGTGTTCACAGCCTCTGCCGATCTTCCTTACATAGATATTAGATAGCATCAGATCGGCTAGAGGCAAAACAAAGGGCAAAGCATGCATGCCAGTCACAGTGAAGCATGTATTTGCACAGATTAAGGAGAAGTAGAGGTTTTTTTTTTATATATTCGAACACCCAGCTATTAATTAGGTTTTATATAGTTAATATGTTAGGAAAAAAAGGAGTTAAAAATCACAACTTCTGCAGTGTTAATACTGGTTGCATGCTTGTGTTGGCGAGTCACCATTGTATTCACTTTAGCTTATTAATACATGAGAGTTGTCATATTGCTAACCCATATATTTCTGATGCAGGCACAGGAGTAGTCTAGGGAGGAGGTGGCCAGGCATGTAAAATGGCAGCTGAAAAATGGAGGTAAGCAAACCCTGCTCACTCCTGATCTGACAGCACTTCTGTATTACCAAAGGCACTGACTGTGTTTACATGCATACAGGAACGCTGCAATGACAGGAAGCTGGCGCTGAAAGGGGGGAGAAAGAATGGAACCCACACCTACTGACTCTCTCCCCATCCTATAGCATTGGTTCCCCACTTCCAGCACCTAAGTGACAGGAGTAGTGATGATGCAGTCAATACTCCTGTCAGCCTGTAGCTGTTGGAGGATACTTGACATGTGACGCCCCATATAAAAGCAGTGCGCCCGGGGTAGTGGCTCCTCCTGCCCGCCCTCACCCCGTTGTCTCAACTCTTGAGTGTGCTGCCTCGCTGAAAAAGAGAGTTTTCTCTTGTATTGCAACAAAGGTGTCTAAAACATTGCTTACTGACATTATTACCTGCAAAATCTTTAACATTCACA